>NC_053037.3:385324292-386014292 GCF_002575655.3 Aegilops tauschii subsp. strangulata | reverse complement strand
ATTTGAGGGAATTGTTCTTCTAATGAGGGGCGGGGGTCTAGGAGTAATCTTGAAAAAAAAACTAAATTTTGTAATGGAATTGTATAATGAAAAATGCCTAACGAAAAGCGTGTGACTGGGAGTAAGACAACAATTTTTATTTCTCGCGATTTGAGGCAATATTATTGATTCTGCATTACCATAGATCCATCGTCATGCAACATACACATTTAGAGGAATGTCACTGTACCAAATAAAACACAACTATGATAATATTATATAGAAGGTGTATAGATAAGGAGAACACTAAATTTATACTTGAGATACCGATGAATGAATTTATAGGAAAATTAGCACAGATTGACAGAGAGTAGAAGAGGGAAAGCTGAACCATGATTTTACACAATCGGTCGCCAACCGATGAGACATGAAGTGTAATATATTTCAAATGATCGATAAAGCGATGAATTATATTACAAAATCTAAATACAAATATAACATATAGAAAATCTAGCCGCGCAAATGCGCGGGTCACACCGCTAGTTCTTGTAATAAGAGAACCCAACGAATAAGTCTAGGTTTGACATCTTTCTTTTTCATAAGATATTTAATAGCAGCATGGTCTGTGTGAACAGTTACTTTGGAATCAACAATATAAGGTCTAAATTTATCACAAGCAAACACCACAGCTAAAAATTCTTTTTCGGTAGTAGCATAATTTCTTTGAGCACTGTCTAGAGTTTTACTAGCATAATGAATAACATTAAATTTCTTATCAACTCTTTGTCCTAGAACAACACCAAGAGCATAATCACTAGCATCACACATAGATTCAAAAGGCAAGTTCCAATCAGGTGGTTGAACAATAGATGCAGAAATTAAGGCTTTCTTGAGTGTTTCAAAGGCTTCTAAACAATCATCATCAAAAACAAAAGGAATATCCTTTTGCAAAAGATAGTGAGAGCCCTAGAAATTTTAGAAAAGTCTTTGAGAAATCTCCTATAGAAACCAGCATGACCTAGGAAACTACGAATACCTTTGATGTCCTTAGGCCATGGCATCTTCTCAATGGCATCAACCTTAGCTTGGTCCATTTTAATACCTCTTTCAGAAATTTTATGACCCAAGACAATGCTTTCATTAACCATAAAGTGGCACTTCTCCCAATTCAAGACAAGATTTGTTTGTTCGCATCTCTGCAAAACTCGATCAAGATTGCTTAAACAATCATCAAAAGACTTCCCATAAACAGAAAAGTCATCCATGAAAACCTCAACAATCTTTTCAGAAAAGTCAGAGAATATAGCAGTCATACATCTTTGAAAGGTAGCAGGTGCATTACATAAACCAAAAGGCATACGTCTATAAGCATAGGTTCCAAAAAGACAAGTAAAAGTGGTCTTTTCTTGATCAGGTTGAGAAACATGTATTTGTGAAAAGCAAGAATATCCATCAAGGAAGAAAAAGTGTGCGTGCTTAGATAATCTTTCAAGCATTTGATCAATAAAAGGCAAAGGGTAATGATCTTTTCTAGTTGCTTTGTTTAATTTTCTGAAATCAATTACCATTCTATAGCTTGTAACAATGTTTTGTGGAATAAGTTCATTCTTATCATTAGGAACAACAGTTATACCTCCTTTCTTAGGGACACAATGAACAGGACTTGCCCATCTACTATCAGCTATAGGATAGATTATACCTGCTTCCAGAAGTTTTAATATTTCCGTTCTTACCACCTCTTTCATCTTCGAATTTAACCGACGTTGGTGATCAACAACTGGTTTAGCATCAGGTTCCATATTAATTTTGTGCTGACATAGAGTGGGACTAATGTCCTTTAAATCATCAAGAGTATATCCAATAGCAGCTCGGTGCTTCCTTAGAACTTTCAATAATCTTTCTTCTTCATGTTCTGAAAGGTTAGCACTAATAATAACAGGATATATCTTCTTTTCATCAAGATAAGCATATTTCAAAGTGTCTGGCAATTGTTTTAATTCAAACACAGGATCACCTTTAGGTGAAGGAGGACCTCCTAGAGTTTCAATAGGCAAATTTTGTTTAAGTAGAGGACGTTGTTCAAAGAAAATCTTATCTATTTCATTTCTTTCATGCATATGTAAATCATTTTCATGGTCTAGCAAATGTTGTTCTAAAGGATCAGTAGGTGGCACAGCAATAGAAGCAAGACCAATTAATTCATCCTTACTAGGCAATTCTTTTTCATGATGATTTCTACTAAACTTGGAAAAAATAAACGCATGAGACTCATCACCAAAACTAACACCGACAGTTTGTTTCTTGCAGTCTATCTTAGCATTAACTGTGTTCAAGAAAGGTCTACCAAAGATAATGGGACAGAAGTCATCTTGTGGGGAACCAAGAACAAGAAAATCAGTAGGGTATTTTATTTTCCCACACAAGGCTTCAACATCTCTAACAATCCCAAAAGGTGATATGGTGTCTCTATTAGCAAGTTTAATAGTAACATCTATGTCTTCTATCTTTGCAGGTGCTATGTCTTTCTTAATTTCTTGATATAAAGTGTAAGGAATACCACTCACACTAGCACCCATGTCACATAAACCATGATAACAGTGATCTCCTATTTTAACTGAAATGACAGGCATGCCAACAACTGGTCTATGTTTATCCCTTTTATCGGGTTTAGCAATTCTAGCAGCTTCTGCACAGAAGTAAATAACATGCCCATCTATATCTTCTTCTAAGATATCTTTAACCATAGCAATACTAGGTTCTACTTTAATTTGTTCATCAGGTTTAGGTGTTCTAACATAGCTTTTGTTAACCATAGTTGAAACTTTAGCATGTTCCTTTATCCTAACAGGAAAAGGTGGTTTCTCAATATAAGCAGAAGGGACAACTGGATCAACATTATAAAGTATAGCTTCTTCTTTAACTGGTACTGGTTTTTTAATTTCTTCTTTAATAGGTGGGTGATATTTAAACCACTTCTCTTTAGGGAGTTGAACATGAGTAGAAAATGATTCACAAAAGGAGGCTACTATCTCAGAGTCAAGTCCATATTTAGTGCTAAACTTTTGAAAAGCATCGGTATCCATAAAAGATTTAACACAATCATACTTAAGCTTTATACCTGACTCTTTACCTTCGTCGAGTTCCCAATCTTCAGAGTTGCGTTTAATCATTATGAGAAAGCCGAGCATAAAAGTTCTGAATAATAATTTCTCTTGAGAGCTCATGATTGGGGCATGAACATAACATTGACTTAAGCCTCCCCCAAGCTAGAGCGATACTTTCTCCTTCACGAGGCCAAAAATTATATATATAATTCCGATCACGATGAACTAGATGCATAGGATAAATTTTTTGGTGGAACTCCAATTTTAAATGATTCCAATTCCATGATCCAATATCATCACATAGCCTATACCATGCCAATGCTTTTCCCTTCAAAGATAAAGGGAAAACTTTTTTCATCACTTCATCTCCGGGTAAACCTGCAAGCTTGAACAATCCACAAATTTGTTCTACATATATCAAGTGCATATCAGGATGTTCGGTTCCATCTCCTGCATAAGGATTAGCTAGCAGTCGTTCTATCATACCCGAAGGAATTTCATATTCAATATTTTCAGTAGGTGCAGTAGGTTGAGGGGAAATTAATTGTGGTTCCGGACGAGGTGGCGATACCCCAAACAAACCCCTCAAAGGATTGTTTTCCATAGTAACAACTGACAATAAATTTCAGCACACTATATAAATGTTTCCTTACCAAATTTCACTTACCAAAGGCGCTTCACTCCCCGGCAACGACGCCACAAAATAGCCTTGATGACCCACAAGTATAGGGGATCAATTGTAGCTCTTTTCGATAAGTAAGAGTGTCGAACCCAACGAGGAGCAAAAGGAAATGACAAGTAGTTTTCAGTAAGGTAATGTCCGCAAGTGCTGAAGTTGTAAGTAGCGGAGTAGTTTGATAGCAAGATAGTTTGTAACGAGCAAGTAACGATAATAGTAACAAGTATGCAGCAAGGTAGCCCAATTCTTTTGAGGCAAAGGACATGCCAAAACGGTCTCTTATGATAAGCAACGTGTTCTTGAGGGTACACGGGAATTTCATCTAGTCACTTTCATCATGTTGGTTTAATTCGTGTTCGCTACTTTGATAATTTGATATGTGGGTGGACCGGTGCTTAGGAGTTGCTCTTACTAGAACAAAACTCCTACTTATGATTAACCCTCCCGCAAGCATCCGCAACTACGATAAAAGTATTAAGAATAAATTCTAACCATAACATTAAACTCTTGGGTCCAATCGGTCCCTAACGGAATAGCGCATAAACTGGGGTTTAAGCTTCTGTCACTCTCGCAACCCATCATCTATTTGCTTACCCAGAATGCATTCCCTTAGGCCCAAATATGGTGAAGTGTCATGTAGTCGACGTTCACATGACACCACTAAGGGAATCACAACATACATACTATCAAAATATCAAACACATATCAAATTCACATGATTACTTGCAACATGATTTATCCCGTGACCTCAAGAACTAAAGTAACTACTCACAAATAATAATCATGCTCATGATCAGAGGAGTATTAAATAGCATCATGGATCTGAACATATAATCTTCCACCAAATAAACCATATAGTAATCAACTACAAGATGTAATCAACACTACTAGTCACCCACTAGCACCAATCTATAGTTCCGGTAACAAGATTGAATACAAGAGATGAACTAAGGTTTGAGATGAGATGGTGTTGTTGAAGATGTTGATGGAGATTGCCCTCCCCAAGATGGGAGAGTTGTTGGTGATGATGATGACTATGATTTCCCCCTCCGGGAGGGAAGTTCCCCCGGCGGAATCGCTCCGCCGGAGGGCAATAGTGCTCCTGCCCAAGTTCCGCCTCGAGACGGCAGCGCTCCGTCCCGAAAGTCTTCTCCCTATTTTTTCTAGGTAAAAATGACTTATATAGCAGAAGATGGGCACCGGAGGTGGGCCGAGGAGGGTACAATCCACCAGGGTGCGCATGGGCTCCCTGGCGCCCAGGTGGGTTGTGCCCACCTGGTGGCCCCCCCTCTGGTAGTTATTTGCTCCAATAATTCTTATATATTCCATAAAAAATCTCCGTAAAGTTTCAGCTTGTTTGGAGTTGTGCAGAATAGGTGGCCTGACATAGCTTTTTCTCGTCCAGATTTCCAGCTGCCGGAATTCTCCCTCTTGGTGTGTACCTTGCAAATTATGAGAGAAAAGGCATTATAATTACTCCAAAAAGCATTATTATGGATAAAAACATTAGAAATAACAGTAAGAAAACATGATGCAAAATGGACGTATCAGTAAACATAATGCAAAATGGACGTATCAGTAAACATATTGGCTCCTACATATTCTACGAAGATCTTTATCGGTCGAACCATTATGACAACATACGTAATTCCCTTTATCCATCGGTATGTTACTTGCCCGAGATTCGATCGTTAGTATCTTCATACCTAGTTCAATCTCGTTACCGGCAAGTCTCTTTACTCGTTCCATAATACATCATCTCGTGACTAACTCCTTAGTCGTTTGCTTTCAAGCTTATGATGTGTATTACCGAGAGGGCCCAAAGATACCTCTCTGATACTCAGAGTGACAAATCCTAATCTTGATCTATGCCAACTCAACAGACACCTTCGAAAGATACCTATAGAGCATCTTTATAATCACCCAGTTATGTTGTGACGTTTGATAGCACACAAGGTATTCCTTCGGTATCCAGGAGTTGCATAATCTCATAGTCGAAGGAATATGTAGTTGACATGAAGAAAGCAATAGCAATAAACTGAACGATCATTATGCTAAGCTAATGGATGGGTCTTGTCCCCATTATCAAATGACAACTCATGTCCATGGTTAGGAAACATTAACCATCTTTGATCAATGAGCTAGTCTAGTAGAGGCTTACTAGGGACACTATGTTTGTGTATGTATTCACACATGTATTAAGGTTTCCGATCAATACAATTCTAGTATGAATAATAAACCTTTATCATGAATAAGGAAATATAAAATAACAACTTTATTATTGCCTCTAGGGCATATTTCCTTCAGTCTCCCACTTGCACTATAGTCAATAATCTAGTTCACATCGTCATGTGATTAACACCCATAGTTCACATCGTCATGTGACCAATACCCAAAGAGTTTACTAGAGTCAATCATCTAATTCACATCGCTATGTGATTAACACCCAAAGATTACTAAGGTGTGATCATGTTTTGCTTGTGAGAGAGGTTTAGTCAACGGGTCTGCCACATTCAGATCCGTATGTATTTCACAAATTTCTATGTCTACAATGCTCTGCATGGAGCTACTCTAGCTAATTGCTCCCACTTTCAATATGTATCCAGATTAAGACTCAGAGTTATCTGAATCGGTGTCAAAGCTTGCATCAACGTAACTCTTTACGACGAACTCTTTATCACCTCCATAATCTAGAAATATTTACTTAGTCCTCTAAGGATAATTTTGACCGTTGTCTAGTGATCTACTCCTAGATCACTATTGTACCTCTTGGCAAACTCATGGCAAGGCACACAATAGGTCTGGTACACAACATGGCATACTTTATAGAACCTATGGCTGAGGCATAGGGAATGACTTTCATTCTCTCTCTATCTTCTGTCGTGGTCGGGCTTTGAGTCTTACTCAACTTCACACCTTAAAATACAGGCTAGAACTCCTTCTTTGACCGATCCATTTTGAACTCCTTCAAAATCTTGTCAAGGTATGTACTCATTGAAAATCTTGTCAAGCGTATTGATCTATCTCTATAGATCTTTATGCCCAATATGTAAGCAGCTTCACCGAGGTCTTTCATTGAAAAATACTTTATTCAAGTATCATTTTATGCTATCCAGAAATTCTATATCATTTCCAATCGGCAATATGTCATCCACATATAATATCAGAAATGCTATAGAGCTCCCACTCACTTTCTTGTAAATACATGCTTCACCGTAAGTCTGTATTAAACCATATGCTTTGATCACCTCATCAAAGCGTATATTACAACTCCGAAATGCTTGCACCAGTCCATAGATGGATTGCTGGAGCTCGCACACTTTGTTAGCACCTTTAGGAGTGACAAAACCTTCTGATTGCATCATATACAACTCTTCTTTAAGATATCCATTAAGGAATGCAGTTTTGACATCCATTTGCCACATTTCATAATTTGGCAATTGCTAACATGATTTGGATGGACTTAAGCATCGCTACGGGTGAGAAAGTCTCATCGTAGTCAACTCCTTGAGCTTGTCGAAAACCTTTTGCAACAAGTCGAGCTTTGTGGACAGTAACATTACCATCAGCGCCAGTCTTCCTCTTGAAGATCCATTTATTCTCTATGGCTTGCCGATCATCGGGCAAGTCCACCAAAGTCCACACTTTGTTCTCATACATGGATCCTATATCAGATTTCATGGCCTCAAGCCTGTCGGAATCTGGGCTCATCATAGCTTCTTCATAGTTCGTAGATTCGTCATGGTCTAGTAACATGACTTCCAGGACAGGATTACCGTGCCACTCTGGTGCGGAATGTTCTCTATTCAACCTACGAGGTCCAGTAGTAACTTGATCTGAAGTTTCATGATCATCATCATTAGCTTCCTCACTGGTTGGTGTAGGCATCATGGGAACGGATTTCACTGATGTGCTACTTTCCAATTCGAGAGAAGGTACAATTACCTTATCAAGTTCTACTTTCCAGAAGACATCCAGTGGGACAAAGAAGTACCGAAGAGGGAGCCCGAGGAGAGCACAAGACATCAGGGCGCGCCTGGAGGCCCAGGAACGCCCTGGTGGGTTGTGCCCACCTCGGTGGCCTCCTGCACCGCCTCTTTGCTCTATAAATACCCCAATATTTCAGAAACCCTAGGGGAGATGACGAAAATCAATTCCAGCCGCCACAAGTTCCAGAACCACCAGATCCAATCTAGACACCATCACGGAGGGGTTCATCATGCCCATTGGTGCCTCTCCGATGATGCGTGAGTAGTTCTTTGTAGACCTACGGGTCCTTAGTTAGTAGCTAGATGGCTTCATCTCTCTCTTTTGATTCTCAATACAATGGTCTCTTGGAGATCCATATGATGTAACTCTTTTTGCGATGTGTTTGTTGGGATCCGTTGAACTTTGAGTTTATGATCAGATCTATATTTTTATCCATGAAAGTTATTTGAGTCTTCTTTGATCTCTTATATGCATGATTGCTTATAGCCTCGTATTTCTTCTCCGATATTTGGGTTTTGTTCGGCCAACTTGATCTATTTATTTTGCAATGGGAAGAGGTGCTTTGTAATGGGTTCGATCTTAGGGTGCTTGATCCCAGTGACAGAAGGGGAACCGCACGTATGTATCATTGCTATTAAGGATAACAAGATGGGCTCTATTTCTACATAAATACATCATGTCATCGTTCTTATTGCATTACTCCGTTTTTTCATGAACTTAATACACTAGATGCATGCTGGATAGAGGTCGATGTGTGGAGTAATAGTAGTAGATGCAGGCAGGAGTCGGTCTGTTAATCTTGGACGTGATGCCTATATAATGATCATTGCCTGGATATCGTCATGATTATTTGAAGTTCTATCAATTGCCCAACAGTAATTCGTTTACCCACCGTTTGTTATTTTTCTCTAGAGAAGCCACTAGTGAAATCTACGGCCCCCGTGTCTCTTCTTTATTATATTTGCCTTCTCGATCTATTTTTATTTGCTTTTCTTTTCAGATCTATTAAACCAAAAATACAAAAAATACCTTGTTGCACTTTATCTTATTTGCGATCCATTTATTCAATCTATTACAACTTTCTCACGTCCATTTGCCAATTTTTGGCGTCGTTGCCCGAAAGGGATTAACAACCCCTTTAACACGTCGGGTTGCGAGCATTTGTTATTTGTGTGCAGGTGTTGTTTACATAGTGTTGCTTGGTTCTCCTACTGGTTTGATAACCTTGGTCTCATCACTAAGGGAAATACCTACCGTTGTTGTGCTGCATCATCCCTTGCTCTTTGGGGAAATACCGACGTAGTTCTAGCAGACATCAAAAGGAATTTCTGGCACCGTTGCCGGGGAGACATCATCAACATCCACCAGGTTCCTAATCACAAATATCATCTCCTTGCAATTTACTTTATTTGCCATTTGCCTCTCGTTTTCCTCTCCCCCACTTCACAAAAATGTGTTGTCTTATTCGCCCTCATTTTCGTTCGCCGTTTTCTCGTCAGATCTGTTTTTGTGTGCAATCTTGTTTGCCATTTTTGTCGTCATGGATAGTTCTTCCTCTATTGCGTGCACTCCTGAGAATGAGGTTCTCAACTTTAAACAAAAAGGGAGGGGAGAATTTAAAAGATGCTTGGTATAGGATTTGCAATGATCATAATAGATCTATCCGTAAGCAATGTACCATTGTTCTTCTTCGCTGTTTTTATGTGGGCATCACCACTTGGTATAGATTCATCCTTGATACGATTACCGATGGGAATTTCTTGATGTGTCCCTCTATTGATGCTTTTAATGCTATGTGAAATCTAGTGGGCTCACCACCTCTTATGATTAATGAAACAACTTTGACTCTTGAGCATGTCATGGAAAGACTAGATGCTATTGAAAAGAAAATGCTTACCGAAGAACATATTGAAAACTTGCATAAAAAGATGCATAATTTTGCCACTAAAATTGGGTCAAAAGCGGGAGAAGTTTTTAAGCTGTTAAAAGAAAACAGACCATAATACATGAAAGAATCGAAGAAAGCCCGTCTCGGATTGATAAACTGGAAGAAATCTTTAGTAATTTAAGTATGGCTTTTGCTTCCGCTGAAACTATCGAAAAAACTCCGATAAAAATTGGCAAGATTACTCAAGTTACTAAGAACAATGGTGCAACTTCTAGTCATAACAATAAAGAAGATCTTAAGATGATTAGTATTCACACGGACTTTATCGAAGTTATAAGAGATCCTTTGTGCAAAAATGAATTCTTTAAACTTGTTCCTAGGAGCATTGTCATTGAAAAATTGTATGCTAAATCCTTAAATAATTCTAAGTGTTTGATTGAAGAGTTGGAAAACAAAGATGACAATACGTAGATCCTTGCTTTATGCCTAGCTAAGGGCGTAAAACGGTAGCGCTTGTTGGGAGGCAACCCAATGAATAAACTTTATTTTTGTCTTTGTCTTTTCGTTTTTGAGTGTTTGCACAATTATGCTACTATTATGATTGTGTTTTTTGTGTTTTAATTAGTGTTTTTGCCAAGCAAAGCCTTTAGGATTATGTTGGGTGATAGTTGATTTGATCTTGCTGAAAAACAGAAACTTTTGCGCTCACGAAAATAATTCTAATTTTTAACAGAAGCATGATAAAATACCAATTCTTTTTGCAGAAGATTAATATACAAATTTCTCATGTGGTCCTAATTTTTTAGATTTTTTTGAGTTACAGAAGTATTCGAAATATCCAGATTGCTACAGACTGTTCTGTTTTTGACAGATTCTGTTTTCTTTGCGTTGTGTGCTTGTTTTGATGATTCTATGATTTTCTTTGAAGAATTTTTGCCATAGAAAAGTTGGAATACAGTAGATATAATGCAAGAATAAAATATGAATGGGTTTGCAATAGTTCTTATAGTAGTGATTTGTTTTCTTATACTAACAGATCTCACGAAGGTTTTGTTGAGTTTTGTGTGATTGAAGTTTTCAAGTTTTGGGTGATGTTACGATGGATGAAGGAATAAGGAGTAAGAAGAGCCTGAGGTTGGGGATGCCCATGGCATACCAAGCTATTATCCAAAGAGAAGCAAGCAACTAAGCTTGGGAATGCCCGAGTGGCATCCCCACTTTTTTCTAACGACCATTGGTATTTTACTCGGAACTATATTTTTATTCGTCACATACTATGAGTTTTGCTTGGAGCGTCTTGTATGATATGAGTCTTTGCTTGTTTTGCCTTTTGTTTTAAGTTTTGAATCCTTGCTGGACACACCTATTTGAGAGAGCCAAAATTATGCCATGACCTGTTAGAATTGCTCTCTATGCTTCACTTAAATCTTTATGAGCTATGGAATTGCTCTAGTGCTTCACTTATATCTTTTTGAGCACGGTGTGCTTTAGTATTTTTGAAGAAATTCTCTCTTGCTTCACCTAAATTATTTTGAGAGAAAGAAATATTTATGCTCCTGATCTTCACTTATATTCGTTTGAGCTTATCAAAAGCAACACATGAAAATTAGTCCCAAAGTGATAGATATCCAAGGAGGATATAATGAAAACTTTCATGAAGATCATTGGACAAAATAAACTTGATTCCTTGTAATAGTTTTGAGATATCATGATGTGATACGTGAGTCATGTTGATGAGTAATTGTGCTTTAGTAAGAATATTGGTGTTAAGGTTTGTGATTCCCCATGCAAGCATGAAAGTCAATGGTTATGCAATGAAATTACATCCTACTTGTGGTGCATTATTCGGTGTTAATTATGCTTAATGCCCGCTTATGAGATTTTTCATTTATTGGTTGGTCGCTTCTCAATCTTTTGCTAGCCTTCATTTTGCACTAAGTATGATCTCTACTTGTGCATCCAAAATCCTTCAAACCAGTTTTGCCACATGAGTCCACCATACCTACCTATATGTGGTATTCTTTTGCCGTTCTAAGCAAATTTGTATGTGCAATCTCTAATTTTCAAAATAAATTTCTCTTTTGTGTGCTCGTAGCGCTCATGAAACGGTAGGGGTGGCTAATATATTTTCATGCTAGATATGTTATTCTCATGATGATTGTTTATTCACTTGTCATTGCACGAGAGTAAGGCAAAGGTATTAGTGATGCCCAGTCCCGAAATGAAAAATGAATTTACTTACAAATAATAAATTCCTTGGAAAGTATTGGTATGGAAGGCACCCGCGGATACGGCTAGCCATGGAAAGTGAAAGTGTGGTTGAAAAAGGAATAAACTTTAATTTCTATTTGGTAACCGCCTATGATATATCTAGCGTGGGAAGTATTGGGAACTACTCAATCGTTCTCGTTGATAGGAAAAGCATGCCTCCCAAAATCCCTAGTTCCCTCAGCGAAGGGCCCTTCTTTTACTTTATGAATTTTTTATTTGAGTCTCCATCTTCTCTTATAAAGCACCAACTAAGGGGCACTATGATCGTACTTGAGCATTGAGTGTAGCTAATATGCGAGTGTGTTTCATGAATGGATCAATGATTGAGCATAATGGGCTAGGGATAACTTATTTTAGTGTTGATATTTTGAAAGACATGGTTGCTTGTTGATATGCTTGAGTATTGAAATTATCATGTCAAAACAAGGCTATTGCTTTGAACCATATAAAAGTCCAAATGTCCATGCTACAAAGAAAAGAATATGTGATGAACATGTTAGGCAGCATTCCACATCAAAAATTCTGTTTTTATCATTTACCTACTCGAGGACGAGCAGGAATTAAGCTTGGGGATGCTGATACGTCTCCAACGTATCTATAATTTTTGATTGTTCCATGCTGTTATATTATCATTCTTGGATGTTTTACAATCATTTTATAGTCATTTTATACCATTTTTTGGTACTAACCTATTGACATAGTGCCCAATGCTAGTTGCTGTTTTCTGCATGTTTTTCACATTGCAGGAAATCAATACCAAATGGAGTCCAAACGCAGCGAAACTTTTTATGGATTTTTTGGACCAAAAGACATCTAGTGGGCCAAAGAAGTACCGTAGAGGGAGCCCGAGGTGAGCACAAGACACCAGGGCGCGCCTGGGCCCACCTCAGTGGCCTCCCGCACCGCCTCTTTGCTCTATAAATACCCCAATATTCCAGAAACCCTAGGGGAGTCGACGAAAATCAATTCCAACTGTCGCAAGTTCCGGAACCACCAGATCCAATCTAGACACCATCACGGAGGGGTTCATCATGCCCATTGGTGCCTCTCTGATGATGCGTGAGTAGTTCTGTGTAGACCTACGGGTCCGTAGTTAGTAGCTAGATGGCTTCCTCTCTCTATTTTGATTCTCAATACAATGGTCTCTTGGAGATCCATATGATGCAACTCTTTTTGCGGTGTGTTTGTTGGGATTTGATGAACTTTGAGTTTATGATCAGATCTATCTTTTTATCCATGAAATTTATTTGATTCTTCTTTGATCTCTTATATGCATGATTGCTTATAGCCTCGTATTTCTTCACCGATATTTGGGTTTTGTTTGGCCAACTTGATCTATTTATCTTGCAATGGGATGAGGTGCTTTGTAATGGGTTCGATCTTACGGTGCTTGATCCCAGTGACAGAAGGGGAACCGACACGTATGTATCGTTGCTATGAAGGATAACAAGATGGTGTCTATTTATACATAAATAGATCTTGTATACATCATGTCATCGTTGTTATTGCATTACTCCGTTTTTCCATGAACTTAATACACTAGATGCATGCTGGATAGCGATCGATGTGTGGAGTAATAGTAGTAGATGTAGGCAGGAGTCGGTCTACTAATCTTGTACGTGATGCCTATATAATGATCATTGCCTGGATATCATCATGATTATTTGAAGTTCTATCAATTGTCCAACAGTAATTCGTTTACCCACTGTTTGTTATTTTTCTCGAGAGAAGCCACTAGTGAAATACGGCCCCCGGGTCTCTTCTTTATTATATTTGCCTTCGCGATTATTTTTATTTGCTTTTATTTTCAGATCTGTTAAACCGAAAATACAAAAATACCTTGCTGCACTTTATCTTATTTGCGATCCATTTATTCAATCTATTACAACTTTCTCACGTCCATTTGCCAATTTCTGGCGCTGTTTCCCGAAAGGGATTGACAACCCCTTTAACACGTCGGGTTGTGTCGTGGTTTTTTCACGGCAGATGTCCTAGGGTGAGGACTTAGTCGTGAGGCCAGCGCATCTATGTAGTAGCTTGAGAGGGGTTGAGCGGAATCGAGAGGCGCAACACAAGACGAGGATTTAGACAGCTTCGGGCCCCGGGAAACATCATCCGGTAATAACCCTACATGCTGTTTGAGGCTAGATCTCATTACGCTCATGAGGGAGTCGCCGGTAAACCGGCTCTCCTCTAATTGTGTCTAGCCCTAGAGATTATTGATTGTTGCATGTCCCTCTTTGGGGAGCCCTGCCCCTCCTTATATATGTTGAAGGGGCGGGTTACATGTGGAGTCCTATTAGGATTAGGACTAGTCTATCTCTAATAAAAACCGGATACAAGTCCAGGTCTTAACTCCTTGTAGGACAAATATTCCTCACGCATTTCCTTGTAAACCGGCCCACCATAGTATGAATCGGCCTTCATGAACCGCCCGTTGGGCCACAGGGTCTTGTCGCTCCTCTGACCCGCCTGCCGGATTACCAATGAATTGTAAACCGCCAGGTCCAAATGGGTCGCCAGTGGATCGTCAATTCTCAGCCGGGTCTCAAGTAAACCGCCAAGTCCGGCCGGGTTATACTTCCGGTCGGTTTACGCCGCGGGGTGTATCCCCGACATTAGCCCCCAGTTTAATTTGGATTTATCCATGTTAAACTGATCCTGTAAAACAAACACAAGAACAAATTTGACAGGTTGTGCTCCGTGTTAAGAATTCTTGTAGACCGGCACCTGATCATCCTTAAGTCCTTGTCATTTCCTCCTTCCAGAAAATCCTGGTCAATAGACCTGCTTCATAATCAATTTACTTGTAGAATAAATATTGTAAGAAAGAATCCATTTGAATCGGCCTTCAATGCTCTGACTTGACAAAAATATTGGTCTTCAAATATTCAACTGATATCCGCCGGTTTGAAAATGTAGAACTTGTCGGTTTATCATGGTCAAAATTGCCGGTTTATAAATATTGATGGCACCGGGTCATAATTGTTGTCGACACCGGGTCATGTAATTGATCTTCCTGATTTGTTCAAAACTGATAAACTGAAGACGTTCCTCCTTTATATGCATAATACCTGTAGCCCCCAAGTCTTAAGAGGAGAACATAGTGATAACTTAAGACTTGC
Organism: Aegilops tauschii subsp. strangulata; assembly: GCF_002575655.3. NCBI lineage: Eukaryota > Viridiplantae > Streptophyta > Magnoliopsida > Poales > Poaceae > Aegilops > Aegilops tauschii. The sequence goes on along the minus strand of NC_053037.3, from coordinate 385,999,256 downwards.
TCCAATAAGTGTTTTCAACCTTGAAGAAATCCGGTTTGTTCATCTCAATCATATAAACTGAATACTCCATATATGTAGCCCCCAAGTGCCGGGTTGTCATGCTTGCAGCAACCCGGGACTTGTAATTGCTTATAAAAACTTCAATCAGTGTAGCCCCCAAGGGCCGGGTTATCATGCAATAATGAGCAGGGACTTTGTAAATATAATCATGTAGATTTTAGCAGTGATGTGTAGCCCCCAAGGGCCAGCTTAGTAAGATAATACTGAACCGGGACTTGATATATACTTCAATTAAAATAACATCTTATAATGTAGCTTCCATCGTAGGGCTTGAACCCACGTCCACAAGGTTAAGAGCTTTGTGCTTTACCAACTGAGTAATGAACCCTTTAATATAATGGATTAAGGCTTGTATACCTTGAATGTTCACAGGAGCAATTGGTAGCCCCCAAGGGCCGGCTCATTATGATATGATGAGTCGGGTCTTCAATAAGATGAGCAAAAAATGACTTTGCATTAGCCCCCAAGTGTCATGGTGCATGCTTGCAGCGACATGAGACTTGCATATTTGATATAATCTCAATTTAAATAATGTAGCCCCCAAGTGCCGGGTCGTAAGCCTGCAGCGACTCGGGACTGTTCCTTCCATTGTAGAATAAACATATCCATTGATAAAATAATAGCCATTGCGCCAAAGCGACTTTGAATACCTCATCTGTTGATAACCATAAAAAAATCCAGCCATGTTGGCTATTTAAAGATTTGAATAATATACTCAATGATTTATAAGCGCATGATTCCAATGGCGCAATCCAAATATATATACTGGCGACTTATAATTCAAAGCCAGGCCGGTTTAATAAACACTGGAAAATTTATCATCATACTGGCGACTTATAGTCGAAAGCCAGGCCGGGTTAATAAACGCCGGTGATTTATAATCATGCTTTATTCAACCTGTTTCTGCATACAACAAGTTTAAAGTGTCCTGGCGGTTTACTGCCGGACGGGTCATAATGCCCAACATATAACCCAGGTTTATAACCAAGGCTGCACTTAAGAATAATCAAATGTGTAATATATCATACCTGTGACATTGAATCACGTCGTTGGTTGACCAACTTTGTAGTGAGGGTAACAACCCTAATCCAGAGTAGAAGTAACTCCTATTATATGATGCCGGTTTACAATAAAACCGTTCTGGGTTGTGATAAACACCGGTTTATTCCATACTGGTGACTTTGAGTCAAAACCAGACCGGGCTGATAGTCTTCGGATTATAACTTGATCATGTACTGACAACTTGTAGTTGACAACCTAACCGGGTTGATAAACACCGGTTTGAAAACATCACAAATCTTATCAAAAAATAGAGAAACTTAGCAAAAGGCAAATAAAACCGTTGTAGTCGAGGCTTTTCACGGGCTGCCAGGCCCCAAATTTGATCAAGAGGTGTAGTTATGGTTCGGGTTCGACCAAGCCCCAAGTGATGCTGTGGCATTACGCCGATCAAGAGGTGTAGCTATGGTTCGGATTCGACCAAGCTCCCATGTGATGCTGTGGCATTACACCGATCAAGAGGTGTAGCTATGGTTCGGGTTCGACCAAGCCCCCAAGTGATGTTGTGGCATTACGCCGATCAAGAGGTGTAGCTATGGTTCAGATACGACCAAGCCCCCAAGTGATGTTGTCACATTACGCCGATCAAGAGGTGTAGCTATGGTTCGGGTTCGACCAAGCCCCCAAGTGATCCTGTGGCATTACGCCGATCAAGAGGTGTAGCTATGGTTCAGATACGACCAAGCCCCCAAGTGATCAATAATATGATAAGCCAATAAGGCATGATACCCATGTTTGAACCGCGCATCATGGCAGCAGGTCCTCTTTGGCACCCTTTAACCTTTTGCAAGAGATAAATCCTTCTTGAACCGGGATTTTGAACCGGATATTGAGAGCTTCAAAGCTTTGTGGGAGAACAGATTTCCCTTAAACCGGATTGCAAACCGGAATCTTCATTTTCAGCCGGAAATTTTCTGACGGCCTTTCAACTCAAACTTGCGAGAAGTTAATTCCTTTTTGAACCGGACATTTTTAAACCGGATTTGAGCGCTTCAGAGCTTTGTGGGAGAACAGATTTCCCTTGAACCGGATTGTAAACCGGATATTTGAGAGCTTCAGTGAGACTGACTTCCCTTGAGCCGGATTTTAAACCGGAATATTTTCTGATGACCCGGAACTTCTTCATTGAGCCGGGATTTTGTAACTGTCATATACTTTCTAAACAGGAAATTTGCTGATGGCCTTTAAATTTTCATCAATATAACAGTAGCCTCCGGGACCGGGTTATCTTTCCCTCCATCGTCCTGGGGTTCTTAATTTTGCTGAAACTGGCAAGATTTGCTGAGTCATGTCATCGTAGCCCCCGAGTCTCAAAGGTGACTCGAGGAGTTGGCTTGAGACTCTCCATATTTGACCGTGATATAAACCGGCATAACTTGTATACCATTGGTGTTGATAGCACGATGTGAATCCATGGAAGGTTGAGGTGACTGTGGCGCGAGTTTATGACACAGCCATAGCTTTTGCAGTGAACAATTGTCCTGCATAAACAATATTGCAGACCAAGGCAAAGATAAACTATTCTTTGACAAAAATAATATGTGCTAAAAATATATTTTAGATGGATATCACCTGATGTGTTTAGGCCAAAAATAATCCACCATGAAGTTGATGATCACTAGGTGAAACTGGAATCCTTCACGGGTGAATCGGCCGCGGGAGCAGACAGATAAACCGTCCACGGTGTTTGTGAGCCGGTGCGGGCGAGCAAGTTGTCCTCCGTGTTGTAAGCCGGCGCGGACGCGTGAACCGGCCGCGAGGGTGGACGGGCAAGTCGTCCGTGGCGTTGTAAGGCGGTGCGGACGGGCAAGTCGGCCGGCGCGTTGATGTAAACCGAACCGCGACACGCCTGTCCGTGAAGCCGCGCGACACAGCCGAATGTGCATCCGTGGTATAACACCACCCCTTCTTTTAATAGTCGCCCTGCGTAAAAATATTACAGGCCAGAGTAATTTTTGTCGGATGAATTAATATGTACTGATAAAATATATAGGAAAAATAACACCTGGTATTTTTTGCCGGATGAATACGGATGCTGGTGCTGGATAATGCATAGTACTGCTTTCGTTTTTGACAGAAGAATTGATTGGTTTTCTTGTCTTCAAGTGCCTGAGGTCTCCACGTGACCTTCTCCTCCTTTTTTTGTATGTGTTTGGCTCAGCCGATGAATCTTGTACGTAGCTTGTTTTCTCTGCGTGAGGGCTTGCTCCCTTTGGCATGATTTTGCTGTTTTGAAAATTCACGCATGCACACGCAGCTTGCTAGTGGCGTCCCCAGCTGCAGCCTTGGCACTTGAATCACCAGGTGCTTTATCACGCGGGCGGCTCAGAGCGAAGCAGAGGTGGCCGCGGCCACAGGCGGGGCCACTCATCGACTCTGAGCAAAGGTATGGCGGTTTAAAGCGGAGGTATAGCTGCCGGGTGTTGGTCACTGTGGTGGAGACGGATTCACGGGAATACGACCTGGAGGCGACTCGAAGGCGCCTGATGGCTGTTCACAGGCAGGGCGCAACTCGACGGTAGCAGCGAGTCATTCCAGTGGGTGGGTCGCAGACGGAGACAATGGAGTCCGGGTCGCAGTCAGCTTTGCTTCTGCGTCTTGGTCCTCTTCTTCTGTTCTTTTTTTAACTCCGTATCCTACTATTCATCCTTGCGTATTTTCAATGCGCGAACCTTCCACGCCTCAGCCCAGTACAATAATAACTGGTTCAGTAATTTGTCTTCATGTCAGTTGCGGCCGGCTTGCCGTGATGTAAACCATGGCAGTTGATTTTGGCCACTGATTTTGACTGATAAGCACCTCCTTGTACACAGATTTGCCTTGTTTTTTCTTTTCTTTTTTTGCATTGATCAGCACTTGGTCCCTTGATTCCTGTGTGTGTGCTACATCGATCCAGAGACTTCACGGGGCTGAAGCAACTGTCTTGATCGCCGCTGTACCAACAGATGTTGCTTGTGACACGTGTTTAGCTATCTTTGATCACCTCGGACTTGGACAGTTGTACGTAGAGCATCAAAAACAACCCGGCGGATCGGACACGGCGGCTTAGATTTGATAGTGGTGCAGCAAAAAGTTCGAGCCAGCCTCGGCGTAATGCTGCAGTATGATCGCCGCAGTGGAAAATCCAATCGGTCTCAGCGACCGGCGACGGTGCTCGGCGGAATAGCGAAGACGCCGCAGCCTTGAGCGACTTCCACGCGTAGTAGATCCTGTCCCGGCCGTTGCGCAACCGCAGCATCAATATACATAACATCTTTCAAATCCTGTACTGCTGGCTCAAGAAAGGTTTTATCGCCGATCTGATCAAAAAACAATGAATTTCCCAACTCTTCTTCATCCAACGAATTGTGTATCCCTTGAACCCTAAGAGAGATCCCTCCAAGAACTCAACACCACCGTGCGCAGGCCCCACGGTGGGCGCCAACTGTCGTGGTTTTGTCACGGCAGATGTCCTAGGGTGAGGACTTAGTCGTGAGGCCAGCGCATCTATGTAGTAGCTTGAGAGGGGTTGAGCGGAATCGAGAGGCGCAACACAAGACGAGGATTTAGACAGCTTCGGGCCCCGGGAAACATCATCCGGTAATAACCCTACATGCTGTTTGAGGCTAGATCTCATTATGCTCATGGGGGAGTCGCCGGTAAACCGGCTCTCCTCTAATTGTGTCTAGCCCTAGAGATTATTGATTGTTGCCTGTCCCTCTTTGGGGAGCCCTGCCCCTCCTTATATATGTTGAAGGGGCGGTTACATGTGGAGTCCTATTAGGATTAGGACTAGTCTATCTCTAATACAAACCGGATACAAGTCCAGATCTTAACTCCTTGTAAGACAAATATTCCTCACGCCTTTCCTTGTAAACCGGCCCACCATAGTATGAATCGGCCTTCCTGAACCGCCCGTTGGGCCACCGGGTCTTGTCGCTCCTCTGACCCGCCTGCCGGATTACCAATGAATCGTAAACCGCCAGGTCCAAACGGGTCGCCAGTGGATCGTCAATTCTCAGCCGGATCTCAAGTAAACCGCCAAGTCCGGCCGGGTTATACTTCCGGCCGGTTTACGCCGCGGGGTATATCCCCGACAGGTTGCGAGTATTTGTTATTTGTGTGCAGGTGTTGTTTACGTAGTGTTGCTTGGTTCTCCTACTGGTTCGATAACCTTGGTCTCATCACTGAGGGAAATACCTACCGTTGCTGTGCTGCATCATCCCTTCCTCTTTGGGGAAATACCGACGTAGTTCTAGCAGACATCACTGTTCCAGGTGGCGTGAGTTGTGAAACAATTCCACATTGTTTTAAATGAAGGCCAAACTCGTAACTCAAGTATTCGCCTCCGTGATCAGATCGTAGAAACTTTATTTTCTTGTTACGATGATTCTCCACTTCACTCTGAAATTCTTTGAACTTTTCAAATGTTTCAGACTTGTGTTTCATCAAGTAGATATACCCATAAATCATCTGTGAAGTCCAGAAAATAACGATACCCGCCGCATGCCTCAACACTCATCGGACCGCATACATCGGCATGTATTATTTCCAATAAGTCATTAGCTCGCTCCATTGTTCCGGAGAACGGAGTTTTAGTCATCTTACCTATGAGCCATGGTTCACAAGCATCAAATGATTCATAATCAAGTGGTTCCAAAAGTCCATCTACATGGAGTTTCTTCATGCGCTTTACACCAATATGACCTAAACGGCAGTGTCACAAGTATGTTGCACTATCATTATCAACTTTGCATCTTTTGGCATCAATTTTATGAATATGTGTATCACTACGATCAAGATTCAATAAACCATTCACATTGGGTGTATGACCATATAAGGTTTTATTCATGTAAACAGAACAACAATTATTCTCTGACTTAAATGAACAACCGTATTGCAATAAACATGAACAAATCTTATTCATGCTCAACGCAAACACCAAATAACATTTATTTAGGTTCAACACTAATCCCGAAGGTAGAGGGAGTGTGCGATGGTGATCGTATCAACCTTGGAATCACTTCCAACACACATCGTCACCTCGCCCTTAACTAGTTTAAGTTTATTCTGCAACTCCTGTTTCGAGTTGCTAATCTTAGCAACTGAACTGGTATCAAATACCCAAGGGCTACTACGAACACTAGCAAGGTACACATCAATAACATGTATATCAAATATACCTTTGTTCACTTTGCCATCCTTCTTATCCGCCAAGTATTTGGGGTAGTTCCGCTTCCAGTGACCATTTCCTTTGCAGTAGAGGCACTCAGTTTCAGGCTTGGGTCCAACTTTGGGCTTCTTCATGGGAGCGACAACTTGCTTTGCCATTCTTCTTAAAGTTCCCTTTCTTTCCCTTGCCCTTTTTTGAAACTAGTGGTCTTTTTAATCATCAACACTTGATGCTCTTTCTTGATTTCTACCTTCGCCGATTTCATCATCGCGAAGAGCTCGGGAATCTTTCGCGTTTATCCCTTGCACATTATAGTTCATCACGAAGTTCTAGTAGCTTGGTGATAGTGACCAGAGAACTCTGTCAATCACTATCTTATCTGGAAGATTAAATCCCACTTGATTCAAGAGATTGTAGTGCCTAGAAATTCTGAGCACATGCTCACTACCTGAGCTATTCTCCTCCATCTTGTAGGCAAAGTACTTGTCAGAGGTCTCATACCTCTCAACACGGGCATGAGTCTGAAATACCAATTTCAGCTCTTGGAACATCTCATATTCTCTGTGGCGTTCAAAACATTTTTGAAGTACAGGTTCTAAGCCGTAAAGCATGGCGCACTAAACTATTAAGTAGTCATCATATCGAGCTTTCAGACGTTCATAACATCTGCATCTGCTCCTGCAATAGGTCTGTCACCTAGCGGTGCATCAAGAACATAATTCTTCTGTGCAGCAATGAGGATAATCCTCAGATCACGGACCCAGTCCACATCATTGCTACTATCATCTTTCAACTTATTTTTCTCTAGGAACATATCAAAAATAGGGGAGCTACATCGCGAGCTTATTGATCTACAACATAGATTTGCAAATACTATCAGGACTAAGTTCATGATAAATTAAGTTAAATTAATCAAATTACTAATGAACTCCCACTTAAATAGACATCCCTCAAGTCATCTAAGTGATACGTGATCCAAATCAACTAATCCATGTCCGATCATCACGTGAGATGGAGTACTCATCAATGGTGAACACCTCTATGTTGATCATATCTACTATATGATTTACGTTCGACTATTCAGTCTCCAGTGTTCCGAGGCCATGTCTGTACATGCTAGGCTCGTCAAGCTTAACCCAAGTATTCCGCATGTGCAAAACTGTCTTGCACCCGTTGTATGTGAACGTAGAGTCTATCACACCCGATCATCACGTGATGTCTCAACACGACGAACTGTAGCAACGGTGCATACTCACGGAGAACACTTTTACCTTGAAATTTAGTTAAGGGACCATCTTATAATGCTACCGCCGTACTAAGTCATATAAGATGCATATAAGATAAACATCACATGCAATAAAAATATGTGACATGATGGGCCATCATCTTGTGCTTTTGATCTCCATCTCCAAAGCATCGTCATGATCTCCATCGTCACCGGCTCGACACCTTGATCTCCATCGTTGCGTCGTGGTCGTCTCGCCAACTATTGCTTCTCCAACTATCGCTAACTGATACGTCTCCAACGTATCTATAATTTTTTATTGTTCAATGCTATTATATTATCTATCTTGGATGTTTTATATGCATTTTTATGCTATTTTATATGATTTTTGGGACTAACCTATTAACCTAGAGCCCAGTGCCAGTTTCTGTTTTTTCCTTGTTTTTGAGTTTCACAGAAAGGGAATATCAAATGGAGTCCAATTGACCTGAAAATTTATGGATTTGGAAAATATAAAAAATACTGGAACGAAAAGATAATTTTATTTGGATTTTATTGCAATTTTATTTGAATTAGAAAATTGCACGTTTTCAAAATTGCATTTCAGGTCCAAGAAAATGTTCATCTTGTTCTAAATTTTTTATTTAGACGGTGAAAATTTGTTTTGGCATTTTTAGATTTTTATTTATTTTTCTAGGATATATTTTCGCCGGAACATTATTTTAAAAAAACCTGTTCGCGCGCCAGACTGGGCCGAAGGCCCAGCCGAGCCGGCCAAGCCCGCGCCGCCGCCGTCTCCCGCACCGGTTCGGGACCGGAGTCCCGAGCGAAGCCGCCGCCGCCGCCCGAGTCCGGGAGGAGCACGCCTCCCGAGACGGTCCCTCCCCAAGCCTGCCGCCGCCCCCCTCCTCTTAAATACCGCCGCCACCGACCCCCACCACCACCACCCGAGCCGCCCCGCCAAACCCCGCCGCCTAGCGCCGCCGCCGCCTGCCGTTGCCGCCCCGCCGCCGCCCGAGCACCCAGCCGCCCCACCGGACCCCGTCAGAGCCGCCGGATCTTGCCGGAGCCCCGCCGAGGTAGACGCCCCGCCGCCGCCGGTTTTTGAGAGAAAACCGATTCAGGTTTTTCTTTCCAGAAAACCCTAGTTTTCGTTTTTTTAGAATAGATCGGTTTTATTTTATTTTATTCGGTTTATTTATTTAGCGGACGTTCGTCCGTACGTTCGTTTTAGCGAACGGTGTTCACTCGTTAGCCGCAGACAGCGAACGTTCGTTCGTTAGCCTGTTCGTCAGTTTTTCTTTTTCTCGGATTCTTTCGCGATTATTTTTTATCGCGATTTCTGATCCGATTTTCGTTTTAGTATAACTTTTCGCTCGTTTATCGGAATCAGGCGATTCAAGCGCCTAGAGTTTCGTCTCGGAACCTTATTTCTGTTTAACCAACTTAAACAAGATTTTGCTACTGTACAATTTGACTTTAGTCCAGATTAGTAAACGAAGCTTGTTTCTTTCACCGTTTGAGTTTTGTTGCTTCGTTTGATTTGATTCTTTTTGCAAACCGGAGTTATTAAGTTGAACTTTCTGGTTAGATCTCTTATTTGAGTTTTACCCATGCCCTTGTTTGATTGCTTATTGTATGCTTGTTTGTTTGCGATAGAGTACCCGGAGTGTGAAGCGTGCTACTACGAGTCTCTAGGTTTCGCGGATCATCAGCAAGGCAAGTAACACTTTGATCATACCTCTTACTACCCAGTTTTATTGCATTAGATCAACCCTCAAAACAATTGCATGGTTAGGATCTGAAATAAATTGTGGGTTTGGGAAGTAGATGAGGTAGTACCTATTCACCTGTTTATTATCAAACCTTGGGAGTTACTTCTACGTTGCTTATATTGCTATGCTATGCTCGTAGATGTGGATTGGGTTTGAGTGTATTCATGATAGATGTGAGATTGTTAATCAATGGTTCAACTTAAGGTGGCAACTTAAATACACATCTCGGTGGATTGAGGCACCTGGGGAATTCCAGTGATTGCCTGTATTTTTGGAAATCCCGGGGTACCGTGTGATTCTCCTATGGACTGCCACCCAGGCTCAAAGGGATCATAAGATTATTCATGCTAGAAACTTCCGTGTGCAGCCACAAGCTATTACGGGCTCTAGCATAGTTGATTAAGTCGTGCGAACTCTTAGAGTGGTAGACTAGCAGATGTAGGGGATGTAGGTGTACCGGTCTACCCATCATAAGGTGCTAACGCTTCTGAAAGACTGTGTCTCGGTCATCCGTTTCTCAAACACCATGTAGTGCGAGAAATCCAACGGAGGAGATGGAGTCTTGTGGGGAAAAGTGCACAAACCTCTGCAGAGTGTACAAACTAATCATGGTTAGTCGTGTCCCCGGTTATGGACATCTTGAGTATCTGGTTCTTGGATTATCATGTTGATCTCATCACTCTATATAATTAATTTATTGGGTTATTAATTATTTATAATTGGGATTGAGATGGGGTTTACCATTCTCAACATTTTTCAACCAACTTTGTAGTTAAATAAAATATATTCCTTTGCAGTTGGGAAAAATTGGCTTTTCGCAAAACATGTTAACCATACAGCCTCCACCAGCCATATATGCATGTAGTGATAGCATTATTCTGTTCATTACTCTTTTGTGTTACCTTGCCAGCATATTCCATGTGCTGACCCATTTTCGGGCTGCAACGTATCATGTTGCAGACTTTTCAGACGACGAGTAAGGAGCCTTAGGTCGTGATCTTTCACTCAGTGATGCCGTTGGAGTTGATGGACTCACTTTATCTTCCAAGCCTTCCGCTGTTATCGTAATTAGATGGCCTTAAGCCATATTTATTATAATAAGTTCTCTTTTGAGACCTTCGATGTAATAAGTGTGTGATTGCTACTCTGTTATAAATCCTTCAAGTATTGTGTGTGTCAGCATTACCGATCCAGGGATTACACTTATGCACAGAGATCAGACTGTTTGAGGTCTGGTCGCTACAAACTTAGAAAATTGTGATGATAATAATTGCTATACTATTGGTGTTATTCATACTATTAATGATGAGAGTGATTATGCTTATGATATGCAAAACCACAAGCTTGGGGATGCTATGTTTGATTAGAATGACATGTTTGAGAATTTATTTGCTGCAATTAATGTTTGTCCCAATCTTGGGGACGCTATGTTTAATGAAGATGATATTTTTAGTCCCCCAAGTCTTGATGAGCAAATTTATTATGATGATAGCATGCCTCCTATTTATGATGATTGCAATATTTATGAAAGTGGGTTTGGAAGAGTGTCAACTTTAGGAAGTAGTGATCCCACTATTTTGGAGGGAGTTGAATCTTATTATAATGATAAAAGTGGATTTGGAGAGGTCATGAATTTATTTAGTAATGATTCCACTATTTCGGAAGAGGTTTCAATTGACTATGATGAGAACAAAGTTGCCACTTATGATGATTATTGTGATGATACTTATGTTATAAAAAGTGGTGATAATTATTGTCATAATTTTGAATATCCTTTTACTGAACATTACTCTTTTATTGTGGAAACAATTTATAGTATTCAAGTTTCATATGATACTCCTACTATTCCGAATGAGAAGAAATTTGCTTATATGGAGAGTAGTAAAATTTGTATGCTTGTGGATCATGAAAGGAATGCCTTATGTGATGGTTATATTGTTGAATTCATTCATGATTCTACTGAAAATTATTATGAGGGAGGAACATATGCTTCTACATATTGCAATAATATCAAGTTTCCTCTCTATGTGTTGAAAATCTTGAAGTTATGCTTGTTTTGCCTTCCTATGCTAGTTGATTCTTGTTCCCATGAATTATTTGCTCACAAAATCCCTATGCATAGGAAGTGGGTTAGACTTAAATATGCTAGTCATATGCTTCACTATGCTCTCTTTGTGATTCATTTCTTATCTTTTATGTGAGCATCATTGAAATCATCATGCCTAGCTAAAAATGCGTTAAAGAAAAGCGCTTGTTGGGAGACAACCCAACACCTTTACCAACTGTTTTTGTGTGATCACATGATTAAGCTACTGTAGTAATCATGTTTTATAGCTTTTGTTTCAATAAAGTGCCAAGTAAAGCCTTTGGGATAGTATGGATGATAGTTGACTTGATTCTGTGCAAAAACAGAAACTTTTGCTCCCAGCCCAGGAATTTTGAAACTTCACTGGAACATGATTTTGATCTAATTTTTTTTTGCACAAGATTGATATACAAATTGTCTAAACTATTCTAATGTTTCAGAATTTTTGGAGTTACAGAAGTATGATTTCAATTCAGATCTTTACAAACTGTTCTATTTTTGACAGATTCTGTTTTCAATGCATATTTTACTTGTTTTCTAGTTTCTATCGCTTATATTGCTTAATAGTTGTAGAAATTATAGGGTACAGTAGGTATCATGTGAGAAAAGTTATGAATCTTGTCTTGACAGTACCAAAGTGAATGATTTGTTTTATTACACTAACGGAGCTCAAGTTTTCGGTTAAGTTTTGTGTTGTGAAGTTTTCAATTTTTGGGTAAAGTTTTGATGGACTACAGAATAAGGAGTGGCAAGAGCCTAAGCTTTGGGATGCCCAAGGCACCCCAAGGTAATATTAAAGGACAACCAAGCATCTAAGCTTGGGGATGCCCCGGATGGCATCCCCTCTTTTGTCTTCGTTCATCGGTAACCTTACTTGGAGCTATATTTGTATTCACCACATGATATGTGTTTTGCCTGGAGCGTCGTTTAATTTTATTTTGGTTTGCTTGTTGTTTGAATAAAATATTAAGATCTAAAATACTTAAATGAGAAGGAGACTTCACATAGTTACATAATTATTCAACTACTTATTGATCTTCACTTATATCTTTTGGAGTAGTTTGTCGTTTGCTCTAGTGCTTCACTTATATCTTTTTAGAGCACGTGGTAGTTTTATTTTGAAGAAATTGTTGAACTCTCATGCTTCACTTATACCATTTTGAGAGTCTCTAAATAGCATGGTAATTTTCTTTGGTTATGAATTTAGTCCTAATATGATGGGCAACCAAGAGAGATATAATAAAAACTTTCATATAAAGTGCATTGAATACTATGAAAAGTTTGATTCCTTAATATTGTTTTGAGATACAAAGATGGTGATATTAGAGTCATGCTAGTGAGTAATTGTGGATTGTAGAAATACTTGTGTTAAAGTTTGTGATTCCCGTAGCATGCACGTATGGTGAACCATTATGTGATGAAGTCGGAGCATGATTTATTTTTTGATTGTCGTCATTATGAGTGGCGGTCGGTGACGAGCGATGGTCTTTTCCTACCAATCTATCCCCTAGGAGCCTGCGCGTAGTACTTCGTTTCGATAACTAATAGATTTTTGCAATAAGTATGTGAGTTCTTTATGACTAATGTTGAGTCCATGGATTATACGCCCTCTCACCCTTCCACCATTGCTAGCCTCTCTAGTGTCGCGCAACTTTCACCGGTGCCATAAACCCACCATATAACTTCCTCAAAACAGCCACCATACCTACCTATTATGGCATTTCCATAGACATTCCGAGATATATTGCCATGCAACTTTCCACCGTTCCGTTTATTATGACAAGCTCCATCATTGTCATATTGCTTTGCATGATCATGTAGTTGACATCGTATTTGTTGCAAAGCCACCGTTCATAATTCTTTCATACATGTCACTCTTGATTCATTGCACATCCCAGTACAGCGCCGGAGGCATTCATATAGAGTCATATTTTGCTCCAAGTATCGAGTTGTAATTCTTGAGTTGTAAGTAAATAAAAGTGTGATGATCTTTATTAGAGCATTGTCCCATGTGAGGAAAGGATGATGGAGACTATGATTCCCCCACAAGTCGGGATGAGACCCCGGATGAGAAAAAAGAGGCCAAAAAAATGAAAGAAGGCCCAAATATATATATATATATATATATATATATATATATATATATATATAATGAGAGAAAAGAGAGAAGGGGCAATGCTACTATCCTTTTACCACACTTGTGCTTCAAAGTAGCACCATGATCTTCATGATAGAGAGTCTCCTATATTGTCACTTTCATATACTAGTGGGAATTTTTCATTATAGAACTTGGCTTGTATATTCCAATGACGGGCTTCCTCAAATTGCCCTAGGTCTTCGTGAGCAAGCGAGTTGGATGCACACCCATTTAGTTTCTTTTTGAGCTTTCATAAACTTATAGCTCTAGTGCATCCATTGCATGGCAATCCCTACTCACTCACATTGATATCTATTGATGGGCATCTCCATAGCCGTTCATACGCCTAGTTGATGTGAGACTATCTCCTTCTTTTTGTCTTCTCCACAACCACCGTCCATTCCAGCTATAGTGCTATGTCCATGGCTCACGCTCATGTATTGCATGAAAGTTGAAAAAGTTTGAGAACATCAAAAGTATGAAACAATTGCTTGGCTTGTCATCGAGGTTGTGCATGATTTAAATACTTTGTGTGATGAAGATGGAGCATAGCCAGACTATATGATTTTGTAGGGATAAGCTTTCTTTGGCCATGTTATTTTGAGAAGACATAATTGCCTTGTTAGTATGCTTGAAGTATTATTGTTTCTATGTCAATATTAAACTTTGTTTTGAATCATAGGGACCTGCACATTCATGCCACAATAAATAAATTACATGGATAAATATGTTAGGTAGCATTCCACATCAAAAACTCCATTTTTATCATTTGCCTACTCAAGGACGAGCAGGAATTAAGCTTGGGGATGCTTGATACGTCTCCAACGTATCTATAATTTTTTATTGTTCCATGCTATTATATTATTTATCTTGGATGTTATAAATGCATTTTTATGCTATTTTATATGATTTTTGGGACTAACCTATTAACCTAGAGCCCAATGTCAGTTTCTGTTTTTTCCTTGTTTTTGAGTTTCGCAGAAAAGGAATATCAAACGGAGTCCAATTGACCTGAAAATTTATGGAGATTATTTTTGGAAAATATAAGAAATACTGGAACGAAAAGATATCGGAGAAGATTCCCGAGGCCACCACAAGGGTGGAGGGTGCACCCCCCGTCCTTGTCGTCGCCTCGTGGGCCCCCTTGACTTGTTCCCAATGCCAACACCTCCTATAAATCCCAAAACCTCCAGAACAGAACCTAGATCGGGAGTTCCGCCGCTGCAAGCCTCTGTAGCCACGAAAAACCAATCACGAGCCTGTTCTGGCACCCTGACGGAGGGGGAAACCATCACCGGTGGCCATCTTTATCATCCCGACGCTCTCCATGACGAGGAGGGAGTAGTTCACCCTCGGGGCTGAGGGTATGTACCAGTAGCTATGTGCTTGATCTCTCTCTCTCTCTCGTGTTCTTGATTTGGTACGATCTTGATGTACCACGAGCTTTGCTATTATAGTTGGATCTTATGATGTTTCTCCCCCTCTACCTTCTTGCAATGGATTGAGTTTTCCCTTTGAAGTTATCTTATCGGATTGAGTCTTTAAGGATTTGAGAACACTTGATGTATGTCTTGCATGTGCTTATTTGGGGTGACAATGGGATATTCACGTGATCCACTTGATGTATGTTTTGATGATCAACTTGCGGGTTCTGTGACCTTGTGAACTTATACATAGGGGGTGGCACACGTTTTCGTCTTGACTCTCCGGTAGAAACTTTGGGGCACTCTTTGAAGTTCTTTGTGTTGGTTTGAATAGATGAATCTTAGATTGTGTGATGCATATCGTATAATCAAACCCGCGGATACTTGTGGTGACATTGGAGTATCTAGGTGACATTAGGGTTTTGGTTGATGTGTATCTTAAGGTGTTATTTTAGTACGAACTCTAGGGTTATTTTCGGCACTTATAGGAATAGCCCAATAGATCGACCAGAAAGGATAACTTTGAGATGGTTTCGTACCCTACAATAATCTCTTCGTTTGTTCTCCGTTATTAGGGACTTTGGAGTGACTCTTTGTTGCACGTTGAGGGATTATTATATGATCTAATTATGTTATCATTGTTGAGAGAACTTGCACTAGTGAAAGTATGAACCCTTGGCCTTCTTTTTAAGCATTGCAATACCATTTTTGCTCACTTTCGTTACTAGTTACCTTGCTGTTTTTATATTTTCAGATTACACAAACCTATATCTACCATCCATATTACACTTGTATCACCATCTCTTTCGCCGAACTAGTGCACCTATACAATATACCATTGTATTGGGTGTGTTAGGGACACAAGAGACTCTTTGTTATTTGGTTGTAGGGTTGTTTGAGAGAGACCATCTTCATCCTACGCCTCCCACGGATTGATAAACCTTAGGTCATCCACTTGAGGGAAATTTGCTACTGTCCTACAAAACTCTGCGCTTGGAGGCCCAACACGAGTCTACAAGAAGAAGGTTGCGTAGTAGACATCACTAACGCATAGTGTAAAGTAAAGCAATTACATCATACACTAACGCATTTGCATTTCGTACAATAAACAGACAACCATAAGGCTCCTGCCGGTTGCCGATAACTTCTACACAACATGATCACCTCATACAATAATGTATATCACATCATGTCTTGACCATATCACATCACAACATGCCCTGCAAAAACAAGTTAGACGTCCTCTACTTTGTTGTTGCATATTTTACGTGGCTGCTACGGGCTTCTAGCAAGAACCGTTCTTACCTACGCACAAAACCACAACGATGTTTCGTCTAGTTTGCTGTTTTAACCTTCTTCAAGGACCGGCCGTAGTCAAATTCGATTTAACTAAAGTAGTAGAAACACACACCCGCCAGCCACCTTTATGCAAAATTAGTTGCATGTCTATTGGTGGAACCGGTCTCATGTACGTGGACATTTAGGTTGGTCCGGGCCGCTTCATCTTACAATACCGCCGAATCAAAATAAGACGTTGGTGGTAGGTAGTATGACTATCACCGCCCACAACTCTTTGTGTTCTACCCGTGCATATCATCTATCTACGCATAGACCTGACTCTGATACCACTGTTGGGAAATGTAGCATGGAAAACAAAAAAATATACGCACACGCAATGATCTATCCATGGAGATGCATGGCAACGAGGGGGAGAGCGTATCTATGTACCCTCCTAGACCGTAAGCGGAAGCGTTTCACAACGCGGTTGATGTAGTCAAACTTCTTCGCGCTTCAACCAATCAAGTACCGAACGCATGGCACCTCCACGTTCTGCACACGTTCAACTCGGTGATGTCCCTCGTCTTCTTGATCCAGTAAGACGTCGAGGTAGAAGATGAGTTCCGTCAGCACAATGGCGTGGTGACGGTGATGGTGAAGTGATCCTCGCAGCGCTTCGCCTAAGCACCGCAAGAATATGACCGGGGTGTAAACTATGGAGGGGGGCGTCGCACACGGCTAACAATTGATGTTATGTGTGCAAGGCACCCCCCTCCCACATATATATAGGTGGGGCAGGAGGGAGCAGCCAGGAGGTGCCCCAAGTAGGCCGAATCCTACTTGGGGTCCTCCCAAGTGGCGCCCCTTTCCTTATTTGCCGGAGGGAGAAGGAAAGATAGGGGAGAGAAGGAAGGGGGAGGCCGAATCCCCCCTTTCCTTCTCCCTTCCCCTCTTTCCTTCTCCTTCTGGTTCGGCCCTGTAAGTGCATCTAATGCCACCCCTAGTTGGTTTTGGAGTATTGACGACAAACTTGGTTGAGGGACTAATGTGTTTGTGAGAATTGCAGGATAACACAGGTAGTAGTCCCTCATTGATTCGGTTTAACTACCGGAGATGACCCCTAAAAATGTGTGAAGACATTGAAGACAATGGTGGTATGTGAAGATATTCACAACAAAGATTATGATTCGAGAAGACATTCACGTGAAGACTATGGAGTGTCAATACATAGTTGTTTCGTAGTTTCCTTTTCTTCTTTGTTGAGTCATAGGAACCACCGCACTGTTAAGTGGGGTCCAAGTGAACAAAGTCAGAGTGACTGATGTGATGCTCAACCAAATCCTATGTCTTCGAGCGAAGACAATGAGAGCAAATCTTATCCAGAGCTGGATGAGCCAGCTTTACTTGTAGCCCAAGTCAAGCTGCCGCGTGAGTTTCAAATCTGACCGTTGGACACGTGTCAGTTCCTTAGTGACTCAGGGTCATTTCGGAGAAATCAGGTCGGGTTGCCTCCTGGCTATAAATAGCCCACCCCCTACACCATAAATTGGTGGCTGCTCAGAGTTAGTGCACGGCTTTTGTCGTTTGAGAGCAACCCACCTCCGAAGCATTTGAGAGAGAGATCCTTGCGAGGACAAAGCCCAAAACACCCAGAGCCAAAGAGTATGAGGCATCACTGAAGTCTTTCTGTCCGCGTGATCTGAAGACTTATTACACTTGAGGACTGTGTATCCTCCAGCCGGTTAGGCGTCGTGTTCTGAGCATCCAAGAGGCATTGTGGATTGCCGGTGAACGAAGTCTGTGAAGGTTTGGAAGTCTACCTTGAAGACTTACCAGAGTGATTGGGCGAGGACTAAGTGTCCTTAGCTCAAGGGGAATAAGGTGAAGACGCGGTCTTCTGAGTTGAATCTCAGCCTCCCTAACCAGACGTACAGTTGTCACAGCAACTGGAACTCATCCAACAAATCCCTGTCCTCTCCAAGCTACTGGTTCTATCTTCTCCCTATCTTTACTTACAATTTGTCTTCGTGAAGTCATTGCCTGCTTGCTTGATCTGATTGACTTCACTGTGTGACGACTATTGTTGTTTGGCTTCATACTCTTCCATCTTGATCCATACTACCTAGCTGCTATTAGTCTTCGTGCTTTCACTTCATTGCTTAGTTGACTATGGCTTGTTTAGTGTAGTCTACCTTCTGCTGCATATCAATAGGTTTATTTCTATTGTTTGTCTTCAAAACCCCTGTGTTTTGAAGACTTTGATAAAAATCGCCTATTCACCCCCCTCTAGTCAATAACTAGCACTTTCAATTGGTATCAGAGCAAGACGCTCCCTTGTTCTGTGTGATTCGGTTTAACCACCTGGAGTTTTAGCTATGTCGACTGCAGGTATAATCAAAGTCTCTGCTGCGTGCCCTGTCTTCGATGGCACAGTTACCCCTACTGGAAGAATAAGATGCGTATGCATCTTGAAGCCATTGATGTCGACCTCTGGTATGTCGTCAAGAATGGCGTTCCCAAGGCCGGTGAAGGTGTCACCCCTGCCGATGTAAAGAGGTTCATTCAACTGGATTCCACTGCCAAGAACATCATATGTGGTCATCTGACCAAATGACAATATGGTCGTGTGAGTGCTCTGGAAACTGCGAAGCTAGTCTGGGACTGGCTCTCCAAGGTCAATGAAGGCGTCTCCACCCAGAGAGACTCAAGGATCAGTGTTCTTCGCAACCTCTTCAACCGCTTCAAGAGAAATCACAATGAGAATGTCCAGCTCACATTTGATCACCTCACTGATATCACAAATGAGCTTCATGCACTCGGCGCCACTGAGATCACCAAGCATGAAATCGTCAAGACACTCTTGAGATCGCTCGACAGCTCATTTGACACCCTAGCCCTGATGATTCAAGAATGCCCTGACTTTAAGACTCTTAATCCGTCTGACATACTCGAGAGGCTCAACACACATGAGTTCCAGTTATCTGAGAAAAGAGATATCTATGGTCCCAAGTATGGTCGAACTCGCGCTTTGAAGGCAAAAGTTGTTTCCTCATCTGAAGAAGAATTTGACTGCTGTTCTGGGGATCCTGAAGACATTGGAAAGGAGCTTGCTATGCTTGTGAAGAAGTTCCAGAAATTCACCAAGAAGAAAGGCTTCAGAAAGTCTTCAAGATCCAGCTCGAGAAATGATGAAGCTTCTACTCATGACCACAAGAAGAGAACATGCCACAAGTGCAAGAAACCTGGTCACTACATCTCTGAGTGTCCACAGTGGGACAATGAGAACAAGAAGAATAAGAAGAAGAAGAAGAAGAAGAAGAAGAGCAAGGAATATGATTATGATGACAAGAAGAAGAAGAAATCCTCAAAGTCTTCTTCCAAGTCTTCGTCCAAGTCTTCATCATACAAGAAGAGCTCATCTGGCACGGCTCGTGCATTTGTTGGCAAGGAGATGGATTCAGAGGAGGAGTCTGCTTCTGAGGAGGCGGAGGTGGAGTCTGAGGAGGAGTCCGATACAGGCGTGGCAAGCCCGACTCTAGCTACAGCCTATGTTGCAAAGTCCATCTTCAACACTGAAGACAATGGCTCCGTCACCAAAGCTGATGCTAATGACAAGGACAACTCTGCCCCCACCTACTGCTTCATGGCACGCGGTGCCAAGGTAAACTCACACGATGCCTACTTTCAAACATCAAGTGAAGATGACTCTGATTGTGAATCCAAACCTAGCTATAAAACACTTGCTAAAATTGCAACTGAACAACAGAAAAGCTATGGAACATATTCAAAAATTGCTAGAAAAGTGATGACCCGTTGGATGCGGAAATGACCCAATCTCAGTCCTTAATTGAAGACATAAAAAATCTTCATGTTAAGTACGATGAACTTGAAAGTCGTCATGAAACGCTCTCAACAACTCATGAAAAGCTTTCCTATGATTATCTTCAAAGGAAGCAAGAACTTGAGAAATTGAGAGCGGCTCATGAAGATCTTCAAAAGGAGAACGAGTCACTTCGCGCTCAACAGATCTGTCCCGCCCAGGAAGGATTTGAACCACCATGTCCAAAATGCCTTGAGCGTGATAACGCTACCTCTGTTGCTAAATGTTCTATTGCTGCTACTGTTGCAATATCTTCAACTCCTGATGTGGTAACTAACCCCTCAACTGAGGATACCACTACTATTGCTGATGAGAATGCCAGGTTGAAGACATTGCTTGAGACAGGAATGTACAAAAGTCTCAAAGGGCATCAGACACTATGTGATGTCCTCAAAAAGCATATTTTGAACCGAAACCCTAGGAAAGAGGGTGTTGGGTTTGAGAGGAAAATGAATGTTGATGGTTCCTACTGGAAGCCTGAGCAGTACCCCAAAACCACATGGGTTGCTGCAAAGGGACCTTCAGTGGATCCATCCACCTTATCTGGCTTCACTTGTGCTAACCCGATTATCATTGATGAATCCTTTCATGCAAACTATAAACTGTTTAATAATCAAAATGGTGAAGTGTTTGCCAGGTATATTGGTACTAACTGCAGGAATGGGCCACCTATGAAGAAGATCTGGGTGCCCAAAAGTTGTCTTGAGAATCTTCCTGTGGATGTCATCATGGCACCACCAGGGAAGAAGACAAACCCTAGACCAAAGGCTTCATATGGTCCAAAGGCTTCATACAGATAGATGACTCACCAGAGTCACCCTAACACCAATGTTTTGCAGGGAAATCTTACTCAAACTTCTGAATATGAGTGTGTTTCTTCAAAATGCTATGTTCACAAAACTAAGAACTTTTCTGCTTATTCATATGAGTATTATTCACCTCCTGTAAGGCTATTTGCTAGGGCTCCAAAGCCGAAGTTCTCAGATGCTGCACTTAGACTCATTGCTTCTAAGCCACCCTTGAAAATGTGGGTGGTTAAGAAAACTTAACTCTCTTTTGCAGGGAAAGGTCTCCAGCTGGAAATCAAAGGCGTCTGATGCTATTGCTGGGGACCTAAAACATCTTGTGGGCGCAAGATAAAATGCCCAAATGCCCTTACTATGTATTTTGTTCCTGAATCACTTGCAAATCATCCTATCAGTCCCAACCTTGATCTGAGCTTTGATAATTCGCTTGTTCGTCAAATGTTTATGCTTCACAATACCCTTGGTGAAGCCTACCCCCCTAACTGCACTGTAGGGTAAGACACCACATGCTTCAGAATGGATTATGGACACTGGATGCACTAATCACATGACTGGTGATCGAAGTCTTCTCATGGACTCAACCTTACGTCCATCTGACAAGAGTCACATCACATTTGCTGACATTGGTAAAAGCAAGGTATTGGGTCTTGGTAGAGTTGCAATCTCAAAGGATCAGCACATGGATAAAGTGATGCTTGTTGAATCCCTTGGTTTCAACTTAATGTCTGTATCAATGCTTTGTGACTTAAACATGATTATGATATTTGGAAAATATCGTTGCCTTGTTCTAATGGAATCTAACAAATCTCTAGTCTTTGAAGGGTATCGAAAAGGTGATTTGTATATGGTAGATTTCTCAGCAGGACCACAGTTGGCCGTATGTCTTCTATCAAAGGCTTCAGAGTGCTGGCTCTGGCATCGGAGGCTAGGGCATGCTGGCATGAGGAACTTGTACACACTCGCGAAGAAGAAACATGTCGTGGGCATCAAGGGCGTCAAGTTCAAGAAGGATCATCTGTGTGGTACCTGCAAAGCTGGAAAGATGACTAGAGCCAAGCATCCCTCGAAGGCAATCATGACGACATCTCAACCCTTCGAGCTGCTTCACATGGACCTATTTGGCCCTAATCACTACTCTACTCTTACTACCACTGCTTGTCTCTATGGCTTCGTCATTGTTGATGACTATTCTAGATATACTTGGGTGCATATAATCCTTTACAAGAATGAAGTGCAGGATGTCTTCAGAAGCTTCGCCAATCGTGCCATGACGAACTATGGCATCAAGATCAAGCATATCAGAAGTGAAAACGGCACAGAGTTAAAGAACACAGGCCTCGACACTTATCTTGATACATTGGGCATCACTCATGAGTTCTCTGCTCCATACACACCTCAGCAGAATGGCATTGTGGAGCGCAAGAACAGAACACTCATCGAGATGGCAGGGACGATGCTTGATGAGTACAAGACTCCAAGGAAGTTCTGGCCTGAAGCCATTGATACTGCATGCCACGTCATCAACTGTGTTTATCTTCACAAGCTTCCAAAGAAGACATCCTGTGAGCTTCTAACTGGTAAGAAGCCAAACGTCAGTTACTTCAGAGTATTTGGTGCTAGGTGTTGGATCAAGGATCCACATCACACTTCAAAATTTGCACCGAAAGCACATGAAGGATTTATGCTTGGTTACGGAAAGGGATTCGCACTCCTACAGAGTCTTCAACCTCTTTCACTATAAATTGGTTGAAACTGTGGATGTGCGGTTTGATGAAACCCCTCCTAGTGAATCCATCAAGCTTATGGGTGCTGGAGAAATCATACCTTCTGAGGGACAGGCTGAAGAAGAGATCATCATTGCACCAAGTCAACCTGAAGACAATGCTCAGCCTGAAGCCAATGCTGAAAATGAAGACAATGATCAGCAAGGACAAAATCTTCGTCCAGTTCATCCTCGTGTTGCAAATGAAGTACATATTGAGAAGATAATTGATAGCATCAATGCATCTGGTCCACTCACTCATTCAAGAGCAACTCAGCTAGCAAATTTATGTGGGCACTTTGCATTTGTCTCTATACCTGAACCCAAGAAAGTTGCTGAAGCCTTTATGGAACCTGGATGGATTCAAGCTATGCAAGAAGAGCTTCAACAATTCGAGCTGAACAATGTGTGGGAATTAGTCAAGCGTCCTGACCCTCGCAAGAACAATATCATTGGCACCAAATGGATCTATCGCAACAAACAAGATGAGCATGGTCAAGTTGTCAGAAACAAGGCTCGTCTCGTTGCTCAAGGATACACTCAAGTTGAAGGGATTGACTTCGATGAAACATTTGCTCCGGTGGCTAGGCTTGAAGCCATTCGCATACTGCTAGCCTATGCTAACCATCACAACATCTTTCTGTATCAAATGGATGTGAAGAGTGCCTTTCTCAATGGCAAGATTGAAGAAGAAGTGTATGTTGCACAACCACCTGGCTTTGAAGATCCAAAACATCCTGATATGGTATACAAGCTCAACAAAGCACTTTATGGCCTCAAACAAGACCCTCGTGTTTGGTATGACACACTCAAAGACTTCCTGAAGAGCAAAGTCTTTAAACCTGGTTCCCTGGATCCCACTCTCTTCACAAAGACATATGATGGAGAACTGTTTGTGTGCCAAATCTATGTGGATGACATTATCTTCCGCTGCAGTGACAAAAGATACAGTGATGAGTTTGGACACATGATGCAAGAGCAATATTAGATGTCCATGATGGGTGAGCTGAAGTTCTTCCTCGGTCTTCAAATACGTCAGTAGAGCAACGGCATGTTCATATCACAAGAGAAATACCTCAAAGATTGCCTGAAGAAGTTTGGAATGCAAGACTGCAAAGGATACACGACACCAATGCCAAACAAAAGTCATCTGGGCCCCAACGACAATGGTAAAGAGTTCGATCAAAAGGTATACCGCTCCATGATTGGTTCTTTACTCTATTTATGTGCATCTAGGCCAGATATCATGCTTAGCATTTGCATGTGTGCCCGATTCCAAGCGACACCAAAGGAATCGCATCACTTAGCTGTGAAGCGAATTCTTCGATATTTGGCTTACACCCCAACACTAGGATTATGGTATCCAAAGGGCTCAGCGTTTGGTCTAGTTGGATTCTCAGATGCTGATTATGTTGGTGACAAGGTTGATCGCAAGTCCACATAAGGCACATGTCACTTTCTTGGACGATCTCTTGTCTGTTGGTCTTCAAAGAAGCAGAACTGTGTGTCTCTCTCCACTGCTGAATCTGAATACATTGCTGCTGGATCTTGCTGCGCTCAGCTTTTATGGATGAAGCAAACTCTCAAGGACTATGGCATCCATCTAAAGCAAGTGCCACTTTACTGCGACAATGAAAGCGCAATCAAATTTCCAACAACCTAGTTCAACACTCGAAGACAAAGCACATTGAAATTCGTCATCACTTTCTCAGAGATCATGTCATGAAGGAAGATATTGATATCATTCACGTCAACACTGAAGAGCAATTGGTAGATATCTTCACAAAGCCCTTGGATGAGAAAAGGTTTTGCAAGTTGCGGTGTGAGCTAAATATCTTAGAATCCTCGAATGTCCTGTGATTGGACACACATCCTAACAATTATGCATGTTGATGACTTAGATGTGCAACACACGAAGTAAAGTATATCTTCAATTAATGAAGACATACACTCTAAGTGTGAATACATTAATGTGGAATTTGACTTCGGAGCGCCACGATAATTGTCCGCCGTGTCTGGGTCTAATACTTCCTATACGGTGGGTAACGCCACCACCAAACTTTTGTTGAAGTGTTTCGTTTGGCGTCACATCTGCAAAGTCTTCGCATTTGGTTTGTCTTCAACGTTGACTTGACTTCATGTTTATCTTCACAATGTTGATTTGGTCTTATTCTGATATATACATATCTTTGTGTTCTGTCCTCTACAGCATTCACTTATAGCTATGTCTTCTTGTTTGAATCTTTTGATCTAAGTGAATGTGATCGGACCCTAACCCCTTCTATGCTTCTACCTCAGATTCTATCTATCTAAATCCTATGCATTCTATTGAAATTGTCGAATGTCTTCTCTGTGTCCTTGTCAGCAGAAGATACTGAGACAAAAGTTGAATCTGTTTTAATGTTATATCCTTATTGCCTGAAACCCGGAGAAGCCGGAACGACCACCCGACAGTCCAGGCGTGCGTGGGAACATGGAACAACTTCCAATATGTTGAATGCTCGCCACGTGTCCTTCAGATGTGAACCGCCAGGGGCACCTGCGTAATTGCGCTATGCTGTCGCTTTCCTTATAAATACACAACTCATCGCGGTCACAATCTCTTCTTCCACCTCGCCACCTCGCACAAACCCTTGCGCCTCCGCTAGCTCGCGTCGACGCCGGAGACGAAGTGCTTAGCTGCCGCGACTTCTCTGACGCCGTCCTCACGCTGGCTGCGGACCTCGTCCTCTCCGCCGCCGCCATAGGTGTCTTCAATCGCCAAGTTAGGGCACGGGAGATTGAACTGCTCGGCCTCCCTCTCAAGTTCGTCTAGCAGTTCTTCGTGTGGTAATTAAATCTTACTTTTTACTGCCTTTTTGATCCATCAGATCCATCCACTTTAACCAAAAGTGGTTTCTTAACTTCCAAAAATGGATCTGTCATCTTCTGCATCTCATATCTAGCCAAGTATATTCACTTATGCTTCACAACTAGTTAGATTCCTCACTTGTACTTATTCTTGGATTCGTACAAATCTGGAACCGACTCTCACCATATAAGTGAATGTCTTCACGCTACGAGGTCAATGTCTTCAAACTGATTTGTCTTCAAAATCTTCTGAGAATGCATATGACCTCTTCCCTTCCCTCACACCTCTAATGCTGTCACAGGTACATGTCCGTGGGAGAATCCCTTGGTTCTCATAGTCTGCATTCATTTGCAGAATTCTTACAGCGACACATCAGTTCTCCTGAAGCCAGTTCCTGTCTGACCAGCAGACGGAAACCATTCACAATCTTGAAGCCTTTCAGTCTGAATATAATGGCCACTGAGAAATCATCTAGAAAGGGATACAGCCAAGGACTTGCCACCACATCTCTTTGAATTATACAAGTCTCATCCTGAAGAGAATTACAATCAACGCAAAACCCGAATCCAATGGATTCGACGATATTGGGCAGAAAAATGGTTCCAATAAAAATTTGTGACTGCTGAATATGCTGAAAAGAACGCCATCAAGCAACCATGAGGAGATATTCTATACAAAAATCTTCAGCCATTGCTCAAGGCTTCTATCCTTGCATGGTCCGAGGACCACAGCCAGAAAATGCCGACCCATCTTCTCTGTTATGGTGTCGCGACGACAATCTTTTCAAGCGCAACTACCAGTTTGCCAAAGATTCTGCTGTGAAGAACAAGAAAAATCTTGGGTGCAACTTCAACCCTGGTCCGTCTGCTCCAAGGGCTGATGGCACACGTGATGCCAACCCCAATGTCATCGGCCCCTTTGACAACTTTGATGGTCTCCTCTCTTACATCACTGCTTAGAGGGCCACTGTGGAGCAATCAAGTGATGATGCAGATTCTGATGAAGCGCCAGCTCCACCTAAGCCGCAGAAGCAAAAGAAAACTAAGGCTCCAAAGCCCTCTGCTGCACCAAAAGCTTCACGTGCGAAGCCGTTGGCAACTGCACCTCCTGAACTCAGTGTGCAATCTGAAGATCTTTCTCGTGTCTCCAAGAAGACGGAGAAGCCCAAGAAGAAGAAGCCCATGAAGATTTCTGGGCATGAGCTGACTCCAGCTGCCGTTCTGCGGAACGAAAATGAAGCCATTGATCTGTCAAGCGACGAAGATCTTGGTGATGATGCTCTTGAGCTAATGATAAAGAGCAAGCAAGAGGCGGAGATCTTCAACGATCTGCCCCTCTTTGATGTGGATATTCTGAAAAACTTCATCGATGAGTGGTTTCACAACCCCGAGCCTCAGCATTGATGATCTTCAGCTGCCAGTTGATATCAGCGTCACCTTCCATGGATCCATTGCAAATGAGCTGGCTCTGGCTCAGAAGATTGTCGAGCTGAAGAACAAAATTGATTATGAAAAGGCTCAATTCAAGAAGAACATGGCCAAGATGAGCGTGGCTGGTGTTCAAAGCTTCAAGGAAATGCTTCATGAGCTCAAAGAACAGTTTCGCAAGAAACGTGAAGAAGCAAAAGGTTCAAGAGAGCGGATGAAATACTTTGCAGAGAAATGTGTTCAAGCACACAATGAGGCAGAGAAGCGCAAGGCTCTTGGGCGCATAGGAATTGACCCCAAGATGGCTGCCAAACAGAAGAAGAAGCCTACTGTGGCCCAAGCTGAAGCATCAAGGCAGGAAGCACCTCGCATTGTCTTCCCTGCCAGTATGACAGGCTCGAAGCCTAAGGTCCCCTCAGCAGCTTCGGAACTGAAGAAGACAAGGGCAGCTGAGGCCGAAGCCAAGAAGCGCAAGCACAAGAATGCCTCTGAGGGTGCTCCATCAACAAAGAAGCCGAAGACAAAATCTCCGCGGAAAGAGCATGCTGCTGCCACAGAGCCACTTGTTGTTGAGCCCATCTCAGTTGCTCCTCCTGCCTCCACCAACCAAGAGCGTAAACTTGTAGTCCATGAGCCTGCTTTCACGGAGGCTCCTGAAGATGAAGAAGTTCCAGCTGTCGACCCCATCACAGCTGAAGACATTGGTCATGGCGACAATGTAGAAGATGATGAAGTCCTTCCTCAGATCGAGCACCAAATGGTATCATCACCTGTTCTCACGAACATCGAACTCATCAGCATTGGTCGTCCTTTGACGCCAATTGCTCAGGATGCCTCGTGGGTTGATCGCCCTCAACAAGAGACCCCAAGTCAAGATGACACACCCAGTACTCCACCACCTCAAGTCACCACTTCGGTGCTTGACGACGACAACTACATGGTGCAGACCACTCCATCACCACAGGCGTCGCCCGCATTCCGCAGGCTTCGCAAAGGCCCTAGGCCACAGGTCGCCATGTCGAGAGTTCCAGAAGGAGAAGTGCAACAAAGCTCGGTCGCACGCCAAGTGTTCCCTGAAACCACTCCTACTACGAATGTCTCCGAGTCCGAAGCAAAAGCTGCTGAAGACATTCTGGCTGCATCAGCCGCTGACAATCAAGAACCACGAGAAGAAGAAGAAAGAGTTGCCACACCCCCAGTCACTCAAGAAGTTGTTCTCGAGGAGAACGTGTCTATGCCCGACCTTCCTGCTACTGAAATGGAGGTTGAGAACATTGAGGCGGCCACAAACAACACTGCTGAAGCCAATGAAGTTGTCATGGCTGACGACATTGTGGCGCCTGAATCTAATGTTGCGCCTGAAGCAAGTGTGCCACCTGAAGCTACTATCAATGCCGAAGCTACTGTTCCACCCCAAGGCCTCACACTATTGAGCAGGCATATGATCGCGGCCAACTTGTCACTGTCCGATGGCCTGTTCTGGTTCCTCCCACTGCTCCCGGACCATAATTTGAATACCACGTGGAGCAAAGGCCTCAGGTCCAGAAGCCAAAGCCTAGACTGCCAAGATTTCCTGGTGCTGCAATGTCGCTAGGATCATTCAATGTAAACAGCTTCAGGGCACACAACACATTCTTTGACAGTGCCAAGAACCCTTACTTAAAGCCAAATATCTCATTTGATCGCTTCTGGAGCTATCAGCAACGCAGTTATTACTCATGTATCTTATACAATCAAGGGCGAATCTTTCCTCACATGCGTCTGGATTGTGAAGCCATTGCTGGTCTCACTACAAAAAAAATACACTTCCGTGATGATACGTGTTTGTCACAGTAGGTCACGTTTTCTGTCATGCATGTACATCCATGAAAAATTTATGACAGAATGAAGATAGTCATACATGTGCTGTCGTAGAAGTGTTCCATGACATTACCAAAATTATCATCACGGAAGTGTCCACTTCCATGACGATAAATCGCGCGTCATAGAAGTGCTTTCGTTAAGGGTGACTAACACGTGGCATCCACCGTAACGGGACGCCGTTAAGCTATCGGGTCCAGTTTTGGATCCGATAACCCGCTAACAGCCAAGACCAATGCCGATTTTCCACGTGTAAAATTCTCATTGGCTGACGGAACCACGCGTCAACTCCGCATTGGCACAGGTGTCACTCATCCAACGGGCGAGATGGGCCTATGATATGTTGACATGTGGACGGGCCCAAAAGTGGCCCATAAAGTTTAAATGGGCTGGCCCAACTAAAGGCCCACAAGATTTAGCGGACCATAATGGACCGGCCCAACTAAAGGCCCACAAGATTTTGCAGACCATAATGGGCCGGCCCAGCTAAAGGCCCACAAGATTTCGCGGACCATAATGGGCCAGCCCAGCTAAAGGCCCACAAGATTTTGCAGACCATAATGGGCCGGCCCAGCTAAAGGCCCAACATTCTCAGTTAAGGCCCATATGGCTAGTGTCAAATCGGCCCGTCAACGGCCTGTCCTAAACTTGTCATCATCGTGGCCCATGGTCACTTCTGGCCCGTTAACAGTCCGCTAAGTATATGGGCCGAATTACAGCCCGGTGTATTTCCGGTCTGTTAAAGGTCCTGCTTCATTTGGGCCCATTTACAGGACATTGGAACTTTCGGCCCATAAACGACCATGAAGGATTTGGGTCATATTCAGCCATGTCTGACATTCGGCCTGTTAGAGGCCCACTATAGATTTGGGCCACTTTCGGCCTGTTGTGATTTTCGGCCTGTTAACGTCGGACGAAATCCATGGGCCATATGTGGTCCAACGTCACATCGGGCTCATTAACGACCCATATAAAAATGACAATAATCTAGCCCGACCAAACTTCCGGCATGTTAAAGGCCCGTGTATTAGGTCGGCGCATTTACGGCCCGTCCGAATTTCGGCCTGTGAAAGATCCGCATCGTAAATGGGCCACCATTTCGGCCTGCTAAGACCAGTGGGTTATTTGGCACAATCAGGGCCCAATCTCACTTTCGGTCTATTAAAGGCCCATGTTTTTTATGGGCTCAAGATATTTACACCTATAAATGGCTTATTGTTACTAAGGGCCCAAATTATGTTTAGGCCTGTTAAAGGCCCACTATGGGCACAGGCCTACCAGAAAAATATGAAAGCTTATGCTGATTTAGGCCCAGATATTTTTAATGGGCTACATGCAAATTTCGGCCCATAATCGTTTTTAGCCCAATTGGAATGGGCCCGACGAATGTTGGCATGTTGGGCTCCTACGAAGCTTTCGGCCGAATACATTACTAAGATAAACCTACACTATAGAAAAATAACGTCGTAATTACTGCAGCCTTTGGCAGCATCATAAATGTTGTATCACAACAAAATAAATTCCAACCATACAACAAAAGGCATGTTCGCATAAAGTTTACAGTCCTTGCAGATAAAAGCACCATCAGATGTATAGAAGCACAGATCATTTGACCTGAGTGCTAATGTTTCAGGCTGTAGAATCTGATGGAGCAGCACGATCTTCACCTTTTTTCCGCCATTGCTCTTGAACAACGAAGTGAATGTCTGATAGTCTGGTTTCAAAACCATTCATATCTTGACGACATTTGTCAACCACTATTCTTGTTTCCAAAACAACGTCCATTAGGGATTGGACTTGTGTCTGGAGCACAGATATATCACTCTGTCTAGCAGGAAGATTTTGTTCAGTAGATGATTTGGACGAGGTTACCTTGACAACCAACCCAGAATTACGCAGGAAGGTGCTTTTTGCACTGTTAGTGGAGAGATACTGACGCACTGCAGCAAGAGGTGACATTGTGCCTGTGGTAGCCTCGTCACCTTCAGGTGGTTGTGGCTGTTCAATCATTTGTTCCATAGCTTCCTGAAAGTTTGAACTTGTAGATTAGTATACCAGTTAAGTTACTAATGAGACAAAAACAAACAAAGTAGGTTACACGTTTATACATAACTTATTTTGGTGAACTACTGTAATACATTAGCATGTATTGTAGTGCCAACTACATTATAAAATCACTTTCGGAACATATGTCCATGTAGCATGCCTACTGTATTGTCTATTTCCTCACATTCGTTGACATCTAAGGATAAAGAGACATGGTTTAAAGTAGGATGAACATAGTATGACATCATTCATACCATGGGCAAACAAATATAAAACAAACAGGCTATTTTATCATTGTGTGCGCACGTGAACATAACAACTAGATTACAGATCAAGACCAAAAGAATATCCTTCATCTCTTTTAAACCATGTAAGGTGAAATGATACGTTAAGGACTTACAACAGCGGCTGCAAACCATGTAGTGAAATGAACACATCACAGTACCAATCAGTTCAAAGGCAGGAGGAGTAAGGACTTACAACAGCGGCTTGAATTGGTGTGCTCATGCCCTTCATCTTGCTGGTGTGGCAATCCTTGAAGATTTGCACTGCATTCGGTTCGGGTTCTTTTTGGTCCGCACAGGCTTTCCTCTGTATTTGGAACAAGTCAATATAGATACGATAATATGGCACAGAAAAAAGAACGAAGTAGCAGCTATTTACAAGAGCCTCGCAGTGTGCAATATAGCTACGAGATCCTGTTGTCTGTTGGAATTTCACTTTAGAATGGTTGGTCTTGTTCTTCAAACAGTTAGCCTAGAAGAAGATACACTTGTAAGGCACATACATAAATACAAGTTCAATATGTGGTCTGATCAAATACATATAGCCTGCCTGATACTTTGGATCAGACCAGTGTTTAACGAGGGTTGTCCAGTCTTCATCTGTAATATATTCCACTGGAGATGTTTGGGCGATTTCATTGTTAGCCTTGCCTTCAAAGTGAGATTTTCTAAGGTGGTACCGATACTGTCGCAG
This sequence comes from Aegilops tauschii subsp. strangulata, assembly GCF_002575655.3. NCBI lineage: Eukaryota > Viridiplantae > Streptophyta > Magnoliopsida > Poales > Poaceae > Aegilops > Aegilops tauschii. Next base: position 385,967,450 of record NC_053037.3, on the reverse strand, counting down.
AGCATACTGAAAAACATGAGTGCATGCTTGTTTAGTTGCATCATCTTTCGGATCCAACTTGAACCTCATCTGTTGAAAAAAGAATGTGAGTCTTATTAGGAGGAAGCTAGAAAGTATGGGACAGAGCAAGACAATATTACTAATTGCGATGAATAACATTACTTACGGATAAATGGTCAAGGAAGGTGTTAAACTGGGTATTGTCTTTATCATTCCTGTACTGGATCCACGTTGGGAGGATACGTGCATGACACCTAACGGCAACGACTGCCCCTGATACTAACTTGGCTGACTCTGTAGCATCACGTGGCCTTTTTAAACCGGCCTCAAAATGGATCTCCATTCTTCCTCCTTTAGATTTTGTTAATCTGTCAAGCATTATCCCTGATGTCTGTTTCCGCTTGTGCTGTGGTGCTAGTTCAACAATGAATATGGAAAGTGTTAGTGTACATCAAACTGTGAGAGTACATATAAAGGAGCATGCAACTGCAACTTGACTCGGTCAGGTACCGTCTTGGTGTTGATGCTCATGAGGTTCATCTGATCTTGCCAAGCCCTGTTGTGTCAGCAGTGCTTCGGAAGTAGTGTTAGGTGTGAAGGCAGCTTGGGAACTGCCAGTTCCGGAGCAAACGAATGAGTAACTCGTTGAGATGTTGGTACAGTTGAAGCGGATGCTGCAGCTGGTGGAGCAGGTGATACTGTGTTTGTAGATTTAGCCGGTGGACTTGGACCTTCTACTGCACTATAAGGCAAACACATGATGCGAGGATGGAATATGTATGAAAAACAGGATGTCGTGACATATTCACACCTATGATGTGGTAACTAAGCAGAAGGCATTTCAACAAATTAGAAGCACTGCAAGCTAGACACCATATGAAAGATGCAACCAATATCACTCCGCCGAGTTCAAACTGTATGGCGTTTCAACAAATTAGAAGCAGTACATGCTAGAAATCATATGCAAGACACAACCACTATCACAGTGGTGACTTAAAGGTGCCTTATCATAAGTGACTGATGCGGGATATGCAAGAACAGTAGTCTGATGTAAGAACCTCGTGTGATCAAATATAGTATGTTCTAGAAATAGGAACATATGTCATATTCACAGGCATTATGTGTAAAGTAAGCAGATGCAATTCAACAAAGTTAGAAGCAATACAAGCTAGACATCATACGCAACATGAAACCACATATAATAGTGCCAAGTTAGAGCAAGCACCTGTGATGGTGGAGTAGGGGAGATGTGCTCATCATCTACACAGCTACGTTGACTGTCTAGCCTTGCGTTGTCTTGCGAATCTTGTTGGGAGGATGGCGGAGTAGAATCTGTAGAAAACCTCCGTTTCAGTTGCTTGGAAGGACCACCATCATCCAATGCCTTGCCAATTTCCTTCAGCTTTATTGATTTTGCATTGTGAGGTCAATCCGACAAGAAAAAGGAATATAATTTGCTCTTTAGAACTCATTCATGCATGATACTGACGAACACTACTCCGATGAAAGGCAAAGTCATGATACGAGGATGGAATATCTACGAAAAAATGGATGGCTTGACATATTCACACCTATGATGTGGTAACTAAGCAGAAGGCACTTCAACAAATTAGAAGCACTGCAAACTAGACACCATATGAAAGGTGCAATCAATATCACTCTGCCAAGTTAAAATTGTCTCGTCATAGGTGGCGTTCATCAAACTAGAAGCAATACATGCTAGAAATCATATTCAAGATGCAAACCAATATCACACTGCCAACTTAAACGTGTCCCATCATAAGTGACTGATGCAGGATACACAAGAAGAGTAGTTTCATGTAAGAACATGGTGTGATAGACAGATATATTATGTACCAAAAACAGGAAAGCGTGTCATATTCACACGTATCATGTGTAAGCTAAGCAGATGCAGTTTACACTAATTAGGAGCAATACAAGCTAGACACCATATGCAACATGCAACCAGATATCACACTGCCAAGTTAGAGCAAGCACCTTGGATGGTGGAGTAGGGGAGCGGAAACTTGGACCTTGTAATGCACTATCAGTACAAGGAGAATCGGTACAGATGCTCCATTTAAGTTGCTGCAGAGGACCAGCATCATCGCCTTCCTTACTCTTTTCCTTCCTCTTTCTTGATTTTGCCTTGTCAAGTCAAACCCACAAGAAAAAGGAATAAAGTTTGCTCTTCAGAACTCATTGATGCATGATACTGACGAACACTACTTTCATGTAAGGCAGCCGCATGATAGGAGGATGGAATATGTATGAAAAACAGGACGGCGTGACATATTAACATGTATGATGTATAAAGTGTAAACTAAGCACAAGGTGCTTGAACTTGTTAGAATCAATGCAAGCTAGAAACCATATGAAAGATGAAACCAATATCACTCTGCCAAATTAAAAGGGTGCCGTAACAAATGTATTTAACCAAATTAGAAGCAACACATGGCAACAGGCTAGAAATAATATGCAATATGCAACGAATAAAGGTGACTCATCGTAAGTGATTGATGCAGGATACAGAAGAGAGGTAGTTTCATGTAAGAACAAGGTTAACACATAGATGTAGTGTGTACCAAAAATAGGAAGGCATGTCATATTCACAGGTATAATGTGTAAACTAAGTAGATGCAATTTACCCTAATTAGAAGCATTAGAAGCTAGACACCATATGCAACATGCAACCACATATCACACTGCGAAGTTAGAGCAAGCACCTGTGATGGTGGTGTGGGGGAATTGCGGTCATCAACTAGAGAGCTACATTGACTATCTTCATTTAGCCTTGCTGTTTCTTGAGAATCATGTGGGGAGGATGACACTGCACTCTTTAAACGAGTATGGCATCTCACAGTAACCCACTGGGGTGATTGTCTCGTCATAAGTGATTGACGAGGGATACAAAAGAGCATTAGTTTGATGTACGAACATGGTTAATAGACATATGTAGTATGTATCAAAAACAGGAAGGCATGTCATTATCAAAGGTATAATGTGTAAAGTAAGCAGATGCAACTTAACCAAATTGGAAGCAATACAAGCTAGACACCATATGCAACATGCAACCACATTTGACAACGCGAAGTTAAAGCAAGCACCTGGGATGGTTGTGTGTGGCAATTGAGATCATCAACTGCAGAGCTACGTTTACTGTCTCCAACTTCTGACACTGCACCCTTTAGAGCATTGAAACGCTTAGTGCTTATCTTCGAATTACACTGGAGCGACTTTTGTCTTTTCTTTTCTGCATTCATCAACACTACGTCAGAGTCTGAAATACCCATGCATAAAAAAACAATAGTGTGAGTATGGGTGAAGTGTGTGCATAATTAGAACAGTGTAAAGGTAGCAGATAGCAGGTCGGTGAGAAATAAATGATGGGAGACATATGATAGCTCTACAACATGCATGGCACACTAAATTACTACAGGATTCTATGAAAATAACAGTCGACTGAAAACAATTAGGCCAGTCCATTTTTTCTGCACCGTCCGATGTACAAAGAACGGGCAGATCGCCTTCATCTACCTCCAGCCAGTCAGTGTTGACGAACTTCCTCGAAACGCCAGCGACCACTGGCCCAGTCCCCTGCCTGTGCCCTCCCCTCGACCTCACCGCACCGCCGTGCTTGGCACCGCCCCCCGGCCATCCATTCAAGCCCCGCCGACCTCCAGATCGGGCGCAAGTAGCTCCTGCGCCCCACACCCCTATGATAGACACTGATGCGCCGCTTCCCCGGCAAACAGGCGGACTAGGCGCTCCGCGCGCCTAAGCGGGTGCTGCTTCTTTTAATTGCGGTTCAACTGACCCTGAATTGAAATCCAGGCGGGCTACTGGCCTCTAGCAAAGGTGAAATAGTAAAGGGAGGAAACCTTGTGCATTTAGTATCACGAAGAAGATGCAGTAAGAAGCGCTCAACTAGTTTCTTTCGTGGGATGAATACGGTGTGAGCAGAGACGTAAGGTTTGCACGAATAAGGGAAGAGGAGCACCTCTTTCTGCTGGCAGTGCTGTGTCCTCCTTCTATTTTTCCAACGATCTTCTTGTGGTTCGCTGGAAACGAGAAGTTGTGAAGGACGGTGGAGCCTTGGACGAACCCATGGCCAAGTTGTTGAGCGTGGTTCGGTGCCCGTCTGTTGGCGGCGGGGAACCAGATCTGAGGCGGCAAACGACGGTGTAACGGGAACTGCTCCGGTGCGGTGGACGGTTGCGAAAGTGGAGCGGCAGTAGTGAGGCGCAGGACGGCGTGGTCGGAGTGGTCTGGTACGGCGCACGTCGGCGTCGGCGTCGTGGAGGCAGCTCTACCTCGGCTTCAGCTGCTAAGTCCTTAAGGGCATTGCGGTTGCGGTTGCGTTGGACGACGACGTCGGGGTACCGGCTCCAGCGTGATGGAGGAGGGCGGCGGTGGATTGGGCGCTATGGGGTGGAGGACGGAGGAGGCTGGGGTTTCACGGCTGGTGGAGAGGGCGTTTTGGTGCCCACGGAGTATGAATGGGGAAACGGAGGGAGGCGGGGAACTAAGGGGGGACAATGTTTCGGTCTGGGACGCGCTTGTTTGAAATTTGGGGAAAGTTACAAACTTTGCCCCATCTAAAATTTCGGACATATTGCGGGTTGGGGATAGGACAGTAATCTCAGGTGTCCCAAATGTGGCGGGATAGATTTCGGCCGAGCGCATGGGTGTTTAGGCGCCCACGGTGTATGAATGCTTCTCGGAGGCGGTTAAGACTGGCGTCTTGGTGAAGTTACAAACCTACCCCGGTTTAGACCTTTGGACATTGGGCCGATAGGCTACACGGGCCACAGTCAGGACAATAATTTCCTACCACCAAACATTAGTCTCGCGCGGTTTCGGGTGACCAGAGGCCTATTTGGCGCTTCATTCAATATTTGGGAGCAGAAGCATTAACGTTTTCGGTTCTCTTGAATTGAACTTTCAGTATTTGTCAAACTTCACAAATCTTTACTCTTGAAAATCCTAAAGCTACGATTATTTTGGAATGGAGGGGGTACATTTGAATATACATTGTACACGAGTATATATTAAAAAATATGCAACTTACCTCAGTTCATGCATGGTTCCAGATATAATCTCCTTGGTTGCAAAAAAAAATTAGACATGCGTATGAATATATATAGCATGTTCAAACGCACAACAAAGATTGATGCCCCCTTTTACATATGATTTACAAATGCCATTATCTCGGGTTCAAATAGATGAATGCACTTCCTATGAATTCGAATCTTCGAAACACCCTTTATGTTGAATTCGACATGTATTCTATTTCGTAGCTAGCAATTTGGAATGTATCCATGCAAGTGACAAATGTATAAAGCACTGTTCAAGATATCTTCTGATATTCCGATAAATCGCCCGATTTATCGCTTACTGTTGCCTGACCGATAAGATAAATCGGCCGATAAATCAGCTGATATGGCGATAAATCGGTTGATATGTCGATAAACTAGCCGATTTACCTCTTATCATGGGTCGACCGATAAGTTCCCGATAAGCGATATCCCCACCATTAGTATAAAGTGCTTCACACTAACAACACGGAGTGCACTAATTAATGTTTATATATGAATTGCAAAAGCATCCATTGCCTGTATTTCAAACCGCTCTCACTCTATGGATCGATAATATGAAATAAACACATGCACATGCTAGAATTCAATAGAGTATGGGTGTCTGATAGACCGATTTTCGTCCATACGCAATTTGCAAAATTCATGATCTCATCCAAAAATAATAATGCCATTTATATTTTAATTTAATGCGTAGAACCGCCTTTTACACGTAGATGCACTATGCCTCGGCCCGTTCTCACAAACGCGCTATATATCTCTCTATCTACCGCATAAGCGCACACACTTTATATGCGTCGGCATTTCTCTTTCACACATGCTCACAATCTCTCTCGGGGTGTCGGGGAGTCTCACGCACATGCTTTCTCTGTATCTCTCTCTTTCTGACTACTATGTACCACTCTTTTCACTAATCTCAGTTGGAAAACACTATTTCTCTCACATGCATATACACACACGCACGGTCTGTACTAGCCCTCTATACGCACATATATGTGCCTACGTGTCTCCCACACGCACATTATCTTTAGGCCTCTCTCGCACACATTGCCCCCCCCCCCCAGACACACCTCTCTCTTAGTAGTTGGCAGATATGATTCCATCATATCATTCGATAGGATATCCCTGACTGTTAGGCTGGATGGTAATACAAGGCAAAGTTTTACCCTAGTTCGGACCCTTGCAGTTGAGGAAAAAGCCTACTCCTGGTACTGTATATTAGTGATAGGGGTGTGTACAATGTACACGTGAATACCACGCATTGTGCGTGTGTGTATACTATCGACGAACTAGCCCCCAAGCTTCTATAACATACTGGGGGCCTAGGGTTACAAATCATATATAGTCGGCTTATCACCAGTGGGGATAGAGTCACTACAAAAAAAAGACACTTCCGTGATGATACGTTTTGTCACAGTAGGTCGCGTTTTTTGTCATGCATGTACATCCATGACAAATTTATGACAAAATCAAGATAGTCATATCTGTGCTGTCGTAGAAGTGTTCCATGACATTACCAAAATTATCACACGGAAGTGTCCACTTCCATGACGATAAATCGCGCGTCACATAAGTGCTTTCGTCAAGGGTGACCGACATGTGGCATCCACCATAATGGAACGCCGTTAAGCTATCGGGTCCGGTTTTGGATCCGATAACCCGTTAACAGCCCCGACCAATGGGGATTTTCCATGTGTAAAATCATCATTGGCTGGAGGAAACACGTGTTGGCTCACCGTTGGGACAGATGTCATCCACTCATTGGACACAAAGCGCCTATGATACATTGACACGTGGCATGGCCCAAAATAGGCCCATTCCTGTGAAAAGGCCGGCCCATTTGACTTGGTCAAAAGGTGGCGGGCCGGCCCACGGCAAGCGTGTTAACGGCCTGTTCGCATATAGCCCATTTACAGCCCGCTAACCCAGGGCCCGTTTACAGCCTAACCGAATTAGGCCCAGTAGCGTCATCTGGGCCATCCAATATAATTCTAGCCCGTTTTAACTTCTGGCCCATGTATGGCCCATGACGTCTTTCGGCCCATATGAGGCCCTTATTACTCTCGGCCCATTAACAGCCCGTGGTAAAACTGGCCCGTAATGAACAGTGTATCACTTTATACCCATTAACGGCCCATTATTCCGTTGGGCCGTTTCCAGCCCATGTTATCTTTCGGCCTTCTCGGGGCCCATTTATTCTTGGGCTCATTTCCACATTCGTTTACTTACAGCCCGTTACTTTCATTTTCTACTTGTGGGCCAAATTTAGCCTATGGTTACAGTCGGCCCGTTTGTGGCCCGTTAATACGTTGGGCCGTTTTCATAGCGTCATCAAATACGGCCGATTTACGACGGCCCGTTATGGTCGGCCCATGAACGGACGATTCCAACTCTAGCCCGTTTACGACCATAAAGCGGTATGTTATTGGCCCATGTTTGGCCAATCGATCATACGGCCCGTAGAAGGCCCATTGATAATACGGCTCGTAGAAGGCCCATTGATGATACGGCCCGTAGAAGGCCCATTGTTTCTACGCCCCGTAGAAGGCCCATCGTTCTACGGCCCGTAGAAGGCCCAGTGTCACTACAGTAAATATGTAGCCCATGGTTATTGTGGCCTAGTTTTAAAAAATAGGTTATTGCGGCCACTAGCAAACCGCGGAAAAAGAACAGCACTGACTACAAGCAAACAAATAAACAAGACATCAAGGAAATAAATAACCAAGCAACTTACGCTAGGCTATCACGGCTATTACACATATTACATCCACTAGGCATCAAAGTTCGCCACCAGTGCAAATATAGGGAACAAAGCAGCATATCATATACACTAGTTGTCAAAGTTGGCGACCAGTGCAAATAAACGCCGCAGCAAAACATGTCCAGAACTGAAACCACTTCAGAAGATCTCAAGAAACAATATCCTGGGTACCCATAATGCTAGCAAGATGCTTAGCAAGCTTATTAACTTTCTCTTGTTTGGTGCTTAAATCCTCCAACGCTTGTTGTTGCACCAGAAAGTATGCATCTGAATTCTGCAGGGACTTCCTCAGTCCTTCAGCTTCCTGTCGCAACACATCTGATCGATGTCTTTCAACTTGAAGCTGAGACTCAAGAAGACGAACTGATTCAGGCAGCGAGTTCGAAGAGCTTGTGCCAGCGGTAGTGGCCAGTAACTCGAACACTACATCAAGACAGGACTTCTAGGTTCTCTCACTGTCGTCAAGGTAGTTTTTATCAGCTTTCTTGGAGACCAACAGGGATGTCTCACTATCTTGAACCTTATCTGCATTACTTCCTTCACCAGTGCATAACAGGGTACTGTTCTCCAATATTTTATCCGCATTCTAAAAGAGAAACAAGCAGACACATCACAGGTTTACCATGTTGTATATGAAACTCATTTTGGTAAATCAGTTCAGTAGTAAAGTGCACAGGATAACAGCATGAAACAAACATATATCTATGTACCATGGTCACTTTATGGTCTATATCATTCTAGTTTTTGTTGCCAAATCAAGATAGAGACACAGTTCAAATAATATTTGTTCAAGACAAAGCAGAATAGACAAAATATAAGTGTGGGAAACTGTATAGACACTTGTAATGTGCATGACATGAGAACATAACTATTTATTCAATTGAAACTGAAATCAATATAGAGAAAGTTACAACAACAAACCAGTTAAAGAAACAAGTTTAAAACATACCTGTTGCGCCATTGGAGTTTCAATTCCATCCTTAAAATTTGAAAATAGTTGGTCTGAGTAAATACAGTGATGCAAGAGCAAAGGAGTATGAACCATAGCTATAGAACCTGACCTGAGAATAATTCTTCTTCTCCTTTAAGCGTTGAGTTGGGATTCGGAGTGGTGGTCCTCGTGCTTTGGGCACTGCAGTTCCCTTACAAACTGCTCGTGTTTGGGTGCTCTGTGCTGGAGACGGTGCTGTGTCAACTGGAACTGGGTTACTATCTACTAGGGTTGGGTTAGAAGGGGTGTAGCTGGTTCTCTGTCCAACTGGGTAGGGGTACAATCTGCGAGAGTCTGGGTTATATGTGGTGGGGCTGGTTCTTGGGCAAGTACAACCGTGGTTCTATCTGCATCAACTGGTAGCACTATCTTTTCTAAAGACCGTGTTGTTACTCCCTTAGATACTGCCATCACCCTCTCCAATTCAAATGGCTGATAAACAAGAAAAGTAATTGAATGTACAGACATTGTATGATAGACAGGTGCAATGGATAGTGGGGAATAAAAGAGGGCATGAAATAATTCACATTTATGTTGTCTAACCAAACAGGATAGCATGACACAATTTCACATATATGATGGCTAACTAAACAGGATAGCATGATACAATTTCACATTATGATGGCTAACTAAAAAAGATGGAAATACATAGTTCAAAATATGATGACTATGTAAACAGGATGACATGATATAACTATATAATGTGTTTATTAAATAGTTTGGCATGCCATAATTCACATACATGCCGCCTATGGAAACATGATAGCATGATATAATTCCCGGATAGAATGACATAATTCAAAATATGATGACTGTAAACACTAAACAGGATGAGATGATATAACTATATGATGTCTTTATTAAATGGGTTGCCATGCCATAATTCAGATAGATGTTGTGTATGTAAACATGATGGCATGATATAATTCAAATATATGATTTATATAGTAAGCAAGTAAGTAGATGGCAATCCATATATGATGTAAAAACTAAGCAATGCAAGACAACATGCATGACATGGGTAATATAACCCTGCCAAGTTTGAGCATAGACCTCAGGGGGGAAATAGGACTGGTCATCAGTCTCTGAATCCTCCTCTGAGGAGCTCTCTGTATCTAGCAAGATGTCTGCTTCAGCAGGTAGCATTGTCTGCTCTGAATACCTTGTTTTCACTCCAGATACTTCCATCACCGCTTCAAATGGCTGATGCACAGGAAGAGTAGTTGAATATACAAACGTTGTCGACAAATGGAACACGTAATACAAAAAAATGATAGCATGATATAATTCACATACATGATGATTGGCTCAACAGCATGGCATTGCATAATTCACATATATAATGCCTTTGCAACAAGATAGCATTGCATAATTCACATATATAATGTATTGCAACAAGATGGCAATGCATAATTCACATATATGGTAATTAGACACTAAACAGGTGGCATTCATACAAAGCATGTCTAAAATAATCAAATGACATCGCAATGCAAGACAACATATGCACGGTATGAGCAACATAACCCTGCCAAGTTAATTAGAGCATACACCTCGGGGGGGGGATAGGACTGGTCATCTGTCTCTGAATCCTCCTCTGAGGAGCTATCCGTAACCAGCGAGATATGCTCTTCGTCAGATAGCATAGCCTGCTCTGAAGACCTTGTTTTCACTCCAGAATTTTCCATCACCGTGTCAAATGGCTGATGCACACGAAGAGTAGTTGAATGTACTAACATTGTTGACAAATGTAATACGTAACGAAAAAAAGGATGGCCTGATATAATTCACATATAAGATGACTGGCTAAGCAGGATGGCATTGCAAAATTCACATATATGATGCCTAGCTAAACAAGATGGCATTGCATAATTCACATAAACGATGAATAAACTAAACAGATGTCATTCACACAAAGCATGTCTAAACTAAGCAGTTGACATATTTGATGTATAAAGTAAGCAATGCAAGGCACCATATTCATGATATAACCAACATCAGCATGCCAAGTTAGAGCGAAGACCTCATGGGGTAAATAGGAGTGGTCTTCTGCTTCTGAATCCCCCTCAGAACAGTTATCTTCCTCTTGATTACAATCCGAAATGGGTGGAGGGGGGCTGCCTTTGCGCCCACCATGGAGTGACGTCTGCATGAAATTTTATTTCCACGCAAGGCTCGTCTCTTTTGCTCTACATGTTCAGTTCCATTGTGTACAATAACTGACATGCATAGGAATAAAACATAGTGAGATTATATAAGGAGTGCATGCACAAATCCAGAGTGATGGTAGCAAACTGTGGATAGACCCAAAACCAATGATAGGAGGTAGATAATAGCTTTAGTTAAAAAATACAGATAATGGCTCCTTTAATGTTTGTTTGCACCCAACATGAAACTCATAGTAGAAACCCGAGATTAACCAGATAGTAGACAGATAGTACTGATTGCTGCCCCAATATGTACCCCACAACCATTTAAAAACTCAAGTTTCAGCATAAGTTTGGACCTGAGTCGGAGTCTAATAGGTGAACATGACGATAAAATAGCATGTCATCATATTAAGCGATGCATAATGTAAGCAGACACGGAAGAGTCTGACCTCTCTTGCGTGTAGTCCTCAAGGTCATCTGCTCAGTTGATGATGGTAATGCAGTTGTCGTGGCTGCCGGCGACGGGGAAGAAGATCTGAGGCGGCGAAAGATAGCCTGGAGAGCGGATCCCTGCTGTGGTGAACCCTTCCATCGTTGGAGCAGCTGAGCTGGGATGGAACACAGCACCGCAGGAGCAGGACAAACCACACAAGGTTTTCTTTGACACATATCTGTAACAGAAGTAATTGTGTAAGGGCTTGTTTGAATTTGAGGATTCTAACAATGCAGGGATAGGAAATAGACAGAAATAGGATAGGAATGCACGTGCAAAACACAGAATTTAAGAACACAGGATTTCTGCCAATCTAGGTGTTTGGTTCACAAGAATTGGAAGATCACAGGATGCAAAGAAGTATGGTGAGATTAAGTCAAACCATAAGAAGTGTACAACCTCTTTGGTGAAGCCATGTCGATCTTAGCGTGATTGGGTTGGCCGGTGAGGATGCTCCGGCTGACTTGGCTGTCGGAGGAGGGGAAGAAGATCTTAGGCGTCTGGAGAAGGAGCCCGAGGTACTGCTCCGCTGTGATGGAGGGTTTCGTCGTTGGAGCAGCTCCGGTGAGTTGTACGACGCCGAGGTTGAAGCAGGACAAGAGAGACAACGTTAACCTGAGTGGAATTCTAATAGCATCTCCAATAGATGACGTAAAATACATAACCACAAAGTGCTAGATGTATACACCAGCCGCTCATCTCTGAACTTAACTGTCGAAACTGAATTTAACTGTCGAAACTGAACTTAACTGTCGAAACTAAATTTTGCTGTCAAAACTGAATTTTACTGTCGAAACTGAACGCACTAGAGGTGAGGCTACACGTCAGTCGACTGACTTTTTCATCTTAGGTCAGTCGATTTTGCAGCCGTTGGATATGAAATCAAGGGCTTGCAGTTCATCTTCAACCTCCACCCCCCTGAGCCGCCAGCCACCACCAGCCAAACAGCCGCCCCGCCCGCCCCGAAAACACTCCCCACCGCTGGTCCGCCGCCGCCCCGGCCATCCCTCTAGGCCTCCCCGTGCCGAGCTTTTTCTCCGGCGATCCCCACGCCACTGCCCCACCACCGCCGGCGACCACCGCCCCCACCCTGAACCCTAAGATAGATAGTGGGGTACTTCTTCGGCGAGCCCCCCTCCCCGCTGCGGCTGGTTCTTCCTTAACTCCGGCGAGCCCCCCCCCTTAAAAATCGACTGACCCAAAAGTCGATTCAGTCAACTGAAGTGTAGCTAAATCGGAGCAACGTCGCAAGCAAGAGCAAGAGTGAGAGCAGCAGCGCGAGCAAGAGCAGACCAGGCAGGGGACCGAGAGCAAGAGTAGAGCAGCAGCGCGAGGGAGAGCTAAAGCAGCAGCAACTCCTACTGATGTGGACGTCGCCTCCGAGGGAGCGACGTCGTGGAGGAAGTGGCCGGCGACGCCGCGGTGGATGGAGCCGCGCCGTGTCGGCTCGGGACCGAGCGCCGGCAGCACCGTGAGATCGAATCAAGAAGAAAATGCGGCGATTAGTGTACAACCTCTTTGGTGGCGCCGATTAGGCCGCGGCTTCATCCGAGGAAACGGTGATGCTGATGCTCTTCCGATGGTGTAGGTGAAGACGGCGGTGTGGGAATGGAGGTGACGCGAAAGACGAGGGGAACGTCGGGGCAGCTCCTTGGAGGTGGAGGACGGGGTGGCTGAACCGGCGGGACGACCAGATCGACGACGGATCCTCATCCGGTACGGTGGATGAGGGACGTCGAGGTGTTGTTGTGGACGACGTCGTCGGGGAAGAGGCTCCGGCTGGGTGGCGGACGGAGGAGGGTGTGGGGCTTCGCGGGTTTTCCCGGCCTCGGTGTACGAATGGGTGGGCGGATGGGATGGGAGTGGGGAACCATGGCTTAGGGACGCGCTTGTCCGAAATGTGGGGTAAGTTATGAAAGTACCCCCACCGATTTGAGGCGGTTCTTTCGGTTCACGGGTATCACGAGCATTTCGCGTGTCGGGATTTCACAGGAGGTGGGAGTTTTCGCGCGCATTGTAATTTTGGAATAGCAAGGCACGGGTTGAGATGGAGGGAGTTGTCGGAGCACAACGAGACAAAGATATATCTTAAATATTTCGGGCTAACAAGGCGCGGGTTGAAGAGGCGGGAGTTTCGCAGCACGATAGACAGAGACGCTAGCTTGAAATTTTGGCATAACAAGGCGCGGCTTGAAATTTCGGGAGAACAAGCTTAACGTGTACCCAAAAGAAAAAAAGACAATTTAGACTAGTATGATATACTGCTAAATGACCTCACCTAGTCTTTTACACCCACACATTGGAGACCCATGCATGCATGAATATAACGGAGATCACAATTTAGTACGTACAATGTGCTTAACACGCACAACACACACACAGACACCATTTAGACTAGTAAGGTACACGTGCATTGCACGCATGAGATTTGGCAACCAAATTATGAATAAATACCACATTATAGCATGTAAGCTTTGAGTCATATATGCATGATGTAGATGTTCGTTTAATTCATATAGTTCATTTCATTCAAAATCATCTAGTTTTATAAGAAAGCTAATCTATTTTAAGATTCATGGAATTGTGCGTTGTAAGGCATAAAGTAAAAACAAATCATGTAGAAAAACATTTGGGCAATTCTGATACGGAAGATTCTAGAACAAAGAAGAAGTGCTTGTGTTTTGAGGTTTGTGCATTATGCTTAAGTTCAACCATAGAGTCTTCTAGATTGTACATGTGGCAAAATCTGGTGGAATCTAAATGATATCCAACGGCCAGTAGTGCTCAAATTTGCCAGCTCTGCACCATCGGATTGGCCTCATCCAACGACCATCTTTCAAAGTTAAAGTTAACCGCACACTATATAAAAAATATAAAATATAATATATATATATAGGGGTATAGATATAGATATGTGATGCGAAAGCCACCCATCATCTCCAATTAGAATAGTTTGTCCATGCACGGATGCAATGTGGCCAAACGATGTCTGCCATCGGTATCTCAAATTCCAACCAATCTGACCTTGTTCAATGTGTATACATTGCAACATGCTCGTTCCAAACCACACCACGCAGATCTCCGTTATATTCATGCATGCATGGGTTTCAAACATCATGATCTCTTATTCAAATATTTGAATTCAACTTTACATTGATTATGACCTCACCTAGTCTTTTACACCCACACATTGGTCTTCTCTTTATAATTGTACCACTAACTTTCTCTCGTGCATGCATGCACACACACTACCAATCGGCATTATCCATCGCACACATGCAATCTTTTTCTTCAGGTCGCTCTCCCATGAAGGCACACACACACACATCCCCCTCTCCATCATGTCGGGCATTCTTTATCTCTGACGTGCATGCGTAACGATCGATGTTCCTCTATGTGTGTGTGTGTATAGCTAGGTCTTTCATAGTTTTCCACATAAATCGATCAATCTATATATCTAGTGAGGTCTCACCCTCTTTCCCACGTCCACATCGATCAATCTATACCTCTCTATATAGGATTACATGTATAGCTAATACACCCACATTAATTATATATCCAACTCCCCCCTCCCATCATCCATGCCTTCCGCTTCATCTCTCTGACGCGCGCACAATGGCCAAGACAGGGGGCAGCAAGGGCCCTGCCCCCCCTAACATCACTATATATATAGAGGCTAATATGAATGTGATCATTAGACAATTGCTAGTAAAAATGGTTTAAGTTGATGAATTGGCCCTCCTCGTAAAGGATTAGCAATGCTTGGCCCCCTAGCTCATGGGACATTTTTCATGTCCCCGCCACTACGCGCAACAGCGCACGTTCTCGCCCCCTCTCTCTAAATATCGATCTCGTAGTTGTGCACTCCTTCATAGTCTCCCTCCACTCGGCCCCTCGCACCATCTTCTAGCCCCCCACCGGATTTTGCCACATGTACACTCTAGGAGACTCCATGGTTGAACTTAAGCATAATGCACAAATCTCAAAACAAAAGTGGTTCTCCTTTGTTCTAGAATCTTCCGTATCGTAACTGCCCAAAGTTTTTTTCTAGTTGAATTGCCATTCTTTGTTTGTACTTTATGCTTTACAACGCACAGTTCCATGAATCATAAAATAGATTAAGCGTTTCTTTGATTCAAAGGATTCTCGAAGGAATTTTGGAGGATTCTAATCCTTAGGAATTTTTCCTATCTTGGTTGTTTGATTCGTAGGATTGTAAACCATAGGAATTTTTCCATATGATTCATTTGCACTAGATTTCATAGGAAACATCCCATCCACTCAAACCTCTTTGAAAGAATTCTGCGTTTTTTGTATGCACAATCAAACACTCGTACCAGTCTGTAGGATTCAAGACGACATTCCACTCTAATCCCATGTTCTTCCTATTCCCGCATTTTGGAAATCCTACGAATCAAAGAGGCCCTAGTTTTTTATAAAAACTAATTGATTTTGAATGAGATGAACTATAAGAATTAAACGAAGGTCTACATCAGGCATATATGACTCAGAGCTTACATGCTACAATGTGGTATTTATTCGTAATTTGGTTGCAAAATTTGACGCGTGCAATGCACGTGTACCTTACTAGTACTTCGAGTATGTGCAAAACACAATGGCACGCTACATAGTGTCTCTCTTACAGTTCATGAAGCCACGTGGGCACGTGGCACATGTGGAGGCGTTGTCGCGACATCCTTGTGTGGATTGATCACAGTGACGTGCCGCTGGTTCCAGAAGAATGTACTCGTCCTCCCTGAGCCGCACTGGCGGTACATGCACGAAGCGAAGATGTGCACGCACACCACGCACGCACTCATTCCCTCGCACGCACACGCGGGTACACGGGCAGACGCAATTTTGTACCAAGATCCACCCCATGTGATAATTTGACGCGTGTAAAGTCCTTCACTTCATTGATGGTCATTAAATACAACACATGCAAATTGAGTGGACGTGAGGGCGGAAGAAAGACATTACTACTCCACTGCACGCATGCGAGTAGTTAAATCATGGGTTGCTAGTAGTACTTCCATTGGTCTCCTTCGTATTTTGTGCCAATTTTTGACAGTAACATAATATTTACGCATCTGAGCAGTGCAGTCTACTTGAAATTTATGTTCCACTAAACTCATCGGGAGCCGTTTCGGGCCTCGAAACCAAAAACCATCAATTAATCTTTACCTTGTTCCCATCACATTCGAAAGTACTAGTGCTACAATTAAGTGCAAGCCTGCTCACACCTACCAGTAAGTACCAAACCTGAACGTGTTCCCACTATGCAGGTTTTAGTACTAGTGCTAGTACTTAGGCTATAAAAAGGGGAACTACCTAACCGAAAATTACACTACCTTCCTCCTCATAAGTCCTGCTTCTTCATCCGTCCTTGCCATGGCCGGTGTGCAGAGCTCTAGGTCGAGAACTACTCGTAACAAGGGAGCGGCAACCAAGGCTACGGAAAAAAAAGAGGGCTCGCCGCCACGCAAAGACCTCGAAAGATCTCTCACGGGCAGGCGATGGCTCCCAGGAGTGCCCTAGACGCGGAGGCGAACATGCCGAGCTGGCAGCGCTGGAGTCGTTAGCCCTCGACGGCATGCCTGATCAGCTCAATAAGCACCTCAATAAGCAGAAGGAGTTCATCCACGGCTTGGTGGAGCTGCTGAAGGAGAGCCTTGACGACATGCCCGCTGAGCCCAATGAGCAGGGGGAGTTGACCGCCGGCTTGGTGATGCTGCTGAAGAAGAGCATTGCCTCGAAGAAGAAGGCGACCGGCGAAATCCTGCAACTTCAGGAGGACAACGGGAAGCTCTGCCACGAGCTCGACCTGCTGAAGGAGGAGAACGCCGGCTGGAAGAAGCTGCATGAGAATAGTAGTTCCTCGATGAAGATGTTGCAGGCCCTCATCATGGAACAGAAGGAGGAGTTGGCGAAGTTCCGCATCGAGCACCCGGCTGCTGTCAAGGTACGTAATGCGGCCGTGGAACAGATGATGAAGGCTCGCGTCGAGAAATCCCGCGTCATGGACACAATGATGAAGATGGCGGAGGAGACGCGCAAGGAGATGGAGGTCGTGGAGGCGATGAAGAAGCAGTTACGACTCCGCGGCCAGCAACCCTTCATGTAGTGAGAGCAGCGCCCCAGACTTGTGTGTGCGTCTTCCTTCTTTTTTGGGGGTGATAATCCTCCTTCTTCTTTTGCTCCTGTGTTTCTTATTTTGCTTCGGATGTTCCGCCGCACGTGTCACCTTCTCTGCGAGGCATGAACAGAACAATGCTAAAAATGAGATGACTAGCAAATTAGATCATTCTTTATCGCCAATAGAACAATGCCTCTTGCTAGTAATATATAATAAGAGTAGAGAGTAGAGGATATGGCACTGGGTTGTCGTGTTTCGTGCTCCTCCGTCGTACTCCAGTGGAAAACTTGAGTATACCGCACGGTTCTTTGCTCCTCCTCAGGCCGTCGGCACATTTATACGAGCAGTCAAATCACAAGGCCCCGCCTTCCAGCAGTAACGAGCCGACAAATCACAAAGGCCCTTGATACGTCTCCAACATCTCCAACGTATCTATAATTTTTTATTGTTCCATGCTATATTATATTCTATTTTGGACATTATTGGGCTTTATTATACACTTTTATATTATTTTTGGGACTAACCTATTAACCGGAGGCCCAGCCCAGAATTGCTGTTTTTGCCTATTTTAGAGTTTCGCAGAAAAAGAATATCAAACGGAGTCCAAACGGAATGAAACCTTCGGGAGCGTGATTTTCGGAACGAACGTGATCCAGAGGACTTGGACCCTATGTCAAGACATCAACCAGGAGGGCACGAGGTAGGGGGCGCGCCTACCCCCTGGGCGTGCCCTCCACCCTCGTGGGCCCCCTGTTGCTCCACCGACATACTCCTTCCTCCTATATATACCTACGTACCCCCAAACTACCAGATACGGAGCCAAAAACCTAATTCCACCGCCGCAACCTTCTGTACCCGTGAGATCCCATCTTGGGGCCTGTTCCGAAGCTCCGCCGGAGGGGGCATCGATCACGGAGGGCTTCTACATCAACACCATAGCCTCTCCGATGATGTGTGAGTAGTTTACCTCAGACCTTCGGGTCCATAGTTATTAGCTAGATGGCTTCTTCTCTCTTTTTGGATCACAATACAATGTTCTCCCCCTCTCTCATGGAGATCTATTCGATGTAATCTTCTTTTGCGGTGTGTTTGTTGAGACCGATGAATTGTGGGTTTATGATCAAGTTTATCTATGAACAATATTTGAATCTTCTCTGAATTCTTTTATGTATGATTGGTTATCTTTGCAAGTCTCTTCGAATTATCAGCTTGGTTTGGCCTTTGGGAGAAGTGCTTAGCTTTGGATTCAATCTTGCGGTGTCCTTTCCCAGTGATAGTAGGGGCAGCAAGGCACATATTGTATTATTGCCATCGAGGATAACAAGATGGGGTTTATATCATATTGCATGAGTTTATCCCTCTACATCATGTCATCTTGCTTCAAGTGTTACTCTGTTCTTATGAACTTAATACTCTAGATTCATGCTAGATAGCGGTCGATGTGTGGAGTAATAGTAGTAGATGCAGGCAGGAGTCGGTCTACTTGTCTCGGACGTGATGCCTATATACATGATCATACCTAGATATTCTCATAACTATGCTCAATTCTGTCTATTGCTCAACAGTAATTTGTTCACCCACCGTAAATACTTATGCTCTTGAGAGAAGCCACTAGTGAAACCTATGGCCCCCAGGTCTATCTTCCATCATATTAATCTCCCGACAACAAGTTATTTCTAGCGCCGTTTTTATTTTGTTTTCTTTACTTTGCATCTTTATCATAAAAATACCAAAAATATTATCTTATCATATCTATCAGATCTCATTCTCGTAAGTGATCGTGTAGGGATTGACAACCCCTTATCGTGTTGGTTGCGAGGATTTATTTGTTTGTGTAGGTGCGAGGGACTCGTGCGTGGCCTCCTACTGGATTGATACCTTGGTTCTCAAAAACTGAGGGAAATACTTACGCTACTTTGCTGCATCACCCTTTCCTCTTCAAGGGAAAACCAACGCAATGCTCAAGAGGTAGCAAGAAGGATTTCTGGCGCAGTTGTCGGGGAGGCTCATGCAAGGTCAAGTCAAGATTTGGACTCCCGACAACGAGCCATTTCTGGCGCCGTTGCCGGGGAGTCTACGCATAAGTCAACATACCAAGTACCCATCACAAACCCTTATCTCCTACATTACATTATTTGCCATTTGCCTCTTGTTTTCCTCTCCCCCACTTTACCCTTGCCGTTTTATTCGCCCTCTTTTTTTCGTTCGCTTCTTTTTTGCTTGCTTCTTGTTTGCTCGTGTGTTGGATTGCTTGCTTGTCACGATGGCTCAAGATAATACCAAATTATGTGACTTTACCAATACCAACAATAATGATTTCCTTAGCACTCCGATTGCTCCTCTTACCGATACTGAATCTTGTGAAATCAATACAATGTTCTCTCTTTTTGGATCTCAATACAATGTTCTCCCCCTCTCTCGTGGAGATCTATTCGATGTAATCTTCTTTTGCGGTGTGTTTGTTGAGACCGATGAATTGTGGGTTTATGATCAAGTTTATCTATGAACAATATTTGAATCTTCTCTGAATTCTTTTATGTATGATTGGTTATCTTTGCAAGTCTCTTCGAATTATCAACTTGGTTTGGCCTTTGGGAGAAGTGCTTAGCTTTGGGTTCAATCTTGCGGTGTCCTTTCCCAGTGACAGTAGGGGCAGCAAGGCACATATTGTATTGTTGCCATCGAGGATAACAAGATGGGGTTTATATCATATTGCATGAGTTTATCCCTCTACATCATGTCATCTTGCTTAAAGTGTTACTCTGTTCTTATGAACTTAATACTCTAGATTCATGCTAGATAGCGGTCGATGTGTGGAGTAATAGTAGTAGATGCAGGCAGGAGTCGGTCTACTTGTCTCGGACGTGATGCCTATATACATGATCATACCTAGATATTCTCATAACTATGCTCAATTCTGTCTATTGCTCAACAGTAATTTGTTCACCCACCGTAAATACTTATGCTCTTGAGAGAAGCCACTAGTGAAACCTATGGCCCCCAGGTCTATCTTCCATCATATTAATCTCCCGACAACAAGTTATTTCTAGCGCCGTTTTTATTTTGTTTTCTTTACTTTGCATCTTTATCATAAAAATACCAAAAATATTATCTTATCATATCTATCAGATCTCATTCTCGTAAGTGATCGTGTAGGGATTGACAACCCCTTATCGTGTTGGTTGCGAGGATTTATTTGTTTGTGTAGGTGCGAGGGACTCGTGCGTGGCCTCCTACTGGATTGATACCTTGGTTCTCAAAAACTGAGGGAAATACTTACGCTACTTTGCTGCATCACCCTTTCCTCTTCAAGGGAAAACCAACGCAATGCTCAAGAGGTAGCAAGAAGGATTTCTGGCGCAGTTGTCGGGGAGGCTCATGCAAGGTCAAGTCAAGATTTGGACTCCCGACAACGAGCCATTTCTGGCACCGTTGCCGGGGAGTCTACGCATAAGTCAACATACCAAGTACCCATCACAAACCCTTATCTCCTGCATTACATTATTTGCCATTTGCCTCTTGTTTTCCTCTCCCCCACTTCACCCTTGCCGTTTTATTCGCCCTCTTTTTTTCGTTCGCTTCTTTTTTGCTTGCTTCTTGTTTGCTCGTGTGTTGGATTGCTTGCTTGTCACGATGGCTCAAGATAATACCAAATTATGTGACTTTACCAATACCAACAATAATGATTTCCTTAGCACTCCGATTGCTCCTCTTACCGATACTGAATCTTGTGAAATCAATACAATGTTCTCTCTTTTTGGATCTCAATACAATGTTCTCCCCCTCTCTCGTGGAGATCTATTCGATGTAATCTTCTTTTGCGGTGTGTTTGTTGAGACCGATGAATTGTGGGTTTATGATCAAGTTTATCTATGAACAATATTTGAATCTTCTCTGAATTCTTTTATGTATGATTGGTTATCTTTGCAAGTCTCTTCGAATTATCAGCTTGGTTTGGCCTTTGGGAGAAGTGCTTAGCTTTGGGTTCAATCTTGCGGTGTCCTTTCCTAGTGACAGTAGGGGCAGCAAGGCACATATTGTATTGTTGCCATCGAGGATAACAAGATGGGGTTTATATCATATTGCATGAGTTTATCCCTCTACATCATGTCATCTTGCTTAAAGCGTTACTCTGTTCTTATGAACTTAATACTCTAGATGCATGCTGGATAGCGGTCGATGTGTGGAGTAATAGTAGTAGATGCAGGCAGGAGTCGGTCTACTTGTCTCGGACGTGATGCCTATATACATGATCATACCTAGATATTCTCATAACTATGCTCAATTCTGTCTATTGCTCAACAGTAATTTGTTCACCCACCGTAAATACTTATGCTCTTGAGAGAAGCCACTAGTGAAACCTATGGCCCCCAGGTCTATCTTCCATCATATTAATCTCCCGACAACAAGTTATTTCTAGCGCCGTTTTTATTTTGTTTTCTTTACTTTGCATCTTTATCATAAAAATACCAAAAATATTATCTTATCATATCTATCAGATCTCATTCTCGTAAGTGATCGTGTAGGGATTGACAACCCCTTATCGTGTTGGTTGCGAGGTTTTATTTGTTTGTGTAGGTGCGAGGGACTCATGCGTGGCCTCCTACTGGATTGATACCTTGGTTCTCAAAAACTGAGGGAAATACTTACGCTACTTTGCTGCATCACCCTTTCCTCTTCAAGGGAAAACCAACGCAATGCTCAAGAGGTAGCAAGAAGGATTTCTGGCGCAGTTGTCGGGGAGGCTCATGCAAGGTCAAGTCAAGATTTGGACTCCCGACAACGAGCCATTGCTGGCGCCGTTGCCGGGGAGTCTACGCATAAGTCAACATACCAAGTACCCATCACAAACCCTTATCTCCTGCATTACATTATTTGCCATTTGCCTCTTGTTTTCCTCTCCCCCACTTCACCCTTGCCGTTTTATTCGCCCTCTTTTTTTCGTTCGCTTCTTTTTTGCTTGCTTCTTGTTTGCTCGTGTGTTGGATTGCTTGCTTGTCACGATGGCTCAAGATAATACCAAATTATGTGACTTTACCAATACCAACAATAATGATTTCCTTAGCACTCCGATTGCTCCTCTTACCGATACTGAATCTTGTGAAATCAATGCTGCTTTGTTGAATTTTGTCATGAAAGATCAATTCGCCGGCCTTCCTAGTGAAGATGCGGCTACCCATCTAAATAGCTTCGTTGATTTGTGTGATATGCAAAAGAAGAAAGATGTAGACAACGATATTGTTAAATTGAAGCTATTTCCTTTTTCGCTTAGAGATCGTGCTAAAGCTTGGTTTTCGTCCTTGCCTAAAAATAGTATTGATTCTTGGAATAAGTGCAAAGATGCTTTTATCTCTAAATATTTTCCTCCCGCTAAGATCATCTCTCTTAGAAACGATATTATGAATTTTAAGCAACTTGATCATGAACATGTTGCACAAGCTTGGGAGAGGATGAAATTAATGATACGTAATTGCCCTATGCATGGTTTGAATTTGTGGATGATTATACAATTTTTTTATGCCGGATTGAATTTTGCTTCTAGAAATCTTTTAGATTCGGCCGCGGGAGGCACTTTTATGGAAATCACTTTAGGAGAAGCTACTAAACTCCTAGATAATATTATGGTTAATTATTCTCAATGGCACACTGAAAGATCTACTAATAAAAAAGTGCATGCGATAGAAGAAATTAATGTTTTGAGTGGAAAGATGGATGAACTTATGAAATTATTTGCTACTAAGAGTGTTTCTTCTGATCCTAATGATATGCCTTTGTCTACTTTGATTGAGAATAATAATGAATCTATGGATGTGAATTTTGTTGGTAGGAATAATTTTGGTAACAACGCGTATAGAGGAAACTTTAATCCTAGGCCTTATCCTAGTAATTCCTCTAATAATTATGGTAATTCCTACAACAATTCTTATGGAAACTTTAATAAGATGCCTTCTGAATTTGAGACTAGTGTTAAGGAATTTATGAATTCACAAAAGAATTTCAATGCTTTGCTTGAAGAAAAATTGCTTAAAGTTGATGAATTGGCTAGGAACGTTGATAGAATTTCCCTTGATGTTGATTCTTTAAAACATAGATCATTCCTCCTAAGCATGATATCAATGAGTCTCTCAAAGCCATGAGAATTTCCATTGATGAGTGCAAAGAAAGAAGCGCTAGGATGAGTGCTAAGAAAGATTGCTTTGTGAAAGCGTGTTCTTCAAATTTCTATGAAAATAAAGATGAAGATCTAAAAGTTATTGATGTGTCCCCTATTAAATCTTTGTTTTGCAATATGAATCTTGATAATGATGGGACTAAATTTGATCTACCTTTACCTAGAAGGCGTTCCAGAAATTCAGAGTTTTTAGATCTTGATGCTAAAGTTGATAAAAGTGGGATTGAAGAGATCAAAACATTAGATATTAATGAACCCACTATTTTGGATTTCAAGGAATTTAATTATGATAATTGTTGTTTGATAGATTGTATTTCCTTGTTGCAATCCGTGCTAAATTCTCATCATGCTTATAGTCAAAATAAAGCCTTTACCAAACATATCGTTGATGCTTTGATGCAATCTTATGAAGAAAAACTTGAGTTGGAAGTTTCTATCCCTAGAAAACTTTATGATGAATGGGAACCTACTATTAAAATTAAAATTAAATATCATGAATGCTATGCTTTGTGTGATTTGGGTGCTAGTGTTTCCACGATTCCAAAGACTTTGTGTGATTTGCTAGGTTTCCGTGATTTTGATGATTGCTCTCTAAACTTGCACCTTGCAGATTCCACTATTAAGAAACCTATGGGAAGAATTAATGATGTTCTTATTGTTGCAAATAGGAACTATGTGCCCGTAGATTTTATTGTTCTTGATATAGATTGCAATCCTTCATGTCCTATTATTCATGGTAGACCTTTCCTTAGAACGATTGGTGCAATTATTGATATGAAGGAAGGGAATATTAGATTCCAATTCCCATTAAAGAAAGGCATGGAATACTTCCCTATAAAGAAAATAAAATTACCTTATGAATCTATTATGAGATCCACTTATGGATTGCCTACCAAAGATGGCAACACCTAGATCTATCCTTGCTTTTATGCCTAGCTAGGGGCGTTAAACGGTAGCGCTTGTTGGGAGGCAACCCAATTTTATTTTTGGTTTTTTGCTTTTTGCTTCTGTTTAGTAATAAATCTTTGATCTAGCCTCTGGTTAGATGTGTTTTTATGTTTTAATTCGTGTTTGTGCCAAGTTAAACCTATAGGATCTTCTTGGATGATAGTTATTTGATCTTGCAGAAAATTCCAGAAACTTTCTGTTCATGAAAATAATTGTTAAAACTCACCAGAACGTGATAAAATATTGATTCCAAATGCTGCTGATCAATAAACAAATTGTCTAGGTCATCCTATTTTGGCTGAATTTTTGGAGTTCCAGAAGTTTGCGTTAGTTACAGATTACTACAGACTGTTCTGTTTTTGACAGATTCTGTTTTTCATGTGTTGTTTGCTTATTTTGATGAATCTATGGCTAGTAAAATAGTTTATAAACCATAGAGAAGTTGGAATACAGTAGGTTTAACACAAATATAAATAAAGAATGAGTTCATTACAGTACCTTGAAGTGGTATTTTGTTTTCTTTCGCTAACGGAGCTTACGAGATTTTCTGCTGAGTTTTGTGTTGTGAAGTTTTCAAGTTTTGGGTGAAAGATTTGATGGATTATGGAACAAGGAGTGGCAAGAGCCTAAGCTTGGTGATGCCCATGGCACACCAAGATAATCTAAGGACACCCAAAAGCCAAAGCTTGGGGATGCCCCGGAAGGCATCCCCTCTTTCGTCTACTTCCATCGGTAACTTTACTTGGAGCTATATTTTTATTCACCACATGATATGTGTTTTGCTTGGAGCGTCTTGTATTATTTGAGTCTTCATTTGTTAGTTTACCACAATCATCCTTTCTGTACACACCTTTTGAGAGAGACACACTTGATTCGGAATTTATTAGAATAATCTATGTGCTTCACTTATATCTTTTGAGTTATATAGTTTTTGCTCTAGTGCTTCACTTATATCTTTTAGAGCACGGTGGTGATTTTGTTTTATAGAAACTATTGATCTCTCATGCTTCACTTATATTATTTTGAGAGTCCTACAAAACAGCATGGTAGTTTGCTTTAACAATAATAGGCATTCAATATTAGTAAATAAAAAAGAAAAATTCTTATGAGTGTGTTGAATACTATGAGAAGTTTGATGCTTGATAATTGTTTTGAGATATGAAGATGATGATATTAGAGTCATGCTAGTTGAGTAGTTTTGAATTTGAGAAATACTTGTGTTAAAGTTTGTGATTCCCGTAGCATGGACGTATGGTGAACCGTTATGTGATGAAGTCGGAGCATGATTTATTTATTGATTGTCTTCCTTATGAGTGGCGGTCGGGGACGAGCGATGTTCTTTTCCTACCAATCTATCCCCCTAGGAGCGTGCGCGTAATACTTTGCTTTGATAACTTGTAGATTTTTGCAATAAGTATATGAGTTCTTTATGACTAATGTTGAGTCCATGGATTATACGCACTTTTCCTCCTTCCACTATTTCTAGCCTCTCTAATACCGCACACTTTTCGCCGGTATCATACACCCACCATATACCTTCCTCAAAACAGCCACCATACCTACCTATCATGGCATTTCCATAGCCATTCCGAGATATATTGCCATGCAACTTACCACTGTTTCATTTATTATGACACGCTCCATCATTGTCATATTGCTTCGCATGATCATGTAGTTGAGATTGTATTTGTGGCAAAGCCACCGTTCATAATTCTTCCATACATGTCACTCTTGATTCATTGCATATCCCGGCGCACCGCCGGAGGCATTCACATAGAGTCATATTTTGTTCTAAGTATTGAGTTGTAATTGTTGAGTTGTAAGTAAATAAAAGTGTGATGATCATCATTTTTAGAGCATTGTCCCAAGTGAGGAAAGGATGATGGAGACTATGATTCCCCCACAAGTCAGGGTGAGACTCCGGACGAAAAAAAAGAGGCCATAAAAAAGGCCCAAATAAAAAAATGAGAGAAAAAGAGAGAAGGGACAATGTTACTATCCTTTTACCACACTTGTGCTTCAAAGTAGCACCATTATCTTCATGATAGAGAGTCTCCTATGATATCACTTTCATATACTAGTGGGAATTTTTCATTATAGAACTTGGCTTGTATATTACAATGATGGGCTTCCTCAAAATGCCCTAGGTCTTCGTGAGCAAGCGAGTTGGATGCACACCCACTTAGTTCCTTTTGTTGAGCTTTCATATACTTATAGCTCTAGTGCATCCGTTGCATGGCAATCCCTACTCACTCACATTGATATCTATTAATGGGCATCTCCATAGCCCGTTGATACGCCTAGTTGATGTGAGACTATCTTCTCCCTTTTTTGTCTTCTCCACAACCACCATTCTATTCCACATATAGTGCTATGTCCATGGCTCACGCTCATGTATTGCGTGAAGATTGAAAAAGTTTGAGAACACTAAAAGTATGAAACAATTGCTTGG
The DNA here is from genome assembly GCF_002575655.3 of Aegilops tauschii subsp. strangulata. Classification (NCBI taxonomy): domain Eukaryota; kingdom Viridiplantae; phylum Streptophyta; class Magnoliopsida; order Poales; family Poaceae; genus Aegilops; species Aegilops tauschii. Next base: position 385,940,251 of record NC_053037.3, on the reverse strand, counting down.
CTTGCCATCGGGGTTGTGCATGATTTAAATATTTTGTGTGGTCAAGATAGAGCATAGCCAGACTATATGATTTTGTACGGATAACTTTCTTTGGCCATGTTATTTTGAGAAGACATAATTGCTTAGTTAGTATGCTTGAAGTATTATTATTTTTATGTCAATATTAAACTTTTTTCTTGAGTCTTTCGGATCTGAATATTCATACCACAATTAAGAAGAATTACATTGAAATTATGCCTAGTAGCATTCCACATCAAAAATTCTGTTTTTATCATTTACCTACTCGAGGACGAGCAGGAATTAAGCTTGGGGATGCTTGATACGTCTCCAATCTATAATTTGTTATTGTTCCATGCTATATTATATTCTGTTTTGGACATTATTGGGCTTTATTATACACTTCTATATTATTTTTGGGACTAACCTATTAACCGTAGGCCCAACCCAGAATTGCTGTTTTTTGCCTATTTCAGAGTTTCGCAGAAAAAGAATATCAAACGGAGTACAAACGGAATGAAACCTTCGGGAACGTGATTTTTAGAACGAACATGATCCAGAGGACTTGTAGGGGGGCGCGCCCTCCACCCTCGTGGGCCCCCTGTTGCTCCACCGACGTACTCCTTCCTCCTATATATACCTGCGTACCCCCAAACTACCAGATACGGAGCCAAAAACCTAATTCCACCGCCGCAACCTTCTGTACCCGTGAGATCCCATCTTGGGGCCTGTTCCGGAGCTCCGCCGGAGGGGGCATCGATCACGGAGGGCTTCTACATCAACACCATAGCCTCTCCGATGATGTGTGAGTAGTTTACCTCAGACCTTCAGGTCCATAGTTATTAGCTAGATGGCTTCTTCTCTCTTTTTGGATCTCAATACAATGTTCTCCCCCTCTCTCGTGGAGATCTATTCGATGTAATCTTCTTTTGCGGTGTGTTTGTTGAGGCCGATGAATTGTGGGTTTATGATCAAGTTTATCTATGAACAATATTTGAATCTTCTCTGAATTCTTTTATGTACGATTGGTTATCTTTGCAAGTCTCTTCGAATTATCAGTTTGGTTTGGCCTACTAGATTGATCTTTCTTGCAATGGGAGAAGTGCTTAGCTTTGGGTTCAATCTTGCGGTGTCCTTTCCCAGTGACAGTAGGGGCAGCAAGGCACGTATTGTATTGTTGCCATCGAGGATAACAAGATGGGGTTTATATCATATTGCATGAGTTTATCCCTCTACATCATGTCATCTTGCTTAAAGCGTTACTCTGTTCTTATGAACTTAATACTCTAGATGCATGCTGGATAGCGGTCGATGTGTGGAGTAATAGTAGTAGATGCAGGCAGGAGTCGGTCTACTTGTCTCGGACGTGATGCCTATATACATGATCATACCTAGATATTCTCATAACTATGCTCAATTCTGTCTATTGCTCAACAGTAATTTGTTCACCCACCGTAAATACTTATGCTCTTGAGAGAAGCCACTAGTGAAACCTATGGCCCCCAGGTCTATCTTCCATCATATTAATCTCCCGACAACAAGTTATTTCTAGCACCGTTTTTATTTTGTTTTCTTTACTTTGCATCTTTATCATAAAAATACCAAAAATATTATCTTATGATATCTATCAGATCTCACTCTCGTAAGTGACCGTGTAGGGATTGACAACCCCTTATCGCGTTGGTTGCGAGGATTTATTTGCTGATGTAGGTGCGAGGGACTCGTGCGTGGCCTCCTACTGGATTGATACCTTGGTTCTCAAAAACTGAGGGAAATACTTACGCTACTTTGCTGCATCACCCTTTCCTCTTCAAGGGAAAACCAACGCAGCGCTCAAGAGGTAGCAGCCCTCGCCTCTCGTGAAAAGGACCAAGCTAGACCGCCCCGCCCTCTAGCCTTTTAAAAAATGTATACATTTGTACAGTAGTAGTATCGATGGATTGTGCCATGGAGAAAAACTATGCATATACTACTACGTACTCCTATATGACACTACCCACTATGAAGGTACTAGTAACATAGACTAGTAACTGGTCTATGTTACTCTCCACTATGACCAGCCAAAGTCGAGGCGAGGATACCAACGAGGGCCTGGTTGTGTCTATACTTGGACAACTCACCCGACTGCATGCGCACCATGCAGACGAAGCTCGTGTCGTGTTGGTGCCGTGTGCGGCCCGCACATTAACCAAAACCTCGCGCCTCCATCTTAGCCTCCGGGTTTAAAACATCTCAATCTCAAGGCCAAGGAGCAACGTGAAACCTATGATAGAGCCAATCGGATGGTTGAGAACACTACAATTCGTAGCTACAGATGCGTGTGTGAGAGAGGACGAGTGCGTGCGTGCACCTCTTCTCAGACTACAACTGTATGTGGGTGGCATCGGCCTAGGGAGCAGTGATGGTGCATGCGAGAAGTCCCGAGAGATAGGTGTAATGCGTCTGAAAAAAAGACTAGTCTATAGCTCGCCACGAGGCTATTCCTGTCGAACGCCAAGCATAAGATATGTATCTGACGGTGCCAGTTTTTGCACGTACACAGTAGTAGAAAAAGAACTAGTAGTACCATGGCATATGCTACACCACGGCCGAGAAAACGTGCCGACGTTACGCCATCCAGGAATAGTGCCGCACTTCGAAACCAGAACCGTCAATAAATCTTGAGCGCGTCTCGTCACATTCCAAATTACTACTACTACCACACTATATTTAATTGCAAACCTGTTCACACCGATCACAACCTAAACGGTTTCCCACCTAGGAGCGTATTAGTAGTACTCGGTTATAAATACTACTATGCTAAGATGACTGCACATTCCTCCTCAACTCCTCATCCACAAGAAACAATCAAGCCATAGCCAGCGTGAGTTCTGGGTCAAGAGATTTCCACCAGGGAGAGGTGAGCATGGAAGAGGAAGCACGAGAGATGTCCCGCCTCGCCGCGAAAGCAGCCGACATGTCCAGCCACGCAGTAGTAGCAGCACAGAGGTCCCGCCGCGCCGCCGAAGCAGCACGGAGGTCCCGTCGTGCCGTCGATGTAGCAGACTGGTCCGTCCACGCCGCGGATGCAGCAGAGATGTCCCGCCGCACCGCCGAAGCAGCAGGGAGGTCCCGCTGTGCTGCGGCGGCCTGGGAAAATTTCTCGCGGGCAGGTGAGGACTCTTACAGGTGCATGCATGCGATAGTCCATAGCCAGATGGATCAGATCTCCGGCTGGGCGAGGATGCAGGACGAGGCTACCGGCGTCATCCGGCAACTCGGGGAGGGCAATGCGAAGCTCCGGGGCGAGCGCGACCTGCTGTGGGCGAAGATCGCCGGAAGGGCGAAGCAGGGGGAGGAGATCGCTGTCGTGTTGCAGAGGACGGGCGTCATCATCAAGAAACTTATGGACGAGAATGCCATGCTCTGCATCGAGCGCAACAGGCTGGTGGAGGAATCCATGGCTGCTGCCAAGCAGCGTATTAAGGACATGAAACTGATGAAAGAGATCATCGCCCGCCGCGAGAACTAGTCTCCGTGACCTGCAACGCATAAAGAAAGTAGAGATCAGCGAGCCAGATCGTTGTATGCGTCTTCCTTCTTCTTTTGCCCTTGTGTATTTCGGGCGTAGCAGCATGTGGCTTTTTTAATTATCTTCCTAATTATGTAAGACAATTATTATCCACTCTCGTCGTCCTTATATATATATTCATCAGTCTTGCTATAAGTCGCAGTAGATGCTATATAGGTCCGTCGGATCTTACATCAAGATCCGTGCAATTCTTTTCTTCAGGTTTTCTGTTTTCCCTCTTAAATCTCAGTCGAGTGAGACATTGCCACGCCATTAAACAGAGGCTCGGGCGCCATTAATGGTACCTTGCGACAGAGGTGGACGGCAGATGGAGGTCAAAGGGCTCTCCTCCCGATAAGCACGCGCAGGGGTCTGATCGCACGCCTCCCATACTCAAATAGCTTCCCTGCACGGCGCCTCCTAGCTAATAAAAAAGGGGACGCGTGGCGGCACGTAAATGGTAAATAGAACGCCCATGGTTTCAATAATACTTGTGTTTCCGATTGTAACGTGACAGCACTTGTTCCAAAATGACTTTGTTGGTTGTTAATGTGTGCGCCTTCGCAAATTGGACAGCAAAATTACCACAGCATGTTGGTGCCATGTCATGGCACCAAGCCAAGTTTCATGATTTTCATGCGTGTTTTGGATTTACAGGAATTAAAAAACCAAGTTTCTCAATGTTTCCAGCCGAGCCATGACGCCCAGATGTTTGAATTTCATTCCCATTTCTGGCATGGGACCTAGAAATTTACCCGAGGACACACATGTGATTTTTCAACCAGCTTTGGTGCACTGGAGCATGTGCTTGTATTTAAAATTTGAATTATGCACACAAAGGTGACACGTTCCCTCTCAGAACCACGAGCCTTCTTGAGAGAAGCTCCGGTTTGCAAGAAACTTATACCAAAACTTGTTCCTATTCTGCATTTTTTTACCACAGCATGGTAGTACCATGACATGACACCATGCCAAGTTTCATGATTTTCAGGCGTGTTTTGGATTTACAAGAATTTTAAAACCAAGCTTCTCAATGTTCTCGGCCGAACCACGATGCCCAGATGTTTGAATTTCATTCCCATTTCTTGCATGGGACCTAGAAATTCACCCGAGGACACACATGTGATTTTTCAGTCAACTTTGGTGCACGGGACCATGTGCTTGTAGTTCAAATTTGAATTATGCACATTAAATGACCAAAAACTCAATTAATGTATAAAAAAGGCCAAACGAACCCAGAATAATTCCAAAATTTAACAGGGCACTCATATAGTTCTATGTTGCCTCTGTAAAGAAAATCTGGCGGTAGGCAGCGTATATTGTTTCACACACAAAGGTATAAAGAAATAAAGAAATTAGCCCTATTTAATTCTTGGGTTCTTATTATTTATGCCACTAGTTGTGTATCACTACTCAGTTTTGCCATTAGAAGTTACAACTACTCAAAAAATGCCATCGATCTGTGAGATGCCTGCTAAAAAATGCAATTAGATATCTAAAAAATGCCATCGTTAAGTTAGATGTTTGCTCAGAAATGCCATTAAACATTGTTATTTTCACGTCAAACCCCATTGACCATGTTACATGACAAAAATAAGCCGATTCTCACAATGATAAGTTAATGGTGTCCAGCACAACACACCCCTCAAATAAAACTAAGCACCCTGGAATTCTTTGACAAAACTATGCACCATGAAATTCTTTGACAACTAAACTGCTGGCTATATGATGTTCGCCATATATATTGTACGTATATAATGTCAAGAAATGAGTGGTAGTACTATAACAACTAAAAGATGAAATGTACGAAATATAACGAGAAGAAACATAACATAGTTCTGCTGGGGCTCAGCACAACACACCCCTCAAATAAAACTAAGCACACCAGAAATTAAACTAAGCAACTAATCCGGTAGACACTGCATTAGAACCACCATGAGCAATGACACTGCCACCTTACTCGGAGTCCTCGTCTACGTCCTCGACTTCGTCCTTGTCCCTCCTCCTCTTGGACGATACTTCTTTGCTTGAACCGCACGCTTGGCTCTTGCTCTTCATCCAACCCTTGTAGATATTGAAACAAAGGTAGCCATCCATTGCAGCGTAGTGGATGTGGTCCATATCTAGTACATTCCACTGCCATGCATGACGATGAAACGTGTACGGGGGTTTCTCTAGTTTACCGTACGAAGGATGAACCATGGCTCCTGCCAGGGTCAGCATTGAAGGCTGATCAAGGGCGGGCACCAGCCCTTCCTTCTGGAGGTCGAAGGGGTCGCCTACAACAAGGCCTATCCGACCCAGGATTTCCTTGTCGTTCCTAAAGTCTACAGTAACGAATTTGACTCGGCCGCCCTTGAGGAACTTCTTAAATTCCTCGCACTCAACGTCGGCATGGCATATGTGGTAGACCACGCATAAGTCATGCACGCAAACCTGGATCACGGTGGGCTTCTTCTTCTCTACCTCCTTTAGTTTCTTGTCGCTTCCCGGGACTGTGGTGTACTCAACATCTAGCCCAGCGACCCACTCATCATTTGAGTTTTTGAACATGTGTTTGAAGTGAGCAAGGCATTCTTTCACCGTTGCGGAAGAACGGGTGTAGATGACGTCAAACTCATCGCCGGTGATGGTTCTAACCTTGTACTCACCGCCGATCATGGAGATTTGGGACGCCATGGATTTGGGAGGAGGGTTAGTATTAGTGGAACTGTCGTAATGTGAAAGGACGGGACGACTAGGAGCGGTTTATCGATTGTAAAAATGTCGAGTGGGGGGGCGTGTGAATGGCAGGGTAGTGGCTTGCCTGGTGGATAAATGGATTCATGCACAGTACTATGGGGGCCCAATTAGATGTCATGTCGACTCGACGCCCAATTAAATGGCTTTCGATGTCATGTCAAGCGTCGGGAAAGTTACAGGTGATACGAAGCTTTCCATTCTCCCATGATACGGGCTTCTGAGAGCCCTTGGATCTGAGATCGAACGGTTGCATGACGTGATTCTAGAACTATGGGTGAATATCCTATCCTGGAGGGTTATTCTGCAAATTTTCAGCAACTTAGCATGCGACCGTTCGATCTCAGATCCAAGGGCTGCCAGCAGCCCGTATCATGGTCGCGCCTACCACCAAACTAGTCTATTATCTAGGTACACGCGCTTAGCACCATTTCTTCCTGGGGTCACCAAACTAGTCTCTCTCTTCTTAATTAACTTGCCACATCAGACTTTATGCCTATGTGGCAGGCTTAGCACCTGTAGGATCAAGTACAATAGTGGGTTATAAGCCTGCTTTACGTAGCATTTTTGCATATGTGGGGGAAAGAGGCAAGGAAAAAGTGGAGGAGTGGGCTCTCAAGCAAGAGCCAGCCTCTACATGGTGGAGCATCGGGAGAGGCACCTGTATGGAGGTGGTCAGGAATCGGGAGACTCAAGCCAGTCGTAGCTCCGCAGTTAAAATGATAATGGCAAGTCAAATCACCGGGCCCCACCTGTCCAGTAGTAACTCACTGTCAAATCACACAGCCCTACGTTTGCAGCAGCCTACTCCCTCATCTTCTCGCGTCTCTGTCGAACCGACTAGGCGGAACTACCCTGCCTACCGCGCGGGAAAAGCCCCGCCCTCGACTTTTAAATAGTACGGTATACTAATTTTGTATCCATGGATTGCGCCATGGAGCAAAGCCTCAAGAAAATGGCGGTACACATGTATGGAGTATACAACACGCCCGTCGCGTTCGCGTCGCACCACAGACGGTCGGTCGGTCTGGCACGCCGCTCTCCGAATGGAACGCGCGTCATGTTGCGTTTGCACACACATGTGGGACCGCAATTGAGAACCGACCATAGGCACACTCCCCGGCCACGCAAGTCGGCTGAGTTAATAGCAGCACATACTCCACCTTGGTACCTGGACGATCCATGCAAGACATGAAAGATCAGTTCGTCCATGCATGTGACCAGACTCCAGCAGACACGCCTGGATTGGCTATCGTCTACATATCGTGCAGGCTGTGTTGTACAAGGCTGTAGTTCTGGTGAGAAATCTAAAAAAAGGTTTCTTTTCATCTCGCAAAATTAGGTGTCATGTGCTTTGGATCACTGCGAGGGTTAAACAGCGACAACTGAGTTGGGCTAGTCATTAGGGGCCCATGCACGAAGACAACTATCGACGGACCCCTTTTCTACGAGTTTATCTTTAATTTGAGCTTTGATCCTCGTCTAGTTTGTCCGTCGGGATTCATCTTGTCTCCTTTGGGCAGTGAGGTTATGATTTCTTGTCATGTGGCATTTTTTCGTGTTATATGTTATAATCCGGTGCTTCAGATCAAAATGACGACAACTGCGCCTCCGGGGCACGTGCATGAAGACTTCTCGACAGCCATTGCCGAGGTCAAGCCGGCTCCGGCTGGTAGACAAAAGAAAACTAGTACTCCACTATATAGGCAGGAGCCTCCGCGCTTGCTTGCTAGTGTTGCTCTCTTCACACTGTCTCGTCCTCTCCAGATCTAAACACGACAGCGGTGGCCGCACTCTCTCTCTCTCTACTCACCGCTAGTCGCAGATCCAGCCGGATCCTCTCCGCCGGGGAAGGTGAGAAGGTGAAATGTTCATGCGGTCATCCTCGGCGACGGCTCTTACCCACTGTCGGCGCGTCCCAATCAGCGTGCCTTGCCGTTCTCTCCCAAGCATCGCTGGCGAGGGAGGGCCTCCCACCCCTTCTTCCTCGCTGCCGTAGTGTGGGCAGATCCGGCCTCCCGCCACCCACCTAGCAACATCCCCGCGACCCTCAGGTATAACTTCCTTCGAAACCGGCCTTGCTCTACTTCCTGAGCTCCTGACATCGCTGCATTTGTATCTTTTACTATTTCTCAGGCCCCCTCGTGTAGATAGGATCGATCGGTTGTTCGAAAACCACCTAATTTTTTTACTGTTAAGAGGTAAAACTAGTTCATGCACTCGAATCTAGTAGTACTTGGTTCAAACAAGGAAGAAAGGGGGTGGGGGTGGGGGAAGATTTGTTACCTGAATCTAGGACTTGTTCGAAAGAGGAAATAATGGGGGCAAAAAGTAGCAGAGACTGGCTATCCAACTGGTCTCTAGGTCTAATAGGGAAATAAAGGGAACGTAGTACAAACTCAATATAAACCCGATCTATTGGTTGAAAAAGGAAAGAAAGTGGGGACTGGGGGATGGGACCAACCCAGATATCCTCTTCTGGTGTTTGTTGCCCCGAGCCGCTCTTATGTAATGCCACTGGTAAAATGTAGCAGTTGCACTGTTAAAAGTAAGGACACGTTAAACCAATGTTGTTTTCAATGTAATGCCTCCAGTAATATGAATCAATGGCACTTTTTTCATGTCCTGCTAAATTTCCCATTAAGATAAGTTTCTTCTTTTCGTTAGAGATGCAACTGTCCTGGTCCGCCTACTCTCCCGTGCCCAAATACCGACTCTGTAGCAGCTGTTAATGTAATGTTGCTGGTAAAATGAAGCAATGGCACCATTAAAGTAATGTCGTATTTAACGGTTGTCATAGTTAATCCTAATGCCCACACTAATATCTAGCAATGCTGCTATAAATTGCTACTGTCCTTGTACGATTGCCATTCAGATAAGGAACATGCTTTTTTTTCATTTGATGCATGTTTCATCACTTGTTAGTCACCCTCCTTTCCACCTTTTTTGTGCAAACAGAGATATACATTTCACGCTTGATCTTAGTTGAACTGCACAAATGATATCCAAATTCTAGTTGAACATTCCAGGAGCTTCACAACCAACCTTGATGTTGCTCAATTTTATTGCAACTAATGAAGAAGAAGCTCTGTGGGTTTCGTTTTCTGATGGAAATGGAACCGGGGCTGGAGCCCTTTTCTTAAAAAAAGAAGAAGAAGAAGCTGCTAGCTCATGGGACATTGCTTCATTTTAGGTGAACTGCACCAAAAGGTCCCATGAATTGAAACATCCATGTTGGTGACTGGTGTCATCCCTTCTACGATGGCGTTGACTGCAGATATGGTTCGCATCACGAGGTATGTTCCTTTTTGGTCTGACTGTTTGCCAAAGATCCTGCATGTTGATCCTGCTCTTGTGCTACTCTTTTGGCACTGCCATGATAAAGCTGTAATGTTATTATTTTGCACCTTAATCTAGTGGCACTATTAATTTGAGGCAATGTTTTGGCACCGCTAGTGCCACTATTTTTTTTATATATCGAAAGAGGGGGTTCCCTCCGATTTCATTAAAGAAACCCAACCATAGAGAACCATTATCCGACAACATCTCAGTGTAAATGGGCAGTTATGCAACTACTACTAGAACAGACTGAGTACTAGCAGGAGACAAGTTCGCCACATAAGCTAGGCAGGTAGGGGGACGCGGCACCAGCTCGACCAAGTTTGGATTACAACCCAAATGCTACCACAGAAACATCAGGGGGGAATAGGGACTGAAAGAGCCAGCTTCAGCATCCCAGTCTAAGCACCCCCGGCCTTCATCCTTGTGACGCACGGTACACCTCGTTTGCCACCTGCTCGACCCTAGTGTCACTGATAAAATGAAGTAATAATACTGTTAAAATAGAGCGAGTGTCCTCTCTATCATTTCATTTCCAATGTAGATAAAGAAAGTGCTTCTCTTTGTTGATGTATGTTTCATCAACTAGTCCCATTGTTAATGTTTATGCGTTTCTGCAAACCGGGGAGCTTAATTTTAGTTGATCTGCACAAAAATAGAGATTTGAATGTCTCAAGGCCCCTCCTTGTACTACCGATGTACACTGATGTTCATCACTGGCAGAAGGTGTATCGGGGAGACTTGGGTCGATTTCCAGTATGATGTAATATTTTCTTCTGTTTATTAGTGTATGTTTCATAAACTAGTGACACTATAATGTAATCACGCCTTTTCATTATCTGTGCAAATAGGGTTATTCAGCTGCATTTTGGTGGAACTGCACAAATGTACGGATGGAACCGGCATATATGCAGAGTGCTAGGTGCCAAGTAAAAATTACCGACACCAACCCTGCTCCATCTAAGCATTGGCATCCACCACCATCAGTGGGATGTGTGGCGCTCACTGTGGACGGATCTTTCTCGGCAGCAAATCCTCTAACCAAATACTAGTAGCTTAGACTTAAAAAAATACTAGTAGCTTATATGGGCAGTTTTCTAGGGGTGTACTCTTTTCTGAAAGAAGCACCAATCTATTTTTCTTTATTTGTACACAGTGTCACAACTTTGACCCAAATGTCCAGAGCTATTTTAGGGTGATTAGCGTAGTACTTGGAGACTGATTGTAAGCATTATTTTTATTAGTTGTCACACTGATTGTAAGCATGAGCAGATGGAAGATTAGGTTAGTGCGAAGCTTACCTTAAACCCTACCGACACCGTTGAAACGAGGCGAGTGTCGAGGGAACCATGGAGAATGGCGGGGAAGCGACGTCGCGCCATCCGGCCTCCTCTTGTGGTGGGAGAACGAATACTCCTGTGGCTCCGGCTGGCTCTGCACCCTCACGAACGTCACACCGTACTCGATCGATTTGCCTCTGGGTGCTCGACCTTCGACCTGTACGCCCACCACCTCCGCCTGACTTTCGCCTCGGGCGAATCTGTCTGCTCCATCGCCCAGAGGAGATACTCAATGAACTCGAAGGACTGCGGCGTGACTGCCGCTGAGGAGTACATCGCCGCCCTCATCGTCGTCGTCTCACTCTTTCGCATACATTGCCACATGGCCCTCACCGTCCTCGAAATCTCCCACTCATTGTCAAACCAAGTAAGGATCTCCTTCAACCTGGCTAACTTTGCCTGGTCGCCGCCGGTGATCTGCCAGATTCGCTGCTGCATCCCCTCCATAGATGTCCTTCTGAGTGGTCCGCTGCTAGCTTTGGAAGATGGGAGGAGAGACGGTAGTCTTGCAATTGAGAAGAGGGAGAGGCGAGACGGTGGTTTTGGAATGGAGATGATGGAGAGGAGAAGTTCCCCTGCCTTTCGGTCGCTGACAGGTGGGCCCCGCGCTTGGTGGGACCCATGTGTCAGTGTCTCAATGGCAGGATGGGCTACGTCAGGGGATCCTCGTCCGAGGAGAGAGGAGGTGGTTTTGCAATGGAGAAGAGGGAGAGGCGAGACGGTGGTTTTGGAATGGAGATGACGGAGAGGAGAGGAGGTGGTTTTGCAATGGAGAAGAGGGAGAGGAGCGTGCGGCAGCGATTTAGGATTGGACGAGAGGGCCGGCACGCTGTGACTGGATCAAAATCAAAATCAATTTACCCTTCAATTAAGAAAGCGACCCCACATTAACTACTCTCCCTTTTATTCTGGGTCATAATTGACCATGATTTTCGCAAATAAAATATATGTTATACGTTGCAAAAATAATATAATTTGAAAGTACATTCATATACGAACCAAACGATACAATTTTTGGTGACATGCATTCACATTTTGCTTGTTAAATACAGTACGTGGTCAAACTTTGACCCAAAATACGCAAAACCAAAAAAATACTTCCAAGACCTGCGCCGCTCTTCCGCTCTTCTCCTCTTAAACCACCGCCGCTCCTCTCCTGCTCCAATCTAAATCCAGCGCCGCTCCTCTCCTCTTCCATTTCAAAACCACCGCCCCTCCTCTCCTGTTCCAATCCAAAACTAGCGTCGCTCCTCTCCCGTTCTAAACCAAAACCAGCGCCGCTCCTCTCCTCTTCCATTCAAAAACCACCGCCAGCGAGTGAAGGTGTTGTGGAGAAGTAGATCGATGGAGGAGTACAACCGATACATGAGGATCGCAGACGGTGACCCTATGAAGCTAGCTAGGATGTTGGAGATACAGTCTTGGTTTGACAACAAGGACCAACTAGCGGCGACGGCGACATCCATGGCCAAATATCTGCAACAGAGCGAAAAGGCGGCGATACTCCCGGAGGGAGTCGCGCGGGAGTACATAGAGCTGCTCCTCTGGGCCATGTTGCAAACAGATTCACCGAATCCGATCGTGAGGGAGCGGTGGTGGGAGTATCGATCCCAGATGGAGCATCCACCAGAGATTGAAGGATCGAGCATCTACAGGGTGCCGTTTGTGAGGGTGACGTGCCAGAGTGAGCCGGTGGAGTCTTCGTCGACCGAACCCAACTGCAAGAGGAGAAAAACAGTTGGCCCGACGACGCTTCCCCGCCATCCTCTCCCTCGCCGTTCACATCGTCTCACGGGGCGGCTGTCTGCCGCCGAGGAATAGGAGGGATTTGCCCCCCCCCCCAGACCAATAGTCGGGTAGGTTGTGAATTGTCAGGAGGAGCTTAGGGTTGTTAGTATTTGCAGGTTGTGAATTGGGTTTTGTGTTGTGTATTTTGAGAGTACTTTCAGATATGAATGTCTTTTGAATTTCATATTTGCAGTATTGAGCATATGAAGTATTTTATGAATTCTAGAGATCTATTTTTAGCACTTAAAAAAATGTAGTTTCATAGGAGTATAAAAGTGCAGACAATGTGATTCTCAGAGAAGAAACTGCAAGTTTCAGTTTCAGATAAGAAACTCCAAGTTCAGTTTCAGATAAGAAACTGCAACTTTCAGAGGTAGAGCATTTATATTAACACGGCCTTTTCAAACAGTGTTAACATCATGATGGAAGTTTTATTCATGGTTGAAACTGGAACTACCAGCGAGTTAACATCATGCTGATCAACATTCATGCATAGCACATCTTCATATGATGCACAGTCAAAAAGATATGCTATTTTTAAAATGCCCACACAATGTCGAGTGTGCGAAAAACAGAGAAAACGAGGGACGAAGTTTTGACAAGTGTAGGACGTGGTGTGCGTAGATGACAATTGGGACCCACATGTCAATAAAGGTAGAGGCAAAAATTTTGGAGATATTTTCTCTGCACAGGTGGAATTGAACCCGGGCTGAACAGCTGCCCCGTCTAGGCTTTCTTTTTTAACATGCGCAGCCCACGACCTCGGATGGGAGGTCCATAAGGCTGTTTGTATTTTCTTGAGGGCCGTCATGTATCGACCGGCCTATGGACCTCCCATCTGAGGTTTTATTTTTCCTGAAACATCGGCAGCCCAATTTATGTATTTTTTGTGAAGAAAACGCAGAGGTCTATTCTATTTTTCTATATAAGAATAGGAACGCCTGGTCCAACTTATGTTTCCCTTCTAACTATATTATATATATTTAAATTACTTTATATGTTATTATATATTATTGTTATTATCATCATATATTTAACAGATACTTACATATGTAAGAAAACAATATCCCACATCTTGTTAACTTATAAAAATAATTTCTTAACAATAAAATCCTGGAATTTTTTTGGCAACGAAAATCCTGGTGATTGTGTACAAAAGCTTGGTAAGATTTAAGGACCAATGTAATAATAAATCACTTATTATTTAAATATATATATATATATATATAAAACAAAATGCTCAGCCCCTGTTTATTTTTTGATAACATTGTTGTGCCCACCCCAACATTATAATTAGAATCAGCCCAGCAAAATCATGTATTTTGAGAAAGTGCAAATGGTGTGTAATTTTTTAGGAAAAACATAAATGGGCCGCATGGACGCTACATTATTTGTTCACCCAGCCCAGCTAATGGACTGTAATTCAAAAAAAAGAGATCAAAGATAATGGACTGTAAATTCTACCCCGCAAAAAAAAGACTGTAAATTCTGAAAAAAAAATGGGTTGAATACGTGCCACATTTTTGGAGGCTGAAATGTGGGCCAATAGGCCGAAGCCAATGCAAGTCGTTGTCAACTTAGTCAACAAATGATTCTGACATCGTTAGCCATTGGATTTACATCCAACGACCGGCATCCATCTTCAATCTCTCGTCTTCTTCCTCCAGCGCCGCCGGGACCACCTGCTCCCGCCTCCTGCTGCTAGCAGCTCTGCTTAGCACGCTTCGCTGTGAAGCGCTACTCCACCGTTGGCCAGGCCATCCCTCCACCCCTCCACACCTCCTGTTCTTCTCCACCGACAGTCGAACCACACCGCACCAGAACCAGTTAACCCTCGTACACCTCTTCGTCTGCGACTCTACTCCCGCGTCTTCCCATCTCCGGCTCGTTGCTGTCCGGGGCCTCGCCGTCGTCCACCTTGGATGCGCTCCGCACGGAGTGGTCAACGTGGTCAACGAACGACACCATCGAAAGTAGACTGTGCGTGGAGAGGCTGACAGCTGGGTCCACGGCCGCACGCAAGGAAATGCCTCTTTATTACGCGCAAAATAATGATTCCTCCACCTGACAGCTGGGACCTACCGGAAGGGCCTCTGTATTTCATGAAAAAAACGTACACCACTGACAGGTCGGACCCACCAGCTATATTTTCGCACGCAAGGAAGTGCCTCCTTATTACGCACAAAAAAATGAATACTCCCCCTGCTAGTTGGGACCCACCTTGGTGGGAGGCTGACTTGTGGGCCTACTAAGTTGACGGGGACGGAGTGCTTTGTCAACTTAGTCAATATGAACGATTCTAGCTCCAGTGACCGTACGATGTCCATCCAACGGCCGTAGTGCTTCTTCAACCTCTGGTCTTGTTGCTCCAGCTGCCCAAAGCAGCGCCGGTCGTGCCGCATGCTCCTGCCTCCCGTCGCCGGCTGTGCTGCCGCGGAGGCCTCACCGCCCTACTATTCCCACCGCTGGCCAGGCCCTGCGGCGACGGCAGCCTCACACCACAGCCAAACCAGTGAACCCTCGTACTCCTCTCCGCGCGGGCTTCCACTGCCACGTCTTCCCCAGCTCCGTGTCGTCCCCTTCCTAGGCCTCGTCATCGTCCACCGCCCTCGTGCTCTCGGCGCAGCGTGGTCAACGTGGTCAAGGAACGACTTCCATCGGAAGAGTACTATACGTGGAGAGGCTGACAGCTGGGTCCACGGCCGCAGCAAGGAAGTGCCTCCTTATTACGCGCAAAATAATTATTCCTCCACCTGACAGCGGGGACCCACCGGATGGGCCACCGTATTTTGCGAAAAAACGTTTCCCCCTGACTGCTGGGACCCACCAGCTACATCTTCACATGTAAGGAAGTGCGTCCGGGCAAAAACAATGATTCGCCCCCTGACTGCTGGGACCCACCAGCTACATCTTCGCAGGCAAGGAAGTGCCTAACAGTCGGGACCCACCTGGTCGAAGCGTACGTAGCGTTGCCATTCTGGTCGCGGACGTGTACGTACATACTGGTCGATGTAGAGGCGCGGACGTGTCGTAGTAGAGGAGCGCACGTAGCATGTACACGTACGTACAGCGGCCAGTGTGCAAGAAAGAAAATACGGCCACGTACGTACATATGGGCAGGGTCTCGAACGCCTACTCGCGCATACGTACGGCGAGGGCTCGTGTACATGGATGGGTCGAAACAGAGAAACAGCGTCGTCGTCGTGTTCATGGGGAGCCAACCGGCTGGGTCGGAACGGAATGCGTCGTCGTGTTCATCGGGAGGGCTTGGACGGAACAGCCAATGGAAACGAGGCCTGGCGTACCGCAGAACGGAGGAAACGGCCTTGTGTTCGACCGGCCACGTTCGAAACGGGATCCTATTCATCGGAAGGGGTCTGGCGTACCACAAAACGGAGGAAACGGACCTCCTATGGTAGAAACGGGGGTCCTGTTGATCGGGAGGGGTGTGGCGTACCGCAAAACGGATGAAACGGACTTGTGTTAGAGCGCTACGGTCGAAACGGGGGTCCTGTTCATCAGGAGGGGTGTGGCGTACCGCAAAACGGGACTCCACGGGATACTGTTCATCTCCACCGTCGACCCCCTCCAGCCTCCACGGGCTACTGTTCATCCACCATCGACCTCCTCCAGCCTCCACCTGCGACTGTTCATCCACGGGCTCCTGTTCATCCAGCCTCCACCACGCGCTACTCCACCGGCTACTGTTCAATCAGCCCTCTCCACGGGCTCCTGTTCGACCACCCCTCCACGGGCTACTGTTCATCCAGCCCTCCACCGTCTACTGTTCATCATGCCGTCCACGGGGTGGTCCTGTTCATCCTGCCCTCCACGGGGTCCTGTTCATCCAGCCCCAACCGGCTCGAATGATCAGGGTCCTGTTCATCCACCCCCACCGGGAACTGTTCATCCAAACCCCCCTCCCCCCGCAATGCTCACTGTTCATCCAGAGGCAGCATCGATCGGCTTCAGTTAGTAGCAGTAGCGAAGGAATCGCTCGATCGGGTTCAGTTAACAGCCATCGATCGGTCGCTCGGGTTCAGTAACGCGTAGCCTGCAGTGCAATCGCTCGGGTTCAGTTAGAGCCCAATGCCTCGCTCGGGTTCAGTTACAGCCCAACGCCTCGCACACACGCGCGTACGTACGAGAGAGACGCGCATCGCTTGGCCCCCGACCACCCACAGTAACCGGGGACTCCCCGATATTTTCCGCGCCCTCGCTTCTACCACGGTTTTTCCCGTCATGGACGGCCCAAAGAATGTCATGCAGCTGCGTCTCCGGCCCGCCCAGGACGAAAAGCCCATTTTCTGTCATGATTTTTTTTCATAGAAGTAGGACCCCACCACATCTATGATGATACCGGGTTTTGTCACAATTATCGTCATAGAAGTGTCATAAGTATGACAGAAAAGATTTTCGTTCGGCCCAAAATGTCATGGATGTGTCTTTTTTTTGTACTGAGTCCTCTGCGACTCTGGTAGCTAGCTTCGTGTTGTACGCCGAGTCCTCCACATGGGTCTTCATATAATGCGTCTCGGTCCAACCTATGTGGCGCAGGATGGAACCGACCCATGAGTCCTCATGTTGACCCACCACAACTAGAAATGATGTGCCCACCACACCACACACGCAATTGGCCACTAAGAAAATAAGCATATACAATAGTACAATGTTATACATGAAAGTTAATTGCATGGTGCATCCAAAAATATTTGTTCTGCATTGTGAATGTTTATATATTCTCCTAAAATATTAGTCACGGGAAAGAGAAACGAAGGGCATATCTCCCCTTGTCTCCACCGGACACCCCCTCTTTCTACACCACTTTCACGTACGCACACAAACTATCTCTCGGCCCTCTAAAAGTATGCATGCCCATGACACATTCACGCGTGACGGTCACTGTATTTCAAGCTAAAGCACTATACGGTCACTGGACTTCAGAATATGCTCATTACGGTCACCGTATACATTCTCGTGGTGATCATACGGTACCTAGCTCACGATATGTCTCCTTATTTTCTTGATGACACTGACGGACTTTGCATTTGATGCGTGCTCCGTATTTTGTTGACGACACTTAAGGTCATTGTATTTGAAGCACGATATGGTCACTGGACTTCAGAATAAGCTCATCACGGTCACCACATACATTTTGTCGTGCTAACCAACATGTGGTTGGATGGTTAGGAGGATAGTGGTTTCTCGAGCCCACCAGGGTTAAAGTCCCGGTGCTCGCATTTATCCTGGGTTAATTTCAGCATTTTCCGGCGATGTGCGTTCAGTGGGAAGAGACGTTCCACTCGACTACGAGGCACCTATGGTGACTTCGTAAAATCTCAAGATCATATGTTGGCTCACTCTCTCGAAGGTGCTCATAGGGGTAGGGTCTGCGTGTGTGCGCTTATAGCGGTGAGTGCTTGCGCGTATATATGAGCCCTTGCGTCTATACCGTGTTAAAAAAATACATGACATGATTATACGGTCACTGGCTCACCCGTACAACTCCGTATTTTGTTGATGACACAATCAATTGACCAGTCAAACGTTCCACGTGGCGTAACTAGTGTTGCACCATCGGGGCGCGTAACCATGGGGCCCACCTGTCAGCCCGTATATGAAAGAAAGAAATGGTATTTTGAGTGTACTGTGTTAATAAAATACATTTTAGGGTGATCATACGGTCACTGGCTCACAATACAGCTCCGTAATTTGTTGATGACACGATCAATTGACCAGTCAAACGGTCCACATTCAGCAGCGCACATTACCATAGGGCCCACCCGTCAGCGCATATATGAAGGACAGAAATGGTAATAAATTAGTGGTCGGTGGGTACTCGAAGTCGTGAGACCTCTGGTTGGCAGTCGCCAGCAGTGGGGGCGCATTGATTGGGCGGTGGGGTGGGGATCGCCGGAGAAAAAGCTCGGCGCGGGGGGCCTAGAGGGATGGCCGGTGCGGCGGCGGACCGGCGGTGGGGAGTGGTTTCGGGGCGGGCGGGGCGGCGGGGCGGTGCGGGCCGGCCGCGGACGGCGGGGGCCGGCGGTTCGGCCAGTGGCGGCTGGCGGCTCAGGGGGGTTGGAGTTTGATGATAAACTGCAGGCCCTTGATTTCGTATCCAACGGCTGGAAAATCTAATGACCAGAGATGAAAAATCCAGTCGACTGACGTGTAGCCTCACCCCACACGTACACGTGCACGCACGCAAGACACGCACGCATGCAGGCGTGCAACACTGACACGTACACATAACGAACACACGCACGCATGTAGGCGTGCAACACTGACACGTACACATGCACTCACGAACACACGCACGTACGCACACATGCATGCAACACTGAAACGTACCCTTGCACGCACGCAACACTCGCACGCCTGCATGCACACAACACACGACGCAAGACACACGCTCAACCTATACGTGCATGCACCCTTTGTTAAGGACATGGATTGTTACGGGTATTAATCAATCTTATCTGTGATAAGCAGAACATTGATGTTTGCAGCGGTCTTTATGAATCACAACGTATCGAACAGGCTATCAACATAGTAGGCTTATCTACATGAAAAAGGATGACGTCACACTCAATGAACAATCATCGGTTTATGAAATGCCCGCTTCTGACGGCCCTGGCCCACCAAAGGTTCCTCTGCTGTGCGCTGCCTGCGTTGGGTCACTAACATGCAGGCCATGTACCCAAAGAGCCCACACATCAGTGGAAGAATGGCGCGGTGTCCTACGTCAGAGTCGAGGGCGCCACTCGCTGCACGCCCGACTGAACATGCCTCCTTGCCGCATTCAAACGCCTCCATGAAACCCGCCCGTGTGGAAGCCGAGAAACCCACTCTGGACACACGTCCGTTCATGACCGGGCCGGCATTAAATGCAACGCCGGCCGAGCTCCTCCCGTCCACCGTCTATTTAATCTCCTATTTAAACGAGGCCAAACGCCGGCCAAGAATCGCACACCTCCGCCGCTCCCCTATCTCCTCCTTCACCATTTTGTCCACTCTTACAATGGCTTACGAAGAGTAGTTATTCCGCATAAGCCATTTGTCTAGGTTTGTATCTCTCAAACACACCCACGTAGGTGGGGGACGTGCACGAAGAGAAGAGGTGCACGCTCGGCGCACGTACTCCCGTCTCTTTCCCAACCACACCCGCACGGGTACACGGTGGAGGTCATTTCTGTACGAAAAGGCTGCCCACGTGGTAATTTGACACGTGTACTGGTTGTCCACTAGATGGAGGGAGGATCGTCTACCACGGGTGAACAAACAAATTGCGACTTGACGCGTTATGTTAAAAAAGAGGCAAACCATGTGGGGCCTACCTTAGAGGCAACGCTCTATACACTGGAGTACTTTTGATGTGTCCCGTCAACTCGGAGAATGAGGAGAAGCTTGCTTAGTACGCCGTCTCCCCCTCCCACGGGTGCGGTGGCTCGTAGGATGAGGTGAAGCTTGCTTACTAGTAGTAGTAGTACTGTACGCCTTACGCCCGCTTCCTTGCCGACGCGCGCGGTGGCTTGCAAGACGAGGAGAAAAATTTACTACTCCCTCCGTTTACTCCTCGTCCCTACTACCTTGGTTAGAGAGATTATCATATTGTTTGGAATATATATGTCCTTTAGTACTCCCTCCATTTACTTATACAAGGCCACTATAAAAAAAATACAATTTGCATCTATACAAGGCCACAAATAGTAATCGAGACAAAAGTTGCTACTCCCTCCTTTCCAATTTATGGCTCAATTTCAAAATCTCTCCAACCAAGGTAGACGGTGAGTGGTCGAATTAATTATGTACTCCTAGTTTGCACAAGTAATTAGTACGCTCGTTTTTCTCAAGAAGTTATGTTTACCGAGGCATTAATTAGAACGAATGCATGAATGACCACTAAATTTCCATGAACTTCTACATGCATTGGTGAGTTTTCTCTTGACACTGCTTGCATCGGGTGATCTAACGCACCTCGAAATCCAACATGTGATGGTACTACTGTAGTAGTAGAATTGAGACTTATAAAACGAAAAAACGAATGTTTTTTAGATGAGCCCTATAAACCCTAGTGGGTACGTACTCCGTAAAATCAGATTTTCCCAAAACTAAGTCGCTCAACCTTTATTTGCTTGTTTCCCTTCCTGCCTCCTTGCCTCGAACAGACTATGCCAAATTCCCCTGCCTGCCGCGCGGGAAAAGACCCGCCCTCGCCTTTTTTTAGTCCGGGTTTGTATCGATGGATCGCGCGAAGCAGCAAAAACCCAAGCCATGTCATGTACTCCTCCGTCGACGCTCGCTTTCATGAATTCTGTACTTCCTGTCGCCAACATGTGGGACATATAGCAACCGGGTCGACGTGTCAAGCACCAAATAACAGTGCAAAACAGCAGGGGGGACGCGCCCCAGTCATACCGCCCCAGTAGTAGTAGTAATGAGCAATGAGACGTCAAATCACAATGCCGCACCTTCACAGAAGGACGAAGCAACCATTATTTCACACTTTGGTTCGCTATCATCTCAAACCACATAGTATTGCTTCTGCCTCAAGAGGGGCACGCGCATCGCCTTGGTACATCATGACACGTGGGACCGCATGACAGGCCATGCTCCCCCGCCGATCGCTCGGTAAAATCACCTCATTTTTACTACTATACTTGCTCCGTATCGGATTACATGGCATGCACGTCGTTCTAGGTTGAGAATTTAACTGGCTATATATGTGATGAACAGTATATGTTTAGAAACTACATCCGCTTAGTAATCCAATGATATACTTTTTGTGACATAGTAACTCATATTTAGTTAGTCAAATGGATGACCTAGAACTACGTGCACGCCCTATAAACCGAGACGCCTAAAAAAATGAGACAGAGTGGGTAGTTCAGTACGTATCTTTTTAGATCAATATAGTCGGGATTCACCAAGGAGCAAAACCAAGTGGTAGGTTGCACCTGTCGTGTTGGCGTAGCAACTCAAGCAGGGTCAGTCCGCACACGAAATGGCGACACACTTAATAGGACCCCTTTGGCTGACATGTGGCTCATCCACCGTCTTGTTCCACGTGCAACGCACCAAATTACAGTTCGGAGCAGTAGTTGAATTGGAGGCACCCCGGTCGTAGCACCGCAGTAGTAGAAAATGAGCGATGAGGGGTCAAATCACAAAGCCCCACCTTTCCCGCATTAAGCTGGACGGACGAAGCAACCATCATTTAACTCTAGGGCGCAAGAGCATAAAGAAAAGAGAAAACCAATGATGCGTGCGGCAGCTACCTAGGGCACCCTAGGGTAGGGGTCTCCACTACAGATATTTTTTTTGAAAGCTCCTCCACTACAAATCGGCTTCTCCCTCGTCCTCTTGAAGAAAACCGATGATGTGTGCGGCGGTAGGGTTTGTAGGAGTACTACTACGGCGTGCGAGGCCACGTCGTAGTAAACGGGAGAGGGATTGAGTTCAAGTCGACGCCTTAAATATGTGTGGGCCGCTTGGTTTTAGGGGAGCGAGGCAACATTTTGGGTTTGGGGACCAGTGGAGATATAGTACGTACAAAAAATTGTGGACGTAGGTTCGACCGAAAGGCAATGATGCATGGGCCCTGCATTTTGATATACCCGGGGCCGCGTGAAATTTGCTACTCTACTCAAAGCTAGTATGGTACACATGCATTGAACACATGAGATTTCGAAACCAAATTATGAATAAATACACACTATAGCATGTAAAGCTTTGAGTCATATATGCATGATGTAGATGTTCGTTTAGTTCTTATAGTTCATCTCATTCAAAATCCATTAGTTTTATAAAAATGTTAAGATTCATGGGGTTGTGCATTGTAAAGCATAAAGTAAAAAACAAATAATAGCAATTCATTTAGAAAAAAGAATCAATTATGATACGGAAGATTCTAGAACAAAGGAGAAGTGCTTGTGTTTTGAGGTTTGTGCATTATCTTAAGTTCAACCATGGAGTCTTCTAAATTGTACATGTGGCAGATCTGGTGGAATGTTGATGATATCCAACGGCCAGTAGTGCTCGGATTTGCCATCTCTGCACTGTCGGATTAGCTTCATCCAGCGACCATCTTTCAAAGTTATTCGCACACTATATAGTTCTTGTGCCATAGTTGCATGTCTTGGAAAAAAGCTACTAGTGGGTTGTACTAGCTATTTAGGAATAGAAGATTGATGTCTACTACACAACCTTCTTCTTGTAGACGTTGTTGGGCCTCCAAGTGTAGAGGTTTGTAGGACAGTAGCAAATTTCCCTCAAGTGGATGACCTAAGGTTTATCAATCTGTGGGAGGCGTAGGTTGAAGATGGTCTCTCTCAAACAACCCTGCAACCAAATAACAAAGAGTCTCTTGTGTCCCCAACACACCCAATACAATGGTAAATTGTATAGGTGCACTAGTTCGGCGAAGAGATGGTGATACAAGTGCAATATGGATGGTAGATATAGGTTTTTGTAATATGAAAATATAAAAACAGCAAGGTAACTAATGATAAAAGTGAGCGTAAACGGTATTGCAATGCTAGGAAACAAGGCCTAGGGTTCATACTTTCACAAGTGCAAGTTCTCTCAACAATAATAACATAATTGGATCATATAACTATCCCTCAACATGCAACAAAGAGTCACTCCAAAGTCACTAATAGCGGAGAACAAACGAAAAGATTATGGTAGGGTACGAAACCACCTCAAAGTTATTCTTTCCGATCAATCCATTGGGCTATTCCTATAAGTGTCACAAACAGCCCTAGAGTTCGTAGTAAAATAACACCTTAAGACACACATCAACCAAAACCCTAATGTCACCTAGATACTCCAATGTCACCTCAAGTATCCGTGGGTATGATTATACGATATGCATCACACAATCTCAGATTCATCTATTCAACCAACACATAGAACCTCAAAGAGTGCCCCAAAGTTTCTACCGGAGAATCAAGACAAAAACGTGTGCCAACCCCTATGCATAGGTTCATGGGCGGAACCCGCAAGTTGATCACCAAAACATACATCAAGTGGATCAATAGAATACCCCATTGTCACCACGGGTATCCCACGCAAGACATACATCAAGTGTTCTCAAATGATTAAAAGACTCAATCCGATAAGATAACTTCAAAGGGAAAACGCAATCCATTACAAGAGAGTAGAGGGGGAGAAACATCATAAGATCCAACTATAATAGCAAAGCTCGCGATACATCAAGATCGTATCACCTCAAGAACACGAGAGAGAGAGAGAGATCAAACACATAGCTACTGGTACATACCCTCAGCCCCGAGGGTGAACTACTCCCTCCTCGTCATGGAGAGCACCGGGATGATGAAGATGGCCACCGGTGAGGGATCCCCTCCAGCAGGGTGCCGGAACAGGGTCCCGATTGGCTACAGAGGCTTGCGGCGGTGAAACTCCTGATCTATTTTGTTCCTCGATGGTTTTAGGGTATATGAAGATATATATAGGTGAAAGAAGTCGGTAAGGGGGGCCACGAGGGGCCCACGAGGGTGGATGGCGCGCCCAGGGGGTGGGCGCGCCCCCTGCCTCGTGCTCTCCTCGTTGATCTCCGACGTGCACTCCAAGTCTCATGTATTGCTTTCTTTCCAAAAATAACTTTTCCGAAGGTTTCATTCCATTTGGACTCCGTTTGATATTCCTTTTCCGCGAAACACTGAAACAAGGGAAAAAACAGAAACTGGCACTGGGCTCTGGGTCAATAGGTTAGTACCAAAAGTAATATAAAAGTGCATAGTAAAGCCCATTAAACATCCAAGATGGATAATATAATAGCATGAATACTTCATAAATTATAGATACGTTGGAGACGTATCAGCATCCCCAAGCTTAATTCCTGCTCGTCCTCGAGTAGGTAAATGATAAAAGAAAGAATTTATGAAGTGTGAATGCTAGTAGGTGCATAAGTTTGATCAATGATAATTTCAATCACCTTTTCTAGCATCATTATATATCATAACAGTAGCTCATCTCATAAAACTTCTCATGATCAAGTAACAAGCTATTCACATGTTAAAGTATAGATCATAAACTTTCTTGAAAACTAACAAACCGTGTTATTAGTCATCAAACAATTACAATTCATCTTATTTCAGGAAGAGTCTATGTCAGAGCTTTGATTTAGCAAACTCCACATACTCAACTATCATTTAGTCTTTCACAATTGCTAACGCTCACGCAATATTTATGGGTTCAAAGTTTTAATCAGACACAGAGAAAGATAGGGGCTTATAGATTCGCCTCCCAACCTTTTACCTCAAGGGTAATGTCAACAATAATAGTTCATGATGCCTTACATCCAATTGGATATATATACCAGAATCTTTCCAACACGAGGTGCTTGCCAAAGGATAAAATGAAAAAAGGAAAGGTGAAGATCACCATGACTCTTGCATAAAAGTAAAAGATAGGCCCTTCGCAGAGGGAAGCAGAGGTTGCCATGCGCTTTTATAGTTGGATGCACAAAATCTTAATGCGAGGGAACGTCACTTTATATTGCCATTTGTGATAGGGACCTTTATTATGCAGTCCGTCGCTTTTATTTCTTCCATATCACAATGATCGTATAAAGCTTATTTTCTCCACACAAAAAGATCATACATATTTAGAGAGCAATTTTTATTGCATGCACCGATGACAACTTACTTGAAGGATCTTACTCAATCCATAGGTAGGTATGGTGGACTCTCATGGCAATACTGGTTTAAGGGATGTTTGGAAGCACAAGTAGTATCTCTACTTGGTGCAAGGAATTTGGCTAGCATGAGGGGGAAAGGCAAGCTCAACGTGTTAGGCGATCCATGACAATATATTTTATTTTAGATATAAGAAAACATAACCCATTACGTTGTCTTCCTTGTCCAACGTCAACCTTTTATCATGTCATATTTTAATGAGTGCTCACAATTACAAGAGATGTCCATGATAGTATATTTATATGTGAAATCTCTCTTCCTTCAATATTCTTTCATGAATTGTTCAAGTGACCAATACAATGTTTGCTAATCTTCAATAAATTTACCACCTCTACTTCTTATATGTAAAGTCATTACTCCCCATGGGATAAGCATATGAAACATATATAATTTCAGATTTATGATATTCAAACCATTCAACCATTTACTCATAGGATATAAGCGAAGCACACGAGTAAATGACAAACTACTCCAAAAAGATATAAGTCAAGATCAATGAGTAGTTAAATAATTATGTAGCTATGTGAGGACTCTCTCGCATTTAAGAATTTCAGATATTGGTATTTTATTCAAACAGCAAGCAAGGCTAAATAAAATGACGCTCCAAGAAAAACACATATCATGTGGTGAATAAAAATATAGCTCCAAGTAAAGTTACCGATGAACGAAGACGAAAGAGGGGATGCCTTCCGGGGCATCCCCAAGCTTAGGCTCTTGGTTATCCTTTAATATTACCTTGGGGTGCCTTGGGAATCCCCAAGCTTAGACTCTTGCCACTCCTTATTCCATAGTCCATCGAATCTTTACCCAAAACTTGAAAACTTCACAACACAAAACTTAACAGAAAATCTCGTGAGCTCCGTTAGCGAAAGAAAACAAAACACCACTTCATGGTACTGTAATGAACACATTTTTTATTTATATTTGTGTTAAACCTACAGTATTCCAACTTCTCTATGGTTTATAAAATATTTTACTAGCCATAGAGTCATCAAAAAAAGCAAAAAACACACGAAAAACAGAATCTGTCAAAAACAGAACAGTCTGTAGTAATCTGTAACTAACGCAAACTTCTGGAACTCCAAAAATTCTAAAATAAATTTGTGGACCTGAGGAATTTGTCTAGTAATCATCTTCAAAAAGAATCAACTAAATATCACTCTCCAGTAAAAAGTTTTAGCTAATCTCGTGAGCGCTAAAGTTTCTGTTTTTTACAGCATGATCATAAAGACTTCACCCAAGTCTTCCCAAAGGTTCTACTTGGCACAAACACTAATTAAAACACAAAACCACATCTAAACAGAAGCTAGATGGATTATTTATTCCTAAACAGAACCAAAAAGCAAGAAAGTAAAATAAAATTGGGTTGCCTACCAACAAGCGCTAATGTTTAACGCCCCTAGCTAGGCATGATGATTTCAATGATGCTCACATAAAAGATAAGAATCGAAACATAAAGAGAGCATCATGAAGAATATGAATAGCACTTTTAAGTCTAACCCACTTCCTATGCATAGGGATTTTGTGAGCAAACAACTGGAACAATAATCAACTAGCATAGGAAGGCAAAACAAGCATAACTTCAAAACTTTAAGCACATAGAGAGGAAACTTGATATTATTGCTATTCCTACAAGCGTATATTCCTCCCCCATAATAATTTTCAGTATCATCATGAATGAATTCAACAATATAACCAGCACCTAAAGCATTCTTTTCATGATCTACAAGCATAGAAAATTTACTACTCTCCACACAAGAAAAATTCTTCTCATTCGGAGTAGTGGGAGTATCATAAGAGACTTGAATACTATAAATTGTTTCCACATTAAAAGAGTAATGTTCAGAAAAAGGGTAATCATAATCATGACAAGTTTTATAAATATATTCATCACTACTTTTTATAGCATAAGTTTCATCACAATAATCATCATAAGTAGCAACTTTGTTCTCATCATAATCAATTGAAACCTCTTCCGAAATAGTGGATACATCACTAAATAAAGTCATGACCTCTCAAAATCCACTTTCATAAATATTATAAGATTCAACATCCTCCAAAATAGTGGGATCATTACTTCCTAAAGTTGACACTCTTCCAAACCCACTTTCATCAATATAATCATCATAAGTAGGAGGCATGCAATCATCATTATAAATTTGCATATCGAAACTTGACAGGCTAAAAATATCATCTTCATTAGACATAGCATCCCCAAGCTTGGGACAAACATTAATTGTAGCAAATATATTCTCAAAAACATCATCTTCTTCAAACATAGCATCCCCAAGCTTGGGCCTTTTCATATCATAAGCATAATCACTCTCATCATTAATAGTATGGATATCACCAATAGTATAGCAATTGTCATATTCCAAGCAAGTGCCAAAAATATTTTCAAGATCATAAGAAGTATCATTATCTTCCCAATCATAATCATCACAACAAGCAATAGGCATAACGAGATCATCATCAAGTGCATCATCTTCATTTTCATGAGTCACAACAATAATAGGAGCAACATTATTTGGGAGAGATATCTTTTTACCTCTCCTCCTTTTTCTTTTCTTCTTCTTCACCACATCATGTGTGGGTTCAATCCTATTTTTGGAGCTCCTTATTAATGAAATTGGTTGAATAGAAAGCTCCTCCTCGCTACCTGATTCATCATAAGAAATAATAGGAGGATATTGGGAAGTCTCTTCCCTTTCATTAGTATTCTCTTCATCTTCTATTTGTTTTGTTTTCTTTATGTAGTTGGCAATATAAGGATTTTCAATGCAATTCACCGCGCAATACATATAAATTTCCTCTAGATCAAAATGAAGAACTCTATCAAGGGCAAATTCTGGAATAACCTTAGTTATACGTTTCATTTCTTCATAACCCAAGAGCAAACTAAGTTCATTATGATGTGCAAGGGAAATCAAGTCATCACAATTTTTGGACACGATACGATCATGAAACAATTTGCATTGGGTACTGAAATGATCATGTTCATTGCAAAGTTCACAAGTACGGCTAAGAAAATTTAAATTTTCAGCACAAACATCTAGGCTTTCTTGCAACCATTTAGTTTCTAAATGCTTATGCCTCTTGCAATATCTATCTTCCCTATTTGGTGTGTACTTGCAAACCCAATGCACTCCACAAATATTGACATGTTTATAGGAGACATTTTCATCATAACTAGTGCAATCATCATTAGTACTATGGATATTCAAGGAGTTCATACTAACAACATTGCAATCATGCTCATCGTTCAAAGATTTAGTGCCAAACATTTTAATGCATTCTTCTTCTAACACTTTGGCACAATTTTCTTTTCCATCATACTCATGAAAGATATTAAAAATATGAAGCGTATGAGGCAAACTCAATTCCATTTTTTTGTAATTTTCTTTTATAGACTAAACTAGTGATAAAAAAAGAAACTAAAAGATTCGATTGCAAGATCTAAAGATATACCTTCAAGCACTCACCTCCCCGGCAACGGCGCCAGAAACTGCTTAGTTGACGGGGTGTGAGTGCCACTTACCTAGCCTCCCCGGCAACGGCGCCAGAAAAGAGCTTGATGTCTACTACACAACCTTCTTCTTGTAGACGTTGTTGGGCCTCCAGGTGCAGAGGTTTGTAGGACAGTAGCAAATTTCCCTCAAGTGAATGACCTAAGGTTTATCAATCAATGGGAGGCGTAGGTTGAAGATGGTCTCTCTCAAACAACCCTGCAACCAAATAACAAAGAGTCTCTTGTGTACCCAACACACCCAATACAATGGTAAATTGTATAGGTGCACTAGTTCGGCGAAGAGATGGTGATACAAGTGCAATATGGACGATAGATATAGGTTTTTGTAATCTGAAAATATAAAAACAGCAAGGTAACTAATGATAAAAGTGAGGTTAAACGGTATTGCAATGCTAGGAAACAAGGCCTAGGGTTCATACTTTCACTAGTGCTAGTTCTCTCAACAATAATAACATAATTGGATCATATAACTATCCCTCAACATGCAACAAAGAGTCACTCCAAAGTCACCAATAGTGGAGAACAAACGAAAAGATTATGGTAGGGTACGAAACCACCTCAAAGTTATTCTTTTCGATCAATCCATTGGGCTATTCCTATAAGTGTCACAAACAGCCCTAGAGTTCATAGTAAAATAACACCTTAAGACACACATCAAACAAAACCCTACTGTCACCTAGATACTCCAATGTCACCTCAAGTATCCGTGGGTATGATTATACAATATGCATCACACAATCTCAGATTCATATATTCAACCAACACATAGAACCTCAAAGAGTGCCCCAACGTTTCTACCGAAGAATCAAGACGAAAACGTGTGCCAACCCCTATGCATAGGTTCATGGGCGGAACCCGCAAGTTGATCACCAAAACATACATCAAGTGGATCAATATAATACCCCATTGTCACCACGGGTATCCCACGCAAGACATACATCAAGTGTTCTCAAATCATTAAAAGACTCAATCCGATAAGATAACTTCAAAGGGGAAACTCAATCAATTACAAGAGATTAGAGGGGGAGAAACATCATAAGATCCAACTATAATAGCAAAGCTCGCGATACATCAAGATTGTATCACCTCAAGAACACGAGAGAGAGATCAAACACATAGCTACTGGTACATACCCTCAGCCCCGAGGGTGAACTACTCCCTCCTCGTCATGGAGAGCGCCGGGATGATGAAGATGGCCACCGGTGAGGGACCCCCCCTCCGGCAGGGTGCTGGAACAAGGTCCCGATTTGTTTTTGGTGGCTACAGAGGCTTGCGGCGGCAGAACTCCCGATCTATTCTATTCCCCGATGGTTTTAGGGTATATGGAGATATATAGGCGAAAGAAGTCGTAAGGGGGGCCACGAGGGGCCCATGAGGGTGGAGATCGCGCCCAGGGGGTGGGCGCGCCCCCCTGCCTCGTGCTCTCCTCGTTGATCTCCTGATGTGCACTCCAAGTCTCCTGTATTGCTTTATTTCGAAAAATAACTTTTCCGAAGGTTTCATTCCGTTTGGACTCTGTTTGATATTCCTTTTCCGCGAAACACTGAAACAAGGGGAAAAGCAGAAACTGGCACTGGTCTCTGGGTCAATAGGTTAGTCCCAAAAGTAATATAAAAGTGCATAGTAAAGCCCATTAAACATCCAAGATGGATAATATAATAGCATGAATACTTCATAAATTATAGATACGTTGGAGACGTATCAAAGATGTATACATGGAAGCTGTAGGGAAAGAGATGACATGGAGTATCTCAATTCCTATGAGTAGGGATTGGAAAAGAGATGTCATTTGGTTCACATCATAGGAACTTTTCTATTGAATCTAGAGATGACATGTATCTCAACTCCTATGAGGAGGGATTAGAAAAGAGATGTAATTTGGTTCATATCATAGGAACTTTTATATTGAATATACACTAATGTTTATTTTCCTTTGAAATTATGGGAGTATAGGAACCCATTCATATGAACCAAGTGTCTCTAAAGCTATAGAAATGATATCATGTTTATTTCCTTTGAAATGTGGAGTATATGAATCTATTCCTATGAACCAATTGGCTCTAAAGGAAAAAATCCTATAAAAATCATATCATATAGAGTTCCTATGATATTCCTCCACACCAAAGGATGGTTGAAATTGCTGCAGGTGATACGATGGTCTTTCTTTGTAGACTCCTCCCCCATCTTTATAGTTACCTCTCGAAGATGAATGAAATGATATATACAGGGTATTCTACATGTGCAATTTGGTACACGAAAACACGGTAAAAGTTTGCGAGGTTCGGATTTTCAATAAAGCTATATGCACTGCATTTTGGAACGGGCGGAGCATACGGCAGTTGCTAACACTCACGTGGAAGATTTGTGTGTAGGAGGAGTGGCTGTTCTGTTAAATGACATGGCAAAACTGACACTGTCGGATGCCGATCTAACGGTTCTTACGGCGTTCGTCAGGAAAAGGCTTGTGGCGAATGTTTGTCGGATAATGATTTATGGACACATGCATTGCATTGATACGTGCCCCCCTCTCTCTCATGCACACGCACCCTCACGAGTCACGACTCTCCCGAGTCCTCTCACACCCACCGTCTATCTGCAGGTAGACGTCACACACATATGTGCTCTTCACACCCTACCCTCAGAACTTCTAAAAAACAAAAGACGTCGCGCACATTTTATTTTAGCTTACACGTCACACACTTATACTATTACTCTTGTGGCGAACATTCTTTGGGCATAGTATATTGTACTTTCACGAAGAGAAGCGGTGCACGCACGCACTAGTTCTCTCACACCCACTCGCGGGTACACGTAGGAGCGCATTTTTTTGAAGCTGGTACAACAAAATCACTCCACTATATATATAAGCAGGAGCCTTAGCGCTTGCTTTACTAGGGTTCCTCTCGTTGACTCTCTCATGTTCTCCAGATCTAAGCAAGACATAGGTGGCCACACTCTCTCTCAGCTCACGGCTAGTCACAAATCCGACCGGACAACCTCGACCGGGGCAGGGGTGTAGGTGCATCGTTCACGCTGTCGTCGGCAGCGAGGGAGGAGACCAACGGCTGCCCGCACGTCCCGATCGGCGGCCGTGCCGTTCTCTCTGAGAGAGCGCCGGCTCGGGAGGGCCTCCAACCCCTTCTTCCTCCCTGCGGTATTGTGGCCAAGATCCAGCCTCCCGACGCTGTCTTTGCCACATGCCGATGACCCTCAGGTATATATTCCTTCGAAACCTGCCTTGCTCTACTGCCCCAGCTCCCCACTTGGCTTCGTGTGGATCTTTTTCTACTTCCGTCCGATGTTCCAAAGCCACCTAGACTTTTACTATTATTAGAGGTAAAGCTAGTTCATACAGTCGACTCTAAGAGTTGGTTCAAACAGGGAAGAAAGTGGGAAAGCTGTAGCATGAATCTAGGACTTGGTTCTAAGAGGAAACGGGGGAAAGTAGTAGATACTGGCTACCCAACCGATCTCTTGGTTGAAAATACGAAGAAAGCATGGTGGATGGCGAAGGGTGGGGGGAAGTGGACCTATCTCTTGGTTGAAAAAGGAAAGAAAGTGACGGGTGTTGGGGGACAATGTAAATGAGAATGAGCAGGTCTAGATTTCCTGTGCTCACATAGGAAAATGTCGCCGAGGAGATAAAAAATGGGACAAATACAGACATGCTGCCTGAGTGTTTGCCGCTCTCGGCAACCACATCTGCCTCACCACTTTATGCCCCTGCTTTCCCTACGCCCATATCACTACCGTTAATGTAAAATCACATGAAGCATTAAGCAATGCCACCTAATGTCACTATAAGTAATGGTCTAGTGCCGTTGATAAATTGAAGCAATGCCACCACCATTTTATGAAGTGCTTCCGTCTTGCTTTATTTCCCATGAATTGTGTTTTTGCAGTTACACTTAAATCTCACACCGCTAACATTGCTTCATCCCCGTGGAACTGCACAAATTTGATTGAACATTTACTGACCATGTGCTACTCTCATGACAGTAATACTAATGCTATTGTTCTGCATGTTAATCTAGTGGCAGTGTTGATGTGATGTGATGCTACTTACTTAAGGACACTTTCATACTATCAATCTAGTGCCAATTATAACACAATAGATGTTGCTATTAATCATACGCCACTGCAAATATCTGTCACTATTTAAATAACCGTATTTCGTATTTGCGCAAACAGGGATGTCTGTCTCCATATCATTTCGGGATGTCTGTCTCCGTATCGTTTCTATCCGCGCAATCAAAAGCACACACCTCAGTTTTAGTAGAACTGCGCAAAATGAGATGGCTATCCCTCGTTGCCGTCGTCTAACCACCCGTCTTCCAGGTATTCCTACATTGGTAGTTACTAGGTAGAATGACCAGCGCAATATAAAAGAAGTTGATTCATACGTTTTACTTCCTGATTGCAGTGTAGGGACGAGCGAAAACAACTGCATCCTAGTCCGGAATGCACTTTCTACCAGTTCATCCATGGACCGAGGACTAGCAGGCACGGCTGCACGGCGGTTTTTTGGACAGGTGCGCGGACAAGAGGCATTGTGGTCTGCTTATTTCTGCAAATAGCGGTGCTTAAATTTAGTGGAATGCACAAGACTTTCAGATGGTCAGTACACTACATGGTTCAGTTCAGCATTCCAGCTGAGAACACAATTATAATTGGTTATTCTGGAATGAGAGAACCTAACCCTGGATGGTGGCAACAAGAAAAAACCAGAGTGAACTCCAGGAAATTTAAGCCTGCCAGGAGGCCCTTTGCTCAGAGAAGCCTTGCTTGTTTTTTCCTGATTTGTAAACCTTCTCACAACTTTGTCTTTTGCTGTGAACTAGTATATGTTTGTTATGTTCTATGAATCATTGAGATGTATAAAATTGCTTAACTTATGCTTTTCAAGTTTTTTATGAAGCCGAGTTTAATGTGAGTGTTCCACATGAACGCTGGACTAGCGTGTGAACGTTTGGAATTTACATTGTGGCCTCAGTTAACTGCATGAACCACTGTAACAAGATACATAGTTGCTTATATGTCAGACAGCAGATTGTTGATTGTTAGCTGGTCGATAGCCTAGTGTTGAAGCGAGCTGAGCCAATGTGCCGTGTTTTGCACAACTGCTTACAAGTGGGGTAGCACAACAGTGTTTACAAGTACTTATGTATACGTCGGTGCACAGTTCTCGAACGAGTACTCTATTTCATCAAAACACACACTGCTCGTATGATAAACCATGACAACTTATGTCTTACCATGCCATATTCATGAAAAAACTAGTGAGGACGCATCTGTTTTGGCAATAATTACGATGGTTCTCACATGATTCACGGGCACACAAAAGTAGCAGCAGTTCCCATAGACGGATTCAAACAGAGTACTAGCCCCAGAGGGCTCGATAACAGGCAGGTTCGGATAATTAGACACAATCCAAACTACTATTAAACACTAGCTGGGGCAACTATTTCATGCCCCGATCTAATTTGGGCTAGACACAAGACGGACCTTGCCATGAACATCATCGAGGACGTCCGGCAGCAGCTCAATCCTATGAACCTTCATGAAGACAACCTTGTGGCCTTGCCACTCGTAAACTTGTTTGTGGAGGCATGCCACGTCATCTTCCTGCGTAAGCTTGACAAGAACAGTATGCCTCACAAACGAAGGAATAGCTTTGAACTTCTTGTGCTTCAGTACACCCTGGACAACACGCCTGACAACAGTGAGGCTGGAATACAACTCTTCATTGGTATAAGCGCAAATGGCTTCCAGGATCCAACAGCCTAAAAACTCTGTTTTCCCAGTGTGTATATTCAGGTCATCCGCCTCATAGCGAGTGACATGTACAACCACACAATCCTTGTCTGCATCAGGGCTCTAATTGAAACAGAAACAAATTCTGAATTACTTTCCAGTATAAGAAACACAAGTTATTTAAACCACTATGTATAACATGGCATCGAAGCTAATAAAATTTTGCATTATTCATCACCACATACTTAGATGAAAAACCACAATCGAGATCGGCAAAGAAGAAAAATCACCTTGGGCAGCTTAGCGGGGGGGGCACATCCTCGAAGGGGGAAAACTGCTCCTGCAGTGCCACGGGGGTTGTAACCTCAAACGGGGCATTGACCATCTCAGTAGTGGCCGTGAGCGTATCTGGGGTCGGCTCGGTGGCTGCCTCCATCTTCTTGGAGCTCTTTGTCTCGTGGGGATCAGCCTCCCACGTCTGCTCCAATATCGGCAGATCTTTGCCTGGTTCTCCTTGGTCCATCATGAAACTGACGAATACTAGGAGACCACTGAAAGGAAAACACAATCGCAATGACAATGAAACAAAAAAGAGAGTGAGGATCGGTTACTGCTTTGCAAAAGTTCTTTTTTTTTCTCTGAACGAAAATATACCAACATCACGGATCCGCTTACCTTCCCTTCGTTGGGAGAGAAGAACAGTGGCAGATGCGAGTGTTGCCTTTCTTGAAGATGGTGAGGGAGAAGGGGATTCAGCGAAGAGTGAAATGATGGTTGCTTCGTCCGTCAAACTTAGACTGCGGGGAGGTGGGGTTTTGTGTTACGACGGCTCGTTACTGCCGCGCTACGACCGGGGTGACTCTCCGCCTGCATACTGCCTTCTAATTTGGTGGATGGCATTTGGGCCCACGTGCTGCATGGCCCGCATGTCAGTGAACAAAAGTATAACGGCATTCAATAAAGGGAGACGTTTCGATGACCTAGGAGGAGCCAGAAGCGGTATTGTATCCACTGTACTAGTAGTAATTGTTTTTCTGGGTAGCTGTAGAGTGTCTCCACTGTACTAGTAGTAATTGTTTCTCTAGGCCCAAGACAAAACAGCCCATCCACCCTAGTAAATAGTAAAATCAATTCAAAAGTCCATATATTTACTGAATGAGAGGCGCTACCCACACCCAGCACCCCCCCCCAAAAAAACCTGGGTGTTCTACTTCCTCCTCACTCCCACCCACCTCACGTCAGCTCGCTCCACTCGTACCCCCAAATTCCTCACCTCACTCCTACAGAAAACCCCAACTCCCCTTCTTCCTCACTACTATAGAAAAACCCCAGCTCCCCTTCTTCTTCACTCGCACTACAACTAGGCTCGTCATTCGTTACTCTGCTCAAATCCTTGAGCGCGATGCGACGCCCTCGAGGAAAATGGAGTCTGCTGACCCCAGCGCCAAGAAGATGAGGCTCCCGCCAGCGGCGACGCCTGTTGTAGATCCCGCACCCGGCAGCGCGGGGAGAAGCGGCGATCCTGCCCCCACTGGATCCCAGGAACCCGTAGAATCTCGGGTGGACCACATCAGCGATCTCCCGGACGCCGTCCTTGGGAAGATCATCTCGCTTCTCCCCACCAAGGATTGCTGCCGCACCCAAGTCCTCTCAA
Source organism: Aegilops tauschii subsp. strangulata (assembly GCF_002575655.3). Taxonomy (NCBI): domain Eukaryota; kingdom Viridiplantae; phylum Streptophyta; class Magnoliopsida; order Poales; family Poaceae; genus Aegilops; species Aegilops tauschii. The sequence goes on along the minus strand of NC_053037.3, from coordinate 385,903,839 downwards.
TTTGATGGCGCCCTCTATGGCGCTCCATGCCCCTTAATCTCGACTGTCGTCAGCTATCTCTCTTCAATGATTTTGAAATCTCCAGAGCCATCATCTCCTCCCACCAGGGCTCCGTTCAAAGCCTTTGCATCCCGTCATGCTACCTGAGCAAGCATACCATGCCCTGCATGGTGGACGCCTGGATGAAATCCCCTGAATTCACAGAACTACAGCTGCTTGAGTTCTACTATTCCCCTGGAAATCACCTACCAGATACCGAACGCCATCTACCTGTGCCCTCAGCACCGATGTCCATCTCGCAGTTTTCCTCCTCTCTCCACACCGCCACCTTTGTGATGTGCGACCTACTAGACAATATGGTACTAAACCTTCGACTCCCATTTCTCAAGAAACTTTCACTTGTGCGGGTTCGTATATCGGAGGCCTCATTGCACAACATCATCCACTCCAGTCGCCCTGCCCTGGAGTGCTTGGTGCTTGTTTTCACAGTTAGAATCGGTTGTCTCCAAATAAAGTCGCCTAACCTTGTAAGAATTGGAATTTCTTTTGACGGAAGGCAGCTCATCATCCAAGATGCCCCTTCACTTCAAAGGTTGATCCTTGATTCTAGTTATTCACCGTTGCAAATAACCGTCCTCTCTGCGCCTAAACTGGAGACCTTGGGTGTAATACATGATCTCTGTGCTAATTTCAATATGGTGTTTGGCTCCACAGTTCTTCAGGTACTTTATATTATCATCTACACTTGTAACCATAAGCTGCATTTTAAATTTCTGTGCATAAGTTATATGTCATCTTGGAGTACACATTTTGTACTAATATTATGTTCTATGCTCAATGAAGAGTTTCTCCATGGATGGCCTATCAATGGTGCTGGATTCTGTCAAGATCTTATATATCCAAATGAATAGTTTTGATCTGAACAAGATTATTGGCTTGTTGCAATGCTTTCCATGTCTGGAGAAGTTGTATATAAAGGTGATAATTTCACGCACATTGGAAGCCCGCATATAGTGTACTAGAATTAACCGTTCAGCTGTTGCTCTTTCGACACTCTTTTTTTAGACCTTAACTGTTTTCAATCTTCATGTCTATTTAGGCAACAGGACGGGGTAAGAAAGTTATAACCAATCGGTGGATTCATAAGCATCGGGATTTTCTCACTTCTCATGAGATTCGATTGAAGACAATAACGCTAGAATGATATGTAGCCAACCGTGCAAACACTAGATTTGTCACATTCTTCCTGCTGAATGCGAGGTTACTATTGTCCATCAGGCTTAAGTTTATTAGCAGCATGGTTTTGACGGATGGGTATGTGGAAGAGCAAAAAAAGGAGTTTCAGGTGGGCAAAAGAGCTTCTGAACGTGTCGGGCTTCTATTTACAACATATTGTGGTCATAATCCAGTAAATTTTATGACCCAGGATGTTCATTCTATGGACCTGACCGATCCATTTGACTGTGACTGCCAAAAATAGTGCTAGAGTTAGATGTTGTTGCCCTTTTCAACCTGGTTTTTTTTGTAAACCTGATGAACAATTAACCCTCGTGCTTTTGTACAGTTTGTAAGCTGGAGTTAGGTGTTCTTGCCCTTTTCAACTCGGCTGTGAATGTCATATTTTCTTTGAAGCAAGACAAATGGCTTGCCAGTCGTTTAATTTAGAGTGAAATATTGTAACAACTAACAAATCCCAACCAAGGGAAATAACATCACTCTCGCCGGCTGCTTGAGCTCACTGTGCATTACAGAAGACAAGTGATTAGCCCCCACCAGCACCCACAAACTTATTTCGAACTAGCACATCAAATGGGCTGTAAATTTTCATAGGAAAGGCTGCATGACCGTGACAGATTTGGATTCTGACATTTGGGGCCCGCGAGGAAATAGCCTATCCAAGGTGGTGTCGACTTACTAGCCAGTCAACAAACGATTCTGCCTACCAGCCGTTGGATTGACATCCAACATCTATCGTGTATACATACCCTCCAACGTTGGCCAGTCCCTCCCTCTATTCCCCCACACGTCCTGTTATTCTCCGGCGACGTCAGCCCCAACACGCACCCGCACCCGAACCAGTCAACCCTCGTACTCCCCTCCGCCTGCAATTGGACCGGCGCATCTTCCACGGCTCCTGTTCGTTCCATCCGAGGCCTCGCCGTCGTCCTCCGCCTTGCGGCCTTGGTTCACTCGCCATGCGCGATGCGCCGCCCTTTTGCATTGTCAACGTCGTCAACAACCGAAAGGAACAAGGAGATGGATGTACGTGGAGAGGATGACAGTTGGGACCACCAGCGTCATGGCAGTACGCAAGCAAGTGCCTCTATATTACAAGCCCAAAAATATGGTTCCTCCTAATGGTTGGACATCTGGGGCTCACGCCATTGTCAACGTAGTCAATAAACGAGAGAATTACACTACGAGCGGCTGACACCAGGGACCCAGCAGGTCACGCATTTTTTGAGGAACAAGCAGTTGTTATTTATACTAGTTTTAGCGACGGATCAGGGTAACAACGGGGCTGTGCGGGGGCTGTGGCCCGTCTAGCCAGGGATTTATTTATGTTTACCACATCATGAGCCCAGTTCTGTTTTTTTCTTGCTGAAAATGGCTAGCACAGTTCTATTTTTTAAAAAGAAATACCCAAACAAGGCCTACTTGCTTTATCAGCCCTGCTGGGCTGCAAATCTTTCAAGACGAGGAGAGTTTCATTCGGTTTGCCCAGAAATGGGCTGTACATTTTTAAAAGACATCAAACCGGGAATTAGTTTCAATTTTTTTTCGTTACAAGATTTTAAATTCCATTGATTTTTATGCGTGGACAATTATTTGGATTTTATATTTATATAAATTATTTTTCAAAATAGTTAGAATGTGAATCGATATTTCGGGATTAAAAACAGTTGACTGCACCGAAATATGCAAAATTTCGTATACTTTTTAACCGTGGCCACAATATGGGGTGTAATGCTAACAAAAAGAAGATGGGCTCCAAAAAAATTCTTAAGAATTAGCAAATGGGTTGTACATTATTAGAAATAATGCACACGAGAGCAGTGACTGTTGGATGTCCATCCAACGGCTGTCGTGCTTCTTCAGTCTCTGCTCTTCCTGCTCCAGCCGCTCAAACAAGCACCGGCGGGACTGCCTGCTCCCTCCTCCCGCGGCCGGCTATGCTGCCGCGCAGGCCTCACCGCCCCACCGTACTCCCATCGCTGGACTAGCCATCCCTCTACTCACCCACACCTATTGTTATTCTCCGGGGACGACAGACGAACCAGTAAACCCTCGTACTCCTCCACGTGGAAAACAACCATCGAGTCTTCCCTAGCTCCGTGTCGTTCCCTTCCTAGGCCTCGCGTCGTCCACCGCCCTCGTGCTCTCGGCGCGGCCTGGTCAACGTGGTCAATGAATGACATCGTCCACCGCCCAAAGCAGCGTCGGTCGTGCCGCCTGATCCTGCCTCCCGTGGCCGGGTGTGCTGCCGCGGAGGCCTCACCGCCCCCATACTACTCCCACCGTTGGCCAGGCGATCCCTCCACTCACCCACACCCCCTGTTATTCTGCGGCTACGGCAGCCTCACACCGCAACCGAACCAGTGAACCCTCGTACTCCTCTCCGCATGGGCATCCACTGCCGCGTCTTCCCCGGCTCCGCGTCGTCCCCTTCCTAGGCCTCGCCATCGTCCACTGCCTTGGTGCTCTCGGCGCGGCGTGGTCAATGTGGTCAACGACCGACTTCCATCGAAAGAGTATTGTACGTGGAGAGGCTGACAGCTGGGTCCACGGCCACAGCCCAGTTTTTTTTTGATTTGCCAAGTAAGTCACTTTGTCAGGCCTGTTCGGCTGCAAATCTTTCAAGACGAGGAGAGCTTCATTCGGCTGGCCGAGAAAATGGCCTATCAGTAATGAGAAATGGGCTGTACATTTTTAAAACACATCAAACCGGCAATTAGTTTCAAATTTCTTTTTTTTCATTTCGAGATTTTAAATTGCATTGATTTTTATGCATGGACAATTTGTTGGATTTTATACTGATATACATTTATTTTTAAAATCAGTTTGAATGTGACTCAAAATTTCGGGATTAAAAACAGTTCGGACCGCACCGAAATATGCAAAATTTTGTATAATTTTTTAACCGTGGCCACAATATGGGCTGTAATGCTAACAAAAAGAATATGGGCTCCAAAAAAACCTTAAGAATTAGCAAATGGGCTGTAAATTATTAAAAATAATGGCAGATGGGCTGTATGCTGTTTTCCACAGATTTGAGGCTTTCCTAAAAAAAGGTTGACGCACAAGAAGTGACTGTTGGATGTCCATCCAACGACCGTCGTGCTTCTTCAATCTCTGCTCTACCTGCTCCAGCCGCTCAAACAAGCGCCGGCGAGACTGCCTGCTCCCTCCTCCCCGCGGTCGGCTGTGCTGCCGCGTAGGCCTCACCGCCCCACCGTACTCCCATCGCTGGCCTAGCCATCCCTCTACTCATCCACACCTGCTGTTATTCTCCGGCGATGGCAGACGAACCAGTAAACCCTCATACAGTCGTACTCCCCTCCACGTGGGAAACAACCGTCGAGTCTTCCCTGCCTCCGTGTCGTTTCCTTCCTAGGCCTCGCCGTCGTCCACCGCCCTGGTGCTCTCGGCGCAGCCTGGTCAACGTGGTCAACGACCGACATGCATCTGAAGTGGACTGTACGTGGAGAGGCTGACAGCTGGGTCCACGGCCGCACGCAAGGAAATGCCTCCTTATTACGCGTAAAATAATGATTCCTCCAACTGACATCTGGGACCCACCGAAAGGGCCTCTGTATTTCGCGAAAAAAATGTTACCGCCGCTGACAGCTCGGACCCACCAGCTATATCTTCGCACGCAAGGAAGTGCCTCCTTATTACGCACAAAAAAAGAATACTCCCCCTGCTAGCTGGGACCCAGTATAGTGGCAGGCTGACTTGTGGGCCTACTAAGTTGACGGGGACGGAGGGCTAGATCTAGTGACCGTACGATGTCCATCCAACGGCTGTAGTGCTTCTTCAACCTCTGGTCTTCTTGCTCCGGCCGCCCAAACCAGCGTCGGTCGTACCTCGTGCTCCTGCCTCCCGTGGCCGGCTGCGATGCGGCGGAGGCCTCACGCCCCCTACTACTCCCACCGCTAGCTAGGCCATCCCCCTACTCACCCACACCCTCTGTTATTCTGCGGCGACGGCAGCCTCACACCGCAGCGAACCAGTGAACCCTCATACTCCTCTACGCGTGGGCATCCACTGCCGCGTCTTCCTCGGCTCCGCGTCCTCCCCTTCCTAGGCCTCGCCGTCGTCCACCGCCCTGGTGCTCTCGGCGCGGCGTGGTCAACATGGTCAAGGAACGGCTTCCATCGGACGTGGACTGTACGTGGAGAGGCTGACAGCTGGGTCCACGGCCACAGCAAGGAAGTGCCTCCTTATTACGCGCGAAATAATGGTTCCTCCACCTGACAGCAGGGACCCACCGGACGGGCAACCGTATTTCGCGAAAAAACGTTTCCCCCCTAACTGCTGGGACCTACCAGCTACATCTTCGCACGCAAGGAAGTGCGTCCAGGCAAAAAAAATGATTCGCCCCCCGTGACTGCTGGGACCCACCAGCTACATCTTTGCACGCAAGGAAGTGCCTGACAGTCGGGACCCACCCGGTCGAAGCGTACGTAGCGTTGTCATTCTGGTCGCGAACGTGTACGTACATACTAGTCGATGTAGAGGCGCACACGTGTCGTAGTAGAGGCGCGCACGTAGCATGTACACGTACGTACATCGGCCAGTGTGCAAGAAAGAAAATACGGCCACGTATGTACATACGGGCGGGGTCTCGAACGCCTACTCACGCATACGTACGGCCAGGGCTCGTGTACATGGCTGGGTCGAAACGGAGAAACAGCGTCGTCGTCGCCTGAAAAAAAAACAGCGTCGTCGTCGTGTTCATGGGGAGGCAACGGAATGCGTCGTGTTCATCGGGAGGCAACGGAACGCGTGGGAGCCAACCAGCTTGGACGGAACAGCCGATGGAAACGAGGCCTGGCATACCGCAGAACGGAGGAAACGGCCTTGTGTTCGACCGGCCACGTTCGAAACGGGATCCTGTTCATCGGGAGGGGTCTGGCTTACCGCAAAACGGAGGAAACAGACTTGTGTTGGACCTCCTACGATCGAAATGGGGTCCTGTTGATCAGGAGGGGTGTGGCGTACCGCAAAACGGAGGAAACGGACTTGTGTTGGAGTGCTACGGTCGAAACGGGGGTCCTGTTCATTGGGAGGGGTGTGGCGTACCACAAAACGGGACTCCACGGGATACTGTTCATCTTCCCTGTCGACCCCCTCCAGGCTCCACGGGCTACTGTTCATCCACCGTCGACCTCCTCCAGCCTCCACCTGCGACTGTTCATCCACGGGCTCCTGTTCATCCAGCCTCCACCGCGCGCTACTCCACCGGCTACTGTTCAACCAGCCCTCTCCACGGACTCCTGTTCAACCACCCCTCCACGGGCTACTGTTCATCCAGCCCTCCACTGTCTACTGTTCATCCAGCCCTCCACGGGGTCCTGTTCATCCAGCCCCAACCGGCTCGATCGATCGGGGTCCTGTTCATCCAGAGGCAACACCACGGGGTCCTGTTCATCCACCCCCACCGGGAACTGTTCATCCAAACCCCCCCAGCAACGCTCACTGTTCATCCAGAGGCAGCATCGATCGGCTTCAGTTAGCAGTAGTAGCGAAGGAATCGCTCGATCGGGTTCAGTTAACAGCCATCGATCGATCGCTCGGGTTCAGTAACGCGTAGCGTGCAGTGTGTAACATCCCAAATTTTCAATTTGGAATGTTATACATAGAGCATCATTGCATATCATGTTTTATTGCATTTTGACAAATCCTCGATAAATCCTAAGCAACTCAAGGACCCTCGGAGAGAGTTGGGGATTTTCTCGAATTTTCTTTTGATTTTTCAGACGGGGATTTTGGTTTTAATTATTTTCTCTCCGGAAAAATATTTCATTCTTAAAATATACGAGAGGAGAAAATATGACTTCTCCAAAACAATTGAAATACTGGAGGAAAAATGTTAAAATCATTATTTGGAATTTATTGGATTTTATTTGCAATTTTTTTTATTGCATTTAAAAATATGCATGTTTTCAAAATATTTATTTTTGATTTTAAAAATGTTCACCCTATTCTCGATTTTCTAACTAGACGGGGAAAATTTATTTCATATTTTTCTGATTTTTATTTATTTTTCTATGCAATTTTCTTCGCGGAACTTTAAAAAAAACGCCCGCGCCGACTGGGCCAAAGGCCCAGCCGCCGGCCCGCGCCGCCCGTCGTCTCCTCGCGCAGCACGCCGCCCGTCGCCGCCGGAGTCCGGCTCGGACACGCCGCCCGCCGCCGCCTTTGCCCCTCCTCCAAGCATCCCCCCCTCATATATACCCACCCTCGCCTCTCCCTCTCCCGCCGAACGCCGCCGCACCCCGCCGCCGCCTTGCGCCGCCGCCACCGCCGCACCCCGCCGCTGGGAGCCGCGCCCGAGCCCCGCCCTCGCCGCCGGAGCCTCCACCCCCGAGCCCCGCACCCCCGCCGCCGAGCCGCGCCCGCCGGAGCCCTCGCCGGAGCGAGCCCCGTCGAGGTACTGCCGCCACCGTTCCCGTCGTGTTGACCGGTTTTCTGAAGAAAAAAAACCTTTTGTTTTTAAAAAAAAACCTAGATCGGTTTTTTTTCGGTTTTCTTATTTTACGAGCGTTCCCCGAACCGTTCGTTTTAACGAACGCGTTCATCGGTTTTTCTCTGTTAATGAATGTCCGTTATTTAACCGTTCGTCCGTTTTTCTTTTCGGCGGATTTTCTCGTTATTTTCTCAGATTCGATTTCTGATCGAATCTTCGTTTCTGTTTAACTTCTCGCTCGTTTATCGGAATCAGGTGATTCAAGCGCCTAGAGTTTCGTCTCGAAATTCTCTTTCCGTTTAAACTACTCAAACAAGTTTTTGCTACAGTAAAATTTGACCTAGATCCAGATTAGCAAACGAAGTTTCTTTCTTCCGCCGTTTGACTTTCGTTGTTTCTTTCGAGTTGATTCTTTTTGCAAACCGGAGTTCTTAAGTTGAACTTTTTGGTTGGATCTTTCATTCGAGTTTTACCTGTGCATTAGTTGGGTACTGATTGTATGCTTGTTTGTTTGCGATAGAGTACCCGGAGTGTGCCGCTTGTTACTTCGAATCGCTAGGTTTTGCGGATCATCAGCAAGGCAAGTAACACTTTGATCATACCCCGTTCATACCCAGTTTTATTGCATTAGATCTATTCCTTCAAACACATTGCATGATTAGGATCTAATAAACTGTGGGTATTGGGAAGTAGTTGAGGTAGTACCTATTACCTGTTTTTCTATCAAACCCTTGGGAGTTACTTCTACGTTGCTTTTATTATTGCCATGCTATGCTCGTAGACGTGGATTGGGTTTGAGTGAAATTCATGACAGATGTGAGATTGTTAATTAATGGTTTACTTAAGGTGGCAACTTAAACTCACATCTGGGTGGATTGAGGTACCTGGGTATTCCAGGATTGCCTGTTTTTCTTTTGGACCGCCACCCAGGTTCAAAGGGATCATGAGAATTTTCATGCTAGAAACTTCCGTGTGCAGCCGCAAGCTATTATGGGCTCTAGCATAGTTGATTAAGTTGTGTGAACTCTTACAGTGGTAGACTAGCAGATGTAGGGGAAAGTAGGTGTAACGGTCTACCCATACGTAAGGTGCAAACACTTCTGAAAGACTGTGTCTTGGTCATCCGTTACTCAAACACCATGTAGTGCGAGTAATCCAACGGAGGAGATCAAGTCTTGTGGGAAAAGTGCACAAACCTCTGCAGAGTGTACAAACTGATCATGATTAGCCGTGTCCCCGGTTATGGACAACTTGAGTATCTAGTACTTGGATTATCATGTGAATCTCAACACTATGTTACTTCTAATTAATTTTGTTGGGTTATTGATGACATTTTTTAATTGGGATTGAGATGCTGTCAACCATCTCAATGTTTCACAACCATCAAGATAGTTAAATAAAATTTATTCCTTTGAAGTAGGATAAAATTGGCTTTACGCAAAATTGTAACCATAGAGCTTTCCACCAGCCATATATGCATATAGTATAGCATTATTATTGTTCATTATTCTCTATGTGTTACATTGCCAGCATATTCCATGTGCTGACCCGTTTTCGGGCTGCAACGTTTCATGTTGCAGACTTTTCAGACGACGAGTAAGGTGCCTTAGGTCGTGGTCTTATACTCAGTGATGCCGCTGGAGTTGATGGACTCACTTATCTTCCAAGTCTTCCGCTGTTATCGTTATTAGATGGCCTTAAGCCATGTTTATTATACTTAGTCTCTATGGAGATATCCGATGTAATAAGTGTGTGATTGCTACTCTGTTATAAATCCTCCATTTGTACTGTGCGTGTCAGCATTACTGATCCAGGGATGACACTGGTGCACAGCAGCACAGGCCATTTGAGGTCTGATCGCTACAAAGTTGGTATCAGAGCACACGCTGACTATAGGACACGACCACTAAGCTTAAGCCCTAGAAAGCTTCTCTCTTCTCATTTCTGACTCCTCTCCACTTTCTACTCTTTTAGGAATGGCGAATGCAAGGAGCAAGTTCATGCAACCCGACGAAGACACGCCATTTGGACGACACCTGAAGGAAGTCACCAAGTACTTGAACATAGGAATACCAAGCGTCACCAGAACCTGCAACGCTACCTTACCAGAAGAGGAGAGCTGGAAGATTCAAGTTATCATTCCAGGAAGGACGTTCGCGCCAATTACGGAACCCATAAGATTGGTTTTCGAAGCACCAACTTGGAGTTTAGGGAAGAGCATGGCCGCACATATCGCCATGGGACGCATTGGAGAAGTCTACCACCAGGAGCTTAAGGATACAATTTACCAAATTTGTGGACGTCGAGACGCGCAATGGGAGATGATCAAGACCAAGAAGGATGGATCAATTGCAGCTTTCATCCAGGAGCAGAACCAACATATTCGACACCAGGAAAACCAGATGTGCACGGACAAGGAAGAACTAAAGAAGGCATTTACGAAGATCAAGGAACTCCAAGAAGAACTCAAGACTACACGGTGACACCCAAAATTTTTGGCCTTGTTTTATTTATTAAAATGTTGCCAGGAAATAAAACTTTTCCAATTTGTCAAGTTTTAACTTTGGTGATTTTGGATTTCTGCCTCTAGTAGTGAAACCCTCAAAAAGTATTGTTGGACTTGATTTCTCTCTACAATAAAACAATTATTTAACAGTGGATTTAAATTTGCAAGATTTATTTCCTCTGAGCTATATTTCTTGAAAATGATCTTTCATAAATTTGGAGCCCCTGTTTGCACTGCAACTACTTGACAGATGCTTCTAAAAATTCCACCAAAATTTGGCGATGTCATGTGATGGTTCCACATCACTTTTATCCAAAAATACCTTCTGGCCATTGGATATTTTGAGCTCTTCACCAACTTTTCCAATCTGGTCCAGTAGGCACTTTTACACTGCAACCCATTTAAATATTCTTCTGAAAATTCTTCCAAGTGTTTGGAGATGACAGTGGATGCATACAATTCATCTTCAAGCAAAAACCCAATGATGTTCTTTGGAAAATTTGAGTGGATCAACCTCTTTTGCATTCTGGTCCAATTTGGTGATTTGTACTGCAACCATATTTTTCCTTGCTCTAATGACCCTGAGCTTTTTCCTACTTGTAGCCCTCCCTACCAAACTCTTAAGTCCAGGAGATTGGGCTCATTGGAGGTTTTGAAGTGCATGTTCTAAACCCCTTTTCTTTCTGCCCAAAACTGGAGTTTTGCAAAACTTGCACTATCAACTTTCTGTTTTTGCCAAACTAATCTCACCACCATCTCCTGTATCTAAAGAGACACTGATCTGGAGACTTTGGCCACTCCAAGAGTTGCCTAAGTGCACTTGACATTCTGTCGAACACCTGGGGTGCACAGTCAGTTTTGGCAAGCTCTCTGGTTTGCATTGTGGACTTGAACCCCTGGCCTATCAACCTTGTCCACAGAGTGCCTAGCCACCCTACCCTCGATCTGTGCTTTGCCAGCTCCACCCTCGCGCTCTAGACCACGCTGGCATTCTGTCGAGCACCTGCCGTGCGTGCTCTGGGCGCGCCCAGAGCGCACGTTTTGCACGCGCCCGCACTACGCCGACACGCCGCACTGCCGCGCTCGACGCGACCCGACCCTGGCTCCCTCTGCATCGCTGAGCCACGCACTAGCCACCCCCTGCTCCACGATCCCTCTGGCGTCCTGCTGCACCGCTGGCCGCGCCCTTGGCGGCACGCCGGCGTCGGCAGCGGATTCCGCCGCGGACGGCGCCGCCCAAGCCACCAGCGCACGACAGCTGCCCCGGAGCACAGGCCGTGCTTATCCCCCCGCTCGTCGGAACGCGTTCGTCGCCGCCACGATGCCCTGCAACTACAGGAAAGCGGTCGCCGGCGATCTTATCTTCTGCCGCCATGGAGCAAGCCTCGCCACGCTATATAAAGGGTCCCCGAGCCCCTCCGAGCACTCACGCGACTTCAGGCACTCCCCGTAGAGCTCCCCTAGCAGTAGATCGAGCTGTAGTGGCCGTCTCCCTCAACTCCGGCCAGCTCGGCCGCCGCTAAGCCCCAGCGCGATTCGTCGCCACCGGCCACCCTCTCGCCCAACCAGCACCACCAGTCGCTCCCTCTGGTCCTTGCGGAGCTGCCCAGCTACTCACCTTCGATCAGAGACCACCGGAGCACAAAAAGCACTCCACCACCGTAGCCTTCACCCGCCGAGGAGCTCGCCGCCGGCGATTCCTGCCACCTCCGTCGACCCAACCACCACCTAAAGGACCGCCTCGGTCTAGCCGTTCCATCCCCGCCCTTGGATGCCCGTGAGGTGCCGCCGTTCGTCGCCGGTGATCGCCGGAGCCCCGCCACCGTCGGGCAGAAGAAAGGAGATGGAGGGAAGACCGGTCAAACCTGACCAGTGGGCCCTCTGGACCCACTGTCAGCGACCCGCGCAGCGCCCTCTCTCTGTTTAAGTGGAGGCGCAAAACCCTGAGTGCGTTTTCCCTGCTGCATAAGCGTATTACTGCTGAAGCGTTTTCCTTTTTTCTGGTTTTATTTAAAAACAGATTTGACCAAACTTTGACTGGCTATAACTTTTAAAATAAAACTCCAAATGAGTTTATTATTTTTCCTACCTCTCTCAAATTTCATCTAGTTTATTTTAAGATTTATTTCAAAAATATTTGAGACAGGTTTTGGTACTGTGTTTGAAATATTTGTATTTGTGTATTTTGCAAAATAGGATTTTTGGAGGAAAAGGAAAGCTTCCACTAAGTGCATCCTTTGCATACTTTTGAAGGCAAGCATTTCTGAACTCTGGCATAATATTTGTTGTGGTGTTTTGATGCGATCACAGCACCTTTTGACTTGGAGTATATGTGACAGTTTATGTATCGATGTAGTCTCGTGCATGAGTGCACTTTGGAGTTGTTTGTGGCCAGCAATGGATACCCTAAGGATTTGGATCGCCCTCGTGAGCTTCTCTTGCACACCGGTTGGAAGCGGGAAAGTCGTGGTCTTGGGTAGACACGAGCTTGTCCCTAATCCCTCGTTGTGACGAGTATGCCCGGCATAGCATGGTGAGGCTCGAGGAGTGGTGATTTATTTCACTAGTGGTAATATTGTTGGTGGATACTTGGATCACCTGAGTCGGTTGTAGACCGAGTCTTGTTCAGTAGCTTCCTTTTGTCGGTACCACCACTTGTCCCTGCAGGGGACAGGGTATGGTTCAGTAGGTTGTCAACCCCTTTCCAAAGCACACACCGTACAGAGAGGCCGTGATGAAGGTCCCGCGGCCGCGGATTAAAGCCTGTCATTCGGTCCGGGGGCATGGGTGTTTTCGGTTGTAGCCGAAGGGGATAGCTTCCCCAGTTTGCGCGCGGTATAAATTTTGTGATCCCATGCTACGTCGAGGTTGTAGCCTCCCCACTTAGAGTTTTGCTTGGCAGGTGTCGTGGGTGATTCCAGGCACTGGTGAGTTAAGCTGGTGTGTGCAGGTCAGGCGTGTTTTCAATCAAAAGACCGTAGACGGAATTAGTCCCGAGGGACTGAGTAATCCCGTTACTCGTGGAAAAATGGTACTCCCTCTGCAGAGGATATATCCTGTTGGATAGTCTGGTTCTTGAGTAAAGACCACAGTGTGAGTCAAATCTTTGTAACGGTATTCGGATGGAGAATGATTTATCTAGAACTCTGTAACGGTATTCGGATGGAGAACGATTTAACTAGAACTCTGCAACGGTATTCGGATGGAGATACGACTTGGCTAAATTATCGGTTTTCGGATGGAGAAACGGCTGTGCTAAATATTGCTTATGATTATGGCACCTTTGGATTATGATCTTTATTATTATGGACTAACCATTTATTTTATGTATATTATTGAGTATCCCTGGGACGGTTCTACCTCCTGGATATTCACTGTGATTATGCTCTTATAAGCCCTTTCGGTGGTGTCGCTCAGACTCCCGTCTGCGGCATTATTATTTTCGCATTTTCCGCTCGAGGAGTCTTTCAGACACTCGTTTGGCACCAGTACTACTATTCTGCATTTTCCGCTCGAGGAGTCTTTCAGACACTCGTTTGGCACCAGTATTACTATTCTGCGTTTTCCGCTCGAGGAGTCATTCAGACACTCGTTTGGCACCAGTACTATTATTTCTGCATTTTCCGCTCGAGGAGTCATTCAGACACTCGTTTGGCACCAGTATTATTATTTTTTGCATTTTCCGCTCGAGGAGTCATTCAGACACTCGTTTGGCACCCAGTATTTTATTTTGGTATATTTTTATCCATATGTGCGCATCATGGCTTCTCGTATATTTTCGTGACGGATGTATGATCGACTATTAAGTCTGGAGTATGTTGGATATATTATACCCGTGTTCTTAATGTTTGCGAGTACATTCAAACGTACTCACTGGCTTGTCCCTGGCTATTGTCTTGGCCAGATTGCCTTGCGTGGAGGTATGCATCGCGGTGACACCCTCGGAACCTACGCTGTTGACGTGTGCAGCCTCGCGAAGATAGGAGTTATCCTGGTCAGCTGTTCTTGTGGGAAATGGAGTCCCATAGACGCAGATGTTTCCAACCGCTTCCGCCCTCAACCATTAGAAACCAAGTGTTGTACTCCCAGGCCTAAATGGTCTTGTACTACATATTTTTGTACTTGCTTGGAATCCTTGTATCAAGTTGGTGCCTCATCGGCTAACAGTAATCCTGGGGCTGGTGAGCACACAGGCCGTTTTCTGGGAATTTATATCCCAAAAATCCGGTCGTGACATACACGCGAATATTATTTGGAGGAAATCAACGCACTAGTAGGGAAGATTGACGACTTGGAGAATAAAATTGGATCATTTGTGGGAAATCCAGTGCCAAAAGCAGAAGTCGACGAATGCACTTGTCCGGATAATTACATCATCATCGACGACACCGACTCGGAACCAAGTGAAGACGATTGGATTGATGAAGCTGGAGCAGACATCATGGAGTCTTCAACGGATCAGAATTTTTAGTAGACCACCATATCAGTAGTAGTTTTCCCCCATTTAGTAGTATAGTTCAAGCACTTTGTAACGCCAGTTAGATCGATTGTTTTGTCTTGTTTGGATTGATTGAGTGATATTGATTGAATTTGTCTCATGAGCATATGGGTAGTGTTTTCTCTCTAGACCTCATTCTATTCTTAATTCTCATCTTTTCTAAACCCATCAGATGCCTCCGAGACGCGACACCGGATTTGTTTTCCCGCCAGAGATCACCCAGTTGATTCAGCAACAGAATGCCTTGATGCAAGTGTTAGTTCAGAACCAAGGCAACAACAACAACAACCCACCGCCACCACCACCTGTTGATCACTTAGCCCGTTTCCTAAGGTTAAATCCGCCGGTGTTTTCCAGTAGCACCGAGCCGATTGTAGCAGATGATTGGCTCCGCAAAGTTGGAAGGGAGTTGACCACTGCAGGTTGCACAGATGCAGAAAGAGTGCGTTTCGCCGCACATTAGCTTGATGGACCAGCAGCATCATGGTGGGAGAATTATACAGCCACGCACCCTATTGACACTGTCACATGGGACCAGTTTCAGCAAGCTTTCCGTACAGCTCATGTTTCAGCAGGAGCTATGGCTATGAAGAAGCGTGAGTTTCGTAACCTACGCCAAGGAGGACGCACCGTAGGCCAGTATGTGGAGGAATTCAGTAAGCTAGCACGTTATGCAGCAGATGACGTTGCTACGGATGCAGCCAAGCAGGAAAAGTTTCTGGAAGGACTGAATGACGAGCTGAGTATGCAGTTGATGATAGCAACCTTCAACAACTACCAGGAGCTGGTAGATAGAGCTCTCATGATTGAAGGGAAGCAACAGCAGATTGAAAACCATAAGAGGAAGTATGGACAAGGGAAGTATAACTCGGGAGCCCAACAGAAGCCACGTTTTACCCCGAAGCCGGGAGGACAGTTTCAGCATACCCATGGAGGAGGTAGTTCGCACAACCATAATGGCTCCAAGAATGGTAGTGGGAATGGAGGAAGCAACAGACAGAACCGCACCAACCCATCTACCCCAGCCAAGAGGGACCTGAGCCAAGTCACTTGTTTTAAGTGCCAGAAGAATGGACATTATGCCAACGAATGTCCCGAAGCCCAAAATGGAAATGGCAATGGAAGCTCTGGGAAGAAGCCGAACCCGTTCAACAAAGGACATGTGAACCACGTGAGCGTGGAGGAGATTGAAGCTCAGCCTGATGCAGTAATAGGTAAGTTTTTGGTTAAGTCATTTACTGCAACTGTTCTTTTCGATACTGGTGCATCGCATTCATACATATCAAGCGGATTCGTGAATGAGTTTAAGATGTCCACCAAAGTTCTCAGAAACCCTATGTTAGTAACCTCGCCAGGAGCAGAGTATATGGCCACCCAAGGATGCTTTCAGATACCATTGGCCATTGGTAGGCATGTTTTTCCCTCAGACCTCATTGTTTTGGAATCGCAAGGTTTGGATGTGATTCTGGGAATGGATTGGCTATCGTTGTATGGAGGAAACATCGATTGTGCCAGCAAGACGATTTTGCTTACCACCCCAGAAGGAAAACGGATCAAGTATGTATCCAGGCATATGCCGAAGAGGACTCAAGTGAATTCCTTATCAGGAGTTGTACAGGAGGAAGTACCAGTGGTGAAGGATTATCTGGATGTATTTCCAGAAGAGTTGCCAGGCATGCCACCGGATAGAGACATTGAGTTTTTGATTGAACTTTTGCCAGGCACCGGGCCAATATCTAAGAGACCGTACAGGATGCCCGCAAAGGATTTGGAGGAAATTAAGAAACAGATCAAGGAGTTACTGGATAAAGGCTATATTCGCCCAAGTTCGTCACCTTGGGGATCACCAGTACTTCTAGTGGAGAAGAAAGATGGATCACTAAGGATGGTTGTTGATTACCGAGGATTGAATGAAGTGACCATCAAAAACAAGTACCCACTGTCGATGATCAATGATTTGTTTGACCGCCTGCAAGGAGCTAAAGTATTTTCCAAGATCGATCTACGATCAGGATACCATCAGTTAAAGATTCGAGAGTAGGATATACCCAAGATGGCATTTACCACCAGATATGGATTGTATGAGTATACCGTTATGTCATTTGGACTGACTAACGCACCTGCCTATTTCATGAACCTGATGAACAAAGTATTTATGGAGTTTTTGGATAAGTTCGTCGTGGTATTCATTGATGATATCTTAATCTTTTCCAAGGATGAGGAAGAGCATGAGGAGCATTTGCGATTGGTACTTGAGAAGCTCAGAGAACATCAGTTATATGCCAAGTTCAGCAAATGTGAGTTTTGGTTGAAGGAAGTTGGATTCCTCGGACATGTTATTTCTGGAGAAGGAATAGCAGTAGACCCTGCCAAGGTTGACACAGTGACAAGTTGGGAATCACCCACGACGGTTGGAGAAATCCGGAGTTTTCTTGGACTTGCGGGATACTACCGGAGATTTATCGAGAATTTCTCGAAGATTGCTAAGCCCATGACTGAGCTATTGAAGAAGGACACCAAATTCAATTGGACTGAGGAATGTGAAGCTAGTTTCCAAGAGTTGAAGAAACGATTGGTTACATCACCAGTGTTGATTCTGCCAGATCAACGCAAGGACTATGAAGTTTATTGCGACGCTTCTCGTCGAGGACTTGGAGCAGTGCTTATGCAGGAAGGAAGAGTTGTTTCGTATGCTTCACGACAACTTAAACCCCATGAGAAGAATTATGCTACGCATGATTTGGATTTAGCAGCCGTGGTGCATGCATTGAAGACATGGAGACATTTTCTCATCGGAAACCATTGTGAGGTGTACACGGATCACAAGAGTTTGAAGTACATTTTCACGCAGAAGGAGTTAAACCTCAGACAGAGGAGATGGTTGGAGCTCATCAAGGATTATGACATGAGATTGCATTATCACCCCGGAAAGGCTAACGTAGTAGCAGACGCGTTGAGCCGCAAGAGTCATATCAGCACCCTCATGACAGGAGAGTTACCTCAGGAGTTAGCCGAGGACCTACGCGAGCTATGTTTGGAGATAGTCCCGAGAGGCTATTTAGCGACATTGGAGATTCAGTCTACCTTGATGGAAAGGATCAGAGAAGCTCAGAAGTCAGATAAGGAGATTAAAGAGATAAAGGAGAAGTTGAGCAAAGGAAAAGCCAAGGGATTTCGTGAAGATGAGCACGATACCTTATGGTTTGAAGACCGTGTATATGTACCAAATGATCCGGAGATCAGGAAGTTGATTTTGCAAGAAGCCCATGATTCACCAAACTCGATTCACCCAGGGAATACCAAGATGTATTTGGATTTGAAGAACACTTTCTGGTGGACCGGAATGAAGAAGGATATCGCGGAGTATGTAGCAGTTTGTGATGTATGTCAGAGAGTGAAGGCAGAGCATCAGAAGCCAGCAGGATTGCTGCAACCATTGCCGATACCCGAATGGAAGTGGGATAAAATAGGCATGGATTTTATCACAGGATTACCAAGGACTCGTTCAGGCTATGACTCGATATGGGTTGTAGTCGACCGTTTGACGAAAGTGGCTCATTTCATTCCAGTAAAGACCACTTACACCAGTGCTAAGTTGGCTAAGATATACATGACCAGGATCGTATGTTTGCATGGAGTTCCGAGGACCATTGTATCAGACAGAGGAACCCAATTTACCTCGAAGTTTTGGAAGCAGTTACATGAAACATTGGGAACCAGGCTGGAATTTAGTACATCATTTCACCCACAGACAGATGGACAGACCAAGAGAGTCAACCAGATTTTGGAGGACATGTTGAGAGCATGTGCACTAGATTATGGATCTAGTTGGGACGACAATTTGCCATATGCGGAGTTTTCATATAACAACAGTTATCAAACCAGTTTGAAGATGGCCCCTTTCGAAGCTTTGTACGGAAGGAGGTGTAGAACACCGTTGCTATGGGACGAAGTTGGAGACCGTCAGTTGTTTGGACCAGATTTGATTAAGGAGTCTGAACAGAAAGTAAGGTTGATTCGCGATAGGCTCAAGGTAGCCCAGTCCAGGCAGAAGAGTTATGCTGATTCTAAACAAAAGGAGACAGTTCACGAAGTCAGAGACCAAGTGTATCTTCGAGTATCACCCCTTCGAGGAGTGAAGCGCTTTGGAGTTAAGGGAAAGTTAGCGCCCCGTTTTATCGGACCATACAGAGTGTTGGAACGTATGGGAGAAGTTGCTTACAAGCTGGAATTGCCCGAAGGATTGTCTGAAGTACATGATGTATTTCATGTTTCGCAGTTGAAGAAGTGACACGCAGAGATGGCTGAGATACCACTGAGAGATACTGTGCCACTGGAAGCGATTCAGTTGGAAAGTGATTTGACTTATGAGGAGAAACCAGTTAAGATTCTCGAGTATGCCAGCCGAGTTACCCGCAGCAAGGTCATCAAGTTTTGCAAAGTTCAGTGGAGTCACCACACGGAAGATGAGGCCACCTGGGAGCGAGAGAAAGATCTACGGAAAAACCACTCCGACCTGTTTTCTAGCCAACCCGAATCTCGAGGGCGAGATTCATCTTAAGGGGGGTAGGTTTGTAACATCCCAAATTTTCAATTTGGAATGTTATACATAGAGCATCATTGCATATCATGTTTTATTGCATTTTGACAAATCCTCGATAAATCCTAAGCAACTCAAGGACCCTCGGAGAGAGTTGGGGATTTTCTCGAATTTTCTTTTGATTTTTCAGACGGGGATTTTGGTTTTAATTATTTTCTCTCCGGAAAAATATTTCATTCTTAAAATATACGAGAGGAGAAAATATGACTTCTCCAAAACAATTGAAATACTGGAGGAAAAATGTTAAAATCATTATTTGGAATTTATTGGATTTTATTTGCAATGTTTTTATTGCATTTAAAAATATGCATGTTTTCAAAATATTTATTTTTGATTTTAAAAATGTTCACCCTATTCTAGATTTTCTAACTAGACGGGGAAAATTTATTTCATATTTTTCTGATGTTTATTTATTTTTCTATGAAATTTTCTTCGCGGAACTTTAAAAAAAAACGCCCGCGCCGACTGGGCCAAAGGCCCAGCCGACGGCCCGCGCCGCCCGTCGTCTCCTCGCGCAGCACGCCGCCCGTCGCCGCCGGAGTCCGGCTCGGACACGCCGCCCGCCGCCGCCTTTGCCCCTCCTCCAAGCATCCCCCCCCCCTCATATATACCCCCCCCCTCGCCTCTCCCTCTCCCCCCGAACGCCGCCGCACCCCGCCGCCCGCACGCGCCGCACCCCGCCGCAGGGAGCCGCGCCCGAGCCCCGCCCTCGCCGCCGGAGCCTCCACCCCCGAGCCCCGCACCCCCGCCGCCGAGCCGCGCCCGCCGGAGCCCTCGCCGGAGCGAGCCCCGTCGAGGTACTGCCGCCGCCGTTCCCGTCGTGTTGACCGGTTTTCTGGAAAAAAAAACCTTTTGTTTAAAAAAAAACCCTTGATCGATTTTTTTCGGTTTTCTTATTTTACGAGCGTTCCCCGAACCGTTCGTTTTAACGAACGCGTTCATCGGTTTTTCTCTCTTAACGAACGTCCGTTATTTAACCGTTCGTCCGTTTTTCTTTTCGGCGGATTTTCTCGTTATTTTCTCAGATTCGATTTCTGATCGAATCTTCGTTTCTGTTTAACTTCTCGCTCGTTTATCGGAATCAGGTGATTCAAGCGCCTAGAGTTTCGTCTCGAAATTCTCTTTCCGTTTAACCTACTCAAACAAGTTTTTGCTACAGTAAAATTTGACCTAGATCCAGATTAGAAAACGAAGTTTCTTTCTTCCGCCGTTTGACTTTCGTTGTTTCTTTCGAGTTGATTCTTTTTGCAAACTGGAGTTCTTAAGTTGAACTTTCTGGTTGGATCTTTCATTCGAGTTTTACCTGTGCATTAGTTGAGTACTGATTGTATGCTTGTTTGTTTGCGATAGAGTACCCGGAGTGTGCCGCTTGTTACTTCGAATCGCTAGGTTTTGCGGATCATCAGCAAGGCAAGTAACACTTTGATCATACCCCGTTCATACCCAGTTTTATTGCATTAGATCTATTCCTTCAAACACATTGCATGATTAGGATCTAATAAACTGTGGGTATTGGGAAGTAGTTGAGGTAGTACCTATTACCTGTTTTTCTATCAAACCCTTGGGAGTTACTTCTACGTTGCTTTTATTATTGCCATGCTATGCTCGTAGACGTGGATTGGGTTTGAGTGAAATTCATGACAGATGTGAGATTGTTAATTAATGGTTTACTTAAGGTGGCAACTTAAACTCACATCTGGGTGGATTGAGGTACCTGGGTATTCCAGGATTGCCTGTTTTTCTTTTGGACCGCCACCCAGGTTCAAAGGGATCATGAGATTTTTCATGCTAGAAACTTCCATGTGCAGCCGCAAGCTATTATGGGCTCTAGCATAGTTGATTAAGTTGTGTGAACTCTTACAGTGGTAGACTAGCAGATGTAGGGGAAAGTAGGTGTAACGGTCTACCCATACGTAAGGTGCAAACACTTCTGAAAGACTGTGTCTTGGTCATCCGTTACTCAAACACCATGTAGTGCGAGTAATCCAACGGAGGAGATCAAGTCTTGTGGGAAAAGTGCACAAACCTCTGCAGAGTGTACAAACTGATCATGATTAGCCGTGTCCCCGGTTATGGACAACTTGAGTATCTAGTACTTGGATTATCATGTGAATCTCAACACTATGTTACTTCTAATTAATTTTGTTGGGTTATTGATGACATTTTTTAATTGGGATTGAGATGTTGTCAACCATCTCAATGTTTCACAACCATCAAGATAGTTAAATAAAATTTATTCCTTTGAAGTAGGATAAAATTGGCTTTACGCAAAATTGTAACCATAGAGCTTTCCACCAGCCATATATGCATATAGTATAGCATTATTATTGTTCATTATTCTCTATGTGTTACATTGCCAGCATATTCCATGTGCTGACCCGTTTTCGGGCTGCAACGTTTCATGTTGCAGACTTTTCAGACGACGAGTAAGGTGCCTTAGGTCGTGGTCTTATACTCAGTGATGCCGCTGGAGTTGATGGACTCACTTATCTTCCAAGTCTTCCGCTGTTATCGTTATTAGATGGCCTTAAGCCATGTTTATTATACTTAGTCTCTATGGAGATATCCGATGTAATAAGTGTGTGATTGCTACTCTGTTATAAATCCTCCATTTGTACTGTGCGTGTCAGCATTACTGATCCAGGGATGACACTGGTGCACAGCAGCACAGGCCATTTGAGGTCTGGTCGCTACACAGTGTAATCGCTCGGGTTCAGTTAGAGCCCAACGCCTCGCACCCACACGCGTGCGTGTACAAGAGAAACGCGCATCGCTCGGCCCCGACCACCCACCGTAACCGGGAACACCCCGATATTTTCCACGCCCTCACTTCTACCACGGTTTTTTCCGTCATGGACGACCCAAAGAATGTCATGCAGCTGCGTCTCCGGCCCGCCCAGGACGAAAAGCCCATTTTCTGTCATGATTTTTTGTCATAGAAGTAGGAGCCCACCACATCTATGATGATACCGGGTTTTGTCACAATTATCGTCATAGAAGTGTCATAACTATGAGAGGAAAAAAATTCGTTCGGCCCAAAATGTCACGGATGTGTCTTTTTTTGTAGTGTCTGCCCTGCTTGGAAGAAGCTCAAGACTGTTTCAGAGATGCTGGCCTTCTACAGTTCGTAACTGACAAAGAGCATTGGAATGAGGAGCTTCTGCTACAATTCTATGCCACTCTTCACATTCGTGGCTACAACAGGGATCCAAAGACTTGGGTCCTTGAGTGGATGACAGGTGATGTGCACCATGAAGCCAAAGCTCAAGATATCATTGAGCTTACTTCCCTGCCCACTCCAGGTGAGCTCTGTGAACCTGGTTGTCAGCTACACAGGAATGCATTGGAGAGCATATTTCAGAAGCCTGAGCCCAACATGAGTCAGATGGTCAGCATGATGAAGCCACTGCCACAAGATGCTGAATATCCTAAGGAATTCCTTGTCAAAGACCTCGAGTATCTGCCATGTACCATTTATCACATTGTTAGGCAAACTCTATGGCCCGTCAAAGGACATTCTCCTGGAGCCAAGCTTGAAGGCATGATGAAGACATTGGTGTTCTATATTCTCAATGGCATCCGCTTCAATGCTCAAGATTTCTTCATCAGGCAACTTGCTGCATCTGGAATTGATCTATTTGGCTTGAAGTTTTATGCTCCATGGGTGATGCGCTTAATCAAGCTTCACTTTTCTGTCAACTATCAGCCCTCTAAGCGCAACCACATTATCTTCTTGCCCGAGGTTGATATGTCTGTCGAAGCCATCTATCATGAGCCTGCCAAGGAGCCAATTTATCTTCATAATGTTGATCGCCAAAGCTTTTCACAACCAATTGAGGGAGTTCTTGCTGCAACTCGTGTTTATCCTCTGGCTGGAAAAATACACGTGCACCTCATCGTGCAACTACTGAAGCCACTGAAAGCACCATTGCTCAAAGGCCTCGAAAGCGATCTCGTGTACTTAATGACCGAGAGCTTCTTGTGGCCTTGCATCAGAAACAGGATAAGCACCATGACTGGCTGAAGTGTCAGATGCAGAGCCTCTTGGTGGATGTTAATCGCATTCGCAATCTTGCCACCAAGAATGCATTCGTATCACATGAAGCCTGTCGGAGGTCCTGGAAGAGTCTGACATTGCTAAGCTCCGAAGACAATCTTCGCGAAGATGGCTTCACTGAGCGCTACAAATTTGTTTCCACGCCTCCCCGGAATGTCGTCTTGCGTCGTATTCCTTCCTTAGAAGACTCGGAGTATTCATCTTCGGCTGCAACTGTTGTTGCGAGAGTCGTCGATGAAGAAGACGATGCCACTTCATCAACCATGACTTCGCCGCGTCTCGACACTGCACCAGGCCCCTCTGCACCACCGGAATCCAACGTCGACCCTGCACCTTCATATACTCCTGATGGGAATGAGTAGATGCTCTATGTCTTCGAACCTTTTTGGTCCTTACTGACAAAAGGGGGAGAAGCATATGAGTTGATAGTCTTCAAGCGGGTCCATATGGGTGGTTGCTATATTTTGCCAAGTGCTTACAACTCTCGTCTTTTGATACATTTGGTTCTTTGGGTTGTAACACTTAAACTCGATGGTCGTCTGCTACGTTTTCTGCTACTTTGTGATGCGATGATAAATTTCGCATGAAGTCATTCCGCATACGTCCATTTCTCATTATGCATGTCATTATCTTCGTCTTACCTCTTTATGCATGATGAATTGTCATCAAAAGTTGAAGAGGATCTCCACAAAACAAAACTTGCCATGTGCATTTGCATTCAAAAGCAAACTACTTATATGCACATCTTCAGGGGGAGCCTTTTGCTACTTATGAAGACAATACCTTAACCCTTACAATTTCACATACTTTTATCCCCGTTGAAAACTTTAACCAGTTTGTCATCAATCACCAAAAAGGGGGAGATTGTAAGTGCATCTAGTGCCACCCCTAGTTGGTTTTGGAGTATTGACGACAAACTTGGTTGAGGGACTAATGTGTTTGTGAGAATTGCAGGATAACACAGGTAGTAGTCCCTCATTGATTCGGTTTACCTACCGGAGATGACCCCTAAAAATGTGTGAAGACATTGAAGACAATGGTGGTATGTGAAGATATTCACAACGAAGATTATGATTCGAGAAGACATTCACGTGAAGACTATGGAGTGCGAAGACATAGTTGTTTCGTAGTTTCCTTTTCTTCTTTGTTGAGTCATAGGAACCACCGCACTGTTAAGTGGGGTCCAAGTGAACAAAGTCAGAGTGACTGATGTGATGCTCAACCAAATCCTATGTCTTCGAGCGAAGACAATGAGAGCAAATCTTATCCAGAGCTGGATGAGTCAGCTTTACTTGTAGCCCAAGTCAAGCTTTTGTGTGAGTTTGAAATCTAACCATTGGACACGTGTCAGTTCCTTAGTGACCTAGGGTCATTTCGGACAAATCAGGTCGGGTTGCCTCCTGGCTATAAATAGCCCACCCCCTACACCATAAATTGGTGGCTACTCAGAGTTAGTGCACGGCTTTTGTTGTTTGAGAGCAACCCACCGCCGAAGCATTTGAGAGAGAGATCCTTGCGAGGACAAAGCCCAAAACACCCAGAGCCAAAGAGTGTGAGGCATCACTGAAGTCTTTCTGTCCGCGTGATCTGAAGACTTATTACACTTGAGGACTGTGTATCCTCCAGCCAGTTAGGCGTCGCGTTCTGAGCATCCAAGAGTCATTGTGGATTGCCGGTGAACGAAGTCTGTGAAGGTTTGGAAGTCTACCTTGAAGACTTACCAGAGTGATTGGGTGAGGACTAAGTGTCCTTAGCTCAAGGGGAATAAGGTGAAGACGCGGTCTTGTGAGTTGAATCTCAGCCTCCCTAACCAGACGTACAGTTGTCACAGCAACTGGAACTGGTCCAACAAATCCTTGTCCTCTCCAAGCTACTGGTTCTATCTTCTCCCTCTCTTTACTTACAGTTTGTCTTCGTGAAGTCATTGCCTGCTTGCTTGATCTGATTGACTTCACTGTGTGACGACTATTGTTGTTTGGCTTCATACTCTTCCATCTTGATCCATACTACCTAGCTGCTAATAGTCTTCGTGCTTTCACTTCATTGCTTACTTGACTATGGCTTGTCTAGTGTAGTCTACCTTCCGCTGCATATCAATAGGTTCATTTCTATTGTTTGTCTTCAAAACCCCTGTGTTTTGAAGACTTTGATAAAAATCGCCTATTCACCCCCCTCTAGTCGATAACTAGCACTTTCAGGCCCATATGGGGGCGCACCAGCCCCTTGTGGCTGGTGCGTTTCCCCTCTTGGCCCATAAGGCCCATATCTTTTGTCGGGGGTGCCCGGAACCCCTTCCGGTGACCCGATATGTACCCGGTACCCTTCGAAACACTTTCGGTGTCCGAATACTATCGTCCTATATATCAATCTTTACCTCTCGACCATTTCGAGACTCCTCGTCATGTCCGTGATCTCATTCGGGACTCCGAACAACATTTGGTCACCAAGTCACATAACTCATATAATACTATATATATCGTCATCAAACGTTAAGCGTGCGGACCCTACGGGTTCGAGAACTATGTAGACATGACCGAGACACCTCTTCAGTCAATAACCAATAGCGGAACCTGGATGCTCATATTGGCTCCTACATATTCTACGAAGACCTTTATCGGTCGAACCGTTATGACAACATACGTAATTCCCTTTATCCATCGTTATGTTACTTGCCCAAGATTCGATCGTCGGTATCTTCATACTGTTGGGAATCGTAGCATAATTTTAAAATTTTCCTACGTTCACCAAGATGCATCTATGGAGTGTACTAGCAATGAGGGGAAGGGAGTGCATCTACATACCCTTGTAGATCGCGAGCGGAAGCGTTCCAATGAACGTGGATGACGGAGTCGTACTCGCCGTGATCCAAATCACCGATGACCGAGTGCCGAACGGACGGCACCTCCGCGTTCAACACACGTATGGTGCAGCGACGTCTCCTCCTTCTTGATCCAGCAAGGGGGAAGGAGAGGTTGATGGAGATCCAGCAGCACGACGGCGTGGTGGTGGATGTAGCGGGTCTCGGCAGGGCTTCGCTAAGCTTCTGCGAGAGAGAGAGAGAGAGAGAGGTGTTGCACGGGAGGAGGGAGGCGCCCAAGGCTGTTGTGTGCTGCCCTCCCTCCCCCCCCCCTTTTTATATAGGCCCCCTGGGGGGGCGCCGGCCCTGGAGATCAGATCCAAGGGGGGGGCGGCGGCCAAGTGGGGGGGAAGGGGTGCCTTGCCCCCCAAGGCAAGGGGAACTCCCCCCCTAGGGTTCCCAACCCTAGGCGCATGGGGGGAGGCCCAAGGGGGCGCCCCAGCCCACTAGGGGCTGGTTCCCTTCCACTTTCAGCCCACGGGGCCCTCCGGGACAGGTGGCCCCACCCGGTGGACCCCCGGGACCCTTCCGGTGGTCCCGGTACAATACCGATAACCCCCGAAACTTTCCCGGTGGCCGAAACTGGACTTCCTATATATAATTCTTCACCTCCGGACCATTCCGGAACCTCTCGTGACGTCCGGGATCTCATCCGGGACTCCGAACAACTTTCGGGTTTCCGCATACATATATCTCTACAACCCTAGCGTCACCGGACCTTAAGTGTGTAGACCCTACGGGTTCGGGAGACATGCAGACATGACCGAGACGCCTCTCCGGTCAATAACCAGCAGCGGGATCTGGATACCCATGTTGGCTCCCACATGTTCCACGATGATCTCATCGGATGAACCACGGTGTCGAGGATTCAATCAATCCCGTATACAATTCCCTTTGTCAATCGGTATGTTACTTGCCCGAGATTCGATCGTCGGTATCCCAATACCTTGTTCAATCTCGTTACCGGCAAGTCTCTTTACTCGTACCGCAATGCATGATCCCATGACTAACGCCTTAGTCACATTGAGCTCATTATGATGATGCATTACCGAGTGGGCCCAGAGATACCTCTCCGTCATACGAAGTGACAAATCCCAGTCTCGATCCGTGCCAACCCAACAGACACTTTCGGAGATACCCGTAGTGCACCTTTATAGTCACCCAGTTACGTTGTGACGTTTGGCACACCCAAAGCACTCCTACGGTATCCGGGAGTTGCACGATCTCATGGTCTAAGGAAAAGATACTTGACATTGGAAAAGCTCTAGCAAACGAAACTACACGATCTTTTATGCTATGCTTAGGATTGGGTCTTGTCCATCACATCATTCTCCTAATGATGTGATCCCGTTATCAATGACATCCAATGTCCATAGTCAGGAAACCGTGACTATCTTTTGATCAACGAGCTAGTCAACTAGAGGCTTACTAGGGACAGGTTGTGGTCTATGTATTCACACATGTATCATGATTTCCGGACAATACAATTATAGCATGAATAATAGACAATCACCATGAACAAAGAAATATAATAATAACCATTTATTATTGCCTCTAGGGCATATTTCCAACAGTCTCCCACTTGCACTAGAGTCAATAATCTAGTTACATTGTGATGAATCGAACACCCATTGCGTCCTGGTGTTGATCATGTTTTGCCCTAGGGAGAGGTTTAGTCAACGGATCTGCTACATTCAGGTCCGTGTGTACTTTACAAATATCTATGTCTCCATTTTGAACACTTTCACGAATGGAGTTGAAGCGACGCTTGATATGCCTGGTCTTCCTGTGAAACCTGGGCTCCTTCGCAAGGGCAATAGCTCCAGTGTTGTCACAGAAGAGAGTCATTGGGCCCGACGCATTGGGAATCACCCCTAGGTCGGTAATGAACTCCTTCATCCAGACTGCTTCCTGTGCTGCCTCTGAGGCTGCCATGTACTCCGCTTCACATGTAGATCCCGCCACGACGCTTTGCTTGCAACTGCACCAGCTTACTGCTCCTCTATTCAAAATATACACGTATCCGGTCTGTGACTTCGAGTCATCCAGATCTGTGTCGAAGCTAGCGTCGACGTAACCTTTTACGACGAGCTCTTCGTCACCTCCATAAACGAGAAACATATCCTTAGTCCTCTTCAGGTACTTCAGGATATTCTTGACCGCTGTCCAGTGTTCCTTGCCGGGATTACTTTGGTACCTTCCTACCAAACTTACGGCAAGGTTTATATCAGGTCTGGTACACAGCATGGCATACATAATAGACCCTATGGCCGAGGCATAGGGGATGACACTCATCTGTTCTATATCTTCTGCCGTGGTCGGGCATTGAGCCGTGCTCAATTGCACACCTTGCAATACAGGCAAGAACCCCTTCTTGGACTGATCCATACTGAACTTCTTCAATATCTTGTCAAGGTATGTACTCCGTGAAAGACCAATGAGGCGTCTTGATCTATCTCTATAGATCTTGATGCCTAATATATAAGCAGCTTCTCCAAGGTCCTTCATTGAAATATTCAAATAGGCCTTTATACTTTCCAAGAATTCTATATCATTTCCCATCAATAATATGTCATCCACATATAATATGAGAAATGCTACAGAGCTCCCACTCACTTTCTTGTAAACACAGGCTTCTCCATAAGTCTGTGTAAACCCAAACGCTTTGATCATCTCATCAAAGCGAATGTTCCAACTCCGAGATGCTTGCACCAGCCCATAGATTGAGCGCTGGAGCTTGCACACTTTGTTAGCATTCTTAGGATCGACAAAACCTTCCGGCTGCATCATATACAACTCTTCCTTAAGGAAGCCATTAAGGAATGCCGTTTTGACGTCCATCTGCCATATCTCATAATCATAGTATGCGGCAATTGCTAACATGATTCGGACGGACTTCAGCTTCGCTACGGGTGAGAAAGTCTCATCGTAGTCAACCCCTTGAACTTGTCGATAACCCTTAGCGACAAGTCGAGCTTTGTAGATGGTCACATTACCATCTGCGTCCGTCTTCTTCTTAAAGATCCATTTGTTTTCTATGGCTCGCCGCTCATCGGGCAAGTCAGTCAAAGTCCATACTTTGTTTTCATACATGGATTCTATCTCGGATTTCATGGCTTCTAGCCATTTGTCGGAATCCGGGCCCGCCATCGCTTCTTCATAGTTCGAAGGTTCACCGTTGTCTAACAACATGATTTCCAGGACAGGGTTGCCGTACCACTCTGGTGCGGAACGTGTCCTTGTGGACCTACGAAGTTCAGCAACTTGATCTGAAGCTTCATGATCATCATCATTAACTTCCTCCCCAGTCGGTGTAGGCACCACAGGAACATTTTCCCGCGCTGCGCTACTTTCCGGTTCGGAAGGGGTGACTATCACCTCATCAAGTTCCACTTTCCTCCCACTCAATTCTTTCGAGAGAAACTCCTTCTCCAGAAAGGACCCGTTCTTGGCAACGAAGATCTTGCCTTCGGATCTGAGGTAGAAGGTATACCCAATAGTTTCCTTAGGGTATCCTATGAAGACGCATTTTTCCGATTTGGGTTCGAGCTTTTCAGGTTGAAGTTTCTTGACATAAGCATCGCATCCCCAAACTTTTAGAAACGACAGCTTAGGTTTCTTCCCAAACCATAATTCATACGGTGTCGTCTCAACGGATTTAGACGGTGCCCTATTTAAAGTGAATGCGGCAGTCTCTAAAGCATAGCCCCAAAATGAGAGCGGTAAATCGGTAAGAGACATCATAGATCGCACCATATCCAATAGAGTGCGATTACGACGTTCGGACACACCATTTCTCTGAGGTGTTCCAGGCGGCGTGAGTTGTGAAACTATTCCACATTTCCTTAAGTGTGCACCAAACTCGTGACTTAAATATTCTCCACCACGATCTGATCGTAAGAATTTTATTTTCCTGTCACGTTGATTCTCGACTTCACTCTGAAATTCCTTGAACTTTTCAAAGGTTTCAGACTTGTGTTTCATTAGGTAGACATATCCATATCTACTTAAATCATCAGTGAGAGTGAGAACATAACGATATCCTCCGCGAGCCTCAACACTCATTGGACCGCACACATCGGTATGTATGATTTCCAATAAGTTGGTTGCTCGCTCCATTGTTCCGGAGAACGGAGTCTTGGTCATCTTACCCATGAGGCATGGTTCGCACGTGTCAAATGATTCGTAATCAAGAGACTCCAAAAGTCCATCTGCATGGAGCTTCTTCATGCGCTTGACACCAATGTGACCAAGGCGGCAGTGCCACAAGTATGTGGGACTATCGTCATCAACTTTACATCTTTTGGTATTCACACTATGAACATGTGTAACATCACGTTCGAGATTCATCAAAAATAAACCATTGACCAGCGGGGCATGACCATAAAACATATCTCTCAAATAAATAGAACAACCATTATTCTCGGATTTAAATGAGTAGCCATCTCGAATTAAACGAGATCCAGATACAATGTTCATGCTCAAAGCTGGCACTAAATAACAATTATTGAGGTTTAAAACTAATCCCGTAGGGAGATGCAGAGGTAGCGTGCCGACGGCGATCACATCGACCTTGGAACCATTCCCGACGCGCATCGTCACCTCGTCCTTCGCCAGTCTCCGTTTATTCCGTAGTTCCTGTTTTGAGTTACAAATATGAGCAACCGCACCGGTATCAAATACCCAGGAGCTACTACGAGTACTGGTAAGGTACACATCAATTACTAGTATATCACATATACCTTGGGTGTTGCCGGCCTTCTTCTTGTCCGCTAAGTATTTGGGGCAGTTCCGCTTCCAGTGACCACTTCCCTTGCAATAAAAGCACTCAGTCTCGGGCTTGGGTCCATTCTTTGACTTCTTCCCGGTAACTGGCTTACCGGGCGCGGCAACTCCCTTGCCGTCCTTCTTGAAGTTCTTCTTACCCTTGCCCTTCTTGAACTTAGTGGTTTTATTCACCATCAACACTTGATGTTCTTTTCTGATCTCTACCTCAGCTGATTTCAGCATTGAATATACCTCGGGAATGGTCTTTTCCATCCCCTGCATATTGTAGTTCATCACAAAGCTCTTGTAGCTTGGTGGAAGCGACTGGAGGATTCTGTCAATGACCGCGTCATCCGGGAGATTAACTCCCAGCTGAGACAAGCGGTTGTGCAACCCAGACATTCTGAGTATGTGCTCACTAACAGAACTGTTCTCCTCCATTTTACAGCTGAAGAACTTGTCGGAGACATCATATCTCTCGACCCGGGCATGAGCTTGAAAAACCAGTTTCAGCTCCTCGAACATCTCATATGCTCCATGTTTCTCAAAACGCTTTTGGAGACCCGGTTCTAAGCTGTAAAGCATGCCGCACTGAACGAGGGAGTAATCATCAGCACGCTGCTGCCAAGCGTTCATAACGTCTTGGTTCTCAGGGATTGGTGCTTCACCTAGCGGTGCTTCTAAGACATAATCTTTCTTGGCTGCTATGAGGATGATCCTCAGGTTCCGGACCCAGTCCGTATAGTTGCTGCCATCATCTTTCAGCTTGGTTTTCTCTAGGAACGCATTGAAATTGAGGACAACGTGGGCCATTTGATCTACAATACATAGTGTAAAGATTTAGACTAAGTTCATGATAATTAAGTTCATATAATCAAATTATTTAATGAACTCCCACTCAGATAGACATCCCTCTAGTCATCTAAGTGAAACATGATCCGAATTCGACTAGGCCGTGTCCGATCATCACGTGAGACGGACTAGTCAAGATCGGTGAACATCTCCATGTTGATCGTATCTTCTATACGACTCATGCTCGACCTTTCGGTCCTCCGTGTTCCGAGGCCATGTCTGTACTTGCTAGGCTCGTCAAGTGAACCTAAGTGTATTGCGTGTGTTCCGAGGCCATGTCTGTACATGCTAGGCTCGTCAACACCCGTTGTATTCGAACGTTAGAATCTATAACACCCGATCATCACGTGGTGCTTCGAAACAACGAACCTTCGCAACGGTGCACAGTTAGGGTGAACACTTTCTTGAAATTATTATAAGGGATCATCCTACTTGCTACCGTCGTTCTAAGCAAATAAGATGCAAAAACATGATAAACATCACATGCAATCAAATAGTGACATGATATGGCCAATATCATCATGCTCCTTTGATCTCCATCTTCGGGGCACCATGATCATCTTTGTCACCGGCATGACACCATGATCTCCATCATCATGATCTCCATCATTGTGTCTTCATGAAGTCGTCACGCCAACGATTACTTCTACTTCTATGGCTAACGCGTTTAGCAATAAAGTAAAGTAATTTACATGGCGTTTATTTAATGACACGCAGGTCATACAAAATAATAAAGACAACTCCTATGGCTCCTGCCGGTTGTCATACTCATCGACATGCAAGTCGTGATTCCTATTACAAGAATATGATCAATCTCATACATCACATATATCATTCATCACATCTTCTGGCCATATCACATCACATAGCACTTGCTGCAAAAACAAGTTAGACGTCCTCTAATTGTTGTTGCAAGTTTTTACGTGGTTTGTAGGTTTCTAGCAAGAACGTTTCTTACCTACGTATGACCACAACGTGATTTGCCAATTTCTATTTACCCTTCATAAGGACCCTTTTCATCGAATCCGTTCCGACTAAAGTAGGAGAGACAGACACCCGCTAGCCACCTTATGCAACTTGTGCATGCCAGTCGGTGGAACCAGTCTCACGTAAGCGTACGTGTAAGGTCGGTCCGGGCCGCTTCATCCTACAATGCCGCCGAAACAAGAAACGACTAGTAGCGGCAAGAAGAATTGGCAAACTCAACGCCCACAACTGCTTTGTGTTCTACTCGTGCATAGTAACTACGCATAGGCCTGGCTCATGATGCCACTGTTGGGAATCGTAGCATAATTTTAAAATTTTCCTACGTTCACCAAGATGCATCTATGGAGTGTACTAGCAACGAGGGGAAGGGAGTGCATCTACATACCCTTGTAGATCGCGAGCGGAAGCGTTCCAATGAACGTGGATGACGGAGTCGTACTCGCCGTGATCCAAATCACCGATGACCGAGTGCCGAACGGACGGCACCTCCGCGTTCAACACACGTACGGTGCAGCGACGTCTCCTCCTTCTTGATCCAACAAGGGGGAAGGAGAGGTTGATGGAGATCCAGCAGCACGACGGCGTGGTGGTGGATGTAGTGGGTCTCGGCAGGGCTTCGCTAAGCTTCTGCGAGAGAGAGAGAGGTGTTGCAGGGGAGGAGGGAGGCGCCCAAGGCTGTTGTGTGCTGCCCTCCCTCCCCCCCTTTATATAGGCCCCCTGGGGGGCGCCGGCCCTGGAGATCAGATCCAAGGGGGGGCGGCGGCCAAGTGGGGGGGAAGGGGTGCCTTGCCCCCCAAGGCAAGGGGGAACTCCCCCTAGGGTTCCCAACCCTAGGCGCATGGGGGGAGGCCCAAGGGGGGCGCCCAGCCCACTAGGGGCTGGTTCCCTTCCACTTTCAGCCCACGGGGTCCTCCGGGACAGGTGGCCCCACCCGGTGGACCCTCGGGACCCTTCCGGTGGTCCCGGTACAATACCGATAACCCCCGAAACTTTCCCGGTGGCCGAAACTGGACTTCCTATATATAATTCTTCACCTCCGGACCATTCCGGAACCTCTCGTGACGTCCGGGATCTCATCCGGTACTCCGAACAACTTTCGGGTTTCCGCATACATATATCTCTACGACCCTAGCGTCACCGGACCTTAAGTGTGTAGACCCTACGGGTTCGGGAGACATGCAGACATGACCGAGACGCCTCTCCGGTCAATAACCAACAGCGGGATCTGGATACCCATGTTGGCTCCCACATGTTCCACGATGATCTCATCGGATGAACCACGGTGTCGAGGATTCAATCAATCCCGTATACAATTCCCTTTGTCAATCGGTATGTTACTTGCCCGAGATTCGATCGTCGGTATCCCAATACCTTGTTCAATCTCGTTACCGGCAAGTCTCTTTACTCGTACCGCAATGCATGATCCCGTGACTAACGCCTTAGTCACATTGAGCTCATTATGATGATGCATTACCGAGTGGGCCCAGAGATACCTCTCCGTCATACGGAGTGACAAATCCCAGTCTCGATCCGTGCCAACCCAACAGACACTTTCGGAGATACCCGTAGTGCACCTTTATAGTCATCCAGTTATGTTGTGACGTTTGGCACACCCAAAGCACTCCTACGGTATCCGGGAGTTGCACGATCTCATGGTCTAAGGAAAAGATACTTGACATTGGAAAAGCTCTAGCAAACGAAACTACACGATCTTTTATGCTATGCTTAGGATTGGGTCTTGTCCATCACATCATTCTCCTAATGATGTGATCCCGTTATCAATGACATCCAATGTCCATAGTCAGGAAACCGTGACTATCTGTTGATCAACGAGCTAGTCAACTAGAGGCTTACTAGGGACAGGTTGTGGTCTATGTATTCACACATGTATCACGATTTCCGGACAATACAATTATAGCATGAATAATAGACAATTACCATGAACAAAGAAATATAATAATAACCATTTATTATTGCCTCTAGGGCATATTTCCAACACATACCTAGTTCAATCTCATTACCGGAAAGTCTCTTTACTCGTTCCATAATACATCATCTCGTGACTAACTCATTAGTCATTTGCTTGCAAGCTTATGATGTGTATTACTGAGAGGGCCCAGAGATACCTCTCTGATACTCGGAGTGACAAATCCTAATCTTGATCTATGCCAACTCAAAAGACACCTTCGGAGATACCTGTAGAGCATCTTTATAATCACCCAGTTACATTATGATGTTTGATAGCACACAAGGTATTCCTCCGGTATCCGGGAGTTGCATAATCTCATAGTTGAAGGAATATGTAGTTGACATGAAGAAAGCAATAGCAATAAAACTGCATGATCATTATGCTAAGCTAACGGATGGGTCTTGTCCATCACATCATTCCCCTAATGATGTGATCCCGTTATCAAATGACAACTCATGTCCATGGTTAGGAAACCTTAACCATCTTTGATCAACAAGCTAGTCTAGTAGAGGCTTACTATGGACACTGTGTTTGTTTATGTATTCACACATGTATTAAGGTTTCCGATCAATACAATTCTAGCATGAATAATAATAAACCTTTATCATGAATAAGGGAATATAAAATAACAACTTTATTATTACCTCTAGGGCATATTTCCTTCACAACTAACACGGTAGCATTATGCACTAGCTCAAACACCAGCATACTGCCATGTCATGATCATGCATCATATTTTTGCATTACATTGATTGTGTTCCTTCTCTATTTGTTGGTGTTTGTTCCTTCTCGGTAGAAGACGATTACGAGTCGTGATCGTTGACACCGATGAAGAGCTATACTATCTTCAGAAGTACCAAGCAAGCAACCCCCCTTGATCATTCCGATACAATCTCACTCTCTCGCTCCTGCTCTCTTTTACTGCATTAGGATAACAATGATTCAACAATTACATGTTGCGATAGCTGAACCCATTCCTCTTCATGACCTGTCTTTGCCACGGTAAATAGTAAAATCCACTAGCATGAGTAGGAGTTGTTTGAGCCATGATGTGCCTACCCATTCATGCATGTTTGCTATGCCGACTATGCTTAGAGTTGTGCCAGGTCTGATTCATCTGTGATGGATTGGAATGGTGGTGTTCATGTCCTACCGTGTGAGAGCTAAGTGTGTGAACATGATTTGGTAAAGGTAGCGATGAGAGGCCATGTAGGAGTACGTGGTGGGTTGTCTCATTGAAACCGTCCCCAGGATATGTGTTTTGTGTTTGTGATCCAAGACAGTTACTACCACACATTGGGCTCCGGGCGCTCCAAGCTCTCTCGACTTATTAATCGCCTCGATCTCTATCTAGGAGTCGCAACTAGTTTCTGGCGTTTGTAGGATATGTGTTGGAGGCCATGCATAGCGCTGACCTTAGGGGTGGGCTACGACGCGGTATAAATACCGTGGCACGGTGTACCAAGGCACCCGTTTGGTGGTTTGGTAACCCTGCACACATCGTTTGAGGCCGTGAGTGAAACCTCGGCCGGACTTCCTTTATGGGTACAACCTCAAATAGGAGATACACATGGACTAGAGTATTGTGTGGTTAGTCAGGTCGTGGTCGACACCCTCGCCAGGCTTCCGCTTGAAGGTTGCCGAGATACATGAAGTGTATATGGTGGTAAATGGTGAGAGCGTGTGTGAAGAAGTGCACCCCTGCAGGGTTATCAAACTATTCGAATAGCCGCTTCCTCGGATATGGACTACTTGGAAAGCTTATATTGTTCATAGATAACTTGAAGTGGATACTCTAAAATGCGCAAGATAAGCGTGAGTGCTATGGATGGCCTTCTCGTAGGGAGACAGGAGCGGATCCATAGTGGTGTATTGATATGGTGAATATGTGGACTCGTGTGTGCTTTCCCACCCCAAAGAAAATACTAGCAGTCGTAGTACAAGATAGCCAATGAGTCAAAGCTGGCTTGCTGCAGTTAAACCCCACAACCCACATTGTTGATACTGATGCATAAGTAGATAGTTCTTATGTAGGTCTTGTTGAGTACATTTGTACTCACGTTTGCTTAATTTATGATTTTGCAAAGGAGACTTCGGTCTCACTAGTGGTTTCTACGATGAGATCGATGTTGACCGATTAGTTTGGGAATCCCAGACAGAGGTCTGGTTCCTATGAAGGGTCTTGTAGATAGTCAGACTTCTCATCCTTTTTCTTTTGTAGTTGTCAGATATGTTATGCTTCTGTTGCTCGTATGACCTTGTATGTTGGGTCATGAGATCCATGTTTGTAATATCATGCTATGTATGGCTCCTCGGAGCCTCTTAAAGAAATGCTTTTAGTTGTACGGTTATGTTGTGATGTCATGTTGTATCTACACATATCGAGCATATTGTGT
Source organism: Aegilops tauschii subsp. strangulata (assembly GCF_002575655.3). NCBI lineage: Eukaryota > Viridiplantae > Streptophyta > Magnoliopsida > Poales > Poaceae > Aegilops > Aegilops tauschii. The sequence goes on along the minus strand of NC_053037.3, from coordinate 385,866,657 downwards.
GTTATTGAAATGCTTTGGTATGTGTGAGATTCGTCACCTAGTTGTTTATTCTTGATAGCCTTCCTTATGGGGAAATGCCTCTTAGTGCTTCCATCCTGAACACATGGATTGACCGACATGTGTCCTTCTTTGCTCCTGTGTCTGTCCCTACGGGGAAATGTCACGCGGTGTTTACTGGAGTCCTTTGTAGCCTCGCTACGACTCGGTTACACGGTTACACACGTTGCTGACCGACACGTGCATTGCTGGGTCATGTATGCCTGTCCCTGTAAGTTTGTGCCACCTTGGTTTACGACTAGTCACGTCGACCAGGGTTCTGTGTCATATGGATGCTAGCATCGCGATCATATACGTGAGCCAAAAGACGCAAACGGTCCCGACCAAGGTAAAGGCGGCGGCCGTGGGTTACCGTGCATGAGGCCGCAAAGTGATATGATGTGTCTTATGCTAGATCGGTGTGATTTAGGACCGGGGTCCGACAGAAGTGTAAAGGATGGTCAATATTGAGGCAATTTCACTTTTTGGGGACCATGGCAAATTTTCATTGCTTTTCAACCATGGCCAAATTTATTTTTTTCTCATGGCAAATTTACCTTTGTATTGGCATGCAATTTTAATGTAACACACACGGCAAATTTTATTTTAAGCGCTAATGACAAATTTCAAACATAGTTAATTTGCCGTGGCAAATTTTCATTATAAAGCCCAATTTTTTTTTGCTGTGATTACTATAATCCCAGTTTGTGATTTTTATGAACAATGGCAAATGTAGTAAAAATTTGGGCTTTCTTTTGTGTCGCTACTGGGATTTATTTTCCTTTTTCATTTTTTACATGCAAAGGGCCTGTGCGATTTGTGTGTGCATTCGGGCAATGGGGCTTCTCCCATCGAACGAAATCGTTTGGTGGGATTGATTGCTCGTACCGAACATCTTGTTCGGTCTGGGGGATCTCCAGAACGAACATGTAGACTCCCTTCATTTTGTTTAGTCCGCACATTACATTTGACTGATTTTTTTATAAAGTTTGACTAAGTTTATAGAAAATAATATCAAAATTACAATAAAATATCTGTATGGTGTGAATGTATATATTCAATAATGAATCTAGTGGTATTGATTTGGTATTGTATATGTTAACTTTTTTTCTATAAATTTGGTCAAAGTTTATAAAGTTCAATTTCAGACAAAACCTAATACGAGGAAGCTGAAGAGCCGAAATCGTCGCCTCAATACACGGCGGTCCCACCTCTACGCATCCATCCATGACCATCCATCCCCGAAGTCTCCGAACCCACGTCGCCACCCCGCCTCTGTCGCTCGCTCGCTCGCTCGGACTGTTTCTCTCTCCTTTTCGGCCCGCGAAAACCAAAGAGACGCAGCGCGCGCACGCCGACCGAACGTCGGCCAGCCGAGCCGTCCCGTACGTATGGAGTCCCGCACCGCGACGTGCCGCGCCGGCCAACCGTGCCTCCCGATTTTAATTCGGCTCCACCCCCGACGGCCGGTCAGTCAAACCCGCCCCCACCCCATCCAACGGCGGCCGCCCGCTCCCCTCCCATCCACGTGCCCACCGCGTCCGCCTCCCTCACGGTCACGGCCCACGGGCCGCCGCTCCCCACCTCGCCGCCCGTCCGCTCCCCTCTTTTATTCCCCTCCCCCCTCGTCGCCAGCCGCCCCCGACTCGCATCCATCCATCATCTCCAGCCACCGAGAGGGGAAATTAGTCCAGACTTTTAGGGTTTCCTGAGAGAGAGAGATCTGGGAGGGGGAGCCATGGACGGGAAGCTGCCGCCGCCCAACCCCAACCTCCCGTACCGGGAGGACTGCTGGAGCGAGGGCGAGACGGCCGCCCTCGTCGACGCCTGGGGGTCGCGATACATCGACCTCAACCGCGGCAGCCTCCGCCAGCCGCAGTGGCGCGAGGTCGCCGACGCCGTCAACACCCGCCCGGGGGCCTCCGCGCGCCGCCGGCCCCCGCGCACCGACATCCAGTGCAAGAACCGGGTCGATACCCTCAAGAAGAAGTACAAGGCGGAGCGGGCGCGGGGCGGGCCCTCCCCCTGGCCCTTCTACCGCCAGCTCGACGTCCTCGTCGGCCCGACCCTCTCGGCCGCCGCCGCCGCCAAGAAGCCCTCCCCGCCCCGCGCGCTTCCCATGCTGCGGAGGCGCATGTCGCCCTCTCGCTCCCCGTCGCCGCCCTCGCCGGCGCCGCCGATGGCGCTCCCCCTGCCCAACTACCGCCGCGGGTCCAACCTCCCGGCCGCTGACCTCTTCCATAAGGCCGCTGCAGCTGCGGCCGCCGCGGATTCCGACTCGGATGATGGCTACAATAACAACAACTATGACGACGACGAGGGCTCGCAGCAATCGGCCTCGCGCTCAGTGTCGTCTCACTCTGGTGGTAACGGTCCTGTTCTTGGCGGTGGTGGGGGCGGCGGTGGCGGCAACAAAAGGAAGAGGGGCGGGACCGGAGGTTTTGGGGAGCTAGCGATGGCAATGGAGACATTCGCTGAGATGTATGAGCGCATGGAGGCTGCCAAGCAGAGGCATGCAGAGGAGATGGAGAAGCAGCGGATCAAGTTCCTCAAGGATCTGGAGCTCAAGCGGATGCAGGCTTTCGTGGACATGCAGCTTCAACTTTCGAGGGTAAAGCAAGCCAAGAACGGTACCTCAGAGATGCTCATGTCTCTTGCTGCACTGCCGTTCCTCAGCAACCCTGCTTACCTCTGATATAAGAGTTTAGGTAAGGAATTTGGCCTCTTAAAGTCAGATTGTAGGTTACTGTAATAGACTTAGGGGATTGATGCTGTGTCTTTGTATGCTATATTGCCTTATGTGGAACCAATGCAGATGTTCTGATATGCTCAGGTGTTCACCCATTTTGAACATGTAACCAGAGGTCTAGGCTACCTTATTTGTGCAAAGCAATGCTCAAGTAATTGTATGTTTAGTGATTTTGCATGATGAGAGACCAAGGCTTGACTTATGATAGCGACTAGCGATCTAGGAGATATTAGTCAGTTGATGATACACCCCCTGGAAATCCTAGATAATGAATGTTTTGCGTGTAGTCTCCCAGTGTGTTGCTGCATCTGCGTCGTCTGGTCGGCTTGCCACCACGCACACGCAATTGCTCTGCTTATAGGCGAATGGTTTAATTTGTTGATGATGCATCTCATCTTCTGTTCTGTCAAATTCTTAGTTATCAGGTCCTCTTTGATCTGATCTGATAAATTCTAATGGTCGACTCTTGTGTATGCCAGTTTAGAATTTGTGGTTATATGCTTATATTAGATACATAGGTTTCTGATTCATGGTTTTCTCTTTTCTGTTGTGAGTAGGAAATGCTCAAAATCTTTTCTCTAGTGTTATGCTGATTTGATGTTAAGTTTTTGTTTTGTTTTATATTGGAAGCATTTGAAGATCTTCTTTTTTACTGGGGTTTCATGCTTAGATTAGTTAAGCTGGTGATGAACGAGTATTGTTAGCTTGGTAGATTATGGAGTGGGCTGTGAGATAGTTTCCATTAGATCCTGGTCGCCGCCTTCCTTCTTCTTTTGCCAATAGGCTGAAGTACAATTGCCAATATTTCCTAAATTCTGAGAGGAATTTGTTTCAAATATGTTAAAATTTGCTAATTATCACATATTCTTGTTTGTCAGCTTTGATCATGTGGTGCACATGCTGATTGTCTATTCTTGTGATACTGGCCTTTATTAGGTGTTGATACTATGATGTTATTTGTTTATTAACTGTTACAGTCCGTTAGTGATGTGTTACCAACTTGTCGTACTCCCATCATGAGAGCCATTGACTTGACAATCAGTGTCCAGACTTTGAGGTTTGAGCATCTGTTGTCTTGGTAAAGCTGACTTGTATCTAAAAACTGACGTTATGGATTTATGGTTATTGAATTCTACTCCCTCCGTTCCTAAATATAAGCCTTTTTAGAGATTCCAATACAAACTACATACGGAGCAAAATGAGTGAATCTACACTCTAAAATATGTCTATATACATTCATATGTAGTTTGAATTGAAATCTCCATAAGAATAGCGGGAAGTTCTTGTGTCTGTTGTTGCGGTGATGATAGAATTATATGACCAGTTGGTGGTTTTGTGAAGCTCTCTTGTCAGTGTGAGCCACATCACATGTAAGTTGGAAAACACATGAGGGCTTATGGTGTTTGCATGTTAAGTAGTTGTGAAAAACTCACCAGAAAAGTGAATCGTGCATAGGTTTATCCCCAAATTTGCTGTTGATTGTGCTTCATTCTCGTTACATTTCCTTGTGTTACTAGCATTCTTATGTACCTATATATTTGTTTCTGTTTTCCAGATTACTTGGAGTCAAGCATGGTATGGTGCTGCTCTTTGATGAAGATCAATCTAGGTTCATTGGTAGTTTGGTGTATAGGCTCTGGAGTCCGGATGTGTAAAACAGATGCTTCTGCTCCAGCCAAGAGCTTTGGTGTCGCCTGCGTTTTCTGGACTATAGCCGTTGACGTTTTGTCTCTTTTCTTCCGCTGGGATGTTAACAGACAATTTCGTTGTTTAGTTTTTGTTTCAGTTGACATGATTTACAAGGTCTGTAACAGAAAATACTGAATATGAATCAACTCAAGCCAGCTGCTTTGAAATGTACTCCCTCCGTTCCTAAATATAAGTCTTTCTAGTGGTTCCACTAGGTGGACTAGATACGGAACAAATTGAATGAATCTACACTTAAAATACATCTATATACATCCGTATGTTGTTCATAGTGGAATCTTTACAAAGACTTATATTTAGGACGGAGGGAGTACATTCGAGCTGGTTGGCGCTTTCCCAGTTTGCAAGGCGCTGACTGGAAAACGGAACGGTCGGCTCTTTCTCTTCCTCGGCTAGCATTCGTTCTTCATCTTGTGCTGGTGGTGTTGCTGCTTACGCACGCGGTTGCTGCTATTTCGGGCGATGATGGTTGGTTCTAGAGTTCGTTTCTCCCTTTCTCCCCTTTTTTGGGCTTGCCTACTAATTTTGTTCGCTTTGCATGTCGGGCATAGGAGATTTACCAGAAGGGTGGTTGTTTCTCTCTTTGGTGTCACGCGATATGTCTTTGGCAGAACCGATTGAAGAGGCATAAGCTCCGGTGACCTAGATTATCTAGTGATATGCTAATTTTGCGCTCTATTTTCCATTTGTTGTAGTGGTTCTTTTGTTGGTTGTGTGTTTCTCAGTTTTCCTCTGTTTGGATTTGTTGGGTTTTCAGGTTTATACTTGGAGCCTGAGATTATTAGGTCGGCCGTTTTGTCTAAAGAAATTGTGTTTGTATGGTATGTGAAAGGAGCTGAAATATGGGATGGGCTTTAGACTCGTCTAGCAATTTCTGAAAATCTCTAAGGGCCCATGTGGGTTTAGTTGGCACTAGGTGTAGTGAGAAGTTTAGTCCCACCCCGAAAGTTGGAGAGGAGTTGGACCTCCTATAAGGGTTTCGGTTTCTCTTCTAGTACATGCTATTGGAGCTTGAGAATAGAAGAGGCCCTCGCGCACTCCTCCGCCGCCCGCCTCGTCCCGACGCGCCGCGGGTTGCGCGGCTGCGCCTATATAAGTGTGAGGTGTCTCCTAACCCTAGCCGCCACGAACAAATCACATCTGCTCCACGCGCACGCCCACGGAGAGCAGGTCTCCGAAACCCCTCCCCTCCGGTTCTTGTACGGAAGAGGGGCGAATAGGTTTTTTGGGAAGTGACTACACGACTGCTCGCCTCCGATCCGCTACTTCCTCCTCTACGTCCGCGTCGTCTTCATCATCACCATGTCACAGTCCGACGCCGACCGTCTCGCTGCCGAGAAGCTCAAGGCCGAGAAGAAGGTCGCCGAGGACGCTGCTGCCGCCACCGCCGCCGCGGCCTCTGCATGGCCTACTGGAGGGTATAACTCGTTTACCCCGCTCCTACTGTTTTCTATTTTAGCCATGCTAGCGTTATACGTAGATCTTTCTGTAATTAGCGTAGTATGTGCTTGCATGTTTGAATATCAGTATGCGATTATATGTGTCAATGCCATGCTAGTGATTTACTTGTGGATTAAGTTAATCGAAAAATTGCCTATTTACTCAACAATCCAAAAACCTATTATGTGTAGGATTTTTTCGGCAAGTGGCTTTGCCGCTGCACTCAAACCGGATAAGTTTACCGGTACGTAATTTAAGCGTTGGCAGACTAAGACCACTTTATGGCTCACGGCTATGAACGTGTTCTGGGTCGCCGGTGTCTCCACGAGAACGATTGCTCCTAAATAGGAGAAGGCGTTCAGGGAGGCCACCGTCGTATTTCTCGGAGCAGTTCTTAGCGTGATCGGAGATAAATTGGTCGACGCATATTTACATGTGCGTGTCGCCAAGGACTTGTGGAAGGCGCTCGAATCTAAATTCGGGGCCACCGATGCTGGGAGCGAAATGTATATTATAGAGCAATTCCACGATTACAAGGTGGTTGAGAACCGTCCTGTATTGAAGCAGGCTCATGAGATAATATGCATCATTAAGGAGCTTGAGCTTCTTAAGTGCGATTTACTAGGAAAATTTGTCGCGGGCTGCATAATCGCTAAGCTCCCTAATTCCTGGAGGAACTTTGCCACCACTCTGAAACATCAGAGGTGTGAATTCTCTATGGAGGATATCATTGGCCATCTGAGTGTTGAGCAGAATTCAAGGGCGAAGGACTCGCACGGAAAAGGGGCCGAAGGGACTTCTGTCGCCAACATGATGAACCAGAGGAACTTCAACTCCCACAAGCCCAAGGGAAAGAACGGTGTCCAACACAATACCGACTTTAAGACGAAGGATAAGAAGATCTTTAAGAAGAACAAGAAGGATGGGGGCTGCTTTACTTGTGGTTCGGTTGAACATTGGGCCAACAAGTGCCCAAACAAGTTTAAGAAGTCAGGACAGGAGTCCAAGTCTGTCAACATGATTATGGGCAACAATGAGAATGGTGCATCTGGGTACGGTAATTTATTTACTGTTTTTTCAGTGTTTCAGCCCACCGATTGGTGGGTGGACACAGGTGCAGGTGTTCATGTGTGTGCTGACATTTCATTGTTCACTTCTTACCAGGTCACAGGCCACGGGTCCGTATTGATGGGGAATGGCGCGAGTGCTTTTGTTCATGGTGTTGGTAAGGTGGATCTGAAGTTTACTTCGGGAAGGATCGTGCAGCTGAAGAACGTGCAACATGTCCCCGCCATCAAGAAGAACCTCGTTAGTGGCTCCCTTCTATGTAGAGAAGGGTTTAAGTTGGTCTTCGAGTCTAATAAATTAGTTGTTACTAAATATGGACTATTTGTTGAAAAAGGTTATGAGAGCGGAGGGATGTTCCACCTTTCCCTCGTAGATTTTTGTAATAAAGTCGTGAACCATATTCATTCGAGTGTTAATGAATCTAAAGTTTGGCATTCACGTCTTTGTCACATTAGTTTCGGTGTTATGACGCGGCAGGCTAAGTTGAATTTAATCCCGAGTTTCACTTTAGACAAAGGTTCTAAGTGCCTTTCATGTGTGCAAGCTAAGCAACCTCGCAAGCTTCACAAGGTTGCAGAGGAGAGACACTTGTCACCATTAGAACTCATACATTCGGATCTTTGTGAGATGAATGGTGTGTTTACTAAAGGTGGAAAGAAATATTTCATGACAATAATAGATGATTCCACTAGATATTGCTATGTGTATCTATTAAATACTAAAGATGAGGCTCTACACTACTTTAAAATCTATAAGGCAGAAGTTGAGAATCAACTTGAAAAGAAAATTAAACGAGTCCGGTCAGATCGTGGTGGAGACTACTTCTCGAGTGAGTTTGATTCTTTTTGTGCGGAACACGGCATTATTCATGAGAGGACGCCTCCCTATTCACCTCAGTCAAACGGGGTTGCCGAGCGGAAAAACCGTACTCTAACTGATTTGGTTAACACCATGGTAGATACATTGGGTTTATCCAAGGCATGGTGGGGGAGGCTATATTGACGGCATGTCATGTCCTGAATAAAGTTCCGACAAAGGATAATGAGATCACTCCCTATGAGAAATGGGCAAAGAGAAGGACAACACTCTCGTACTTGCGTACTTGGGGCTGTTTGGCGAAAGTCAATGTGTCGATCCCCAAAAAGCGTAAGCTTGGACCCAAGACTGTGGACTGCGTTAATTTGGGCTACGCTAAGAATAGCGTTGGCTATAGATTTCTAGTAGTGAAATCTGAGGTACCTAACTAGAAGGTCGGTACAATTATGGAGTTTAAGGATGCTACATTCTTCGAGGATATTTTTCCTATGAGAGATATGCAAATCACTTCTAGACAGGAATCTGAGGAGACTCCGAGGCTGCCATTCCTTTGGAATATTATGAACGAACACATGATGAAAATCCTGAGGAGGATGACGAGGAAACCCTTGGTAGGGGCAAGAGACAAAGGACTGCAAAGACCTTTGGTGATGATTTCTTCGTGTACCTCGTGGATGATACTCCAACTTCTATTTCAGAAGCGTATGCCTCTCTAGAAGCTGACTACTGGAAGGATGCGGTCTGTAGCGAGATGGATTCCATCATGGCTAACGGGACATGGGAGATCACTGACCGTCCCTATGGTTGCAAACCATTGGAATGTAAGTGGGTGTTCAAGAAGAATCTTAGGCCCGATGGTATGATTGAAAAGTACAAGGCTAGGCTTATGGCCAAGGGCTCTGACCAGAAAGAAGAGGAAGATTTCTTCGATACTTATTCACCTGTGGCCAGACTGACCACAATTCGAGTATTACTCTCGTTGGCGGCCTCGCATGTGTTGGGAATCGTAGCATAATTTTAAAATTTTCCTACGTTCACCAAGATGCATCTATGGAGTGTACTAGCAACGAGGGGAAGGGAGTGCATTTACATACCCTTGTAGATCGCGAGCGGAAGCGTTCCAATGAACGTGGATGACGGAGTCGTACTCGCCGTGATCCAAATCACCGATGACCGAGTGCCGAACGGACGGCACCTCCGCGTTCAACACACGTACGGTGCAGCGACGTCTCCTCCTTCTTGATCCAGCAAGGGGAAAGGAGAGGTTGATGGAGATCCAGCAGCACGACGGCGTGGTGGTGGATGTAGCGGGTCTCGGCAGGGCTTCGCTAAGCTTCTGCGAGAGAGAGAGAGGTGTTGCAGGGGAGGAGGGAGGCGCCCAAGGCTGTTGTGTGCTGCCCTCCCTCCCCCCCTTTATATAGGCCCCCTGGGGGGGGAACCGGCCCTGGAGATCAGATCCAAGGGGGGGGGGGGCGGCCAAGTGGGGGGGAAGGGGTGCCTTGCCCCCCAAGGCAAGGGGGAACTCCCCTAGGGTTCCCAACCCTAGGCGCATGGGGGGAGGCCCAGGGGGGCGCCCCAGCCCACTAGGGGCTGGTTCCCTTCCACTTTCAGCCCACGGGGCCCTCCGGGACAGGTGGCCCCACCCGGTGGACCCCCGGGACCCTTGCGGTGGTCCCGGTACAATACCGATAACCCCCGAAACTTTCCCGGTGGCCGAAACTGGACTTCCTATATATAATTCTTCACCTCCGGACCATTCCGGAACCTCTCGTGACGTCCGGGATCTCATCCGGGACTCCGAACAACTTTCGGGTTTCCGCATACATATATCTCTACAACCCTAGCGTCACCGGACCTTAAGTGTGTATACCCTACGGGTTCGGGAGACATGCAGACATGACCGAGACGCCTCTCCGGTCAATAACCAACAGCGGGATCTGGATACCCATGTTGGCTCCCACATGTTCCATGATGATCTCATCGGATCAACCACGGTGTCGAGGATTCAATCAATCCCGTATACAATTCCCTTTGTTAATCGGTATGTTACTTGCCCGAGATTCGATCGTCGGTATCCCAATACCTTGTTCAATCTCGTTACCGGCAAGTCTCTTTACTCGTACCGCAATGCATGATCCCGTGACTAACGCCTTAGTCACATTGAGCTCATTATGATGATGCATTACCGAGTGGGCCCAGAGATACCTCTCCGTCATACGGAGTGACAAATCCCAGTCTCGATCCGTGCCAACCCAACAGACACTTTCGGAGATACCCGTAGTGCACCTTTATAGTCACCCAGTTACGTTGTGACGTTTGGCACACCCAAAGCACTCCTACGGTATCCGGGAGTTGCACGATCTCATGGTCTAAGGAAAAGATACTTGACATTGGAAAAGCTCTAGCAAACGAAACTACACGATCTTTTATGCTATGCTTAGGATTGGGTCTTGTCCATCACATCATTCTCCTAATGATGTGATCCCGTTATCAATGACATCCAATATCCATAGTCAGGAAACCGTGACTATCTTTTGATCAACGAGCTAGTCAACTAGAGGCTTACTAGGGACAGGTTGTGGTCTATGTATTCACACATGTATCATGATTTCCGGACAATACAATTATAGCATGAATAATAGACAATCACCATGAACAAATAAATATAATAATAACCATTTATTATTGCCTCTAGGGCATATTTCCAACAGTCTCCCACTTGCACTAGAGTCAATAATCTAGTTACATTGTGATGAATCGAACACCCATTGCGTCCTGGTGTTGATCATGTTTTGCCCTAGGGAGAGGTTTAGTCAACGGATCTGCTACATTCAGGTCCGTGTGTACTTTACAAATATCTATGTCTCCATTTTGAACACTTTCACGAATGGAGTTGAAGCGACGCTTGATATGCCTGGTCTTCCTGTGAAACCTGGGCTCCTTCGCAAGGGCAATAGCTCCAGTGTTGTCACAGAAGAGAGTCATTGGGCCCGACGCATTGGGAATCACCCCTAGGTCGGTAATGAACTCCTTCATCCAGACTGCTTCCTGTGCTGCCTCTGAGGCTGCCATGTACTCCGCTTCACATGTAGATCCCGCCACGACGCTTTGCTTGCAACTGCACCAGCTTACTGCTCCTCTATTCAAAATATACACGTATCCGGTCTGTGACTTCGAGTCATCCAGATCTGTGTCGAAGCTAGCGTCGACGTAACCTTTTACGACGAGCTCTTCGTCACCTCCATAAACGAGAAACATATCCTTAGTCCTCTTCAGGTACTTCAGGATATTCTTGACCGCTGTCCAGTGTTCCTTGCCGGGATTACTTTGGTACCTTCCTACCAAACTTACGGCAAGGTTTATATCAGGTCTGGTACACAGCATGGCATACATAATAGACCCTATGGCCGAGGCATAGGGGATGACACTCATCTGTTCTATATCTTCTGCCGTGGTCGGGCATTGAGCCGTGCTCAATTGCACACCTTGCAATACAGGCAAGAACCCCTTCTTGGACTGATCCATACTGAACTTCTTCAATATCTTGTCAAGGTATGTACTCCGTGAAAGACCAATGAGGCGTCTTGATCTATCTCTATAGATCTTGATGCCTAATATATAAGCAGCTTCTCCAAGGTCCTTCATTGAAATATTCAAATAGGCCTTTATACTTTCCAAGAATTCTATATCATTTCCCATCAATAATATGTCATCCACATATAATATGAGAAATGCTACAGAGCTCCCACTCACTTTCTTGTAAACACAGGCTTCTCCATAAGTCTGTGTAAACCCAAACGCTTTGATCATCTCATCAAAGCGAATGTTCCAACTCCGAGATGCTTGCACCAGCCCATAGATTGAGCGCTGGAGCTTGCACACTTTGTTAGCATTCTTAGGATCGACAAAACCTTCCGGCTGCATCATATACAACTCTTCCTTAAGGAAGCCATTAAGGAATGCCGTTTTGACGTCCATCTGCCATATCTCATAATCATAGTATGCGGCAATTGCTAACATGATTCGGACGGACTTCAGCTTCGCTACGGGTGAGAAAGTCTCATCGTAGTCAACCCCTTGAACTTGTCGATAACCCTTAGCGACAAGTCGAGCTTTGTAGATGGTCACATTACCATCTGCGTCCGTCTTCTTCTTAAAGATCCATTTGTTTTCTATGGCTCGCCGCTCATCGGGCAAGTCAGTCAAAGTCCATACTTTGTTTTCATACATGGATTCTATCTCGGATTTCATGGCTTCTAGCCATTTGTCGGAATCCGGGCCCGCCATCGCTTCTTCATAGTTCGAAGGTTCACCGTTGTCTAACAACATGATTTCCAGGACAGGGTTGCCGTACCACTCTGGTGCGGAACGTGTCCTTGTGGACCTACGAAGTTCAGCAACTTGATCTGAAGCTTCATGATCATCATCATTAACTTCCTCCCCAGTCGGTGTAGGCACCACAGGAACATTTTCCCGCGCTGCGCTACTTTCCGGTTCGGAAGGGGTGACTATCACCTCATCAAGTTCCACTTTCCTCCCACTCAATTCTTTCGAGAGAAACTCCTTCTCCAGAAAGGACCCGTTCTTGGCAACGAAGATCTTGCCTTCGGATCTGAGGTAGAAGGTATACCCAATAGTTTCCTTAGGGTATCCTATGAAGACGCATTTTTCCGATTTGGGTTCGAGCTTTTCAGGTTGAAGTTTCTTGACATAAGCATCGCATCCCCAAACTTTTAGAAACGACAGCTTAGGTTTCTTCCCAAACCATAATTCATACGGTGTCGTCTCAACGGATTTAGACGGTGCCCTATTTAAAGTGAATGCGGCAGTCTCTAAAGCATAGCCCCAAAATGAGAGCGGTAAATCGGTAAGAGACATCATAGATCGCACCATATCCAATAGAGTGCGATTACGACGTTCGGACACACCATTTCTCTGAGGTGTTCCAGGCGGCGTGAGTTGTGAAACTATTCCACATTTCCTTAAGTGTGCACCAAACTCGTGACTTAAATATTCTCCACCACGATCTGATCGTAAGAATTTTATTTTCCTGTCACGTTGATTCTCGACTTCACTCTGAAATTCCTTGAACTTTTCAAAGGTTTCAGACTTGTGTTTCATTAGGTAGACATATCCATATCTACTTAAATCATCAGTGAGAGTGAGAACATAACGATATCCTCCGCGAGCCTCAACACTCATTGGACCGCACACATCGGTATGTATGATTTCCAATAAGTTGGTTGCTCGCTCCATTGTTCCGGAGAACGGAGTCTTGGTCATCTTACCCATGAGGCATGGTTCGCACGTGTCAAATGATTCGTAATCAAGAGACTCCAAAAGTCCATCTGCATGGAGCTTCTTCATGCGCTTGACACCAATGTGACCAAGGCGGCAGTGCCACAAGTATGTGGGACTATCGTCATCAACTTTACATCTTTTGGTATTCACACTATGAACATGTGTAACATCACGTTCGAGATTCATCAAAAATAAACCATTGACCAGCGGGGCATGACCATAAAACATATCTCTCAAATAAATAGAACAACCATTATTCTCGGATTTAAATGAGTAGCCATCTCGAATTAAACGAGATCCAGATACAATGTTCATGCTCAAAGCTGGCACTAAATAACAATTATTGAGGTTTAAAACTAATCCCGTAGGGAGATGCAGAGGTAGCGTGCCGACGGCGATCACATCGACCTTGGAACCATTCCCGACGCGCATCGTCACCTCGTCCTTCGCCAGTCTCCGTTTATTCCGTAGTTCCTGTTTTGAGTTACAAATATGAGCAACCGCACCGGTATCAAATACCCAGGAGCTACTACGAGTACTGGTAAGGTACACATCAATTACTAGTATATCACATATACCTTGGGTGTTGCCGGCCTTCTTCTTGTCCGCTAAGTATTTGGGGCAGTTCCGCTTCCAGTGACCACTTCCCTTGCAATAAAAGCACTCAGTCTCGGGCTTGGGTCCATTCTTTGACTTCTTCCCGGTAACTGGCTTACCGGGCGCGGCAACTCCCTTGCCGTCCTTCTTGAAGTTCTTCTTACCCTTGCCCTTCTTGAACTTAGTGGTTTTATTCACCATCAACACTTGATGTTCTTTTCTGATCTCTACCTCAGCTGATTTCAGCATTGAATATACCTCGGGAATGGTCTTTTCCATCCCCTGCATATTGTAGTTCATCACAAAGCTCTTGTAGCTTGGTGGAAGCGACTGGAGGATTCTGTCAATGACCGCGTCATCCGGGAGATTAACTCCCAGCTGAGACAAGCGGTTGTGCAACCCAGACATTCTGAGTATGTGCTCACTAACAGAACTGTTCTCCTCCATTTTACAGCTGAAGAACTTGTCGGAGACATCATATCTCTCGACCCGGGCATGAGCTTGAAAAACCAGTTTCAGCTCCTCGAACATCTCATATGCTCCATGTTTCTCAAAACGCTTTTGGAGACCCGGTTCTAAGCTGTAAAGCATGCCGCACTGAACGAGGGAGTAATCATCAGCACGCTGCTGCCAAGCGTTCATAACGTCTTGGTTCTCAGGGATTGGTGCTTCACCTAGCGGTGCTTCTAAGACATAATCTTTCTTGGCTGCTATGAGGATGATCCTCAGGTTCCGGACCCAGTCCGTATAGTTGCTGCCATCATCTTTCAGCTTGGTTTTCTCTAGGAACGCGTTGAAATTGAGGACAACGTGGGCCATTTGATCTACAATACATAGTGTAAAGATTTAGACTAAGTTCATGATAATTAAGTTCATATAATCAAATTATTTAATGAACTCCCACTCAGATAGACATCCCTCTAGTCATCTAAGTGAAACATGATCCGAGTTTAACTAGGCCGTGTCCGATCATCACGTGAGACGGACTAGTCAAGATCGGTGAACATCTCCATGTTGATCGTATCTTCTATACGACTCATGCTCGACCTTTCGGTCCTCCGTGTTCCGAGGCCATGTCTGTACATGCTAGGCTCGTCAAGTGAACCTAAGTGTATTGCGTGTGTTCCGAGGCCATGTCTGTACATGCTAGGCTCGTCAACACCCGTTGTATTCGAACGTTAGAATCTATCACACCCGATCATCACGTGGTGCTTCGAAACAACGAACCTTCGCAACGGTGCACAGTTAGGGTGAACACTTTCTTGAAATTATTATAAGGGATCATCCTACTTGCTACCGTCGTTCTAAGCAAATAAGATGCAAAAACATGATAAACATCACATGCAATCAAATAGTGACATGATATGGCCAATATCATCATGCTCCTTTGATCTCCATCTTCGGGGCACCATGATCATCTTTGTCACCGGCATGACACCATGATCTCCATCATCATGATCTCCATCATTGTGTCTTCATGAAGTCGTCACGCCAACGATTACTTCTACTTCTATGGCTAACGCGTTTAGCAATAAAGTAAAGTAATTTACATGGCGTTTATTTAATGACACGCAGGTCATACAAAATAATAAAGACAACTCCTATGGCTCCTGCCGGTTGTCATACTCATCGACATGCAAGTCGTGATTCCTATTACAAGAATATGATCAATCTCATACATCACATATATCATTCATCACATCTTCTGGCCATATCACATCACATAGCACTTGCTGCAAAAACAAGTTAGACGTCCTCTAATTGTTGTTGCAAGTTTTTACGTGGTTTGTAGGTTTCTAGCAAGAACGTTTCTTACCTACGTATGACCACAACGTGATTTGCCAATTTCTATTTACCCTTCATAAGGACCCTTTTCATCGAATCCGTTCCGACTAAAGTAGGAGAGACAGACACCCGCTAGCCACCTTATGCAACTTGTGCATGTCAGTCGGTGGAACCAGTCTCACGTAAGCGTACGTGTAAGGTCGGTCCGGGCCGCTTCATCCTACAATGCCGCCGAAACAAGAAACGACTAGTAGCGGCAAGAAGAATTGGCAAACTCAACGCCCACAACTGCTTTGTGTTCTACTCGTGCATAGTAACTACGCATAGGCCTGGCTCATGATGCCACTGTTGGGAATCGTAGCATAATTTTAAAATTTTCCTACGTTCACCAAGATGCATCTATGGAGTGTACTAGCAACGAGGGGAAGGGAGTGCATCTACATACCCTTGTAGATCGCGAGCAGAAGCGTTCCAATGAACGTGGATGACGGAGTCGTACTCGCCGTGATCCAAATCACCGATGACCGAGTGCCGAACGGACGGCACCTCCGCGTTCAACACACGTACGGTGCAGCGACGTCTCCTCCTTCTTGATCCAGCAAGGGGAAAGGAGAGGTTGTTGGAGATCCAGCAGCACGACGGCGTGGTGGTGGATGTAGCGGGTCTCGGCAGGGCTTCGCTAAGCTTCTGCGAGAGAGAGAGAGGTGTTGCAGGGGAGGAGGGAGGCGCCCAAGGCTGTTGTGTGCTGCCCTCCCTCCCCCCTTTATATAGGCCCCCTGGGGGGGGGCCGGCCCTGGAGATCAGATCCAAGGGGGGGGGGGCGGCCAAGTGGGGGGGAAGGGGTGCCTTGCCCCCCAAGGCAAGGGGGAACTCCCCCCTAGGGTTCCCAACCCTAGGCGCATGGGGGGAGGCCCAAGGGGGGCGCCCCAGCCCACTAGGGGCTGATTCCCTTCCACTTTCAGCCCACGGGGCCCTCCGGGACAGGTGGCCCCACCCGGTGGACCCCCGGGACCCTTGCGGTGGTCCCGGTACAATACCGATAACCCCCGAAACTTTCCCGGTGGCCGAAACTGGACTTCCTATATATAATTCTTCACCTCCGGACCATTCCGGAACCTCTCATGACGTCCGGGATCTCATCTGGGACTCCGAACAACTTTCGGGTTTCCGCATACATATATCTCTACAACCCTAGCGTCACCGGACCTTAAGTGTGTAGACCCTACGGGTTCGGGAGACATGCAGACATGACCGAGACGCCTCTCCGGTCAATAACCAACAGCGGGATCTGGATACCCATGTTGGCTCCCACATGTTCCACGATGATCTCATCGGATCAACCACGGTGTCGAGGATTCAATCAATCCCGTATACAATTCCCTTTGTCAATCGGTATGTTACTTGCCCGAGATTCGATCGTCGGTATCCCAATACCTTGTTCAATCTCGTTACCGGCAAGTCTCTTTACTCGTACCGCAATGCATGATCCCGTGACTAACGCCTTAGTCACATTGAGCTCATTATGATGATGCATTACCGAGTGGGCCCAGAGATACCTCTCCGTCATACGGAGTGACAAATCCCAGTCTCGATCCGTGCCAACCCAACAGACACTTTCGGAGATACCCGTAGTGCACCTTTATAGTCACCCAGTTACGTTGTGACGTTTGGCACACCCAAAGCACTCCTACGGTATCCGGGAGTTGCACGATCTCATGGTCTAAGGAAAAGATACTTGACATCGGAAAAGCTCTAGCAAACGAAACTACACGATCTTTTATGCTATGCTTAGGATTGGGTCTTGTCCATCACATCATTCTCCTAATGATGTGATCCTGTTATCAATGACATCCAATGTCCATAGTCAGGAAACCGTGACTATCTTTTGATCAACGAGCTAGTCAACTAGAGGCTTACTAGAGACAAGTTGTGGTCTATGTATTCACACATGTATCACGATTTTCGGACAATACAATTATAGCATGAATAATAGACAATCACCATGAACAAAGAAATATAATAATAACCATTTATTATTGCCTCTAGGGCATATTTCCAACAGCATGGTCTTCTCCTCCACCAGATGGATGTGAAGACGGTTTTTCTGAATGGAGAGCTAAACGAGCAAATCTAGATGCAACAGCCAGATGGCTCTGTGATAGATGGTCAGGAAAGAAAGGTGTGTAGGTTGCTGAAATCTTTATATGGCCTGAAACAAGCACCTAAGCAATGGCATGACAAGTTTAATGCAACTCTGACATCTGTTGGCTTCGTTGTTAATGAAGCTGACAAATGTGTATACTATCGCCATGGTGGGGGCGAAGGAGTTATACTGTGCTTGTATGTTGATGACGTACTGATATTTGGAACCAACCTCAAAGTTATTGAGGAGGTCAAGTCGTTCCTATCTCAGAACTTTGAGATGAAAGACCTTGGTGTGGCTGTTGTTATCTTGAACATCAAGCTACTGAGAGATGACGACGGTGGGATTACACTTCTGCAATCCCATTATGTTAAGAAGGTGTTGGGTCGTTTTGGATATTCGAACGGCACACCATCTCAAACACCATATGATCCTAGTGTGTTGATTCGAAAGTTCGAAGGCACGGCTAAAGATCAATTGAGATACTCTCAAACCATTGGTTCACTCATGTACCTAGTGTGCGCAACGAGGCCTGACATCACATTTGCTGTGAGCAAACTGAGCCGATTTGTTTTCAAACCGTGTGATGTACACTGGCGTGCTGTTGAAAGAGTTATGCGCTATCTGAAAGGTACTATGAACTATGGACTTCACTATACCAGATACCCGTCGGTACTTGAAGGGTACAGTGATGCGAATTGGATTTCTGATGCTGATGAGATAAAGGCCATAACTGGGTATATATTTACTCTTGGAGGTGGCGCTGTTTCCTGGAAGTCTTGCAGGCAAATGATCTTAACGAGATCGACAATGGAACCAGAATTAACAGCATTAGACACATCTGTTGGAAATATGCCCTAGAGGCAATAATAAATGGTTATTATTGTATTTCTTTGTTCATGGTAATTGTCTATTATTCATGCTATAATTGTATTGTCCGGAAATCGTAATACATGTGTGAATACATAGACCACAACCTATCCCTAGTAAGCCTCTAGTTGACCACAACATGCCGACGATCGAATCTCGGGCAAGTAACATACCGATTGACAAAGGGAATTGTATACGGGATTGACTGAATCCTCGACATCGTGGTTCATCCGATGAGATCATCGTGGAACATGTGGGAGCCAACATGGGTATCCAGATCCCGCTGCTGGTTATTGACCGGAGAGGCATCTCGGTCATGTCTGCATGTCTCCCGAACCCGTAGGGTATACACACTTAAGGTCCGGTGACGCTAGGGTTGTAGAGATATATGTATGCGGAAACCCGAAAGTTGTTCGGAGTCCCGGATGAGATCCCGGACGTCACGAGAGGTTCCGGAATGGTCCGGAGGTGAAGAATTATATATAGGAAGTCCAGTTTCGGCCACCGGGAAAGTTTCGGGGGTTACCGGTATTGTACCGGGACCACCGGAAGGGTCCCGGGGGTCCACCGGGTGGGGCCACCTATCCCGGAGGGCCCCGTGGGCTGAAAGTGGAAGGGAACCAGCCCTTAGTGGGCTGGGGCGCCCCCCTTGGGCCTCCCCCCATGCGCCTAGGGTTGGGAACCCTAGGGGGAGCTTCCCCCTTGCCTTGGGGGGCAAGGCACCCCTTCCCCCCCACTTGGCCGCCGCCCCCCCTTGGAGATCTGATCTCCCAAGGGCTGGCGCCCCCCCGGGGTCCTATAAATAGTGGGGGTGAGGGAGGGCAGCAAACTACAGCCTTGGGCGCCTCCCTCCTCCCCTGCAACACCTCTCTCTCTCTCGCAGAAGCTCGGCGAAGCCCTGCCGGAGACCCGCTACATCCACCACCACGCCGTCGTGCTGTTGGATCTCCATCAATCTCTCCTCCCCCCTTGCTGGATCAAGAAGGAGGAGACATCGCTGCACCATACGTGTGTTGAACGCGGAGGTGCCGTCCGTTCGGCACTCGGTCATCGGTGATTTGGATCACGGCGAGTACGACTCTGTCATCCACGTTCATTGGAACGCTTCCGCTCGCGATCTACAAGGGTATGTAGATGCACTCCCTTCCCCTCGTTGCTAGTAGACTCCATAGATGCATCTTGGTGAGCGTAGGAAAATTTTAAATTATGCTACGATTCCCAACAACATCTAGTGCCGAAGCAGGATGGCTTCGAGATCTTTTGATGGACTTGCCATTGGTTGATAAACCGGTTTCGGCTATCCTTATGAACTGTGACAATCAGACTGTCATCACCAAGGTGAAGAGTTCAAAGGACAACATGAAGTCCAACAAACACATAAGAATGAGATTAAAAGCTGTCAGAAAATTAAGAAACTCGGGAATGATAGCGTTGGAGTATGTCCATACAGCTAAGAATCTGGCAGATCCCTTTACTAAAGGGATATCACGTGTTGTGATAGATAGTGCATCGAGGGATATGGGTATGAGACCCACATAAGTTGCCACGATGGTAACCCAACCTATGTGATCGGAGATCCCGTGAAGTAGGACCTGGGAAAACAAGCCAGTGGTGAACTGGGGAGAGTAACTATACTAACTCACTCCGTTGGAGATGCAATACTCTTGATACTGTATGGTAGGATGACTAATGTCTTAATGTGTTCCAAAGCTTATGTAAGCAACATGCTATCCTACAGAGTGATCTTTGGAGGAACACACCTATATGAGCCCAACTGCTGGTCACAGTCTATGAGATTGGGGTGATCTCCAGTAAGCTCATAAATAGGCCAGGAGTGTGACTTATATGCTCCACCTGAGGGGTCAGCCTTCGGTAGCCTAGTACTAGTAAGACATGTGGTGAAGCTTCTTTACGCCAAACTAACAATTCAAGGCTTAGTCCATTGTTTAGTTGTGAAGGAGTGTAGCTACTTGCTCTAGGTGAAGTTCAACCTTAACAGGTCTTCATTGAAACACTGGTATATCGAAACATCAATTGGAACAGAGGACACAACGGGCCCTCGAGATCTGGTTGGGGATTGCTGAAATATGGGATGGGCTTTAGGCCCATCTAGCAATTTCTGGAAATCTCTAAGGGCCCATGTGTGTTTAGTTGGCACTAGGTGTAGTGGAAAGTTTAGTCCCACCCCGAAAGTTGGAGAGGAGTTGGACCTCCTTATAAGGGTTTCTCTTCTACATGCTATTGGAGCTTGAGAATAGAAGAGACCCTCGCGCACTCTTCCTCTGCCGCCCGCCTCATCACGACGCGCCGCGGGTTGCGGGAATGAGCCGAGCCGAGCTCACACCTATCCGCTTATTTTTGCCAGTCACTAACGGAGAGTTTCTGACAGCTGGGCCACGATCTGAGACGTCAGATTGTGGGCTGTCACGGACTCAGACATGGGTCGAGCCCACGTCTCTCCACGCGGCTGCGCCTATATAAGTGCGAGGTGTCTCCTAACCCTAGCCGCCACGAACATATCACATCTGCTCCACGCGCACGCCCACCGTCGTTCCTTTGCTGCTGCTGCCGCCCGTGACTCCATCCCGTCCGCCGCGTACACGGTCGACGGGAGAGCAGGTCTCCGAAACCACGCCCCTCCGGTTCCTGTACGGGAGATGGGCGAATAGGTTTTTGGGAAGCGACTACGCGACTGCTCGCCTCCGATCCGCTACTTCCTCCTCTACGTCCGCGTCGTCTTCATCATCACTATGTCGCAGTCCGACGCCGGCCGTCTCGCTGCCGAGAAGCTCGAGGCTGACAAGAAGGTCACCGAGGACGCTGCTGCTGCCATCGCCGCCGCGGCCTCTGCATGGCCTACTAGAGGGTATAACTCGTTTATCCCACTCCTACTGTTTTCTGTTTTAGCCATGCTAGCGTTATACGTAGATCTTTCTGCAATTAGCGTAGTATATGTTTGCATGTTTGAATATCAGTATGCGATTATATGTGTCAATGCCATGCTAGTGATTTACTCGTGGATTAAGTTAATCGGAAAATTGCCTATTTACTCAACAAAAGGTGGCTAGCTGTCTTGTTTTTGTCTTTGGGTTGTTAGTTTTCTCTGTTGTGTTTCCCCTTTTTGTGGTCTAATTTCTTCCTTTTCTGGGTGCGCTTTCATGGTACGTTGAGAGGTGTGTTTCTGAAAATGATATCATAAAGGGGTTGAAGAGGTTCAGGATTTGGCCCTCGCTGCTCCCTGGTAATGCCTTTGTCCTGTCATTTTATACGTTTGATTTGTCTTTTTTTCTTTCACCTCCCATGGCAGATACAACGACATAAATACTAGTAATTATGGTCCTTATGTTTTCCGAGTGAATGGTTTGTTTGCTCATCTCATGAATTCCTTCACTAGTGCAGAATGGGCCTAAGAGCATCTCCAGCCGAGCTCCCAACACGCCCTTCTGAGGCGATTTTTTCGCGCCGGCGCATAAAAATCGGCTCAGCCGTGCCCCCAGAAACCCAATTTTCGCCGGCTCGGGCCGAATTTGGCGCCAGCGGACCCAGGTCGAACCCGGCGCGCTGGGGGCGCTCGGGGGCGCCGGGCGAAACGGTTTTGGCGCGAAAGAGCCGCGGGCCCGCCGAGTCAGTGACACTCGCCTCGTCGTCCTCAGAACGCCTCGGTTTCCCGCGGGGAATCAATGCCAAGGCTGCCGCCGGTCAGCCTTCCAGTGATTCCTCACGGGGAGGCTCTTCACGGGCGGCGCGGCGACGCCTCACTCCCCGCCCCGCGTACACACGCCTCCCCGGCGGCTATAAAAAGCCCCCCGCCGCTGGCCACAGACGCCGTGCTCTCTCTCTCTCTCTCTCTCTCTCTCTCTCTCTCTCTCTCTCTCTCCGCCGCCGACGAACCTCTCCTCTCTCCCAGCCCCAGCCACAACAATGTGCGAGCGGTTCCCCGACGACGGAGCGGCGGCCAACGGCTTCGGCCGCCGCTCGCTGCAATCGTGGGAGGCGCACCTTCTTTTCGAGGCCAACATCCCGGCGCCTCCAGACATGCGCGCTGGGCCGACAGGATGGAGGCTCAGCGCCGGAGGCGTCCCCATTCCCCCCTTGCCGGACGTCGTCGCGCGCCCCGACTACTTCGCCGGCGAGGTTGACCACGTTCGGTCGTCGCTGACCGAGGAGCAGCGCGCCTCCCCGCAGTACGCCGCCGACAATCACGAGGCGTGGGCGGCGTACTTCCAGCGCCGACAGGAGCAGCGTCTCGCCTCCACCAACGGGGCAGCGGTGGTGGGGGGCGGCCGGTGGAACAACGAGGGGCGGCGCCTGTGGTGGTCCATCCTGGCCGGACGCTCCGCGAGATTCTCGCGCACCTAGAGGGCGGCAACAACCCGCCGCTCACATACCCGGCTGCCGCCCCGGTCCCCCGCCGCGGCGCCGGGCAATGGATGCCCAGGAGGTTTGTCTCCGGCTCGTTGTCCTCGTCCCGCTCCTCTCCCCACTCCTCCGGCTCTCCGGCGGTGTTCGGCGTCAAGGCTGAGCCCGCAGCGGAGACCCCGCTCGGCCGGCGCAGCTGCTCGGCCGGCATCGTCATCAACGAAGGCGGCGGTCGCGCCTCATCCTCGGCTCCTGCCCGACTCGTCAAGCCGAAGACGGAGCCGGGGCTCCCCGTCGTGAAGACGGAGCCCGGGCTCGCCAGCGGCGTCAAGGAGGAGGTGCTCGACGATGAAGCGGCCCTTAAATGGGCACGCGACGACTGGGTGCAGACGGAGAGAGAGCACCGGCGCGCCGCCTTCGCGCGGTTCGAAGCTTGTCGCCGTGGACGGGACGAGGAAGGCATCGTCGTCCTCGACGACAGCAAAGACGACGACGACGCGCCGCCACCACCGGTCCGCCATGGAGACGCCGGGGAGGGGTCCAGCAGTGGCGGCCGCGCCATCAAGAAGGAGAAGGCCGACGACTCCGACGAGGACGGCGGCGACGTCGGGGACTTCGCCACGCTGATCGACTTCTTCGCCCCGTAGATGCCTTTTTATAAATAATTTATGTAAACGCCGAACATGTTGAATATGAATGTCTAGTTTGCCGAATTTTAGCCGAACTTTGCCGAATTCAGATTTTTTAAAATTAAAAAAACGCGTATGGGGCGAGCGGCTGGGAACCCGCTCGCCCCCACGCCGATTTTTAGCGTCGGCTCGCCCCCAGGGGGCGCGTAAAAGCGCCGCCGGGGGGGGGGGGGCAACGGCTGGAGATGCTTAAGACAACACATCTATTGTTGAACTGAACTATGTGCGACGCATGCATCACAAATGGTAGAAAAATAAACTCGTGCGCCATTAAAACCATGCGTGAAGGGCGGCCAACCAGCTATGCCACGTGGCGCAAGCTGGTTGGCCGCGGTGAGAAATCTTTTGCAATTTTTTTAAAATGAAGGTATGGATTATTTTTTAAATGTATTTTTTTGAGATGAAGACGAGGGCCTCTGGTATTTTTTGAATGGAGGGTTATGCAAGGTGGCACTCGCTGGATAGGCTGTTGTGGTAATTTTTTTTACTTCTTTTTTAGATGAGGGTGAGGATTTTTTTTTTGACATGTTTTTTTAGACGGAGGCAAGGACTCTATGTATTTTTTAAATGGAAACGCGCGCACAGCTTCCTTTCAAGCGGCGCCACAAGATGGCGCCCCTACCACTAGTAAAACAAAACGTGTGGGATGACCCATCCATCGGGCACGATTTTCGTATGAAGACCGTGTGTGATAAGGGGCACACATCAAAGAGTTGCGTGTGTAATATGTCGTTATAATGCGCATGATTGAAATGTTGGCAATGTGTGCTTTCATTGGTAAACGCTTTACAAAAATGAAATGTTTGTGATGGTTTGAAGCATCGCGCACTATGCGTTGTATGAATACTGGTGTGTAAAAATTTGGAAGTTACACACATGGTTTTTTAAAGGCGACCCGTGTGTGTTAACTTGTGACAGGCAGAAGATTCCGTGTTAGCTCGCGCTTCCTTCTTTCCTAAATTTTTCATTAATGGCGTTATTCAAACATGCCAGCATTTTCCGCCAATCCCTCATCGATTTCTGCTTGCAAAGATGATTGCGACAAACTAAAAAGCAAACAAAGCACTCGGGCTCACATGAGCTCAGGTGAACAGTAAATTCTGAAAAATAATTTAAAAAACATGCAATTTTTTACGATGAAATCACATTCGTGGAGGTGTGGGAAAAAATCAATGTTCCAGAAGTGTGTTTTTGGGAGCATTTTGAAGCAACGATTTTGTTTTTTCGCCCACACCTCTACGAATGTGATTTCATTACGAAATTTTGCACGCATGTAAAAAAAAATATCAATGTTTCTTGCAAAAGAAATCAGATTTTTTTTAAAATATATACTATTTTTCAGAGATTACTGTTCACCCGAACCTCACAATAGCACTTTCGATCCACTAGCTTCTGCTTTCCAAAAGATTATCATGAGAATGTCCATGATGACAATGAATGGCAGCAGGATAGGTGATTCCCCTAGTGATCTAAACGCTCTTACAGAGTACTACCAGTGTCGTCGACAACAGAAGCCCGACAAATTGGCGAGGCGTCCTAAAAAGAGTGAGGTGACATGCAGAGAACGGCGGAGGCAGCAGTGAGGTTGTCACATCCACCGGAACCGGATGTACCCAGGCTACAACTTCTTGGAAAAGCAAATGATAGATCCGAGGACACGCTAGCTTAGCCCTGCGACACGCTAGCTTAGCCCTGCGACATTCTTCTATAAAAGGAGAGAATTTTCCTTTACAAATTTGAAAGAAAGGGTCGCCGATAACAGCCGAAATACAAGAGTTCAATATATGTATCCCTGCCGGTCTGCAGGACCAACAGGCTAGATTTTTACAAGTTTTATACAGAGAAACGGATCCACCTCTCAAGGCACTGGGAGGTTGGGAGTGAAGCATTCGCCAGGTTCGTCTCAGCTATCAGCGTACTCGCAGTCCAGCAAGCGAGCGAGGATCTCCTGGCAGCTCGGCCGATCCTGGGGCTCCGCCCAGCAATCTGCAGTAAACAAAACAATTTCCCTAAGCTGAAACTAAAGAACAGAATAAGCTGAAGAACATTGACTCAAAAATGATCCCAGACTTGTTCCACCGTTAACCTGGAACAGAAAAACATCGCTTCTGAAAGCATCATTACCTGCAATTAACTTGCCAAGAGGCCCTTCTGGAATTTCAAGCAGCGACCCTTCAGTAACTGCGTACACCACCTATAAAATGCCAATTCTCAAGTTCAGTGAACAACTCTTGGAGCAAAAGAACTGCTTTGCCTACTAACATGTACTCCCTCCGTTCCAAAATATAAGTCTTTCTGGAGATTCCACCAAGTGACTACATACGGAGCAAAATGAGTGAATCTACACTCTAAAATATGTCCATATACATTCGTATGTTGTATTCCATTTAAAATGTCTAAAAAGACTTATATTTAGGAACGGAGGGAGTATAACCATCAAGAAATAGGGATGCACCAGACAGGATTAAATGATCAGCACGGTAGAGATCAGAATGCCGCATATGGTTCAGTTAAGAGAATCTCTTTAGATAATTTGGTTATATTGCAGACGTTTTGATGAAAGTCGATGAATGCTTACTTTAACTGGGCCGATCCCATCCCATGGGCGGCTCAATGTGCACAGCTCCCACATTATCACACCAAGGCTGAAAATGTCACATTTTTCTGAGAAGGGTTCGTTCCTAATGAGCTCAGGGGCCATCCATTCTGGTGTGCCAGCAGAGGAGTTATCAGTCATAGGACTATCTGTTATTGCTCGAGAAAGGCCAAAGTCACATATCTTGACAGTCCAATACTTGTTCACCAGACAGTTCGCACTTTTCAGGTCCCTGTGAACTATCTTCATGCGGTGTATGCACATCAATCCCCTTTCACAAAATAATTCCTTTTAGACGGGCAATTAATAATAAAAGGTAGTCGGAGCTGGGACGAGATTGAGGATTTGAGCTCTAAACGATAAGAGAATTACATCAAATGGATTGAGTATTTTCCTAGAAGTTCCAGGACATCAAATAACAGCTAGTAGACATGTATAGAGTAACATCACTTGTATACAGGGTAAGAGCTAACCTGCATATATCACGAATAATTTTCAGCCTCCTGCGCCAGCTGAGTTTCTTTTTGTGACCACTCATATGGATGAGATAGTACAGTGATCCCATTTCCATATATTCAGTAACCATTGACAGGTGCGGAGGTACCATGCATGCCCCAAGGAACAATATTACTACAGAACAGAATAGAAAAGTTCGTTTAAGAGCCCTGTTCCTAACATATGGCAGTTGATGTCTCGAACGGAGATGCCGAGATTGTAGTTTGATACTATAGTTTGCATTTGTCAAAATGAGCTCTTACCATTTGGATGCCGCAGCCGGCTGAAAAGGAATAGTAAAATTATTAATGCACTCGTGCAGACAATGAAAAACAGAAGGTTATCCACATTAGTGAATCAAGAGTGGCTCAGGTACCTCAGGATGTATATCTCATTGCAAAAATCTTCCATGTTTTCAGTCGTCAGATCCTGCTCCAGAAATACTTTGATGGCGACATCAGTGCCATTCCATATACCACGGAAAACCTCTCCAAAGAATCCTGGAGAAGCATTTCGACAAAGGTGAGCCTGCACTTTTGACAGGCTAAAAAAATGCTGACGAATAAAAACACAAAGGAAAACAGACAATTTCAAGCTAGAGCATTTGAATATGAAACAGAAGACCGCATTATGATGACTATCAAATGGTCCAAACAAGTCTCCATGTTTATTAGCATGTCTACTCATTGTTTCTAACTATCAAAGCGGAATAGCCGCCATTTAATAGTGACATCTTTAAATTCTCAGAAAAATAAACCAATGTCACTTACACAGTTCGACCTGAATATTTGATTTATTTTAATAAACTTTCAGTAAAACAATAATAAGATTTCATGAATAGCTTTGGCGAAGTCAAAATATGAAGACAGATATAAAATGTCAAGACAGTGTGCAAGACTTAGGATATAATTGAATCCGATTCATTTGATTATGAGAGCATTGTAGATAAGTCATACCCCCTCCGTTCCTAAATATTTGTCTTTTTAGGGATTTCAAATGAACTACCACATACGGATGTATATAGACATATTTTAGAGTGTAGATTCACTCATTTTGCTCCGTATGTAGTCACTTGTTGAAATCTCTAGAAAGACAAATATTTAGGAACGGAGGGAGTACAAAAATAATAATAATTTTTTGTTGATCGTTTGATTCTGAGTGCATACTACAAACATATCATACCATACTAAAGGCAACAAACACTTATCATTGCAAAGAACACAAGCATAACAACAAAAGGAGGGGAAAGGTTCATTTCAAAACACATGCATCAAGTCGACAATAGTAAATTTGTGTGAGGAAGTTCAAGATGACTTGCCTATTCCAACCCGTGTACCAATTGTAAGCTCAGAGAAATCTATGTTCCACTCTTGGAAAGGCGATAGAGGCTTATTAAAAGGAGAGCTTTGCAAAACCCTGTTCCATGCAAATACCATCTTCTCTTCGCTTATAAAATCACAATTATTGCTTGTTTCAGAAATTTCGCCCCCATAGTCATGAGGAGAAGTAGGCAATGACATAGCCTTCTGAGTAGAACCAGCTCGGTTTCTCAAGCCATTGTTCGTCCCAGATTTATCATCCTAAGAATGAAATGAAATTAGGATCCCAAGCTGATGAAATTCACAAGGGAATTACACGCACAGGAGATGAAAAGCCAACATATATAACATAAAACAATGAAAAACTAATGTACATTATTTGGGCAGTCGTTTGCATTGCTTTCGTCCGCCCCAATATATGAACATGAACCATCATTAACATGATCCCTTTGGAGGCGATTCTGCTTTAGTGTTTCATTCATAGCCCGAACTGCCCTGTCAAGATTTAAGATTTAAACAGTGAATACCTGATGCTCGATGAGCATATCTAACAGAATACAGACACATGCTCTAGGATATCTAGCATCTATACATGGCCATGAGCAAAGTATTCAGTGACACTTGAATCTTGCTATACTGGATTGAAGGCAACAAGCAAGCGCACCTACAAAACTTCTAATACGACCATGGAAACTCCAACCCCATCATATAGTTCAAAACAAGAATTACCTCACAATGTCATCTCCAATCTCAGGTGTGATGCTAATGCTTCTTCGCCTTATTCTTCGAGGGTTAGGTGTAGTAGTGACACCCTGATCATCTGATCTGCAAGTGTGTAATGATTTATTCAAAAATGGGGTTGCTATCCGAATTACTTTCACGATTATGAAAAGAAGCTTCAGAAAAGAAAAGCAAAACTGACATAAGACAAGTTCTTGTTCTTTACAAGGGTAAAGGATGCAAATTAATTTGGTTTCTCAAAAACTAACAAGGATTTTGAGTCCACAACCATGGAGATGGACATATGGGTGGAGATAAAAAAATCAGAAATGTAAGAGAAACATATTTCAAACTAGTTTCCATTACGAAGAGCAACACAAAGGTAATATTATGATTGGGAATAAGGTTAGTGGTTAACTAGAAAAGGTAGATTTCACCATCTATCGTGCGCAACACTTGCATTGGTTGCCCCTTTTCTTTTATAGAGCTTGCATTTACCTCCTAGATACATATATATGTATATCAAATCGTATGGTTTGCTACTAACAGTGAATAAGAGGAAGAACATAATGGAATAAAGGCCAGCAGTTTGTATTTGTGGCAGTAGGCAGTCAAGCTGACCAACTGAAACAAATTGGTCAATCGATATACAATGGAAAATAGTTGCGCCAGCAAAAAAACATTAAGAAATGCAACACCACACCAATAAAAAAAACACTGGCAAACCTTAAAGTAACTCTATCGGTGTATTCTTGAAATGATTGCCGGTCACCAAGTATGGATCTTCCCTTGGCCCTCATTAACGGATGCTCAGGACTACAAGGGGGAAAGCGACAAAAGTATCCTGTGAGAACATATATACCACCAGAAACTGGGAGGAAGAGACAATGAAACAGTAGATCGATGCTTATAGTTCCTATCATGTAAGAGAATACTCACTACTAGGTAAACATTTGGTAACACAGAAAAGCATACAAACTATAAGCATGAACGTGATATGGTAATATTAGTGCAAGTTTTGGTGAATGCAAAATAGGATGATTTTAGGAAAGGCGTGTATGAGTGCATCTGCAAATCAAACAAAAAAGAGCATGTAATTCGTCAAAATGGAATTTCCCAAGCCTATGAACAATGCATAGAACCTAAAAAAAAAGTGCATTAAACCCTCGGTAAAAATACCTTAGTACCTCTGAGCAATAAGGTTGTAGGGAAAGAACTGCGAACAGCAATACAAGGGATTACAGAATTTTACTAAAGCAGTTAATGCCTAGAGTCGAGTGGAAACCTTGAGCTAGCACCACGAGGTTCTTCAGCAACTCCTCTCCTCTGGCTTCGCCTCCAGAAGGCATTTGCGATGTTTGGCTCACTACATGATGTGCTGGTTTAAACAACGAACAATTTCTTAGAAAATGCAATGGAAAAGGCAGTAAAAACTCAAAAATATTGACACAAGTATGAGATTATTACATAAAATTCTGACAAAACAAACAAGACATCTCGGCAAATAACAACTTTCATTCTATGAAAGAGAAGGAAGAGTTCCATCTTATTGGTGAAGGACCAGGAATCAATGTTCTGGTAGATGTCAAAGATCTTTGCCGCTCTTGAGGGCACGCCTGCCTAGGCATCACACCAAAACACGCTCCCAACCCCCTCGGCGGGGAGCACAATACGGCATGTGGTCCCACATCCTGCAAGGGGTGGTGGGCTGAAGATTGGGATGCCGGCGTACCGTGCCGGGCACAGCGTTTGGTGCACGGCATTTTTAATAGTTTACGAGTTTTAATGTAGATCAAAGGTGGGGATTCAAACTAGTCCTTAATTGGTAATGTGATGAATTCCAGTTTTGCAACACCACTCGGCTCACCCCTCTGTCCTGGCCTCCTTCACCCGACTGACTCCCAACTCATCTTCGTTACGTTGATCTACTTCCTACACTGACAGACATGTTCCAGAATGTGCAAGCTTCTCCACCTCCCGCTGCAAGACACTTGTCCAGCAGCTTGTCTCGCGCCCCTTCCACGAGACCCTCTTGATGTAACATGGGCTGGCCCAAGCCAAGAAGCTATCGCGGCTATAAGATGGATGTTGAGAACTTGAGATGACCCTAGAGTATGATGTAAGCGTTGGGTTGGAACGCTAACTTGCTTTAAAATTCTGCATGCAGGCATGGAAAAATCCACTGCATGCATGTGTACATTGATTTTTGTAATTTAGTAATGTACTCCCTCCGTTCCTAAATATAAGTCTTTTTAGAGATTCTAATATGGACTACATACGAAGCAAAATGAGTGAATCTACACTCTAAAATACGTCCATATACATCCGTATGTGGTCCATATAGAAATCTCTAAAAAGACTTATATTTAGGAACGGAGGGAGTACTTTGCAATAAAAATGATTATTATCCTTGCAATAATACTGACAATCAGAGAAAAGTATAGAACTGTGCTTTGTAAGTGACTGGAATTCAAAAGCCATATCCCCGAAGGGGTGTATACTAAAGCAAAATTTACCAATCAATGGATAGTGACTTATCATTAGGTGATACCTTAATTTCCCCTCTGAGAATGTTCTCGATCTCAACATTGTATTACGCAATGAACGCCCAGATAGATTTGATGAAGCTTCGATTCTGTACTGAGATAGAGATGGAATATTTTTATCTTGCTCAAATATAAACTCTAGAAAGTTAGGAAAAATTAACAGAAGGATTGCACAAAAAAATAATGAAAGAACCAATACAGCTGATAGGTGCGTTTTTCTCCATATATGATATACCTGAGCATGTAACCTTTCTAATGGTAATTTCAAGTTCAAAATATCGGATACCGTGCTAGTGGATTTGGTGCAGAAAGAGCGATATGACCGAAATATCGGCCGATATGACCAATACTGAGGCTGATGTGACCAAAATATCAGACCATACTTGATATAAGCAGGCAGCCGAAACCGCAATATCAGCAATATATCAGCCAATGCAGACGCTATTTAGAACCATAGCACAACAACTATACAATTAAAATATCCATGACTGATTTTCTTCTGTACAATTTCTTTATTTGGTTAATGTTGTCAGATATAAACTTCCGACGTAAATTTCTCAAATATTCTGTATTTTCTCTTCATGCAAATAACCTATCTCAGCTTCTATTGCAGCCAGTGTGAAGATTCACTGTTGTAGCCACCATACAATCAATAATGTTCCAACCAACCAACCTAAACCAGCAAGGGGCATACATCACCATGTCTTACAAAATTATTTGTTTCAACAAGCATATGCTAGAATAATTATCAATCTTACAGTTCTATTGCATGATTATGTTTGAAAGTCATTAATAGCCTGCCCCACAACACAAACAATGATTTTTTCTCTATAATCAGACCATGCTATCTGTTTATTTTATTATTTTTTTGAACTTTAATGACAGTGGGAGGCCATGCTTTCTGTTCAAAGGTTCACGGTATAAGTTCATCCATAAAAGGGTGTGAGCCACTCAATATGCCAACTAATATTTTGTCCAGTGAGTGAACTATTAGCTCTCTATCATTATACCCATAGTGATATTGAAAAAATAATAAAGGCCTGAATTGCATAACTAAGTGGAGATATTTAATGCATAAGCATACCCTTCAGCTTCAACTTTATCAGATAATCCATATAGAGGACTGTTGGGCTCCAGGGGAGAATCACACGAGTCATTTTCAGCTGAATCACTCTCACCCGCAGCAGAGATATGTGATATAAAGATGGCCTTGGCTGAAAAAGGAATCAACTGGCCGGGAAATCGCATAAGGTCAACTAGTAGCTCCATAGAATTCAGCGGAACTACCACAGACATATGTTTGTAGGAGTCCACAAATCCAACTGCACCGTCATCAGGTAGACCCTATGAAGGAAACAATTTTAAGCATTTGAACTTATTTTTATCCTAAATATAACATGAACACGGAATATTATTCGATGCGCAAAGAAATATCTGAAATATACAAAGGATTGAAAAGGGATGTCAACATACCACAACAAGTTTACTCTCAAGGCCAACAGCATCTGCAAGAACTTTAAATAGGATAGCTCGGGGTCGGCATGATCCATGCCTTATCTGCCCAAGAAGTTGTGGTCCTCTATTTCCAAAGAAGTGAGTATCTTCGGTTGAAGCTCTTCCTGGACTTGCATCAGAGCTTTGGCCCTTGAAGCAGTCAAAAACCTGTTCGAGAATAACTTGCCAAGTTCTATTAGATACATCAAGCAATAAGTTAATTCTTTCTTACTTAAGCATCAATTCAATAAGAACGATTTGATGTAACTAATGCAAGGACTAACTAAAATATCAGTAACCAATACTACTCTAACCGAAAGTTTTAACCAAAATTGGTTTTACATGTCCATTAAGCCTCAAAAGTATCCCAAGATCATACCATAGCAGTGATCAACAAAGCCCCCAATGAGGAATTGCATATGTGAAAAATAGACAGTTGTATCGGGTTATAATTTCTAAAACTTACCAAACCTGCTATCTTCTTTATCACTAGAGCTGGATTGTTCAATCCTTTCACAAGTGCGCCACTAAGCTGCTTCAACATGAAAATCTTCTTATCCTTTTCAGCATCCACAACAATTATTTCAGGCTTAAGCCCATCTGCTTCAAGACTTTGAAGGTCAGTTAGTGATGGTATTGTTGGGAAACTCTCCTTCAGCTTTTTATCCTGTATGAGAGCATCACAGGTGGAAAAAACATAACCACAAAGAACTGAACAAAAGCAGAGCATCCTCTAAATCATTCGGGACTTAATAATCAGATTGAGAAGAGAAGTAAAAATTGTTGCAAAATCATAAGTCCAAATTCTAGTGTTTTTCCAATGATCCATAGTTTTATGACCTAGGAACTTGATTCCTCGTTTTACGAGAAAACAACTTGAGAAAAGACATTGGAAAGGTTGACATGCTTCACATGCTGCAAAACTGTGGCACTTTCTGAACCATATGAAATGTGATGGTCTAAAACAATGCCGCCCTTCAAAAATATAGGCAGTTTGTTACGTTTTCAGATTTATCGTTACTACACTGAAATAATACAAAGCCACCAAAAGAACAAAAAAAAATTAAGTCCACTTCCATAGCCACCAGTTTAGATGGAGCATTAAGCATCTTCTTTGGAAAGCAAGTGATTGACATGAATTTGGGAGCATCTAACTCAAAGGCCACATGACATGCACAAATAATCTAGTGTAGTTCTTTTATAAGGACTATGTCTCCAAAGAACAAAACATGCTTACTGGAGGGGGAGATACTCACCGGGATGATCGAATAGAAACCATTAGGAATAAACCCTGAATAAGTTCCAGTTGACCACAGTAACTGAGAAGCCTTCCAGGATGAGGACCTTGAATTTGACAGACTGAATTGCGATTCTTTTTCAGCCAAAACTTCTTGTTCTCTTGCTAAGGCGACAGATTCTATCTTCTCCAAAAAGTCTGGCGGCCACCAACTAGGTTCACATGAAGTAGCTTCAGATCGCCCAGAACTAGTTGGTGTTTCATCCATTTCTAGGTAGTGTAGTCCCTCATTCCAAACCCATGGGCACCATCTTTTGCATGCTAACAAAAGCCATACGAGAAAACTTTGTATTCAATATGACCACTGATCAGTCTGGCTGATATCTGCAAAATAAAAAAGAAACTTAATACAGATCTCAAGAAAAGCAGAAACGACTCAGACAAAGTTTAGCAGAGACCATAGCTTTTCTTATATCTAATTATCTGCATGGGGATTCTTTCACCCCATCTGAACTACTACTAAACTGATTGGCAGTTCTGCAACAGAAACCAAATACTTTGATTTTTTAGCAAGTCAGGGTTTGCTTAATCTAAACCCATCTATACACCTTGTCCACTTCTGATGGTGAGAATGGATTGTCTTTTCAACAACAAAATGCATGATTGATTAACAGACTATTTAAAAGTACAGTGATAAGTGCAAACTTGAGACAAACAGTCGGCTACTTGTTACTTTTCAAAATTCAAAAAAAAAAAAACTTGATAGAAACATCCAACTGAAAAGAGTGAGGACATGTGAACTGCGTGAGACTTTGGCTTTGCCCAGGGGAAAGGGCAACCTTTGTTGTTAGTAAAGCTCCGTTAGTGGTGTACAATGAAGGATTGCTAACTAAATAGAAATGAATCACGTCTCATCAGCTGACGTGCATCCTGATGGAAATCAGCTTCCGGAAAAGAACCCAACCCGCAACATCACATGAAAGTTTCCCATGTCTCATCAGAAACTTCCAGGGCAACCTGCATATTCTGTTGCATACAACCAAGCATAGCATGATGTACAGTTCCAGTTAACTCACATTTTATCCACTAGATAGATGCTATGACCAGTGGGCGCTGTTCATGCTGGCAGCCAAAAAATGTCGGCAATAATCCTATCCACGTCACTAACTGGGCCCACTCGGTATGAGTACATGGGGGCATACATGCACTCTAACTCTACGGTGTAGATCCAGGCTCTTATTTACCAAAATTTAGCAACTCGGTAGAAACCGTGGGTAAAAATGGAAAAGGTAAAACAGACCACTCTACCCATCAACATACAGTAAGCATAGTACAGCCCACAATCCCATAAACGGCCATGTAATAGCGTCAAGCTGTAGCTCAAGCCTTCCCTCCGGCGGCTATTTATGACCAAAACGGGAGGAATCAGGGGCGCCCGCACCTCGAGCCCGATTCTCTGCGGTCGCAGGACAATAACACCCCTGCCTGAGATGCTGCGCGCGCTGAGCAACAACAGGAACCGAATCATACGGATGGGCGGCGTACGCTGGCGGAGTACCAGCGAAGGAATCCGCACCTGCAGCGAGTATATTTCCCGGTACGGACGCATTTACACAGGGCGCGGTCCATATATTCGGATTCGAATTCTCGCAGGCCAGGACCGACCGACCGACTAGATCAGAGCGAAACGAATCCAGACAGGGAAGGGAGGGAGGGCCGGCTTACCAGCAGCAGGAGGAACAAGTCCAGGTGGATCTCCACGCCAATCCAGCACCAGCGGCGCAGTGCGGATGGAGGAGGAGGCGGTGGCGGAGAGCCCGAGGCGGCCCGCTTCGCTTCGGCGGAAGGAGTTGCCCGGCGGCTTCGGATTCGGATGGGCGGGCAGGGCTCGATCGCTGACGCGGGGGGGTTTGACGGTGCGGGCGAGAGAGGCAGTGGGGGAGAGGGGCGGTAGGTGTGATGGTATGTATGGTAGGTACTAGGTAGGCGACGATCGAGCAGCGTGCGGGCGAGGCCAGGGGAAGGAGGAGGAAGTAACTGGGAGGGAGTTGAGAGCTGAGGCCCGGGAACGAGGAGGGAGGAGAGCGCGAGACGGCGAGAGAGTGAAAAGTACGGCGGCTCGGTTCCAGTCCAGGCTGTGGGGGAAGCGTCGGTACGCACTGGCTTTGTGCGGGGAATGGCAGGGCGGCCAGGAGGGAACCCTGGCGACGGGGGTTTCGTGGGAGCACTTTGCTCCCGTGTGGCCGGCCCGTACGGTTTTTTATCGCGAGCGTAATGTGCATTTACTTCGAGGTCTTCGTTCGGAGCGTAATTAATGTTGGCTCGTTCGGTCCATTCGAGCTTTAGATATTCTCGTGCTGCTTGTTTCGATTTAATCGTACGGCCATGGAGTACTGGAGTGGAGTGATCTGTTCGCTTGATTTTGAACGTTATAATAAATATTACTCCTATGTCTTGTCTTAAAATGTAAGGTGGTTTTTTACGCTGTCAGCTATTATTGTGATGGTATATGGGGGGTTTGTAATTTCGTACAATGACAATTTATGGATTTATCAGACAAACTGAGTTTCATGTGCTATCCTAGATATGAGTGCAGCTTGCTATCATGTTTATCACTTCATGTCAGACGTAGACTTTCCGCGCCGAAAGTAGATATTTATATGAATTGTTAGCTTTCGCAAAAGGAAGATATATATGAATAGATATCTTGCTTATCTTGCACCGAAATCGCAAAACCATACACGTGGTTATCTTAGCGATGCATGCTTGCAATCTCTCGTCCACTGTAACCTTTTTGCACAACGTGTCTTCTGACCCTATGTCATCATGTTGTCAGTTTTGGTTCACTCGTCATCAAGATAAAGAGGTTGTGTCCGGATATGTGTTAGCTTGCGGCTTTGTACCAAATCACATGTATACTCATCAAGAAAAATGTGTCCTTCACCAACCCCGGATATTGGCTTGCTATGGTCTTAAAGATGATAAACAATGAACATTATATTTTATATGTTATTTGCATATGGGCAAGTATGAGGAGCAAAAGGAGTAATTATTTGTACAATAGTTTTTCATGTCTCGCGGAACTGCATATCCTTCGATAAACTTTCCAAATGCGTGTACGATTGAAACCGCAGACATGGCATTTTTCATAATCAGTTAATTGATATCTTACTTACATTACACCCTGTATCCAATTATGATAGAACTATATTTCCACCTGATTTTGAAAAGGTTATCATGATTACTGCACACTTTCGTACAAAGTCGTCTATACATTCATATGTCGGAATGAACAATGAACTTGGTATCCTAAAGTTAGACGCAGATTGATGGTTTTCTTATCTTGTGTCAGTTACTAGAAAAACATACACGGCCTGTCTTTTACATATAAAGCTATTTTTGTTGGGGAACGTAGTAATTTCAAAAAAAAATCTACGCACACGCAAGATCATGGTGATGCATAGCAATGAGAGGGGAGAGTGTCGTCTACGTACCCTCGTAGACCGTAAGCGGAAGCGTTATGACAACGCGGTTGATGTAGTCATACGTCTTCACGATCCGACCGATCCAAGTACCGAACACACGGCACCTCCGAGTTCAGCACACGTTCAGCTCGGTAACGTCCCACGAACTCACGATCCAGCAGAGCCTCGAGGGAGAGTTCCATCAGCACGACGGCGTGATGACGGTGATGATGATGCTACCGACGCAGGGCTTCGCCTAAGCACTGCTACGATATGACCGAGGTGGATTATGGTGGAGGGGGGCACCGCACACGGCTAAAAGATCAACTGATCAACTTGTGTGTCTATGGGGTGCCCCTGGCCACGTATATAAAGGATGGAGAGAGGAGGAGGGTCGGCCCTCTACTATGGCACGCCCTGGGGAGTCCTACTTCCACCGGGAGTAGGATTCCCCCCTTTCCAAGTAGTAGGAGTAGGAGAGAAGGAAGGGGAAGAGAGAAGAGAAGGAAGGAGGGGGCGTCGCCCCTCCCCCTAGTCCAATTCGGACTAGGCCTTGGGGGTCGCGCGGCCTGCCCTAGGCAGCCCCTCTCTCTCCCCTAAAGCCCAATAAGGCCCATATACTCCCCAGCGAATTCCCGTAACTCTCCGGTACTCCGATAAATACTCGAACCACTCAGAACCTTTCCGATGTCCGAATATAGCCTTCCAATATATTGATAATTACGTCTCGAACATTTCGACACTCCTCGTCATGTCCCTGATCTCATCCGGGACTCCGAACAACCTTCGGTACATCAAAACACATAAACTCATAATACCGATCGTCACCGAATGTTAAGCGTGCGGACCCTACGGGTTCGAGAACTATGTAGACATGACCGAGACACGTCTCCGGTCAATAACCAATAGCGGAACCTGGATGCTCATATTGGCTCCTACATATTCTACGAAGATCTTTATCAGTCAAACCGCATAACAACATACGTTGTTCCCTTTGTCATCGGTATGTTACTTTCCCGAGATTCGATCGTCGGTATCTCAATACCTAGTTCAATATCGTTACCGGCAAGTCTCTTTACTCGTTCCGTAATGCATCATCCCACAACTAACTCATTAGTTACATTGCTTGCAAGGCTTATAGTGATGTGCATTACCGAGAGGGCCCAGAGATACCTCTCCGACAATCGGAGTGACAAATCCTAATCTTGATCTATGCCAACTCAACAAGTACCATCGGAGACACCTGTAGAGCACCTTTATAATCACCTAGTTACGTTGTGACGTTTGGTAGCACACAAAGTGTTCCTCCGGTATTCGGAAGTTGCATAATCTCATAGTCATAGGAACATGTATAAGTCATGAAGAAAGCAATAACAATGTACTAAACGATCAAATGCTAAGCTAACGGAATGGGTCAAGTCAATCACATCATTCTCTAATGATGTGATCCCGTTAATCAAATGACAACTCATGTCTATGGCTAGGAAACTTAACCATCTTTGATTCAACGAGCTAGTCAAGTAGAGGCATACTAGTGACACTCTGTTTGTCTATGTATTCACACATGTACTAAGTTTCCGGTTAATACAATTCTAGCATGAATAATAAACATTTATCATGATATAAGGAAATATAAATAACAACTTTATTATTGCCTCTAGGGCATATTTACTTCAGTCTCCCACTTGCACTAGAGTCAATAATCTAGTTCACATCGCCATGTGATTTAACACCAATAGTTCACATCACCATGTGATTAATATCCATAGTTCACATCGCCATGTGGCCAACACTCGAAAGGGTTTACTCGAGTCAGTAATCTAGTTCACATCGCCATGTGATTAACACCCAAAGAGTACTAAGGTGTGATCATGTTTGCTTGTGAGAGAAGTTTAGTCAACGGGTCTGCCAAATTCAGATCCATATGTATTTTGCAAATTTCCATGTCTACAATGCTTCTGCACGGAGCTACTTTAGCTAATTGCTCCCACTTTCAATAGGTATCCAGATTGAGACTTAGAGTCATCTGGATCAGTGTCAAAACTTGCATCGACGTAACCCTTTACGACGAACCTTTTGTCACCTCCATAATCGAGAAACATATCCTTATTCCACTAAGGATAATTTTGACCGTTGTTCAGTGATCTACTCCTAGATCACTATTGTACTCCCTTGCCAAACTCAGTGTAGGGTACACAATAGATCTGGTACACAGCATGGCATACTTTATAGAACCTATGGCTGAGGCATAGGGAATGACTTTCATTCTCTTTCTATCTTCTGTCGTGGTCAGGCTTTGAGTCTTACTCAATTTCACACCTTGTAACACAGGCAAGAACTCTTTCTTTGACTGTTCCATTTTGAACTACTTCAAAATCTTGTCAAGGTATGTACTCATTTAAAAAACTTATCAAGCGTCTTGATCTATCTCTATAGATCTTGAGGCTCAATATGTAAGCAGCTTCACCGAGGTCTTTCTTTGAAAAACTCCTTTCAAATACTCCTTTATGCTTTCCAGAAAATTCTATATTATTTTCGATCAACAATATGTCATTCACATATATTTATCAGAAATGTTGTAGTGCTCCCACTCACTTTCTTGTAAATACAGGCTTCACCGCAAGTCTGTATAAAACTATATGATTTGATCAACTCATCAAAGCGTATATTCCAACTCCGAGATGCTTGCACCAGTCCATAGATGGATCGCTGGAGCTTGCACATTTTGTTAGCACCTTTAGGATCGACAAAACCTGCTGGTTGCATCATATACAACTCTTCTTTAAGAAATCCATTAAGGAATGTAATTTTGACATCCATTTGCCAGATTTCATAAAATGTGGCAATTTGCTAACATGATTCGGACAGACTTAAGCATCGCTACGAGTGAGAAAATCTCATCGTAGTCAACTCCTTGAACTTTTCCAAAACCTTTTTCGACAAGTCTAGCTTTGTAGATAGTAACACTACTATCAGCGTCCGTCTTCCTCTTGAAGATCCATTTATTTTCTAGGGCTCGCCGATCATCGGGCAAGTCAACCAAAGTCCACACTTTGTTCTCATACATGGATCCCATCTCAGATTTCATGGCCTCAAGCCATTTCGCGGAATCTGGGCTCATCATCGCTTCCTCATAGTTCGTAGGTTCGTCATGGTCAAGTAACATGACCTCCAGAACAGGACTACCGTACCACTCTGGTGCGGATCTCACTCTGGTTGACCTGGGAGGTTCGGTAGTAACTTGATCTGAAGTTACATGATCATCATCATTAGCTTCCTCACTAATTGGTGTAGGAATCACAGGAACAGATTCCTGTGATGAACTACTTTCCAATAAGGGAGCAGGTATAGTTACCTCATCAAGTTCTACTTTCCTCCCACTCACTTCTTTCGAGAGAAACTCCTTCTCTAGAAAGGATCCATTCTTAGCAACGAATGTCTTGCCTTCGGATCTGTGATAGAAGGTGTACCCAACTGTCTCCTTTGGGTATCCTATGAAGACACATTTCTCCGATTTGGGTTTGAGCTTATCAGGATGAAACTTTTTCACATAAGCATCGCAACCCCAAACTTTAAGAAATGACAACTTTGGTTTCTTGCCAAACCACAGTTCATATGGTGTCGTCTCAACGGATTTAGATGGTGCCCTATTTAATGTGAATGCAGCTATCTCTAATGCATAACCCCAAAATGATAGTGGTAAATCGGTAAGAGAAGATTGCACCATATCTAATAAAGTACGGTTACGATGTTCGGACACACCATTACGCTGTGGTGTTCCAGGTGGCGTGAGTTGCGAAACTATTCCGCATTGTTTCAAATGAAGACCAAACTCGTAACTCAAATATTCTCCTCCACGATCAGATCGTAGAAACTTTATTTTCTTGTTACGATGATTTTCCACTTCACTCTGAAATTATATGAACTTTTCGAATGTTTCAGATTTATGTTTCATCAAGTAGATATACCCATATCTACTCAAATCATCTGTGAAGGTCAGAAAATAACGATACCCGCCGCGAGCCTCAACACTCATCGGATCGCATACATCGGTATGTATTATTTCCAATAAGTCAGTTGCTCGCTCCATTGTTCCGGAGAACGGGGTCTTAGTCATTTTGCCCATGAGGCATGGTTCGCAAGCATCAAGTGATTCATAATCAAGTTATTCCAAAAGTCCATCAGCATGGAGTTTCTTCACGCGCTTTACACCAATATGACCTAAACGGCAGTGCCACAAATAAGTTGCACTATCATTATTAACTTTGCATCTTTTGGCTTCAATATTTATGAATATGTGTATCACTACGATCGAGATCCAACAAACCATTTTCATTGGGTGTATGACCATAGAAGGTTTTATTCATGTAAACAGAACAACAATTATTCTCTAACTTAAATGAATAACCGTATTGCAATAAACATGATCAAATCATATTCATGCTCAATGCAAACACCAAATAACACTTATTTAGGTTCAACACTAATCCCGAAAGTATAGGGAGTGTGCGATGATGATCATATCAATCTTGGAACTATTTCCAACACACATCATCACCTCTCCCTTAACTAGTTTTTGTTCATTCTGCAACTCCCGTTTCGAGTTACTACTCTTAGCAACTGAACCAGTATCAAATGCCGAGGAGTTGCTATAAACACTAGTAAAGTACACATCAATAACATGTATATCCAATATACCTTTGTTCACTTTGCCATCCTTCTTATCCGCCAAGTATCTAGGGCAGTTCCACTTCCAGTGACCATTTCCTTTGCAGTAGAAGCACTCAGTTTCAGGCTTGGGTCTAGCTTTGGGCTTCTTCACGGGAGCAGAACTTGCTTGCCATTCTTTTTGAAGTTCCCCTTCTTCCCTTTGCCCTTTTCTTGAAACTAGTGGTCTTGTCAACCATCAACACTTGATGCTTTTCTTGATTTCTACCTTCGTCGATTTCAGCATCACGAAGAGCTTTGGAATCGTTTCCGTTATCCCTTGCATATTATAGTTCATCACGAAGTTCTAGTAACTTGGTGATAGTGATTAGAGAACTCTGTCAATCACTATCTTATCTGGAAGATTAACTCCCACTTGTTTCAAGTGATTGTAGTACTCAGACATTCTGAGCACATGCTCACTAGCTGAGCTATTCTCCTCCATCTTGTAGGC
Organism: Aegilops tauschii subsp. strangulata; assembly: GCF_002575655.3. NCBI lineage: Eukaryota > Viridiplantae > Streptophyta > Magnoliopsida > Poales > Poaceae > Aegilops > Aegilops tauschii. The sequence goes on along the minus strand of NC_053037.3, from coordinate 385,824,065 downwards.
AAAGTACTTGTCAAAGGTCTCATACCTTTCAACATGGGCATGAGTCTGAAATACTAATTTCAACTCTTGGAACATCTCATATGCTCCGTGGCGTTTCAAAAACGTCTTTGAAGCCCCGATTCTAAGCCGTAAAGCATGGTGCACTAAACTATCAAGTAGTCATCATATCGAGCTTGCCAAACGTTCATAACGTCTGCATTTGCTCCTGCAATCGGCCTGTCACCTAGCGGTGCATCAAGGACATAATTCTTCTGTGTAGCAATGAGGATAATCCTCAGATCACGGATCCAATCCGCATCATTGCTACTAACATCTTTCAACTTAGTTTTCTCTAGGAACATATCAAAAAATAAACGGGGAGCTACATCGCGAGCTATTGATCTACAACATAGATATGCAAATACTATCAGGACTAAGTTCATGATAAATTAAAGTTCAATTAATCATATTACTTAAGAACTCCCACTTAGATAGATATCCCTCTAATCATCTAAGTGATCACGTGATCCATATCAACTAAACCATGTCCGATCATCACGTGAGATGCAGTAGTTTTCAATGGTGAACATCTCTATGTTGATCATATCTGCTATATGATGCACGCTCGACCTTTCGGTCTCCAGTGTTCTGAGGCCATATCTACATATGCTAGGCTCGTCAAGTTTAACCTGAGTATTCTGCGTGTGCAAAACTGGCTTGCACCCGTTGTATGTGAACGTAGAGCTTATCACACCCGATCATCACGTGGTGTCTCAGCACGAAGAACTGTCGCAACGGTGCATACTCAGGGAGAACACTTATACCTTGAAATTTTAGTAAGGGATCATCTTATAAAGCTACCGCCGAACCAAGCAAAATAAGATGTATAAAAGATAAACATCACATGCAATCAAAATATGTGACATGATATGGCCATCATCATCTTGTGCCTTCGATCTCCATCTTCAAAGTACCGTCATGATTTTTATCGTCACCGGCATGACACCATGATCTCTATCATCTTGATCTCTATCAACGTGTCGTCATATGGTCGTCTCACCAACTATTGCTTTTGCAACTATTGCTATCGCATAGCGATAAAGTAAAGCAATTACATGGCGCTTGCATCTTATGCAATAAAGAGACAACCATAAGGCTCCTGCCAGTTGCCAATAACTTTAACAAAACATGATCATCTCATACAACAATTTATATATCATCACGTCTTGACCATATCACATCACAGCAAGCCCTGCAAAAACAAGTTAGACGTCCTCTACTTTGTTGTTGCAAGTTTTACGTGGCTGCTACGGGCTTAGCAAGAACCGTTCTTACCTACACATAAAAACCACAATGATATTTCGTCAAGTATGTGCTGTTTAAACCTTCATAAGGACCGGGCGTAGCCACACTCGATTCAACTAAAGTTGGAGAAACTGACACCCGCCAGCCACCTGTGTGCGAAGCACGTCGGTAGAACCAGTCTCGCGTAAGCGTAGGCGTAATGTCGGTCCGGGCCACTTCATCCAACAATACCGCCGAATCAAAGTATGACATGCTGGTAAGCAGTATGACTTGTATTGCCCACAACTCACTTGTGTTCTACTCGTGCATATAACATCTACGCATAAACCTGGCTCGGATGCCACTGTTGGGGAACATAGTAATTTCAAAAAAAATCCTACGCACACGCAAGATCATGGTGATGCATAGCAACGAGAGGGGAGAGTGTCGTCCACGTACCCTCGTTGACCGTAAGCGGAAGCAGGACGAGATGAATGCCTCGTTTGAAAATGCTACCAGCGTCATCCGGGGACTAGGGGAGGACAAGGCGAAGCTCCGCACCGAGCGCGACCTTCTGAGGGTGAAGATCGCCAGAACGACGAAGCAACACAAGGAGACCATTGCCTTGTTGCAGAGGACCGACGTAACCGTCAAGAAACTTATGAACAAGAATGTCATGCTCCGCATCGAGCACCAAAGGCTGGTGGAGGAATTCCTGGATGCTCTCAAGCAGCATCTTGAGGACACGAAAGAGCTCATCGCCGCTCGCAGCGGAGACTAGTTCCTGCGGCTTGGAGCAACGCATCAAGAAAGTAGAGATCAGCGAGCCAGATCGTTGTCTTCCTTCTTCTTTTGCCCTTGTGTATTTCGGGCGTTGTCGCATGTGGCTTTTTTAGTTATCTTCCTAAATATGTAAGACAATTATTATCCACTATCATCGTCCTTATATTCACCAGTCTTGCTATAAGTCACAGTCAATGCTATATAGGTCTGTCGGATCTTACATCAAGATCCGTGCAAAACTTTCTTTTCAGATTTTCTTTTTTCTCTCTTAAATCTCAGTCGAGTGAGACATAGCCACGCCATGAAACAGGGGCTCGAGCGCCATTAATGGAGACGTTGGGAGGGAGGTGGGCGGCGGATAGAGGTCAAAGGGCTCTCCTCCTGATGAGCATGCGCAGGGGTCTGATCGCACGCCTCCCGTACTCAAATAGCTACCCCGCACGGCACCTCCTAGCTAATAAAAAAAGGGACGCGTGGCGGCACGTAAATGGTAAGTAGAACGCCCACGGTTTCAATAATACTTGTGTTTCCGATTTGTAACGTGACAACACTTGTTCCAAAATGACTTTGTTGATTGTTAATGTGTCCGGCTTCGCAAATCGGACAAAAATTTACCACAACATGTTGGCGCCATGTCATGACACCATGCCAAGTTTCGTGATTTTCAAGCGAGTTTTGGATTTACAGGAATTTTAAAACCAAGTTTCTCGATGTTTCCGGCCGAGCCACGCCCAGATGTTTGAATTCCATTCCCGCTTCTTCCATGAGACCTAGAAATTCGCCCAAGTACACGTATATGATTTTCCAACTAACTTTTGCGCACTGGAGCATGAGCTTGTCCTTCAAATTTGAATTATGTGCATTAAATGCCCGGAAAATCAACTAATGTATAAAAAAGGCCAAACAAACCCGGAATAATTCCAAAATTTAGCACGAAACTACTATTTGGTCTAAGCTGCCTATGTAAAAAAATCAAGGCGGGAGAAGGCAGTGTATGTCGTTTCGCACACGGAGGTGACATGTTCCCTCTCGGAACCACGAGCCTTCTTGAGAGAAGCTCCGGTTTGCAAGAAGCTTATACCAAAGCGTGTCCCAATTCGGCCAAAAATATTACCACAGAATGTTGGTGCCATGTCATGACACCATGCCAAGTTTCATGATTTTCAGGCGTGTTTTGGATTTACACGAATTAAAAAACCAAGTTTCTCAATATTTTCGGTCGACCACGACGCCCAGATGTTTGAATTTCATTCCCATTTCTTGCATGGGGCCTAGAAATTCACCCAAGGACACACATGTGATTTTTCAACCAACTTTGGTGCACTGGAGCAAGTGCTTGTAGTTCAAATTTGAATTATGCACATTAAATGCCCAGAAATTCAATTAATGTATAAAAGGCCAAACGAACCCGGAATAATTCCAAATTTTAACACGACACTCATATAGTTCTATGTTGCCTCTGTAAAAAATCAAGGGGGGGGAGGCAGCATATATCGTTTGGCACATCGTTTCGCACACAAAGGTGACACGTCCCCCCTCGGGAACCACGAGTCTTCTCGAGAGAAGCTCCGGTTTGCAAGAAGCTTATATCAAAACTTGTCCAAATGCGGCCAATTTTTTTACCAAAGCATGTTGGTGCCATGAAATGACACCATTCCAAGTTTCATGATTTTTAGGGGAGTTTTGAATTTACATGAATTTAGAAACCAAGTTTCTCTATGTTCCCGGCCGAGCCACGACGCCCAGATGTTTGAATTTCATTCCCATTCTTGCATGGGACCTATAAATTCACCCAAAGACACACATGTGATTTTTCAACAAACTTTGGTGCACTAGAGCATGTGATTTTAGTTCAAATTTGAATTATGCACATTAAATGCCTAGAAACTCAATTAATGCATTAAAATGCCAAACGAACCCGGAATAATTCCAAATTTAAACACGACACTCATGTAGTTTGCATGTTCACTATACATAAATGTTCTAGCAATTCAAACACCATCCTTTCCCTCCGTAACACCATTTTGTCTTTCAAAACATAATGAAAAAATCAGGTATACCACAAACATTACTAGCAACAATCATGTGGGATGCGATATGAAATATCTTGGAGCACCGTCTTGTCTGGCTTACGCAGGAAGCTTCGTCGTCTATAGTCCACCGCCCGCGCTTGAACCACACTTGTGCGCCAGTTTCTCATGGCACCGAGCGATATTTTTCTGCCACCGCGGAAATATCTATCTCTCCGCCCCCTCCCTCCCACCAAAAGCCACATTTCCATTGGTCCTCCTTGCTTTCCAAGTTCAAACCTTCACTGCTGCTTACTGGCAGCTCAGCCTCCTCGCCGCCGACCCTTCTTCTTGCTGCGCAGCCGACCCTTCTTCTTGTTGTGCGGCCTCGTCTATATGGTCAAGTAATCCACACCCCACCCACACCATCCTCCTCCTTCCTCGTCCCACATGCCATGACCGACGGAGTGACACCTTTCGCCGAAATCACTGGCCCCGTCCTCCAATTAAGCGCCGCCCATAGCCATTTTGCATGCAGTATAACATGGAGCTCAGTAGCATCTGGCAGCGGAGAAGCAAATCGCGGCCGCACGCGCGCACGAGGTCGCTATGGCTGCCATGCGTGCCGACCGCCAGATCTTGGAGGAGCACCTCGTCTTCGAGGCCACCGTCGACATCGCCACGCGGTTGTCTACTTTAAAATACAGTTTGTGCTATTTTCTCGAGGCCACCGCCAGTGCCTTCTAGTGATTTGTCCTCTGTAATGTTAATATGCAATCTGATGTTCAATTAATAGTTTGGTCCTCTGAAATGTAATGTCCAGTTAACAGTTTGGTCCAACAATTGCTACATTTCGTAGTACTGTTCTCAAGCATTCTTTGTTTTGTTAACTGTCTTATCTTCTAGTACATGTTTCTATTCTGCAATCTCGTGCTCAGTTAACTGTTTTGGTTCATTTGGTTTGCTGTCCATTTAACTGTTTGGTTCAATTCTGCAATTTGATTTTCATTTGCTGTGGGTACAATCTTGTATTGTTATGCATGTGAGAAATAAATTGAATTTGATTGTTCTTAATACATATTCTACTGATAGTATGGCAACTCTCAGTTAACCTGATCAAGATCTTCCTTATATGTGTTGCGGGGAAACAATGGGAGACACTGCGGTTTACCATCGAGGTTTGCTCATGCATGGTCCTTTTGCTAATAGCACATTATTGTGCAGTTGCAGGAATCATTCTATTAGGTTTCTTACAATTTGGTCTTGCACATGTAGGTCCTGCTGTCAAGGGCTTAGACTTACTGTTCGACCCATTTTGCATATGGGGAAATGAGATGTCCATGAATATTAATCAAGTCAAAAAACTCAGAAAGATTGTTAGGATGAAGAAACTTGCGACAAATCACTGCAAGATCTTTGTTTGCACAATGAAGAAGACATCAGTCAACTATAGGATGGTACTAACTCTTTTACCTTGTTTTGACCCCTTGCGCCATTTCAAAATTTATAACAGCGATTTATGCATATCTTTGTTTTCAGTACTTTTCAAAGCAGTTCACCGATGATTACCTCTCAAATTACCTGCATGGTCAAGAGGCGAGGAAGGTATTCATTCAACACCCACGGTACAATATTCAAATCTTCCTGAAGAGGACGAAGTTTGGGCGGGCAATTATCCATAGCCATTGGCCTAAAGTTGCAAGGACAATCAACATCACTGAAGGCTCAATATTTGCCTTCCACTTCTGTAGTTTCCTAGATGAGATTCATCTGTCTATTTACCGTGTATGATGCTACTTTCCAAAGGTTTTTGATGTTGCATGTGAAACTTGGTGCTGTTGTGTAATGGCTTAACTGAGTGCTGAAGCTATCTGATGTAATTTGATTATGAAATCCTGGTTGCCGTTATACTGATATGAAATATCTGGTGTGTTTTATAAGAAATGCCAATTTGATTACTACATGGATTATCAATAATAGGCTAATTACCCTTCTTATTGGGGTTTCCTATTGCAGACGGTTACTCAGACAACACCGTGGGCGATGAACTCAAACAACCCACATGGTTTATAGAAAGTAGGCGTGTTGGATCAACTAACAATCACACATGGCTTCCGGCAGAAAACTGTTTGCGTTAGTCCACCTTGCGTTTCCACAAAAAAAATTGTGTGTGATATACATACGAACGGAAATGTTTTTTCTGGGATTCACCGTGTGGGATGTACATACGAATGGAAACGATTGGGTTTCGGTGCCTCGCCCGATCGAACACAAGCTCACTTTCCCCCCGCATGTGTGGCCGGAGGGCCTATCCCCGACGGTTTCTGGGTCGTGTGGGAAGGACCCCCCTATCGCACACACTCACTAGGCGACGGTTTAAAACTCCGTCGCGGAAAGGGGGTAAAAACCGTTTGTATAGCACGTCTCTGCACCAGTGTCCCTCCCTCCTTCCTCCCCCCTCCTCCCTTCCTCCCTCCTCCTCCATCCCTTCTCTCTCTATTCTTGTAGAATGTAGGTAATTTGAATGTAGGTTTTAGAATGTAGACATTATAGAATGTATTTTAATAGAATAATTTTTTAGGTCATTTGAGTAAATGTAGTTTATTTTGACTATTTTAGGTGTTTTGAATAGAATAGGAAATTTAGGTCTTTTGAATAGAAATTGTTTAGGTACAGAAAATTTTCAATATAGAAATGTATCGGAATGCCATATGAGAAATTTAGTAACATAAATTTTTAGTAAGAAAATTTAGGTATGGAAATTTTTAGTAAGAAAATTTAGTTATGCTTCTTAACCAAATGAAATGTTCGGGTTATAAGATATATTGAAATGTTTTTGTCAATATTGAACCATTGAAATGCAATGAGCACCAGTTTGGATGCTCCTGAGCGAATGCTTGTGATAATTGATCCTCGGATAGAATTTCAAGTTTAAAAATCGTTGTATGTGTATGGACCTCTTTGTGTCACAGGGAAAATCCGAGTGGCCTATGTTTTGCCAGAGTGTTGATTCATTTCTGTTTCGGCAAATTTTAGGTGCTCGATATGTCCTGTTTTAGCAAAGGTCATGCCATATTTTCCCATGAATTTTAGCATGACTTGTGCTAGAATATGTAGGAAATATTGAATGCTCCTTATTTGCTAGAAAGAGAATTAAACGACATTGCGGGTTGACTTTAAGTCTATCGGGGCTTCATACATGACAGTCAAAAAATCAGTGAGGGTGAGTCTCCACCATATATGAGACAAGAAGAATGCCAACTGTTGTCATGGGGGTCGCTTCTCCTTCTTCTCCTTGTGCTAGACCTTTGTTATGCACTAGGGGAAGAAGGAGTAGCGACCATCACCGACGGTCAAAAAATCAGTGAGGGAGTGCCCACCATATATGAGAGAGGAAGAAGAATCCCGACTATTGTCATGGGGGTAGCTTCTTCTTCATTCCAAGGTGCTAGACATTTTGGTGTAATGCACTTTGGAATGAAAGGAGGAGCTACCATCACCGATGGTCACAAATGTCACTGAGGAAGAATCCCGATTGTTGTCGTGGGGGTCGCTTCTCCTTTGTTCCCATTTGCTAGACATTTTGGTGTAATGCACTCGGGAACGAATGGAAGAGTGACCGCCACCGACGGTCAAATATATCAGAGAGGGAGTGCCGACCATATGCACCACGTGAGATGAGAGTTTTCTCAAGGAAGACTCGACAGACCAAAAGTCAACCCATGATGAATAATAATAAAGATTTGCATAGCATATCAAGCATAGATCACATAGTTATTTTATTTGTGTGCAGGGAAGATTACCGACGTGCCGCTCGACGACACCCAAAAGATCACTAGCATCCGCGATAGTCGTCCAGTGAGTAAATTAAGATGGTCTATCTATTACTCCGAGTCGCCTATATTTTTCCGGAGTGTTGATTAATCTCACGGGTTGACTTTCAGTCTGTCGATGCTACTTGAGTGTCCACCATATACCGTCGACATATCAGAGAGGAAGAATCCCAACTATTGTCATGGGGGTTGCTTCCTCTTCCTTCTGCTCGTGATATACCTTAGTAATGCATGAGAGAAGTAGGGGAAGTGACCATCACCGTCAGTCGAAATAACTGTGAGGGAGTGTCCACCATATAAGAGAGGAAGAATCCCGACAGTTGTCGTGAGGGGAGCTTCTTCTTCATTTGAAGGTGCTAGACATTTTGGTGTAATGCACTTTCGAATGAATGTAGGAGCTTCCATCACCGACAGTCGCAAAATGTTAGAGAGGAAGAATCCCGACTGTTGTCGTGGGGGTCGCTTCTCCTTCGTTCCCGTGTGCTAGACATTTTGGTGTAATGCACTCGGGGACGAAGGGAGGAGCGACCATCACCGACGGTCGAATATATCAGAGAGGGAGTGCCCGCCATATACACCACGTGAGCTGAGAGTTTTCAAGAAAAGACTCGACAGGCCGATAGTCAACCCGTCATGAATAATAATGATCTAATTTAGTTTTTGTAGTACATATATTGAATTTCAGAAGTTTAATCTTTGAATTATGAACATAGGAAATGTCTGACGATGATAGGATACCTGAGTGCGAGTACTGCAGCGATGACCGGGGTCTGTGCGATAGGCCTCACCTGGAAGACAGTCGGCGCTTCAGTATTAAGCTCGACGAGACCTTTGATATTTATACGGTACGCAACGACAACAAGTATTTTTCATAATTAAGCATGACCTTTGCTTCGTGTAATTTCTGTTTTCTACAATTCGACTAGTGCATTCCCTACCATGCAAGACGTTATGTTTTGGAGAAGCTGGATTTTTAAGATCATGGGAATATGGAGATAAAGAGAGTTAACCTCAGGACCCATCATGGTTATGCTTTTGATGTAAAGCTATACAATGCGGTGACCTACTCCCATTTTGGTTGCTCGAATTGGGCAGCACTATGGAAGGCATATAGTTTTTAGGAGGGTATGCATGTCACCTTCGATCTCGGTGATCCTGAAGATGACATCGACGAAGGTAATGTCGACGAAGATAATATCGACATTTGGGTCGATGTTGATACGCTTCCACTTCTACCTCTATGTGAGTTTCTCAAACATATTTATTAAGTAATTTATATTATTTATTTAAAAATAGTTGACAGCTTATATATTTCCATTGACAGCTTATTTCCATTCTTAAAAAATGTTCGGAAAGTAGTAGACAAAACCTACTACACTGATGGCTCTGAACTAACTTACGAGGAGAAAGATCATCTTGTCTCCTTTATTATTGATGTTGAGACTTTCAATAAGAATTATGAAACTCCTCCACATTATGGTCAATACGTGCCACTAGTCCACGTGTTGAACTACGACAACATCCATGGAAATGGCATGGTAAGATTTTTTATTATTATGACATCAGAGCATCTTTTGCATACATTCTTCTAAAGCTAAACTACAGTGCTAACTACGTTAGTATTATGCTCTTCAACAGAAAATCCCGAAGGATTGTGTGCCTCATTTGATGCATACGAAAGGTCACATTAATGTTATTAGCTTACGACCAAGTATGCCTACAGGTCACCGCTGTTCATACAAGATTTCTCGAACAGATGAAGACCTAACAATCAAAGAATGGAAAAAAGTTATGAATAATCGCAGGGAGCTACTTGGAAGCAACATTGTGCGAAGCCCACAAATTGGAGATAGGATAATCTCCATTCTCCATAATGGAGAGTCAGGGGCTATGTTGTTTTATGCTATTTTACCTTAGAGAGGGGTAGCAGGTCCTAGCTAATACTCATGGTTATGTTCTAAGAACAATTAACTAGGGTTGGTTATGACTATGATGATGATGAGTATGACTTGTTATTATGATAACGAGTAGAAGTTGTTAGATGACTATGATGATGATGAGTATGACTTGTTATTATGATAACGATGATGAGTTATTATTAAGATGATGATGTTGAGTTGTTATATGAGCATGATGAGTTATTATATATATCAATGGGTGAAATAAACGTGGATTAGATTCAAGTGGTGGCAACATGGTGCAAATCGAAAGTACTACTAATCCAAACTAAAGTGATCAAGTTTGGATTAGTAGTACTTTGGATCTGCACTATGTTGCCTCCACTTGAATCTAATCCATGTCTCTTTCACCCACTGATATAATAACTCATCATGATCATAAAATCATATGATGAGACTACTGTATAAAACCTATACAAATACGGCACCAATATGTTGCAGAAAAAATATAGGAAAAATTAGCAGTAGCGCGTGAAGGAAATATGCCCTAGAGGCAATAATAAAGTTGTTATTTTATATTTCCTTATTCATGATAAAGGTTTATTATTCATGCTAGAATTGTATTGATCGGAAACCTTAATGCATGTGTGAATACATAAACAAACACCGTGTCCCTAGTGAGCCTCTACTAGATTAGCTCGTTGATCAAAGATGGTTAAGGTTTCCTAACCATGGACATGAGTTGTCATTCGATAACGGGATCACATCATTAGGAGAATGATGTGATGGACAAGACCCATCTGTTAGCTTAGCACAATGATCGTTCGGTTTTATTGCTATTGCTTTCTTCATGTCAAATACATATTCCTTCGACTATGACATTATGCAACTCCCGGATACCGGAGGAATGCCTTGTGTGGTATCAAATGTCACAATGTAATTGGGTGATTATAAAGATGCTCTACAGGTATCTCTGAAGGTGTTTGTTGAGTTGGCATAGATCGAGATTAGGATTTGTCACTCCAAGTATCGGAGAGGTATCTCTGGGCCCTCTCGGTAATGCACATCATAAGAAGCTTTGCAAGCAAAGTGACTAATGAATTAGTTGCAGGATGATGTATTATGGCACAAGTAAAGAGACTTGCCAGTATTGAGACTGAACTAGGTATGAAGATACCAACGATCGAATCTCGGGCAAGTAACATACCGACAGACAAAGGGAATAACGTATGTTGTCATAACGGTTCAACCGAAAAAGATCTTTGTAGAATATGTAGGAGCAAATATGGGCATACAGGTTCCACTATTGGTTATTTACCAGAGAGGTGTCTCGGTCATGTCTACATAGTTCTCGAACCCGTAGGGTCCGCACGCTTAACGTTCGATGACGATATTGTATTATATGAGTTATGTGATTTGGTGACCGAATGTTGTTCGGAGTCCCAGATGAGTTCACAGACATGATGAGGAGTCCCGAAATGGTCGAAAGGTAAAGATTTATATATAGGACGATAGTATTCAGACACCAGAAGTTTTCCGGAGGGTATCGGGTACATATCGGGTCACCGGAAGGGGTTCCGGGCACCCCCGCGAAAGATATGGGCCTAATGGGCCAAGAGGGGAAACGCACCAGCCACCAGGGGCTTGTGCGCCCCCCATATGGGCCGAACCAGAGGAGAAGGAAAGAGGGGAAGGGAGAAGGAAAGGGGAGGGATTCGGCCTCCCCCTTCCTTCCCTCCTCCCTCCTCTTTCCTTCCTCCTCCGGCAGATAAGGAAGGAGGGGCGCGGCCATGGGGAGACCCCAAGTAGGATCTGGCCTACTTGGGCACCTCCCCTCTCCCTCCCACCTATATATATGTGGGGGGGGGGCGCCCCTAGCACACACGAGACAATTGTTAGCCATGTGCGGCGCCCCCCTCCACCGGTTACTCCCACGGTCATACCTTCGTAGTGCTTAGGCGAAGCCCTATGAGGATCACTTCACCATCACCATCACCATCACCATGCCGTCATGCTGAGGAACTCATCTACTACCTTGACGTCTTGCTGGATCAAGAAGGCGAGGGACGTTACCGAGGTGAACGTGTGCAAAACGCGGAGGTGTCGTGCGTTCGGTACTTGATCGGTTGAAGCACGAAGACGTTTGACTACATCAACCAGTTGAGAAATGCTTCCGCTTACGGTCTACGAGGGTACGTAGACACACTCTCCCCCCTCTTTGCTATGCATCTCCATGGATAGATCACTGCATGTGCGTAGAATTTTTTTGTTTTCCATGCAACGTTTCCCAACAGTGGCATCATGAGCCAGGTCTATGCGTAGATGATATGCACGAGTAGAACACAAGGAGTTGTGTGCCATGATAGTCATACTGCTTACCACCAACTTTTTATTTTGATTCGGCGGTATTGTGGGATGAAGCGGCCCGGACCAACCTTACATGTCCACGCACATGAGACTGGTTCCACCGACAGACATGCAACTAGTTTTGCATAAAGGTGGCTGGCGGGTGTCTGTTTCTCCTACTTTAGTTGAATCGAATTTGACTGCGGCCGGTCCTTGAAGAAGGTTAAAACAGCAAACTTGACGAATCACCGTTGTGGTTTTTGCCGTAGGTAAGAACGGTTCTTGCTAGAAGCCTGTAGTAGCCACGTAAAACTTGCAACAACAAAGTAGAGGACATCTAACTTGTTTTTGCAGGGCATGTTGTGATGTGATATGGTCAAGACATGATGTGATATATGTTATTGTATGAGATGATCATGTTTTGTAAATTATCAGGCAACCGGCAGGAGCCTTATGGTTGTCTCTTTATTGTATGAAATGCAAACGCCATGTAATTGCTTTACTTTATTGCTATGAGTTAGCAATAGTTGGCGAGACGACCACGACGCAACGATGGAGATCAAGGTGTCGAGCCGGTGACGATGGAGATCATGATGATGCTTTGGAGATGGAGATCAAAAGCACGAGATGATGATGGCCATATCATGTCACATATTTTGATTGCATGTGATGTTTATCTTTTATGCATCTTATTTTGCTTAGTACGGCGGTAGCATTATAAGATGATCCCTTCACTAAATTTCAAGGTAAAAGTGTTCTCCCTGAGCATGCACCGTTGCTATAGTTCATTGTGTTGAGACACCACATGATGATCGGGTGTGATAGACTCTACGTTCACATACAACGGGTGCAAGACAGTTTTGCACATGCGAAATACTTGGGTTAAACTTGATGAGCCTAGCATGTACAGACATGGCCTCGGAACACTGGAGACCGAAAGGTCGAACGTGAATCATATAGTTGATATGATCAACATGGAGATGTTCACCATTGATGACTACCCCATCTCACATGATGATCGTACATGGGTTAGTTGATTCGGATCACGTATCACTTAGATGACTTGAGGGATGTCTATTTAAGTGTGAGTTCATTAGTAATTTGATTAATTGAACTTAATTTATCATGAACTTAGTCCTGATAGTATTTGCATATCTATGTTGTAGATCAATAGCTCGCGATGTAGCTTCCCTATATTTTTTATATGATCCTAGAGAAAAACTAAGTTGAAAGACGATGGTAGCAATAATGCGGACTGGGTCCGTGATCTGAGGATTATCCTCATTGCTGTATAGAAGAATTATGTCCTTGATGCACCATTAGTTGACAGACCTATTGTAGGAGCAGATGCAAACATTATGAATGTTTGGCAAGCTCGATATGATGACTACTTGATAGTTTAGTGCACCATGCTTTACGGCTTAGAACCGGGACTTCAAAAACATTTTGAACGCCACGGAACATATGAGATGTTCCAAGAGCTGAAATTGGTATTCCAGACTCATGCCCATGTTGAGAGATATGAGACCTCTGACAAGTACTTTGCCTACAAGATGGACGAGAATGGCTCAGCTAGTGAGCATGTGCTCAGAAAGTCTGGTACTACAATCGATTAAATCAAGTGGGAGTTAATCTTCCAGATAAGATAGTGATTGATAGAATTCTCTAGTCACTATCACTAAGCTACTAGAACTTTGTGATGAACTATAATATGCAAGGGATGACGAAAACGATTCCCGAGCTCTTCGCGATGCTGAAATCGGCGAAGGTAGAAATCAAGAAAGAGCATCAAGTGTTGATGATTAACAAGACCACTAGTTTCAAGAAAAAGGGCAAGGGAAAGAAAGGGAACTTCAAGAAGAATGCCAAGCAAGTTTCCACTCCGGGGAAGAAGACCAAAGCTGGACCCAAGCTTGAAATGGAGTGATTCTACTGCAAAGGGAATGGTCACTGGAAGCGGAACTACCCCAGATACTTGGCGGATAAGAAGGATGGCAAAGTGAACAAAGTATATTTGATATACGTGTTATTGATGTATACTTTACTAGTGTTTATAGCAACCCCTCGGTATTTGATACTGGTTCAATTGCTAAGAGTAGTAACTCGAAATAGGAGTTGCAAAATAAACAGAGACTAGTTAAGGATGAGGTGACGTTGTGTGTTGGAAGTAATTCCAAGGTTGATACGATCACCATCATACATTCCCTCTACCTTCGGGATTAGTGTTAAACCTAAATAAATGTTCAAAAAACCTAAATAAATGTTATCTGGTGTTTGCGTTGATCATAAATATGATTAGATCATGTTTATTGCAATACGGTTATTCATTTAAGTTAGAGAATAATTGTTGTTCTCTTTATATGAATAAAACCTTATATGGTCATACACCCAATGTGAATGGTTTATTGAATCTCGATTGTAGTGATACACATGTTCATAATATTGATGCCAGAAGATGCAAAGTTGATAATGATAGTGCAACATATTTGTGGCACTGCCGTTTAGGTCATATTGGTGTAAAGCGCATGAAGAAACTCCATGCAGATGGGCTTTTGGAATCACTTGATTATGAATCATTTGATACTTGCGAACCATGCCTCATGGGCAAGATGACTAAAATTCTGTTCTCCGAAACAATGGAGCGAGCTAATGACTTATTGGAAATAATACATATCGATGTATGCGGTCCGATGAGTATTGAATTACGTGGCAGGTATCGTTATTTTCTGACCTTCACAGATGATTTGAGTAGGTATGGATATATCTACTTGATGAAACACAAGTCTGAAACATTTGAAAAGTTCAGAGAATTTCAAAGTGAAGTGTAGAATCATCGTAACAAGAAAATAAAGTTTCTACGATCTGATCGCGGAGGCGAATATTTGAGTTACGAGTTTGGCCTTCATCTAAACCAGTGTGGAATTATTTCACAACTCACGCCACTTGGAACACCACAACGTAATGGTGTGTCCGAATGTCGTAACCGTACTTTATTGGATATGGTGTATTCCATGATGTCTCTTACTGATTTACCACTATCATTTTGGGGTTATGCATTAGAGACGACCGCATTCACGTTAAATAGGGCAACGTCTAAATCCATTGAGATGACACTGTATGAACTGTGGTTTGGCAAGAAACCTAAGTTGTCGTTTCTTAAAGTTTGGGATTGCGACAATTATGTCAAAAGGCTTCGGCCTAATAAGCTCGAACCCAAATTGGAGAAGTGCGTCTTCATAGGATACCCTAAGGAAACAATTGGGTACATGATACGTCTCCAACGTATCTATAATTTTTGATTGCTCCATGCTATATTATCTTCTGTTTTGGACATTATTGGGCTTTATTATACACTTTTATATTATTTTTGGGACTAACCTATTAACCGGAGGCCCAACCCAGAATTGCTGTTTTTTGCCTATTTCAGAGTTTCGCAAAAAAAGAATATCAAACGGAGTCCAAACGGAATGAAACCTTCGGGAACGTGAGTTTTGGAACGAACATGATCCAGAGGACTTGGACCCTACGTCAAGAAAGCTACCAGGAAACCACGAGGTAGGGGGCATGCCTACTCCCCTGGGCGCGCCCTCCACCCTTGTGGGCCCCACGTTGCTCCACCGACGTACTCCTTACTCCTATATATACCTACGTACCCCCAAACTACCAGATACGGAGCCAAAAACCTAATTCCACTGCCGCAACCTTCTGTACCCGTGAGATCCCATCTTGGGGCCTGTTCCGGAGCTCCGCCGGAGGGGGCATCGATCACGGAGGGCTTCTACATCAACACCATAGCCTCTCCGATGATGTGTGAGTAGTTTACTTCAGACCTTCGGGTCCATAGTTATTAGCTAGATGGCTTCTTCTCTCTTTTTGGATCTCAATACAATGTTCTCTCCCTCTCTTGTGGAGATCTATTCGATGTAATCTTCTTTTGCGGTGTGTTTGTTGAGACCGATGAATTGTAGGTTTATGATCAAGTTTATCTATGAACAATATTTGAATCTTCTCTGAATTCTTTTATGTATGATTGGTTATCTTTGCAAGTCTCTTCGAATTATCAGTTTGGTTTGGCCTACTAGATTGATCTTTCTTGCAATGGGAGAAGTACTTAGCTTTGGGTTCAATCTTGCGGTGTCCTTTCCCAGTGATAGTAGGGGTAGCAAGGCACGTATTGTATTGTTGCCATCGAGGATAACAAGATGGGGTTTATATCATATTGCATGAGTTTATCCCTCTACATCATGTCATCTTGCTTAAAGAGTTACTTTGTTCTTATGAACTTAATACTCTAGATGCATGCTGGATAGCGGTCGATGTGTGGAGTAATAGTAGTAGATGCAGGCAGGAGTCGGTCTACTTGACTTGGACGTGATGCCTATATACATGATCATACCTAGATATTCTCATAACTATGCTCAATTCTGTCAATTGCTCAACAGTAATTTGTTCACCCATCGTAAATACTTATGCTCTTGAGAGAAGCCACTAGTGAAACCTATGGCCCCCGGGTCTATTTTCCATCATATTAATCTCCCGACAACAAGCTATTTCTGTCGCAGTTTTTGTTTTACTTTCTTTACTTTGCATCTTTATCATAAAAAATACCAAAAATATTATCTTATCATATCTATCAGATCTCACTCTCGTAAGTGACTGTGTAGGGATTGACAACCCTTATCGTGTTGGTTGCGAGGATTTATTTGTTTGTGTAGGTGCGAGGGACTCGTGTGTGGCCTCCTACTGGATTGATACCTTGGTTCTCAAAAACTGAGGGAAATACTTACGCTACTTTGCTGCATGACCCTTTCCTCTTCAAGGGAAAACCAACGCAGTGCTCAAGAGGTAGCAAGAAGGATTTCTGGCGCCGTTGCCGGGGAGGCCTACGCAAAAGTCAACATACCAAGTACCCATCACAAACCCTTATCTCCCGCATTACATTATTTGCCATTTGCCTCTCGTTTTCCTCTCCCCCACTTCACCCTTGCCATTTTATTCGCCCTCTCTTTTCGGTTCGCCTCTTTTTCGCTTGCTTCTTGTTTGCTCTTGTGTGGGATTGCTTGTTTGTCACGATGGCTCAAGATAATACCAAATTATGTGACTTTACCAATACCAACAATAATGATTTCCTTAGCACTCCGGTTGCTCCTCTTACCGATACTGAATCTTGTGAAATCAATGCTGCTTTGTTGAATCTTGTCATGAAAGATCAATTCGCCGGCCTTCCTAGTGAAGATGTCGCTACTCATCTAAATAGCTTCGTTGATTTGTGTGATATGCAAAAGAAGAAAGATGTTGACAATGATATTGTTAAATTGAAGCTATTTCCTTTTTCGCTTAGAGATCGTGCTAAAGCTTGGTTTTCGTCTTTGCCTAAAAATAGTATTGATTCTTGGAATAAGTGCAAAGATGCTTTTATCTCTAAGTATTTTCCTCCCGCTAAGATTATCCCTCTTAGAAACGATATTATGAATTTTAAGCAACTAGATCATGAACATGTTGCACAAGCTTGGGAGAGGATGAAATTAATGATACGTAATTGTCCTACGCATGGTTTGAATTTGTGGATGATTATACAAAAAAATTATGTTGGATTGAATTTTGCTTCTAGAAATCTTTTAGATTCGGCCGCGGGAGGCACTTTTATGGAAATCACTTTAGGAGAAGCTACTAAATTCCTAGATAATATTATGGTTAATTATTCTCAATGGCACACTGAAAGATCTACTAATAAAAAAGTGCATGCGACAGAAGAAATTAATGTTTTAAGTGGAAAGATGGATGAACTTATGAAATTATTTGCTAATAAAAGTGTTTCTTCTGATCCTAATGATATGCCTTTGTCTACTTTCATTGAGAATAATAATGAATCTTTGGATGTGAATTTTGTTGGTAGGAATAATTTTGGTAACAACGCGTATAGAGGAAACTTTAATCCTAGGCCTTATCCTAGTAATTCCTCTAATAATTATGGTAATTCCTACAACAATTCTTATGGAAATTTTAATAAGATGCCCTCTGAATTTGAGACTAGTGTTAAGGAATTTATGAATTCGCAAAAGAATTTCAATGCTTTGCTTGAAGAGAAATTGCTTAAAGTTGATGAATTGGCTAGGAACGTTGATAGAATTTCTCTTGATGTTGATTCTTTAAAACTTAGATCTATTACTCCTAAGCATGATATCAATGAGTCTCTCAAAGCCATGAGAATTTCCATTAATGAGTGCAAAGAGAGAACCGCTAGGATGCGTGCTAAGAAAGATTGCTTTGTGAAAGCGTGTTCTTCTAGTTTCTATGAAAATAAAGATGAAGATCTAAAAGTTATTGATGTGTCCCCTATTAAATCTTTGTTTTGCAATATGAATCTTGATAATGATGGGACTGAATATGATCCACCTTTACCTAGAAGGCGTTCCAAAAATTCGGAGTTTTTACATCTTGATGCTAAAATTGATAAAAGTGGGATTGAAGAGATCAAAACTCTAGATATTAATGAACCCACTATTTTGGATTTCAAGGAATTTAATTATGATAATTGTTCTTTAATAGATTTTATTTCCTTGTTGCAATCCGTGCTAAATTCTCCTCATGCTTATAGTCAAAATAAAGCCTTTACCAAACATATTGTTGATGCTTTGATGCAATCTTATGAAGAAAAACTTGAGTGGAAAGTTTCTATCCCTAGAAAACTTTATGATGAATGGGAACCTACTATTAAAATTAAAATTAAAGATCATGAATGCTATGCTTTGTGTGATTTGGGTGCTAGTGTTACCACGATTCCAAAAACTTTATGCGATTTACTGGGTTTCCGTGAATTTGATGATTGCTCTCTAAATTTGCACCTTGCGGATTCCACTATTAAGAAACCTATGGGAAGAATTAATGATGTTCTTATTGTTGCAAATAGGAATTATGTTCCCTTAGATTTTATTGTTCTTGATATAGATTGCAATCCTTCATGTCCTATTATTCTTGGTAGACCTTTCCTTAGAACGATTGGTGCAATTACTGATATGAAGGAAGAGAACATTAGATTCCAATTTCCGTTAAGGAAAGGCATGGAACACTTCCCTAGAAAGAAAATAAAATTACCTTATGAATCTATTATGAGAGCCACTTATGGATTGCCTACCAAAGATGGCAATACCTAGATCTATCCTTGCTATTATGCCTAGCTAGGGGCGTTAAACGATAGCGCTTGTTGGGAGGCAACCCAATTTTATTTTTAGTTTTTTGCTTTTTGCTTCTGTTTAGGAATAAATCTTTGATCTAGCCTCTGGTTAGATGTCTTTTTATGTTTTAATTAGTGTTTGTGCCAAGTTTAACCTATAGGATCTTCTTGGATGATAATTATTTGATCTTGCTAAAAATTCCAGAAACTTTCTGTTTACGAAAATAATTGTTAAAAATCACCAGAACGTGATAAAATATTGATTCCAATTGCTGCTTATCAATAAATTGTTTTTCTAGGTCTTCATATTTTTTCTAAATTTTTGGAGTTCCAGAAGTTTGCGTTAGTTACAGATTACTACAGACTGTTCTGTTTTTGACAGATTTTGTTTTTCGTGTGTTGTTTGCTTATTTTGATGAATCTATGGCTAGTAAAATAGTTTATAAACCATAGAGAAGTTGGAATACAGTAGGTTTAACACCAATATAAATAAAGAATGAGTTCATTACAGTACCTTGAAGTGGTGTTTTGTTTTCTTTCGCTAACGGAGCTCACGAGATTTTCTGTTAAGTTTTGTGTTGTGAAGTTTTCAAGTTTTGGGTGAAAGATTTGATGGATTATGGAACAAGGAGTGGCAAGAGCCTAAGCTTTGGGATGCCCATGGCACCCCCAAGATAATCTAAGGACACCTAAAAGCCAAAGCTTGGGGATGCCCCGGAAGGCATCCCCTCTTTCGTCTACTTCCATCAGTAACTTTACTTGGAGCTATATTTTTATTCACCACATGATATGTGTTTTGCTTGGAGCGTCTTGTATTATTTGAGTCTTTATTTTTAGTTTACCACAATCATCTTTTCTGTACACACCTTTTGAGAGAGACGTACATGATTCGGAATTATTAGAATACTCTATGTGCTTCACTTATATCTTTTGAGTTATATAGTTTTTGCTCTAGTACTTCACTTATATCTTTTAGAGCACGGTGGTAACTTTTGTTTTATAGAAACTATTATTCTCTCATGCTTCACTTAGATTATTTTGAGAGTCTTAAACAACATGGTAATTTGCTTAAACAATCCTAATATGCTAGGTATTCAAGACTAGTAAAAACTTTCTTATGAGTGTGTTGAATACTAAGAGAAGTTTGATGATTGATGATTGTTTTGAGACATGGAGGTAGTGATATCAAAGTTGTGCTATTTAAGTAGTTGTGAATTTGAGAAATACTTGTGTTGTAGTTTGCAAGTCCCGTAGCATGCACGTATGGTAAACGTTATGTAACAAATTTGAAACATGAGGTGTTTTTTGATTGTCCTCCTTATGAGTGGCGGTCGGGGACGAGCGATGGTCTTTTCCTACCAATCTATCCCCCTAGGAGCATGCACGTAGTGCTTGGTTTTTGATGACCTGTAGATTTTTGCAATAAGTATGTGAGTTCTTTATGACTAATGTTGAGTCCATGGATTATACGCACTCTCACCTTTCCATCATTGCTAGCCTCTTCGGTACCGTGCATTGCCCTTTCTCACATTAAGGTTGGTGCAAACTTCGCAGGTGCATCCAAACCCCGTGATATGATACGCTCTTTCACACATAAACCTCCTTATATCTTCCTCAAAACAGCCACCAACCTACCTATTATGGCATTTCCATAGCCATTCCGAGATATATTGCCATGCAACTTTCCACCGTTCCGTTTATCATGACACGTTCATCATTGTCATATTGCTTTGCATGATCATGAAGTTGACATAGTATTTGTGGCAAAGCCACCGTTCATAATTCTTTCATACATGTCACTCTTGGTTCATTGCATATCCCGGTACACCGCCGGAGGCATTCATATAGAGTCATACTCTGTTCTAGTATCGAGTTGTAATCATTGAGTTGTAAATAAATAGAAGTGTGATGATCACCATTTTCTAGAGCATTGTCCCAAGTGAGGAATAAAAAAAGAGAGAGAAAGGCCATAAAAAAGAAGGCCCAAAAAAAATATGAGAGAAAAAGAGAGAAGGGACAATGTTACTATCCTTTTACCACACTTGTGCTTCAAAGTAGCACCATAATCTTCATGATAGAGAGTCTCTTGTTTTGTCATTTTCATATACTAGTGGGAATTTTTCATTATAGAACTTGGCTTGTATATTCCAACAATGGGCCTCCTCAAGTGCCCTAGGTCTTCATGAGCAAGCAAGTTGGATGCACACCCACTTAGTTTCTTTTGTTGAGCTTTCATATATTTATAGCTCTAGTGCATCCGTTGCATGGCAATCCCTACTGCTTGCATTAACATCAATCGATGGCCATCTCCATAGCTCATTGATTAGCCTCGTTGATGTGAGACTTTCTCCTTTTTTGTCTTCTCCACATAACCCCCATCATCATATTCTATTCCACCCATAGTGCTATATCCATGGCTCACGCTCATGTATTGCGTGAAGGTTGAAAAAGTTTGAGATTACTAAAGTATGAAACAAGCTTGGCTTGTCATCGGGGTTGTGCATGATGAGAGAATTCTTGTGTGACGAAAATGGAGCATGACTAAACTATATGATTTTGTAGGGATGAACTTTCTTTGGCCATGTTATTTTGAGAGGACATAATTGCTTAGTTAGTATGCTTGAAGTATTATTATTTTTATGTCAATATTGAACTTTTATCTTGAATCTTTCAGATCTGAATATTCATACCACAATTAAGAAGAATTACATTGAAATTATGCCAAGTAGCATTCCACATCAAATTTTTTTTAATCATTTACCTACTCGAGGACGAGCAGGAATTAAGCTTGGGGATGCTTGATACGTCTCCAACGTATCTATAATTTTTTATTGCTCCATGCTATATTATCTTCTGTTTTGGACATTATTGGGCTTTATTATACAATTTTATATTATTTTTGGGACTAACCTATTAACCGGAGGCCCAGCCCAGAATTGCTGGTTTTTGCCTATTTCAGAGTTTCGCAGAAAAAGAATATCAAACGGAGTCCAAACGGAATGAAACCTTCAGGAACATGATTTTCGGAACGAACATGATCCAGAGGACTTGGACCCTACGTCAAGAAAGCTACCAGGAAACCACGAGGTAGGGGGGCGCGCCTACCCCCTGGGCGCGCCCTCCACCCTCGTGGGCCCCACGTTGCTCCACCGACGTACTCCTTCCTCCTATATATACCTACGTACCCCCAAACTACCAGATACGGAGCCAAAAACCTAATTCCACCGCCGCAACCTTCTGTACCCGTGTGATCCCATCTTGGGGCCTGTTCCGGAGCTCCGCCGGAGGGGGCATCGATCACGGAGGGCTTCTACATCAACACCATAGCCTCTCCGATGATGTGTGAGTAGTTTACTTCAGACCTTCGGGTCCATAGTTATTAGCTAGATGGCTTCTTCTCTCTTTTTGGATCTCAATACAATGTTCTCCCCCTCTCTTGTGGAGATCTATTCGATGTAATCTTCTTTTGCGGTGTGTTTGTTGAGACCGATGAATTGTGGGTTTATGATCAAGTTTATCTATGAACAATATTTGAATCTTCTCTGAATTCTTTTATGTATGATTGGTTATCTTTGCAAGTCCCTTCGAATTATCAGTTTGGTTTGGCCTACTAGATTGATCTTTCTTGCAATGGGAGAAGTGCTTAGCTTTGGGTTCAATCTTGCGGTGTCCTTTCCCAGTGACAATAGGGGCAGCAAGGCACGTATTGTATTGTTGCCATCGAGGATAACAAGATGGGGTTTATATCATATTGCATGAGTTTATCCCTCTACATCATGTCATCTTGCTTAAAGCGTTACTCTATTCTTATGAACTTAATACTCTAGATGCATGCTGGATAGCGGTCGATGTGTGGAGTAATAGTAGTAGATGCAGGCAGGAGTCGGTCTACTTGTCTTGGACGTGATGCCTATATACATGATCATACCTAGATATTCTCATAACTATGCTCAATTCTGTCAATTGCTCAACAGTAATTTGTTCACCCACCGTAAATACTTATGCTCTTGAGAGAAGCCACTAGTGAAACCTATGGCCCCCGGGTCTATTTTCCATCATATTAATCTCCCGACAACAAGCTATTTCTGTCGCCGTTTTTGTTTTACTTTCTTTACTTTGCATCTTTATCATAAAAAATACCAAAAATATTATCTTATCATATCTATCAGATCTCACTCTCGTAAGTGACCGTGTAGGGATTGACAACCCCTTATCGCGTTGGTTGCGAGGATTTATTTGTTTGTGTAGGTGTGAGGGACTCGTGTGTGGCCTCCTACTGGATTGATACCTTGGTTCTCAAAAACTGAGGGAAATACTTACGCTACTTTGCTGCATCACCCTTTCCTCTTCAAGGGAAAACCAACGCAGTGCTCAAGAGGTAGCAGTATACCTTCTACCACAGATCCGAAGGCAAGATCTTTGTTGTTAAGAATGGATCCTTTCTAGAGAAGGAGTTTCTCTCGAAAGAAGTGAGTTGGAGGAAAGTAGAACTTGATGAGGTAGTTGTACCTTCTCTCGAATTGGAAAGTAGTACTTCAGAGAAAACTATTCATGTGATGCCTACACCAACTAGAGAGGAAGCTAATGATGACGATCATGAAACTTCAGATCAAGTTACTACTGAACTTCGTAGGTCAACTAGAGCACTTACCGCACCAGAATGGTACGGTAATCCTGTCCTGGAAGTCATGTTACTAGACCAAGGCGAACCTACGAACTATGAAGAAGCTATGATGAGCCCAGATTCCGACAAATGGCTTGAGGCCATGAAATCTGAGATAGGATCCATGTATGAGAACAAAGTGTGGACTTTGGTGGACTTGCCCAATGATCGACATGCCATAGAAAATAAATGGATCTTTAGGAAGAAGACTAACGTTGATGGTAATGTCACCATCTACAAAGCTTGACTTGTCGCGAAAGGTTTTTGACAAGTTCAAGAGGTTGACTACGATGAGACCTTCTCACCCGTAGCGATGCTTAAGTCAGTCCAAATCATGTTAGCAATTGCCACATTTCATAATTATGAAATTTGGCAAATGGACGTCAAAACTGCATTCCTTTATGGATTTCTTAAAGAAGAGTTGTATATGATGCAACCAGAAGGTTTTGTCGATCCTAAAGGTGCTAACAAAGTGTGCAAGCTCCAGCGATCCATCTATGGACTGGTGCAAGCATCTCGGAGTTGGAATATACGCTTAGATGAGGTGATCAAAGCATATGGCTTTATACAGACTTATGGTGAAGCCTGTATTTACAAGAAAGTGAGTGGGAGCTCTGTAGCATTTCTGATATTATATGTGGATGACATATTGTTGATCGGAAATGGTATTGAATTTCTGGATAGCATAAAAGGATACTTGAATAAGAATTTTTCAATGAAAGACCTCGATGAAGCTGCTTATATATTGGGCATCAAGATCTATAGAGATAGATCAAGAAGCTTGATAGGACTTTCACAAAGCACATACCTTGATAAAGTTTTGAAGAAGTTCAAAATGTATCAGTCAAAGAAAGGGTTCTTGCTTGTATTACAAGGTGTGAAGTTGAGTAAGACTCAAAACCCGACCACGGCGAAATATATATAGAGAGAGTGAAAGTCATTCCCTATGCCTCAGTCATAGGTTCTATAAAGCATGCCATGCTGTGTACCAGACCATGTTGTGTGCCTTGCCATGAGTTTGGCAAGGGGGTACAATACTGATCCAGGAGTAGATCGCTAGACATCGGTCAAAATTACCCTTAGGTACCTAAAGAGGACTAAGGAAATGTTTCTCGGTTATGGAGGTGATAAAGAGTTCGTCGTAAAGAGTTACGTTGATGCAAGCTTTGACACCAATCCATATGACCCTGAGTCTCGATCTGGATACATATTGAAAGTGGGAGCAATTAGCTAGAGTAGCTCTATGCAGAGCATTGTAGACATAGAAATTTGCAAAATACATACGGATCTAAATGTGGCAGACCCGTTGACTAAACCTCTCTCACAAGCAAAACATGATCACACCTTAGTAATCTTTGGGTGTTAATCACACGGCAATGTGAACTAGATTATTGACTCTAGTGAACCTTTTGGGTGTTGGTCACATGGCGATGTGAACTATGGGTGTTAATCACATGGCTATGTGAACTAGATTATTGACTCTACTGCAAGTGGGAGACTGAAGGAAATATGCCCTAGAGGTAATAATAAAGTTGTTATTTTATATTTCCTTGTTCATGATAAAGGTTTATTATTCATGCTAGAATTGTATTGATCAGAAAGTTTAATACATGTGTGAATATGTCGGTGTACAAAAGAAGGGGCGCACTTTTGTACCCCTTTTACCTGTGCACGGACAGTCGGAGCCGCGCCCACGGCCACACCAAGAAGAACAGGGGAGGTGAACCAAGGCAAAACCAAAGCCCAAGACAGCCAGAGCAACGCCAAGACCAAGAACGCAAAGAAGCAGAGGGGCGGAGTAGTTCCCCCGGCAAGACCCTTGCCGGGGACGGCCTCAGCAGCCCCGGCAAGACCCTTGCCGGGGCAGCGCGCCCAAACACCAATAGAGCGAGCCACCCTCGAGCCCACGGTCTCCAACACTATCGACCACGTTGAGCCAGGGCTCGGGAGGCACCTCTGTGGTGGCATGCAGATCTTTGTGAAGACATATTCAAGATCAGATGAGGATTAGAAGACAGCGATCCTCGGCAAGATCCTTGCCGAGGGGAACCACAAGACCCCCGGCAAGATCCTTGCCGGGGACAACAGCGCGCCACGGCAAGGCCCTTGCCGGGCCACCCGGCAAGGCCCTCGCCAAGGGCGCCAGCAGGGCCACCTCCAGGCCCGCATCAGCCAAGTCTCCATCGCCGTTCGCATGCAGCTGCCAGCCCAACCAGCTGGGCAGGCACCTGCGTGGCAACATGCAGCTTCCAGGCCAACTCAGCAAGCGCCTGCATGGCGGCATGCAGATCTTCGTGGAGGCTCTACCACCGCGCCACCTCAGCTGCCTGCCTACATGGCACCGCATGCATCATTGACCAAGACGCGTGTCGAAGCAAGGAGGAGCGGCGACAGACGGGACGTGCCTCGTTCCCATCCCCAATAAAGCAAGGGGACACCTAAGCGATGCATTAAATGCGTCTTGTCCTATAATACAAGCGATAAGCTCATAGACTATACGCCTTTCCACCTCCTGTATGCCACTATGGCAGCCCCTTTCGACTATAAAAGGAGGCCCATGGCGTACTGGAGAAGGATTTGGCTCCCTGGAACTACTCAGGCACCGTAGCTAGTTCAAGGGCTCAAGAACACTCAATACATCCACCAAAGAAGGACTAGGGTTTTACGCATCCTCGCGGCCCGAACCTGGGTAAACGATCCTCGTGCTGACTACTGATCCTGCTCTTCTTGCAACCCTGCGCCCCGGCAACCGTAGTAGGGATTCTTGTGATCCCATAGGTGTCGTTTCCCACCGACAGAATACATAAACAAACACCGTGTCCCTAGTGGGCCTCTACTAGACTAGCTCGTTGATCAAAGATGATTAGGTTTCCTAACCATGGACATGAGTTGTCATTTGATAACGGGATCACATCATTAGGAGAATGATGTGATGGACAAGACCCATCCGTTAGCTTAGCATAATGATTGTTCAGTTTTATTGCTATTGCCTTCTTCATGTCAAATACACATTCCTTCGACTATGAGATTATGCTACTCCCGGATACCAGAGGAATGCCTTGTGTGCTATCAAACGTCACAACATAACTGTGTGATTATAAAGATGCTCTACAGGTATCTCTGAAGGTGTTTGTTGAGTTGGCATAGATCGAGATTAGGATTTGTCACTCCGAGTATTGGAGAGGTATCTCTGGGCCCTCTTGGTAATGCACATCATAAAAGCCTTGCAAGCAAAGTGACTAATGAGTTAGTTATAGGACGATGTATTACGAAATGAGTAAAGAGACTTGACGGTAATGAGATTGAACTAGGTATGAAGATATCGACGATCGAATCTCGGGCAAGTAACATACCGACAGACAAAGGGAATAACGTATGTTGTCATAACGGTTCGACCGATAAAGATCTTCGTAGAATATGTTGGAGCCAATATGGGCATCGAGGTTCCGCTATTGGTTATTTACCGGGGAGGTGTCTCGATCATGTCTACATAGTTCTCGAACTCGTAGGGTCCGCACGCTTAACGTTCGTTGACGATATTGTATTATATGAGTTATGTGATTTGGTGACCGAATGTTGTTCAAAGTCCCGTATGAGATCACGGACATGAAGAGGAGTCTTGAAATGGTCGAGAGGTAAAGATTAATATATAGGACGATAGCATTCGGACACCAGAAGTGTTCCAGAGGGTACCGGATACATATTGGGTCACCGGAAGGGGTTCCGGGCATCCCCAACAAAAGATATGGGCCTAATGGGCCAAGACGGGAAATACACCAGCCACTAGGGGCTGGTGCGGCCCCCATATGGGCCGAAGCAGAGGAGAAGGAAAGAGGGGAAGGGAGAAGGAAAGGGGAGGGATTCGGCCCCCCTTCCTTCCCTCCTCCCTCCTCTTTCCTTCCCCCTCTGGCAGATAAGGAAGGGGGTCGCCGGCCATGGGGAGACCCCAAGTAGGATTCGGCCTACTTGGGTGGCTCCATGGCTGCCTTCCCTCTCCCTCCCACCTATATATATGTGGGGGGCACCCGTAGCACACACGAGACAATTGTTAGCCGTGTGCGGCGCCCCCCTCCACGGTTTACTCCCATAGTCATATCTTCATAGTGCTTAGGCGAAGCCCTGGGAGGATCACTTCACCATCACCGTCACCACGCTGTCGTGCTGATGGAACTCATCTACTACCTCGATGTCTTGCTGGATCAAGAAGGCGAGGAACTTCACCGAGCTGAATGTGTGCAAAAT
The DNA here is from genome assembly GCF_002575655.3 of Aegilops tauschii subsp. strangulata. Taxonomy (NCBI): domain Eukaryota; kingdom Viridiplantae; phylum Streptophyta; class Magnoliopsida; order Poales; family Poaceae; genus Aegilops; species Aegilops tauschii. Next base: position 385,795,854 of record NC_053037.3, on the reverse strand, counting down.
GCGTAGGTGTCGTGCGTTCGGTACTTGATCAGTTGAAGCGCGAAGAAGTTCGACTACATCAACCGCGTTGAGAAAAGCTTCTGCTTATGGTCTACGAGGGTACATAGACACACTCTCCCCCTCGTTGCTATGCATCTCCATGGATAGATCATTGCGTGTGTGTAGATTTTTTGTTTTCCATGCAACGTTTCCCAACAGCGCGGTCATGCACGTAGCAGCAACGTGCTTTTAATAGCAGCGCAGTTTAGCAAGCACACTACTCTATGTATGGTTAGCAGCTGCGCGGGTAAACCCACTCTACTGCTAAAGTTTAGCTATAGCGCCTTAGCAGTAGCGCTGGTGCCCACGCTACTGCTAAGGTAAAACCCTGCGCTACTCCTAGCCTTTTCCCTAGTAGTGTAGATGTGTGCACTACTTGAGTATGCCTTTGGAATGCAAAGCACACACACTAGGATCAATACTCCCCATATATTTTATAGACATGCAACACGTGCATCAACAATATGAGATGGATAAACAAGGATGCAAGTAAATAGCATGTGAGCATAAAGATAGGGCACAAGATAAATAACGTCTCACAAGCTAATACGGTACTTGCCATAAAGATAGAGATAGGGTTGCATATGTCTCACACCATATGATAGGTACTAAAGGTTCCACACACAAACTTAAAGCAAACCAAATGAAAAAGAGTTCATGAGAGAACGAAAGCAACGGCAAAGAATACACACTCGTGACTCGACAAATACCTAAACTCTCTCCCCATTTGGCATCAAGACACCAAAAGGGCAAAGAGCACTAAACAAGCCTAAGGTGATGGAGATGCTCCAGAACATCAGTACTCCTCATGCTCCTCGCACTCCTCTACTGCTGGATCCTGACACTCCACCTCTGAGTCTGACCACTGACAGTGCTGCGAGATCCATGTCTCCTCATTCATGACCCGCTCCTCAGAGCCACTAGTAATCTCGTGACCCAGGTGCCTCATCATGGTCTTATGACGCGTGCGAGGCGCCTTCTTGGCCACGTGAGCCCTATGCTGACCCTTGGCTTCCATGCAGAAGAGTTTCTTCATCTTCGTCTTGAGCTTGAATGCCCAAGATGGTACCTTCTCTAGAGAAGGGACCAACTCATAATCAGGCTCAGCCTCATCATCAGAGGCAGTGGGGCCAATATCCTCACCGGGGGCAGCAGGTGCAGTCCCCCAGTTCTCTTTTTGGTGCAAGTTCAGAACCCCATGAGGTACCATATGCTCAGTAGGAAGTGCCTCCCCTGGAAACTCGGGAGCCCATGTCGTCTCAATCAACTTATACAGATAAGGGCCATAGATGGGCACCTTCCGGTCAAGCACAGCAGAACGAAGCTCACGCCACATGATGTGGGAGATATCCAAAGTAGATGTACTGCCCTTCTCCTCGATGCAAAGCAAGAGAAGATCCACCAAATAGGAGTGTATCTGATCCAGGTTCCCAATACGAGGGAAAAGAGTGTTGCCAAAGATACGGTGCATGATGTCCAAGAATGGAATGAGCTCCGTGTGAGTGGCCCCCTTGGTAGTAGTCACAGACCTGGAGTAACAGATAAGCTTCGACTTGTGTGTAGCAGGTGTATCGTTGTGAGGCCGGAGACCAACTGGGTTCTCTTCCCCCTCATTAGCAATGCCCAGACAATCCATATAGTAGTTCCAATCAACCTTGAATCTCCTCCCACCAGTCATCCATGACATGGATCTCTCCTCATTTGCATGAAAGTGAACATTGGCATAAAATTGAGCCACAATCCCTGCATCATAGTCCTTATTGAATGTGATGATAAGAATAAGACCCCACTAGTGACAAAGAGCAAGAGCTTCTCCAAAGTAAGTTGGGTCCTTCTCCATGCGAGTGACGTCGATAGACTTGACCAAAACATACATGTTCTTCTTGGCCTTCAGAATGTCCACATAGATCAGAGATTGCTCCTTGGTCCAGAAGGGATGACCAACGAGAGCCTTGTCCTGAGGACGGCGATACAGATTGCGAATACGGAACGCACCAAACTCCTTGGTAGTCATCTCATCAGGAGGGGTGTACTTCTCCTTCTCCGTCGGCTTATTGGCAGTTTTCTTCACATGCTGTCTTGGAGGACCACTGGAACTGGTTGGTCTACCATCTGTGGTACGACAGTGCTTGAAACCACCGGGACGATCTGGGTTCTTGCAACGAGCTTGATGAGTGGAGCTACCATCACCTGGAACCCACAAACACAGAGCGAGGGAAAAGCAGGTGTAAAGCCATTGCATAAGCCAAGAGATACAACTGTGAATAGAAGTAAATGTAGGAATTCTGAAAAACTAGGTCACTGCGGTAGTACCGTACCTAGCAACGGTAGTACCATCGAAGGGTAAGCGGTAATACCGCTGGACACGAGCGGTAGTACCACCACAAGCGGTAGTACCATCTACGTCCCAGCGGTAGTACCGTCCACCCGACGGGATAACCTCTGCGGTGTGGATCCGGTAGTACCGATGACACAGAAGTGCAAAATTTCGGCAAAGATGACTATACTCCTATCTAGCAGTCATCCCGCATCCTACTCATGCCTAGATTTAGCCAAAAATCTACGAATACCACATGCATTGCCCTAGAACCAAGATTCAAAAACTAGAACCTTAGGAGAGAAAAATGAGGGCAATACCAGTATCCATGGCAAGAGGAGAAGGTGGGGATCGATCCCACCGGTCGGAAACGGAGAAGAGGACACGGAATCAGAGGGCCGGAGCCGACCACTGGAGCAGTTCTTGGCCGCCTGAGAGAGAGAGAGAGAACACGAGAGGAGAGGAAGTGAATGGTTATGGAGGAGTTAGAACTCCCCGTGCCCAACACTTAACTCCCTCGCGGGTCCCTGAAGCGGTAGTACAACTGGAGTTAGTGGTAGAACCGCCTAAGCAGTAGCACTGGTCACTCCTAGCAGTAGTACCGCCCCAGTGCATCGACAAGAGGTCGACATGCTGCACTCGGCGGTAGTACCGTTAACTTGCACGGTAGTACCATGCTGATCAGCGGTAGTACCGCTTGCTTCCAGAAAAACTGGTAGGATCAAATTTTGGGAGTATGGGCTTATGCAATTTTAAGAGGTTTGAGAGAAGAAAGGCATGGGTTCGAGACAAGGAAACACCACAAATGGAATGGAATACTCCAAGGTCAAAAAGCAACTAAGCCAAGAGCACGTAAGTAGTAATACAGCACCCAAAAAGCCTAAGACATGAAAGCACAACTCAAACCAAATAGGGCAAGCCTCTCAAAGAGAGGCCAGTTACCGAAGTCACTTATGTTTGAGTCAATTGGTATGGCACCACAAATATTTTAACCTTGGGCCCATGACCAAAACTAATCTTTGAAGCACAAGTACCATCAAGGATGGCGAATGTGAAAGACTTGATGAATTTATGCATAATGGGGGGAGGGATAGTTCACTGAGAGAACAACACTCCCCTATGTCGGAGTAAATGACCACGGGTAGCCTATCTGGCTCCCCTTGGCTCTTCAAAAAATTGTTAGGCAGAACAAGCCCTCAATCGTCCAAGACACATGACCGCCTTCCTATGGCCGGCTGGCCCACCGGCCGGCTTCCAGAAGGCGGCAAGGCTATGCTGGTCCTCGCGAAAAGGGCCGACTCCCAGTAGCCGACTATGAGAAGGCCGGCTCCTGGCAGGCGGCCAGGCGTCCCCCCTCAAAGTTTGCACCCACATAACGGCGATGAGACAGGGCGTGGCTACAGTAGAGCCTGCCACCCCCGAATCCCGGAGCACGCATGGCCACAGTGCGCCATACGGGTCGGCCATCCCCCGTCCGGCGCGACACTGTTGCCATGTTGACCATGACGCCCCCCACGACAGGCTGTCAATACGGCCCGCGGGCGGTGGACCCCTTCAGCCAGAGAGACGCTCGAAGGCGGCCAAGCCTCCCCCAGTCGGCCTGGGGTGTAGCCGGCTCCCAATAGCCGGCTACCTCACTCCCTCGAAGTATGTGCATCATTAAGGAGACAAGACGAGGTAAGGCTACAGTGAGAACCCGCCAGGCGGCGGCACTGTAGCCACGCTTACCTCGGCAAAGCCCTCGTCATCAGGGGCGAGGCTACAGTAACCAGCCACCGACAAGACCCCCAGACAGTGGGGCCGGCCTGTCGACCAAGAGGCCGGCAGCCGGCGGGACCCACCAGTCGGCGGGCCCCAGCGGTCGGCGGAGAAGCCGGCGGATACAGACACTGACGGCCTGGACCCGCATCCAGCCGGATTACCATTGTATCCAGCCGTTTTACCATTGTACCCCTGGGGGGTAGGCCTATATAAACCCCCCAGGGCACCCATGCAAAGGGTTGATCTCTTAGAGTTTTAGACACCACATAGAGAGAAGAGGAGAGCTAGCCTTGCCCTTCTTCTTCCTCTAGCCAAACAGCTCAAGGAGCCACTTGTATTGATCTAGTGATCATGCGGAGACCCCATAGAGCAGGACTAGGGGTGTTATCTCCACGGAGAGCCCCGAACCTGGGTAAGATTCGCCGGCGTGCATGTCTTCGCCTTATCTCGTTTCCAGGCACCGGCGATGTCTTATTGGCTCCCACAATGATAAGCCACCCGTTGGCATATGTCGCACCCACCACCCGACATTTAGCGCCCACCATGGGGCCAGGTGCATCGTCGTCCGGAGACCCGTTCTGGACGGGAACCCTTTTCCTTCCCAGCGAGCGTAGCCAGCCCGGCACGCCCGATGGCGCTTGCCCCGACGTGCTGCAAGGCGTCGACGACACCTACGCGGTGAGCTGCCTCTCCGATCTTCTTGGTGAGGCTCGCATCTCCGACGAGCCTGCGTCCGACGCGGGCACAGACTGCCCTGAGAGCCGCCTCATCAGCCTCCTCGACCAGCTTCACGTCTCCAGCGAGCTTGCTGTGGATTTGGACTCGGTCGGCTCCACCGACCCGATGCTTGTCGACTCCGACACGGCATCGCTTGACGCCTTCCCCACCAACGTGGTGATCATCGACGACCCTCTTCCTCGAGCCGACAGTGGCAGCAGTGCTATCACTAAGGTGCTGGTCATCAGCCACGGCGCCGCCTCAGGCGAAAACGCCCACGACGCCCTACAAGCGGCGCTACACGACCTGTCCGCCCCCATCCCGGCCGACGTCGACGCCGAGACACTGGAGGTACGCCGCCTCACCCCCATCGCGGAGGGCCAGAAGATAGCATCCATGAGACGCCTCACTGAGGCTCACCAGCGCGAAGTCGACCGCACCGCCTTTGGTACGCCGCCTCCTGGCGGGCCGAGCTGAGCCGGCATCGTCAAGAAGCGCGGCGCGGCCATCGCCAGCATGCTGGGAGCAGACCGCCCAGTCTACGCCACGCCACTCGAGAACCTGCGTGCTGCTCAGGCGGCCGTAGACGAGCTGAACGGGCTGGAGGCCGACGATCTCCCCCACATGACTAGACGCATCTAGCAGCTGATCGACGCGGCCGCAGAGCGGCATGAAGCCAATGCCCGCGCTGAAAGTCCTCCCCCACGCCGAGAGCACAACGCGACATCCCGGACGCCGACTGCAGGCGACGCCCGCGCGAGAAAAGACAAGGAGCCGGCTGCTAGCCGCAGTCGGACTCAGCTCACCATCGAGCGCGATGCAGAAGGCCGCCCCCGAGCTGTGGAACGACGAGGCAATCCGCCTCCTCCCCCGCCTCATGGGGAGAGATATCCCACCCCGCCGCCTGTTACGCATCCGACTCTCGGTGGCCGACTAGGCCACCGCGAAGGAGTCGGCGAGAATGACGCCCGCCACCGGATCGACCGCCTAGCGCGATCCCTGGCGCTAGAAGAAGAAGATGATGTCGGCCCGCCTTGCTTTGGCCCCCGCATCCGCGACGAACCCTTCCCCAAAGGGTTCTCGCTCCCAAGAGACACGCCAAAATACAATGGCTCCGTGAAGCCGGAAGACTGGTTGATCGATTACTCCACCGCAGTCCGCATAGCAAACGGCAACAGCCGCGTTGCCGTGAAGTACGTCCCGCTCATGCTTCAAGGCATGACACGCACCTGGTTGAACAGCCTCAAGCCCTACAGTGTCAACAGCTGGCTAGACTTCATGGAAGTCTTCATCCGCAATTTCACCAGCACATACAAGCGGCCTCCCAAGCCCCGCCAGCTCTCCTTGTGCGTCCAAGGGCCCAGCGAATCAACTCGCGACTACCTCACGCGTTGGGCCGAGCTCCGCAACTCCTGCGAAGGGGTGCACGAGGTTCAAGCCATAGAGTATTTCACTGCCGGGTGCAGAGAGGGCACCCTCCTCAAGCACCGGCTTCTCTGCGATGAGCCGACTACCCTCGACGAGTTGCTGATCATAGCAGACAAGTACGCCACGGCCGACTCTTCGATGAAGACTGAGCTTCGAGTGGATGCCTCTGGAAAGGTTCTCACTCCGGCTCCCAAGACGCCGGCTGGTGACTCCCATCGACGCCCGTACCCAAACGACAACAAGCGCAAGGCCCCTATGCCGCCTTCCACCAGTCGGCAAGTAGCCACAGTCGAAGACGAACAACCTGAAGGGCGGCCCATGCCCAAGAAGCAGAAGGGAGGCAGGCCTGCTTGGCAGCCGACTTTCTCCTACGAGCAAGCCCTTGACGCCCCCTGCAAGTTCCACAGCGGCGCGAAGCCGTCCAACCACACGAATCGGAAGTGTCATTGGCTCACGCGAATCTCCAAAGGCGAAGGGCTGGTGCCGCCTCCACCTGCTGGCCAGCCACCTCCAGCCCCTCAGCAGGCGGCAGCTCGACCAGCAGTCGGAGCCATTCAAGACGAGTTCCCGGACGAGCATGCCGCCTACGTCGTCTTTACAAGCCAAACTGAAGACAGGCGCAGTCGACGCCGAGAACACCAAGAAGTCAACGCGGTCGCCTCCAACAACCCAGAGTTTATGCATTGTCTGAGAGGCCTATCAGCTGGAGCCGGGCCGATCACCCAGAGGTGATGCCGTCTCTCGGCTCTTATGCATTGGTGTTGGACGCCACCCTCGCGACAGAAAGGCGAGCTGCCCGTTTCTCCCGTGTACTGATTGACGGTGGGAGCAGCATCAACATACTGTACCGTGACACCATGGAGAAGCTGAACATCAAGTCGAAGCAACTCATGCCAAGCCGGACTGTGTTCCATGGCATCGTACCCGGCCTGTCCTGCTCGCCAATCGGCAAGATCAAGATAGATGTTCTCTTTGGAGACAAGGATCACTTCCGCTGAGAAGCAGTCTGGTTTGAAGTGGTGGATCTAGAGAGCCCTTACCACGCGTTGCTTGGCCGACCTGCCCTGGCCAAGTTCATGGCTATGCCCCACTACGCCTACCTCAAGATGAAGATGCCAAGTTCAAAGGGGATCATCACCATAGCCGGAGACTACAAGAAATCCTCTGAGTGTGCTGCAGCTAGCAGCCGGCTGGCCGAGTCCCTCATGATTGCCGAAGAAAAAAAGATGCTGGACCGAGTCGTGGCCATGGCCGGCAAGCAGCCGGCCCTGTCCCCTTACCCCAAGGAATGTGATGCTCAAGGCTCCTTCCAGCCAGCCAAGGAAACAAAGAAGATACCTCTGGACCTAGAGAACCCAGAGAGGTTTGCCGTCATTGGAGCAAACCTGGACAGCAAATAGGAATGCGAGCTCGTCGATTTCCTCCGTGAGAATCGGGACATCTTTGCATGGTCCCCAAAGGACATGCCGGGTGTTCCAAAGGATTTCGCCGAGCACAAGCTACACGTCCGAGCAGACGCAAAACCAGTTAAACAACCTCTCCGCCGACTGTCGGAGGAAAAGAGAAGGATTGTGGGAGAAGAGATAGCCCGACTACTGGCAGCCGGCTTCATTATGGAGGTGTTTTTTCCAGAATGGCTTGCCAACCCGGTCCTTGTGTTGAAGAAAAACAATAAATGGCGCATGTGTATAGACTATACCAGCCTCAACAAAGCCTGCCCCAAAGATCCGTTTGCCTTACCTCGGATCGATCAAGTGATAGACTCCACAGCCGGATGCGAGCTGTTGAGTTTCTTGGATGCTTACTCAGGCTACCATCAGATCAAGTTGGATCTAGCCGACCGCCTGAAGACCGCCTTCATCACACCATTCGGAGCTTTCTGCTACCTGACTATGACATTTGGCTTGAGAAATGCCGGTGCCACTTTTCAGCGTTGCATGCAGAAATGCCTCCTCAAGCAACTCGGCAGAAATGCCCACATCTATGTAGACGATTTTGTGGTGAAGACGGAGAAGCGCGGCACCCTGCTGGAAGACCTCAGAGAAACATTTGACAACTTGCGCCGGTTTCAGATCAAGCTCAACCCTGAGAAATGCGTGTTCGGAGTACCAGCCGGCCAGCTTCTAGGCTTCTTGGTCTCCAAACGCGGCATCGAGTGCAACCTAGTGAAGATCAAGGCCATAGAGAGAATGGAGATTCCTACCAAGCTGCGAGACGTCCAAAAGTTTACCGGGTGCCTGGCCTCCCTGAACCGCTTCATCAGCCGGCTAGGAGAGAAGGCTCTCCCCCTGTACCGACTCATGAAAAAGTCCACCCACTTCGAGTGGAACGACCAAGCAAACCATGCTTTTCACGAGTTGAAGAAGATGCTGACCACGCCACCTGTCTTGGCGGTGCCAACTGAGAAAGAGCCCATGCTCCTTTACATTGCCGCGACTAGCCGAGTGGTCAGCACAGTTATTGTGGTCCAACGCCCAGAAGAAGGCTGGGCTCAGTTAGTCCAGAGGTCGGTGTATTATTTGAGCGAAGTACTGTCCACCTCGAAGCAAAACTACCCGCACTACCAGAAGATGTGCTATGGAGTATACTTCGCCGCCAAGAAGCTGAAGTCCTACTTTCAAGAGCATCCCATCACGGTCGTATGTACTGCCCCGCTTGCCGAGATCATAGGCAGCCGGGATGCATCCGGCCGGGTGGCCAAGTGGGCCATTGCGCTGGCTCCTTACATGATCTTCTACCAGCCTCGCACCGCCATCAAGTCCCAAGCATTGGCCGACTTCCTTGTCGACTGGGCCGAGACCCAGTACCGACCGCCGGCTCCCGACTCCACTCATTGGCGGATGCACTTCAATGGATCCAAGATTCGCACCGGCTTGGGAGCCGGCATCGTCCTCACCTCTCCCAAGGGCGACAAACTCAGATACACATTGCAAATTCATTTTGCCGCCTCCAACAACGTGGACGAGTACGAGGCGCTCATACATGGGCTCCGGCTAGCCAAAGAGCTCGGCATCCGCCGGATCCTTAGCTATCACGACTCGGATGTGGTAGTCCAACAATCATCTGGCGACTGGGACGCCAAGGACGCAAACATGGAGAGCTACCGATTCCTCGTTCAGCAAATCAGCGGATACTTTGAAGGATGCGAGTTCCTCTACGTGCCACGGGCCGACAACGAGCAAGCAGATGCCCTGGCACGAATTGGCTCCACCCGACAAGCTATACCAACCGACGTCTCTCTCCAACGCCTCCTCAAGCCGTCTGTCAAGCCGTCTCCTGAATCAGACTCCATCTTCGTACCGCCTGACCCTAATGCAGTCGGATCCGACTTGGGGAACCCAGCAGGCGGCTCGGGGACTTCGACAGGCGGCCCGGGGACTGCCGTAGTCGCACCCGGCTCGGGGACTTCAGAACCCGGCCCGGGGACTGCAGCAGTCGGCCCCGGGACTGCAACGACACAGCAGGCGGTGGCCGACTCCAACTCTTCACCACCCAACCCACCCACCCTGGTCGCAGTAGCCGTATTGGCAATGGAAGAAGTCACAGCTCCATCATGGGCCCAACCCATCCTCAACTTCCTGGTAAACAGAGAGCTGCCGACTGACGAGATCTCGGCAAGACAAGTTCAATGCCGAGCTGGAGCATACACAATAGTAAACAGAGAACTCGTTAGGCGCAGCATCACTGGAGTCTTCCAGCGCTGCGTCGAGCCAGAGAAGGGCATAGCAATCCTCAAGGACATCCACCAAGGCGAATGCGGCCACCACGCGGCCTCAAGATCACTTGTCGCCAAAGCTTTCCGCCATGGGTTCTTCTGGCCGACTGCTTTGGAAGACGCCAAGGAATTAGTCAAAAACTGCAAAGGGTGCCAAGTCTTCAGCTCCAAGCAACACCTGCCGGCTTCTGCACTCAAGACCATCCCCCTCACCTGGCCCTTTGCGGTCTGGGGACTGGACATGGTGGGCCCATTCAAGACGGTGCGCGGCGGCATCTGCTTGTCGCCGTGGACAAATTCACCAAGTGGATTGAAGCGAAGCCAATCAAGAAGCTAAATGGGCCGACTGCCGTGACATTCATCGCAGATATCACCACCCGGTATGGCACACCACACAGTATCATCACCGACAATGGCACGAATTTTGCCAAAGGAGCACTGGCACGTTTCTGTGCGACACAGGGCACCCGACTGGACTTAGCGTCCCTTGCCCACCCACAGTCAAACGGCCAAGTCGAGCGAGCAAACGGCCTCATCCTTTCCGGCATCAAGCCCCGACTGGTCGTACCACTGGAGCGTTCGGCCGGCTGCTGGCTCGACGAGCTGCCGGCCGTCCTCTGGAGCCTGCGTACTACCCCGAACAAGTCAACCGGCTTCACTCCTTTCTTCCTTGTATATGGTGCCGAGGCTGTCATCCCAACTGACATTGAGTTCGACTCACCTCGGGTCACCATGTACACGGAGGCGGAGGCCAAGGAAGCGCGAGAAGACGGCCTTGACCTGCTGGAAGAGGGCCCGCTATTAGCACTCAGCCGGTCCGCCATCTACCAGCAGGGTTTGCGCCGTTGCCACAACCAGAAGGTCAAGCCAAGATCCTTCCAAGAAGGCGATCTTGTGCTCCGGCTGATCCAGCGAATAGCCGGCCAGCACAAGCTCTCGGCCCCTTGGTAAGGCCCCTTCGTCATCAGCAAGGCCCTAGGCAACGACTTCTACTACCTGATCGACGCACAGAAGCCGAAGGCACACAAGAGAGATTATTCCGGCAAGGAGTCGGAACGACCATGGAACGCCAATCTCCTCCGAAGATTTTACAGTTAAATGCAGTATGTACCACGCTACCTTTTGTATTAAGTACAAGACAACGGCCCCCCCGAGGAGCACTTGGGGACTACCCTCTTTTATCTATGTATGACGAGTGTCATACCTATGAATGCATTACTACATTTGTTTTCCTGTCCGGTACCGGGTTCGATCAGTCGGCCCGGGGACTTGCCACCTTGAGTTATATTAAAGTTCTACCTGCAGCCAGACAAGTAGTGTGCCGGCACCCAAGCCCTCTCTTGTTGAAGCCAGACAAGTAGTGTGCCGACTGGCAAGAGTCAAAGGCAGGAAAGGATGCCCACACGAAAAATGACTAAGGACTAACGAACTTATATAACACAAGCTGGCCTCCCACCCCGCCAACCGGCCGTCAGAACAGCCGGCTGGCCGGCTTCCCATTCACCTTGCTACAATCTAAGAAAGCTAGAGTACTTGCCCTCCCAAACGGCCATGCCCTCCCCCAGCCACAGACTGCAGAGCAGCTGTCCGGCTGGGAAGGCGGCGACCAAGGGAGGGCGGCAAAGGAAACAACCAAAAGGATGAAAAGCAAATACAATGGGAAGCCAAGCACATGCATGATTATATTTACACAAAAGGCCTTCGAAAGGCCGGCATTCAACATAGTTCGAATACACCCCCAGTGGGTGGAACTGCGCAAACTTAACAAATATTGTTCAAAGAGTAATAAACAAGAAAGCAAAGGTGGCGGATCAGGCCAAAGGTGCAACAGGCGAGCCAGGCGGGTCAGTGGAGAACGACAGTGCTGGCTGGAGGAGTGGCCGGCTAGCGAGTCTCGGCTTGATCATCACCGGCTGCAGGCGGCGCGCTCGCACACGCCTCATTGCTGGAGGCACGATCAGGCTGAGGCTGGCCGGTTGCTCCACCGTCTGGCGCGGCGTCTTCACCATCCTCTCCCTCCTCTTCGCCCTCGTCACTGGAGTCGATCTCCTCCGCCGAGTCTTCACCATCCGCTGGGTTCAGCCCAAACCACTCCTCCGGCTGAGCAACGCCGTCATCATTCACCTCAGGGGCAAAAGCACTGGTGTCGGTGTAGTCGGCGATCGCCGAGGCGCGCTGGATGGTAGCCGGCCGCACCGCCTCCAGCTCCTCATTGGCCTCGTGCCGCCAGGTGGTCAGCTGTGCCAAATCCAGCCCAGGATACCAAGCTCGGACGAACTCAGCGCCCGCCTGGCGCCTGACCGAGCTGCAGAGGCTTTCCAGGCCTCGAAGCGGCCAACCGCTACCTCCAGCCAGTCGGCAGTCCAACTGGGGGTACGGGGAATCACCTCGCCGGACCAGAGGGTGGCCAGCACTTGCGCCCCAACGCGCTGAAGACGGCGGAGCATGCGTGAGCCGGCTGAAGGCGGGCTTGGATCACCAGAAGCTACTCCTCAAGCGACCGGCGAGCATCCGACGCGATCTCAGCTCCAGCCTACCTTTGCACGTCGCGGTGGGCCTCGATGACTCGGCTGGCGGCAACGGAGTAACCAGGAAAGTACTCTGCACAAGTAAGAAAGGAAGAGAAAAAACACAAAGTCAGAAAACGGACCAAATGGCAGGCGGCAAGCAAAGGGACGAAGAAGAAGGCGGCCTACCGTCAACCAAATCTTTGATCTGGCCGTAGCCACCGCTCAGCGTTTGCCTTGCCTCATCCCAGCTCGCCGCCTCGGTCTCGTATTCAGCTTGGAGGGCGGCCTCGCTATCCTGCGCCGCCTTTAGGGCCGCCTTATGGCTCTCCTCCTGGTCGGCCAGCTTCTTGACCAAGCGGTCACGCTCCTGAGCCAAGGCGTCGCACTCGGCTTCCTTGGCGCGAAGGGTGGTCTGGGCCCTACCCAACTGCTCCCTTAGGTTGGCATTGGCCTCTGCAGATATGGTGAAGAAGAAAAAAGCAATAAGAAAGAAGTCGCCAGGAAAGATCCGGCCCGACTGCTCAGCAGTCGGCCCGAATCTCGAGGACTACACCCAGTGGGTGCGCTGAGGCGCCCCCACGTGAGATAAAAGATGAAGCACTTACTCCGGCTCTCAGTCAGATCAATGGTCTTCTGGTTCAGCTCCCGGACCTGGGAGTTGAAGGTAGCCGCGCGGAGGTTGTGATAGTCCTGCAAATAGGACAGAGGAGCGAATAAGAACAAGATAGCAATTGAAGTCTACTAAGAAGTTCCAAGCCGCCTGCTCAGCAGCCGACTCGGAACTCGGGGACTACACCCAGTGGGTGCGCTGACGCGCCCCCACGGAAGAAATCAAGAACAAGAAACAAAAAAGCGGGAAGACTCACCCGAATGGCCGTCCGCATCGCGAGGAACTCTTGATTATACTGCTTCAGCACGGTGGCTTGGGATTGAAGCCGGTTCCATACTTCTTGCGCTGCCACGTTCAGCACGGCCGTCCCACCACCCGGCGTCCACCCCGGCGAGCTGGCGCTGGCCGTCTCCAGATCCTGGGCCGACGAGCTAGAGCCCGCGGCCTTCTGCGGGTCCGGCACCGAAGTCGCCTTCCCTGCGCGCTGGCGCGATGGCGATCGAACCACAAGGGCTCCCCTCGCAGCCGGCTCGCCTCCAGCCGGTTGCGTGGGCGGTGCGCTAGGCCGGCTGCCTTGGTCCGCCCCAGTCGGCGATGGCGGTGCCGCCTCCCTCTCCAGGACGACGACGTCGCCCTCCTCCCTCTCCATCACCAGCTGATCGCCACCGGCTTCCTCCGGCGGGGGCACCGGGATATCGGGCGCCACAGCGCGAAGGGGGACGACAAGCTGCGGAGGCCGGTTACGCAGGGCCTCCGCCGCCCTCTCTGCGGCTGCGGCCTCCGCCTGAGCCTTGGCCGCTGCGTCGGCTTGTGCCTCCGCCGACTCCTCCGTCGTCTCCTGCGCCGCCTTGGCAGCGGCCGCCCTTAGCTCCTCCGCCTCCTGCTCCTCCCGCGCCTCCCGCGCATTCCGCTCCGTTGCCGCCTGAAGCTCGGCACGGGGGTCCACGCGGCGGGCGCTTGCAGATCCTCCCGCCGCTCCAACCACGGAGGCGGCAGCGGTCCGCTCAAGAGAAAGCGGAGCCCTGTTTTTTAAGTCAAGACAAGGACTCAGAAGAACATCAACAAAAAAGAAGAAGGAATACGTGAGAGAATTGACACTTACGCCGAAACCATTTGTGGCTGCTTCACCACCTTGCGGAAGCGGGCAGCCTTCGCGGCTGCCTCGTCCCGCTTGGTCGCCGCCGCCGCGCTCTTGGGCTTCTTCGGCCGACTGTCGAATAGGCTTGGCGCGGCCCGACGCTTCTACGCGCCACCTCGGACAGCCGGCGCGGTAGATGAACATGCGCCCTAATGATCGGACGCCGGCTGACGGCGCGGGACGACTTCAGCCTCGTCGTCTTTCGGCCAGTCCTCCCAGCCGGTTCCGAGCCCGGTGCCACCTGCATCGCTGCCTCCCCCCACGGTGTCGTCGTCCAGAGCGGCCGCCCCCAAGTCGGGGTCGTCCAAGTCGTGCGTTGCCCGGTCGGGGAGGTACTGGCGTTCCAACCCCGTGGCTCCGGCTGCCGGTCGAAGGAGGGGGCTCTGTCAAAAACAAGCCGACTGGTTAGAGTCGGCCAGGAAGAACTCGGCAACAGAGAAAATGAAGAGGAAAAGAAAAAGAAAGCTTACCATAGGCGGGGGATTGGCACGGGAGTACGACTCCTTGCCAAAATGCCACTCGTCGGTGAGCTTGCAGTTCGCCAGATAGTTCACCATGTGAGCTACCTCTGCATGAGGCATCTCCTTGGTACACAGCCCACTCGGATCGAGTTGGCCGCTCATTTGGCAAATCATATGAGGGCGGCCCTGGAGCGGGAGCACCCGGCACGCCACGAAGGCGGCTAGCAGGTCGGGCCCGGTCAGGCCCTCCGACTGGACCATTACTCGGAGTCGGGCAACAGCGGCGGCTTCCGCAGGCGACAGTGTTCTGGCCCGATAGGACCATTGGGGCCGCCTCCCAGCCGGCGGGCTGGCTTCTCAAGCCGGCAAGTTGACGAAGCGCCTTGCGGAGCGATGTTCTTCACATAGAAGTAAGATTGCTGCCAGAGCTTCACCGACTGGATCAGTGTGATGGGAGGAAAAGGGTTGTCGGCTACCGGCCTCCGCATCGTGATGAAGGCGCCGCTCTGAGCCGGCAAGCCCCTCATGGCGGTACCGAGCTTGGATTGGAGGAATTCCCCCCAGAGCTCGAGGGTGGGAAGGACGCCATGGAAGCCCTCGCACAAAGTGACGAAGGCAGACAGTAGCACCACCGTGTTTGGGGTGAGGTGGTGCGGCTGGAGCTGTTAGAACTCGAGGAAGGAGCGGAAGAAGCCGCTCGCAGGCAGGCCGAGGCCGCGCAGGCAGTGCGAGCGGAAGATCACCCGCTTGTCCTCCTCCGGCGTCGGCGAGATCTCCTTCCTCGGCGCAAGATGGACCCACACATAATCCCTGCCGGGCAACCGCCGCGTCTTGCGGAGGAAGTCGATGTGGTCCTCATGGATGTTGGAGCCGTCCCAGTCTCCGCCGCGCGACATGAGGGCAAGAGGCCGATGAAAAAGGCGCGGCGACGGCGAAAGCACGGCCCCACGGCGGCGAAGCTGCGGGGTAGTGCGATGACTGGAGGGACGACGCGGCGGCGAGGGGCTGCAGCGACGGAGAGGAAGAAGAAGAAGATGGCGGAGCGAGGGCGAGCGTGCGAGCGTCTACCGCTCCTCCTCCTCCCCCTATTTATAGCCTCGCGCGGCGAAGCCGAGGAGGCGAGGTGTGGGGGGCATGGGATTAACTACGCCCACTCCCCCACGTCCCGCGATTATTGCGCCCTAACAACGTGCGGAAACTGCCGTTGGAAGGCGAGCGGCCCGTTCGGGCCACAGAGGATCCACCCATGGGCCGCGGCGTAGAAGTGGCACGCCCCGGCCTGCGGCGACGTCCCGTCACGCTCGTGGGCTGGCAGGCCCTTCCAGCCTGAGGGTGCCATGTGGCGCGCGGGCGGCAAGCGGCCGGCCCGCAACCTGGCATGCACGCCAGCTGGTTCCCGCCTTCAGACTTCAAAGCCTCACCAAGACGGCGCACCTGACCAAAGCCGGCTCCTAGCTGCTGGCTCTTCAAGATAGGAAGCTGGTCGAGCTTCTTGTCCTTCTTTCAGCCGCGAAGCCCACCCAACTTCGGGGACTACTGTCGGAGTAAATGACCACGGGTAGCCTATCCGGCTCCCCTTGGCTCTTCAAAAAATTGTTAGGCAGAACAAGCCCTCAAGCGTCCAAGACACATGACCGCCTTCCTATGGCCGGCTGGCCCACCGACCGGCTTCCGGAAGGCGGCAAGGCTATGCTGGTCCTCGCGAAAAGGGCCGACTCCCAATAGCCGACTATGAGAAGGCCGGCTCCTGGCAGGCGGCCAGGCGTCCCCCCCTCAAAGTCTGCACCCACATAACGGCGATGAGACGGGGCGTGGCTACAGTAGAGCCTGCCACCCCCGAATCCCGGAGCACGCATGGCCACAGTGCGCCGTACGGGTCGGCCATCCCCCGTCCGGCGCGACAATGTTGCCATGTTGACCATGACGCCCCCCACGACAGGCTGTCAGTACGGCCCACGGGCGGTGGACCCCTTCAGCCAGAGAGACGCTCGAAGGCGGCCAAGCCTCCCCCAGTCGGCCTGGGGTGTAGCCGGCTCCCAATAGCCGACTACCTAACTCCCTCAAAGTATGTGCATCATTAAGGAGACAAGACGAGGTAAGGCTACAGTGAGAACCCGCCAGGCGGCGGCACTGTAGCCACGCTTACCTCGGCAAAGCCCTCGTCATCAGGGACGAGGCTACAGTAACCAGCCACCGACAAGACCCCCAGACAGTGGGGCCGGCCTATCGACCAAGAGGCCGGCAGCCGGCGGGACCCACCAGTCGGCGGGCCCCAGCGGCCGGCGGAGAAGCCGGCGGATACAGACACTGACGGCCTGGACCCGCATCCAGCCGGATTACCATTGTACCCCTGGGGGGTAGGCCTATATAAACCCCCCAGGGAACCCATGCAAAGGGTTGATCTCTTAGAGTTTTAGACACCACATAGAGAGAAGAGGAGAGCTAGCCTTGCCCTTCTTCTTCCTCTAGCCAAACAGCTCAAGGAGCCACTTGTAGCCACTTGTATTGATCTAGTGATCATGCGGAGACCCCGCAGAGCAGGACTAGGGGTGTTATCTCCACGGAGAGCCCCGAACCTGGGTAAGATTCGCCGGCGTGCATGTCTTCGCCTTATCCCGTTTCCAGGCACCGGCGATGTCTTATTGGCTCCCACAATGATAAGCTGCCCGTTGGCATATGTCGCACCCACCACCCGACACCCTATGTCCATGCCTACATTTAGAACAAGATAATATGATGAATGCGATGGGGTGTGCCTAAAGTAAATCCACATTGCTCGAATCAATGATATTTAGCTCATGCCTTAACTCGCCAAATCTTGCTTCATCCAAAGGCTTCGTGAAGATATTCGCTAGTTGCTCTTGAGTGTTGACGTAGATAATCTCAATCTCCCCACGCTTGATATGATCCCAGATGAAGTGATGACGAATCTCAATGTGCTTCATCTTGCTATGTAGCACCGGGTTGCAGGAGATCTTGGTTGCACTTTCATTGTGACAAAGAAGAGGCACTTTGTCACAAGTGATAGCGTAATCCTTTAAAGTTTGCCTCATCCATAGCAATTGTGAACAACAACTTATGGCGTCTACATACTCAGCCTCGGTGGATAAGAGAGACACACAATTTTGCTTCTACGAAGATTAACTCACCATAGAGGACCCAAGGAATTGGAACCCTCCAGAAGTTGACTTCCTATCCACAACATCTCCCGCCCAATCTGGGTCCGAATAACCCATGAGATCAAAGCTTGCCATCCACGCCAAGGAGAGTCCCATCCGGACACGGGGGAGAGCCTTCTGTCTTGTATCTTCACGACCCATCAGTCTGGCCCATGTCCAACAGGCCGGACGCCCGAGGACCCCTTACTCCAGGACTCCCTCAATAGCCCCTGAACCAGACTTCAATGACGAGGTGTCTGGCGCGTAGATTGTCTTCGCCATTGCAAGGTGGGTTCCTTCTCCGAATACTCCAAAGCATCCTTCGAACACAGAAAGCGTGTCTGGCTCTGCAAAACAAGTACCACACACAACCGCAGAGAGTATAATATTTCACGAGTCCAATCTGTTGACAACTTCTATAGCGTGACATAATGTCCCTACTCGGTCATTATTTCGAACCGTTTTTTAGCCTCCCGTTCCATGTTTCGAGATGCGGTTTTATTGGCACGTCTTGTCGAAGTAGAGATCGTGTCCCCTTATCGCGGGATTCTCATCAATACGGGCGTGGGTAACCCAACTGTGCCGTCTCCACGACCCTTGGGGAATAGGCGAGTTCTAAGGCGAGTGGGGAGGCGCTTGATATTCGCTGCCTTTATAAGGAGATAAGGATTCACCCCTCTCACCCACGCCTTCTCTCTCTGCCCACCCATTCTCGAGCTCTAGCACCCAAGTCCTCATCCTTTCCGCCTCAAGAAAGCACTCCGATCATGTCCGGATCCGGAGCGCAGGGCAAGTGGATGGTCTCCTTCGTCAAGGAGAAGGACATCACCAAGCTCCGAGAGGCCGGGTATTTGGCCAAGGAAGTCGCCCACCGGCTTTCGGCCAAGGGACAGATCGTCCCCATCCCGGAGCCCCATGAGAGGGTTGTGTTCATCCCCCACTTCGTCCCCGGGTTGGGATTTCCTCTCCACCCATTCGTTCGCGGACTCATGTTCTACTACGGGTTGGATTTCCACGATCTGGCCCCCAACTCCTTCCTCAACATCTCGGCATTTATTGTCGTGTGCGAGGCCTTCCTCCGCATCTCACCCCACTTTGGACTGTGGTTAAAGATATTCAATGTGAAGCCGAAGGTGGTGGATGGCCAACACGCAGAGTGCAGAGGCGCCATGGTAAGCAAGATGCCCAACGTCATATGGCTCAAGGGTACCTTCATGGAAACCGTCAAAGGGTGGCAACAACAATGGTTCTATGTCACAGAGCCCTGCGACACCACCTGGGCCGCGACTCCTGAATTCAGGTCCGGGGCCCCAATGCAGCTCACCTCCTGGCTAGAGAAGGGCCTGGACTGGGCCTCGTCGGACAAGCTGACAACACTGCAGATGCGCATCAAGAGCATGGTCGACAAGAACATCAAGCTTGTCAATGTGATCCAGGTGATGATTTTTCGCCGGATCCTTCCATGCCAAAGCCGGGCCTGCAATTTGTGGGAGTTCGATCCAGCCAAGCACCAGACCCTGCAACATTTATTCAGCGTTACACACGAAGACATTTGGAAGGTGCTCTTCAAAGCCAATGAGACATGGCCGAAGGAGACCGAAGACCGTGGGTACAACTTGACCCATCCCGTCAGTCCGGTAAGTTTTTTCATGTTTTCAAGGTGTATCCTTTACTTATATACTCGAGGAGAATGTCTGAGCTTCCCCATCTTACTTTTTCAGGGTTGGACAAAGAAGGTGGAGACGGTCAAGTGTCCGGCTCCACTGCCCGAAGACCCAGCAATTCCACTTCTGACGAAGATGCAGGTTCCGGCGCCCTATCAAGCGCCGGAGAAGAAGCCCAAGGGGACCAGAGGTGGCCTCCGCCATAAGGGCACTTCGGATGTGATGTCCGAAGACGTCGAAACCCACTCCCCTCCTGCCACCGACGACGAGGAATAGGAGGAGGAAGAAAGCAACTCCTCCACTGAGGGGGGAGAAAGAAGAGGACAGCCTCCACATGTCTGGAGGCCGAAGCGTCCAAGAAAGGGAAGGCTTCCCTCGCGGACAACTCCGCAATGGACACCGACAGCAGCTCGGAGTGGCGCCCCCGGCATAAGCCCCTGGCCGAATCGTAAGTACTCGAAGGCGCTGCCACCCTCATATGTCCCACTCCTTTACTTCATAGTTTTAACATGTTGAATCATGCCATGTAGTCCGGCCCACGACAGCTCCCAGCGATCCTCATAGGGGGGTTCGCTGGATTCAAAGGCGATGGACAGCGAATCGCCGCCGGCGGCTTCCTCCCCCAAGGCGAAGGGCGATGCCGAGGTGCTGTCCTGAAGGACCTTCCCAGGCCAGGGAGAGGTTCAGGAGGCCGTCAGGGTGGCGCCAGAGGGTAACCCCTCGGCCGCCGGACACATGGGGGAGCAAGTCCCCCTGTAGATCGGCGATGGGGGCCATATCCAGTTTGGCCCCCAGCCGGATATCATTCTGGAGTCCAATACGGCTCCAGAATCAGGCAAGCAAGTTCCTTTGAAAGAAGGAGGTGCGCCTATTCCGTCGGTGTCCTCTATCCATCCAGAGGCACCGGATAATCTGGTGGAAGCGCTGCAAGGCGCTTCCATTGTTGAGGAACACCGTATCCTTATGGGTATGGTGGTTGAGAGGGTTCAACCCGTTAAGAGCGGACTGACCGAAGCCTGCACCAGCCTTCTGACAGGCTTTGAGGTATGTGACGCAATTTATGTAAAAGAATGCCATAGTATAGACAGTAGACCCTGAGACTCTGTCCGGTGTTCGGAAAGAAAGGCCGGACAGAAGATCAAGTATTTTTTGCAGGAGACTAACCAAATATGTCTTATGTGAACAAGCAAGCGTCGTTGCTAGCTGCGCCTTCTCATTCTGCCGAAGTCTCCAGACTGAGGCAGAGTCTGGAGCGGGCCGAGGAAGAGCTCGACCGTGTAAAAAAGCAGTTAGAAGACAAGCAAGGTATGCAATGACCTTTTGTAGATCCAGAAAGGATGAATAATTTTTGCTGATCATAGTGCCATGATATTTGTTAGGAGTGGCGACCGAGGTGGAGACCCTCAAGAAGGCACTGGCCGAGGCCAAAAAGAAAGCGGCAAAGGAGCAAGCCGCCCATGAAAAACATGAGGCCAGAGTTGATGAGGTCCAGCAGGAGCTCCAGGACGCCGTGAAGAAATGCGAATCCTTGGAGCGCAATATTGCGGATCAAGAGACCGAACTCGCCAAGGCTCGCCAAAGCGCACAAGATGCCCGGGTTGAAGCCTAGGGCGCCCTCCAGGAAATGCAAGAGGCCAGAAAAATCGCGGCGGGTAAGGCCTTCATTATGCAGAGCAAATATGCGAAGAAGATTTATTGCTTACTAACCCGGGTTTGGAGTTCTCCAGGAGCATTTGCTGATTTACCGCGCAGTGTTGCCGACGCTGCGGAGTTCTTCCGAGCCGAAGAGGGGAGCTCGACGAAGAAGCTGTTCTGGTCGCAATGCCTTGCGCCAGAACATCCGGTGCCCTTTAGCAATCAGCTAAAATAGTTGGTCGAACTGCATAGGGTGGCCGAACTAGCCATGAAGGATTTAATAATCCAGATATGGCCTGCTGAAGCCATACCCAGCAGCTACTTCGGGCTCGTGAAGCGGCTGGTCAATGTCTGCCCCCGGCTTGACGTCATCAAGCGGTCAGTCTGCATCGAGGGTGCGCGGATGGCCTTCGCCCGTGTCAAAGTGCAGTGGGCGAAGATGAACGCCTTCAAGCTCGCGACCGAGGGACCGCCCGCTGGCAAGGAGCACCGCACGCCCGAGCGGTATTTTGATGATGTCCTGGAGGGATCCCGCATTGTAGCGGAGCAATGTGCTAAGGACATTATTTTTGAATGAATACATTCATGTTATCTTGTCCTGTATGGTGAAACAAAGCTGATATGTAATATAATGCTTGTTATTTTTAAAATTTTACCTCCTGTGCGGCCGTTTTGTTAAATCTGAGAGTTGGCCAATCATCGGCTTCAGCCCCCACGTAGGTGGTACGTGGGTGTTCGGGATGGAATCTAAACACTATTGATCCAAAAGTTTGGTCCTTGAAGGAGGTGTTTAGCGCAACGAACTAGGCAATCAGACTATGTGGCTTTATCACCCTCACTTAGCCATAGGAGTTTGACAATAAAAGTGTAGGTGCAGCCCCTAGTTGGTATCTGTTAATCCGGACTAGGGTGCTGTAGACACCTGATCGGGGAAGCCGATCCATCGCACAACGCGGAAAAAATCGCAAAAGATTTTTGACCTCCGAACAGCTGACCAGCTCTCGTTGCATCATGACAGTCAGTTTTCGGCTTTCTCTACTGAGGTGTTTGCTCGAATAAACCAGAAACAAAATCGCAGTAGTTCTCCCTTTACTACCCTAGCTGATAGGACGGAACGTAAGGTAGCAAGCACAGGAGCCGGAAAACCCAACTATTGACCAAAGACATGATTCGGAGCCGATGCATATAATGCTAAAATACGAGGTGCCAAACTGTACTGTAAAAGTGTTCGGACTTTGCTGCCATAGTATGGAGCACAATGAAGCCCCTGGCCAAAAAGCGTACCAAAGTGTACGGGTGCAATCGATAAGGATAGCGAAATAAAATGAAGTAGTAAGCTAGTGCCACATAAGTTGGGCCGCAAACTGTTTCCATTATGATTTGATTGATACGTCCAAGCGTATTTGTGCAAATAGTGCGATAAGCAACCAGGCTATTTAACATGCCAAGATCAGGGCGAGCTTGCGCGTGGGTCCTGAAAATAGGTAGAATGATCGTCGAGAAAAACATCTAGAGATTCCCCCCACACGTCTATGCTACTTGCCGCCTTGGTGTATCCGTCCTTCGAAAGGACCGATGAGCAGGTCGCCGCGAGGGGCCTGTGGAAAAAAACCCTGAAAAGGATAAAAAGAGAAGTGAAAGTATGTGTGTCCAGGGAAGGTTGAGCTGTATTATGGACCACAGTCTGGTTATGCCTCCATCTCTGCCCATGGTATTTTTAGTGCGTAGTTATGTACGCAAGGTACGTATGCCGCCACTTGGTCAGGACTGAGACGGAGGTCGAATTGCTAGTCTAACTCCTGACGAGCCGGACTGTCATGCTGCGGAGTAGTCCAGACTCGTTTGACAGTGTTCGGGAGCTTGGCCGCAGAATTAAAGTTCCGCCTTAAAAGGCCGATCTGTACTTTCGCTGCCAGGGCCACGGTGTGCTCCTCGGTATGGAGGGAGCGCTCCGTGTTTCCATTGACTGTTATGACACCGCGTGGTCTAGGCATCTTGAGCTTGAGATAAGCATAGTGTGGCACCACATTAAATCGAGCGAACGCGGTTCGTCCGAGCAGTGCGCGATAGCCACTGCGAAAGGGGACAATATCGAAGATCAACTCTTCACTTTGGAAGTTGTTTGGGGATCCGAAGACGACCTCCAATGTGATTGAGCCCGTGCAACGGGCCTCTACACCTGGTATAACTCCTTTAAAGGTAGTTTTGGTGGGCCTGATCCTTGATGGATCGATGCCCATTTTGGGCACTGTATCCTGATAGAGCAGGTTGAGGCTGCTGCCACCGCCCATGAGGACTCACGTGAGGTGGAATCCATCAATTATTGGGTCGAGAACCAGTGCGGCTGAACCGCCATGACGGATACTGGTTGGATGGTCTCTGCGATCGAAGGTGATCGGGCAGGACGACCATGGGTTGAATTTTGGGGCGACTGGATCTATCGCATAGACGTCCCTGAGCACGCTCTTGCGCTCCCTCTTGGGGATATGGGTAGCGTATATCATGTTCCATTTTGACCTGAGGGGGAAACTTCTTCTGTCCCCCTGTGTTCGGTGGACGGGGCTCCTTGTCATCGTCCTCGCTTTGCGAGCCCTTCTCCTTGTTCTCGGCATTTAACTTTTCGGCCTGTTTAAAAACCCAACAACTTCTGTTGGTCTGATTGCCTGGTTTATCGGGGGTGCCGTGTATCTGGCATGGACGATCGAGTATGCGGTCCAAGCTTGATTAGCCCGGGTTGTTTGTTTTAAATGGCTTCTTCCGTTGGCCGGACTTGGAGCCACTGAATCCAGTGTTGACTGCCATGTCATTGGTATTGTCACCGTTGCTTTGACGCTTGTGTTTGTTGTGTCGGGGCTTGCCGTTGCTATTTCTTGCTTCAGAAGTGCCAGGTTCGCTTGCATTGTTATTGCTACGGGCTAGCCAACTATCTTCGCCCGCGCAAAAGCGGGTCATGAGCGCCGTGAGGGCTGCCATGGACTTCGGCTTTTCTTGGCCGAGGTGTCGGGCGAGCCATTCGTCGCGGATGCTATGTTTAAAGGCCGCTAGGGCTTCGGCATCCGGACAGTCGACGATCTGGTTCTTTTTAGTTAAGAACCTAGTCCAGAATTTCCTGGCAACTCTTCGGGCTGTTGAACTATGTGACTTAAGTCGTCGGCATCTGGAAATCGGACATATGTGCTGATGACCCACAAGTATAGGTGATCTATCGTAGTCCTTTCGATAAGTAAGAGTGTCGAACCCAGCAAGGAGCAGAAGGAAATGATAAGCGGTTTTCAGCAAGGTATTCTCTGCAAGCACTGAAATTGTAGGTAACAGATAGTTTTGTGATAAGATAATTTGTAACGAGCAACAAGTAACAAAAGTAAATAAAGTGCAACAAGGTGGCCCAGTCCTTTTTGTAGCAAAGTACAAGCTTGGACAAACTCTTATATAGATAAAAGCGCTCCCGAGGACACATGGGAATTATTGTCAAGCTAGTTTTCATCACGTTCATATGATTCGCGTTCGGTACTTTGATAATTTGGTATGTGGGTGGACCGGTGCTTGGGTGCTATGCTTACTTGGACAAGCATCCCACTTATGATTAACTCCTATTGCAAGCATCCGCAACTACAAAAGAAGTATTAAGGTAAACCTAACCATAGCATGAAACATATGGGTCCAAATCAGCCCCTTATGAAGCAACGTATAAACTAGGGTTTAAGCTTCTGTCACTCTAGCAACCCATCATCTACTTATTACTTCCCAATGCCTTCCTTTAGGCCCAAATGATGGTGAAGTGTCATGTAGTCGACGTTCACATAACACCACTAGAGGAGAGACAACATACATCTCATCAAAATATCGAACGAATACCAAATTCACATGACTACTAATAGCAAGACTTCTCCCATGTCCTTAGGAACAAACGTGACTACTCCCAAAGCATATTCATGTTCATAATCAGAGGGGTATTAATATTCATAAAGGATCTGAACATATGATCTTTCACCAAATAAACCAACTAGCATCAACTACAAGGAGTAATCAACACTACTAGCAACCTACAGGTACCAATCCCAGACTTGGAGACAAGAATTGGATACAAGAGATGAACTAGGGTTTGAGAGGAGATGGTGCTGGTGAAGATGTTGATGTAGATTGCCCTCTCCCGATGAGAGGAGCGTTGGTGATGACGATGGCGATGATTTCCCCCTCCCGGAGGGAAGTGTCCCCGGCAGAACAGGTCTGCCAGAGCCCTAGATTGGTTCTGCCAAGGTTCCGCCTCGTGGCGGCGGAGTCTCGTCCCAAAAGCTTGCTTATTATTTTTCTTCGGACGAAAGACTTCATATAGCAGAAGATGAGCACCGGAGGGCCAACAGGGGGGCCACGAGGCAGGGGGCGCGCCCAGGGGGGTAGGGTGCGCCCCCACCCTCGTGGCCAGGGTGTGGGCCCCCTCTGGTATTTCTTCCGCTCAGTATTTTTTATTATTTCCAAAAATAACTTTCGTGGAGTTTCAGGACTTTTGGAGTTGTGCAGAATAGGTCTCTAATATTTGCTCCTTTTCTAGGCCAAAATTCCAGCTGCCGACATTCTCCCTTCTTATGTAAACCTTGTAAAATAAGAGAGAATAGGCATAAGTATTGTGACATAATGTGAAATAACAGCCCATAATGCAATAAATATCGATATAAAAGCATGATGCAAAATGGACGTATCAACTCCCCCAAGCTTAGACCTCGCTTGTCCTCAAGCGGAAGCCGATAACGATAAATATGTCCACATGTTTAGAGGTAGAGGTGTCGATAAAATAAAATACGGACATGAGGGCATAATGCTCATTCTAATAACAACATCATATATGGGTATTGTCATATGATTTCTTATGCTCAAGTAATAATCTATTCACCAGGCAAAGTATGAATCAGAAACTTTATTGAGAACTAACAAACTATAATCTTAGTCATTGAAGCAATTGCAATTTATCATAACATTAGAAAGAGTCTATGTCAGAGCTTTCTAGCAAGTCCACATACTCAACTATCATTTAGTCTTTCATAATTGCTAACACTCACGCAATACTTGTGGTTACGGAGTTTTAATTGGACACAGAGAAAGATAGGGGCTTATAGTTTCGCCTCCCAACATTTTACCTCAAGGGTAATGTCAACAATAATAATTCATGCTAACCCACATCCAATTAGATATATATATATATATATATATATATATATATATATATATATATATATATATATATATATATATATATATCAGGATCTTTCCAACATCCCGTGCTTGCCAAAGGATAAAAAGTAAAAAGGAAAGGTGAAGATCACCATGACTCTTGCATACGGTAAAAGATAAAAGATAGGCCCTTCGCAGAGGGAAGCAGAGGTTGCCATGCGCTTTTCGGCTTGGATGCACAAAATCTTGATGCGAAAGAACGTCACTTTATGTTGCCACTTGTGATATGAACCTTTATTATGCAGTCCGCCGCTTTTATTTATTCCACATCACAAGATCGTATAAAGCTTATTTCCTCCACACCAATCAATCATACATATTTAGAGAGCAATTTTTATTGCTTGCACCGATGACAACTTACTTGAAGGATCTTACTCAATCCATAGGTAGATATGGTGGACTCTCATGGCAAAACTGGTTTAAGGGATTTTTGGAAGCACAAGTAGTATCTCTACTTGGTGCAAAGAATTTGGCTAGCATGAGGGGGAAAGGCAAGCTCAACATGTTGGATGATCCATGACAATATACTTTATCTCAGATATAAGAAAACATAACCCATTACGTTGTCTTCCTTGTCCAACATCAACTCTTTAGCATGTCATATTTTAATGAGTGCTCCCAATCATAAAAGATGTCCAAGATAGTATATTTATATGTGAAACCTCTCTTTCTTTATTACTTCCTGTTAATTGCAATGATGACCAAAGCTATGTTTGCCAACTCCCAATAATTTTTAATCATCATACTCTTTCTATGTGAAGTCATTACTTTCCATAAGATCGATATGCTCTCTTTGTTTCTTTTTATTCTGTTCTCTTTTCTTTTATTCCCCCAAGATCATAGCAAGATAATCAAGCCCTTGACTCAACACTAATCTTTATTATATAGCTCACGGACTCGATTACATAGAGGGATCATAAAGCAAAACTCAAAACTAGATCATACCAAAAACTTTATTCTAACTAGATCAAGATATTACTAAAAGGATCGAACTAAGAAAAAGGTAAAGATAGGAGTGTGATGGTGATACGATACCGTGGCACCTCCCCCAAGCTTGGCAGTTGCCAAGGGGAGTGCCCATACCCAAGTGATTATGTCTCCTTGGCTGGTGAAGAAGGTGGAGGTGATGATGGATAGTCACACATCGAGCGTAAGAGGTCCTCCAACTTGCGAATAATGCCCTTGAGTACAACGATATGCTCCTTCAACAAAATATTTTCACGTGTGAGATACTTGTTTTGTATACGAGCTAACTCAATCATCTTGAAAGCATCGATCTCAGTTGGGGTAAGAAGATTGTGATCAAGTCGAAGGTTGTCTTTAGGAGCTTGATCCTCCGTGGCCTTCTTGATCCCTTCATCCTTGTGAATCTCCATGGGTTCTTCCCTCTTCAGCTCTATCTTCATTAGCCAAGCATCGTTGTCACCATTGTTGGAGGAGGGAGACGACATGATGCCTGGCCTTGACAACCCTGACAGAAAACGGCTCGAAGCAAGAACAGAGGACAATTGCGTGATACAGGAGTCAAAACCTTCGGGAGATTATATAATGAATTTTTACCGACCAAAATACGTAACGTGCAAGAAAACATAGTCCGGAGAGCGCACGAGGTGCCCACGAGGCAGGGGGCGCGCCCAGCGGGGTAGGGCGCGCCCTCCACCCTCGCGGAGCCCTCGTGTCCTTCCCGGACAGCTTCTTATTTTTCTATTTTTCTAAATATTCCAAAACGGAGAAAAATTGCCATTAGAACTGTTTTGGAGTCGGTTTACTTACCGTACCACATACCTATTCGTTTTCGGAGTCTGAAACGTTCTGGAAAGTGTCTCTTATGTATTCCTCCGTGGTCATGGTTTCAATAACATTGATTTCAACATTTATAGGATTACCTGAGATATAATGTTTGATTCTTTGACCATTCACCACCTTCAGATTTTTGCCTTCGAAGTTGTTGATTTTTAAGGCACCAGAACGGTAGACCTCCTCGATAACGTAAGGACCTTCCCATTTAGAGAGAAGTTTCCCTGCAAAAAATCTTAAACGAGAGTTGTATAATAATACATAATCACCTACATTAAACTCATGCTTTTGTATTCTTTTGTCATGCCATCTTTTAACTTTTTCTTTAAATAACTTGGCATTTTCATAGGCTTGGGTTCTCCATTCATCAAGTGAGCTAATGTCAAATAACCTCTTCTCACCGGCAAGTTTGAAATCATAATTGAGCTCTTTAATGGCCCAATATGCCTTATGTTCTAGCTCGGGAGGTAAGTGACATGTTTTTCCATAAACCATTTTATACGGAGACATACCCATAGGATTTTTATATGCAGTTCTATAGGCCCATAATGCATCATCAAGTTTCTTGGACCAATTCTTTCTAGATCTATTAACAGTCTTTTGCAAAAAAAATTTGAGTTCTCTATTACTCAATTCCACTTGACCACTAGACTGCGGGTGATAAGGAGATGCAATTCTATGATTAACATCATACTCAGCATTTTACGGAAAGCACCATGAATAAAATGTGAACCACCGCCAGTCATTAAATATCTAGGGACTCCAAACCTCGGAAAAATAACTTCTTTAAGCATCTTAATAGAAGTGTTATGATCAGCACTACTAGTTGGAATAGCTTCTACCCACTTAGTAACGTAAGCAACAACAACTAAAATATGTGTATATCCGTTAGAGGCAGGAAAAGGTCCCATATAATCAAAGCCCCAAACATCAAATGGTTCAATAACAAGTGAATAATTCATAGGAATTTCTTGACGTCTAGTAATATTACCAATTCTTTGACATTCATCGCAAGATAAGACAAACTTACGGGCATCCTTGAAGAGAGTAGGCCAATAAAAACCGGATTGCAATACCTTATGTGCAGTTCTATCTCCAGCGTGGTGTCCTCCATAAGCCTCGGAGTGACACTTGCGTAGGATCTGTTCCTGTTCATGCTCAGGTACACAACATCTAATAACACCATCTACTCCTTCTTTATAAAGATGTGGGCCATCCCAAAAGTAATGCCTCAAATCATAGAAAAACGTTTTCTTTTGCTGGTATGTGAAACTAGGTGGTATAAATTTAGCAACAATGTAATAGCATAATCGGCATACCATGGAGCAGTACGAGAAGCATTTATGACATTTAATTGTTCATCAGGAAAGCTATCATCAATAGGTAGCAGGTCATCAAGAACGTTCTCTAACCTAGACAAGTTGTCTGCAACGGGGTTCTCAGCTCCCTTTCTATCAATAATACGCAAATCAAATTCTTGTAGCAAGAGAACCCATCTAATAAGTCTAGGTTTAGCATCTTTCTTTTCCATAAGGTATTTAATAGCAGCATGATCCGTGTGAATAGTTACTTTAGAATCAACAATATAGGGTCTGAACTTATCACAAGCAAATACAACTGCTAAGAATTCTTTTTCAGTAGTAGCATAATTTCTCTGAGCATTGTCTAGAGTTTTACTAGCATATTGAATAACATTTAATTTCTTATCAACTCTTTGCCCTAGAACAGCACCTACAGCATAATCACTAGCATCACACATAATTTCAAAAGGTAAATTCCAATCAGGTGGCTGAACAATAAGTGCGGAGACCAATGGTTTCTTAAGTATTTCAAATGCTTCTACACAATCATCATCAAAGACAAATGGTATATCTTTTTGTAATAAATTAGTCAGAGGCCGAGAAATTTTTGAGAAGTCCTTAATGAACCTCCTATAAAAACCAGCATGGCCAAGGAAACTTCTTATACCTTTGATGTCCTTAGGACATGGCATCTTTTCAATAGCATCCACTTTAGCTTTATCAACTTCAATACCTCTTTCAGAAATTTTATGCCCCAAGACAATGCCTTCATTAACCATAAAGTGGCACTTCTCCCAATTCAAGACAAGATTAGTTTCTTCACACCTCTGCAAAACTCGATCAAGGTTGCTTAAACAATCATCAAAAGGGGATCCATAAATGGAGAAATCGTCCATGAAAACCTCACAAATCTTTTCACAAAAGTCAGAGAATATAGCCATCATGCATCTTTGAAAGGTAGCAGGTGCATTACATAAACCAAAAGGCATACGTCTATAAGCAAAAGTATCGAAAGGGCAAGTAAAAGTGGTCTTTGATTGATCATCAGCTAACATAGGTGTTTGAGAGAAACCAGAGTAACCATCTAGAAAGCAAAAATGTGTATGTTTGGATAATCTTTCTAGCATTTGATCAATAAAAGGTAAGGGGTAATGATCTTTTTAGTAGCTTTATTTAATTTGCGGAAATCAATTACCATCCTATATCCTGTAATAATTCTTTGCGGGATCAATTCATCTTTATCATTAGGAACGACGGTGACACCTCCCTTTTTAGGGACACAATGGACATGACTTACCCACTGACTATCAGCAACGGGATAAATAATACCTGCCTCAAGAAGCTTTAGTATTTCCTTTCTTACCACTTCTTTCATTTTATGATTCAGCCGTCGTTGGTGATCACGAACTGGTTTGGCATCTTTCTCCAAATTTATTTTATGTTGACATAGAGTGGGACTAATGCCCTTAAGATCACCAAGAGTATATCCAATAGCAGCGCGGTACTTCTTCAGAGTTTTCAATAATCTCTCTTCTTCATGCTCTGAAAGGTTATCACTAATAATAATAGGATATATCTTTTTCTCATCAAGATAAGCATATTTAAGAGTATCAGGTAACGGTCTGAGCTCAAACACGGGATCACCCTTGGGTGGAGGAGGATCCCCTAGGATTTCAACAGTCAAATTTTGTTTCAGGATGGGTTCCTGTTTAAAGAATACTTCATCTATTTCCCTTCTTTCATTCATAAACATATCATTTTCATGGTCTAGCAAATATTGTTCTAAAGGATCACTAGGAGGCACGACAATAGAAGCAAGACCAATAATTTCATCCTTACTAGGCAATTCCTCTTCACGGTGTTGTCTACGAAATTTAGATAAATTAAACTCATGAGACATATCACCCAAACCAATAGTAACGACATCCTTTTTGCAGTCTATCTTAGCATTAGTAGTGTTCAAGAAGGGTCTACCAAATATAATGGGGCAAAAGCTATCTTGTGGGGAACCGAGAACAAGAAAATCAGCAGGATATTTAGTTTTCCCACACAAGACTTCAACATCTCTAACAATCCCCATTGGTGATATAGTATCTCTATTGGCAAGTTTAATTGTGACATCAATATCTTCTATCTCAGCAGGTGCAATATCATGCATAATTTATTTGTATAAGTCAAAAGGTATTGCACTAGCACTATCACCCATATCACACAAGCCATGATAACAATGATCTCCTATTTTAACAGAAATAATAGGCATGCCTACCACAGGTCTATGTTTATCTTTATCACACGGTTTAGCAATTCTAGCAGTTTCATTACATAAATGAATAACATGCCCATCAATATTATCAGACAGAAGATCTTTAACAATAGCAATATTAGGTTCAACTTTAACTTGCTCAGGAGGTGTATAGGTTCTAATATTGCTTTTACGAACCACAGTTGAAGCTTTAGCATGATCTTTTATCCTAACAGGAAAAGGTGGTTTCTCAACATATGCAGTAGGAACAATAGGATCATTATAAGTGATAGTCTTTTCTTCAACTTTAATAGGTGCAGCTACTTTTACTTCTATGGGAGGATGATATTTAAACCACTTCTTCTTAGGGAGATCAACATGAGTAGCAAAAGATTCACAGAAAGAAGCTACTATCTCAGAGTCAAGTCCATATTTAGTGCTAAATTTACGGAAAACATCGGTATCCATAAAAGATTTAACACAATCAAACTTAGGTGTCATACCTGACTCCTTACCTTCGCCGAGATCCCAATCTTCAGAGTTGCGTTTAATTATTTCCAATAAATCCCATTTGAATTCAATAGTCTTCATCATAAAAGAGCCAGCACAAGAAGTATCGAGCATGGTGCGATTGTTATGAGAAAGCCGAGCATATAAATTTTGAATAATTATCTCTCTTGGGAGCTCATGATTGGGCATGAATATAACATTGATTTAAGCCTCCCCCAAGCTTGAGCAATGCTTTCTCCTTCGCGAGGCCAAAATATATATATATAATTGCGATCACGATGAACAAGATGCATAGGATAAAACTTCTGATGAAATTCCAATTTCAATCGTTTGTAGTTCCATGATCCCATATCATCACATAGCCTATACCGTCAATGCATCTCCCTTCAAAGATAAAGGGAAGAACTTCTTCTTAATAACATCATCGGGCACACCTGCAAGCTTAAATAATCCACAAACTTCATCCACATATATTAGATGCTCATCAGGATGCATTGTTCCATCTCCTGCAAAAGGATTAGCTAGCAGTTTTTCTATCATACCCGAAGGAATCTCAAAGTAGACATTTTCATTTTCAGTAGGTTGAGGAGCAACTCTTTGCTCTATTGGTCGGGGTGAATATACCCCGAACAAGCCCCTCAGAGGATTACTTTCCATAGTAACAAGTGACAATAAATTTCAGCACACTATATAAATTTTTTTCTTACCAAATTCCACCTACCAAAGGCGCTTCACTCCCCGGCAACGGCGCCAGAAAAGAGTCTTGATGACCCACAAGTATAGGGGATCTATCGTAGTCCTTTCAATAAGTAAGAGTGTCGAACCCAACGAGGAGCAGAAGGAAATGATAAGCGGTTTTCAGCAAGGTATTCTCTGCAAGCACTGAAATTGTAGGTAACAGATAGTTTTGTGATAAGATAATTTGTAACGAGCAACAAGTAACAAAAGTAAATAAAGTGAAACAAGGTGGCCCAATCCTTTTTGTAGCAAAGGACAAGCTTGGACAAACTCTTATATAGAGAAAAGCGCTCCCGAGGACACATGGGAATTATCGCCAAGCTAGTTTTCATCACGTTCATATGATTCACGTTCGGTACTTTGATAATTTGATATTTGGGTGGACCAGTGCTTGGGTGCTTTCCTTACTTGGACAAGCATCCCACTTATGATTAACTCCTATTGCAAGCATCCGCAACTACAAAAGAAGTATTAAGGTAAACCTAACCATATCATGAAACATATGGGTTCAAATCAGCCCCTTACGAAGCAACGCATAAACTAGGGTTTAAGCTTCTGTCACTCTAGCAACCCATCATCTACTTATTACTTCCCAATGCCTTCCTCTAGGCCCAAATAATGGTGAAGTGTCATGTAGTCGACGTTCACATAACACCACTAGAGGAGAGACAACATACATCTCATCAAAATATCGAATGAATACCAAATTCACATGACTACTAATAGCAAGACTTCTCCCATGTCCTCAGGAACAAACGAGACTACTCCCAAAGCATATTCATGTTCATAATCAGAGGGGTATTAATATGCATAAAGGATCTGAACATATGATCTTTCACCAAATAAACCAACTAGCATCAACTACAAGGAGTAATCAACACTACTAGCAACCTACAGGTACCAATCCCAGACTTGGAGACAAGAATTGGATACAAGAGATGAACTAGGGTTTGAGAGGAGATGGTGCTGGTGAAGATGTTGATGGAGATTGCCCTCTCCTGATGAGAGGAGCGTTGGTGATGACGATGGCGATGATTTCCCCCTCCCGGAGGGAAGTGTCCCCGGCAGAACAGCTCTGCCAGAGCCCTAGATTGGTTCTGCCTCGTGGTGGCGGAGTCTCTTCCCGAAAGCTTGCTTATTATTTTTCTTCGGACGAAAGACTTCATAGAACAGAAGATGAGCACCGGACGGCCAACAGGGGGCCCACGAGGCAGGGGAGCGCCCCCACCCTCGTGGCCAGGGTGTGGGCCCCCTCTGGTATTTCTTCCGCTCAGTATTTTTTATTATTTACAAAAATAACTTTCGTGGAGTTTCAGGACTTTTGGAGTTGTGCAGAATAGGTCTCTAATATTTGCTCCTTTTCCAACCCAGAATTCCAGCTGCCGGCATTCTCCCTTCTTATGTAAACCTTGTAAAATAAGAGAGAATAGGCATAAGTATTGTGACATAATGTGAAATAACAGCCCATAATGTAATAAATATCGATATAAAAGCATGATGCAAAATGGACGTATCATGTACCTTGGAAGTTGTTACGGAAGGCGTCTTCCAAGTCCTCCCAGTTGCCAATGGAGTTTTCAGGCAGACTGTTCAACCAGTGCCTAGCTGGTCCCTTGAGTTTTAGCGGGAGGTATTTGATGGCATGAAGATCATCACCACGGGCGATATGAATATGGAGAAGAAAATCTTCGATCCATACCGCGGGGTCTGTAGTCCCATCATATGATTCAATGTTCACGGGTTTAAACCCTTCTGGGAATTCGTGCTCCATTACTTCATCAGTGAAGCAAAAGGGGGTGTGCGGCGCCTCTATATTGGGCCACGTCGCGACGTAGCTTGGATGGAGTTCGTCTGCGGTTTTTGGCCCGGGCGTGATTATGCTTGCCACGTCCAGCTAGATAGCCGTCGTCGCGTGTCGGGGCACGCCCCCGCAATTCGTAGATCGATCTGGTCTGTCCTGCTCTACTGTCCAGGTCCTGCCGTAGGTCATATGTATATCCCCGAGCTGTTTTATCTATGCCTTTATGGCGAGGTAGTACAGGCTAGTGTTCGACTTGAGTTGCCGCTTTGTCCTGGCCACGTGGTGGTCGATCAGCCGCATTACACGCTGATGGTACGTACTCAAGTGCCTCATCATCCAATTGAGGTAGAAATTTGCGCTTCGGGTAACTTTTGGTTGGGCACTCGAGGCCGTATTCCTCGGCTGCCAGGACATTAGTCCATCTATTGTTGAGCAGATCTTGATCAGCTTGAAGCTGCTGCTACTTCTTTTTCAGGCTCCTTGCAGTGGCTATTAGCCGGCGCTTAAAGCGCTCCTGATCGAGAGGTTCCTCAGGCACGATAAAATCCTCGTTGCCGAGGCTCACCTCATCCCCGGAGAGCGGAAGATAGTTACTGTCCTCCGAGTCTTCGTTTATGGCCTGTTCATCAAGGCTGACTCGCCTATCTTCCCGTTCGTCCTATTCGGAGGTTGGTTCAACGGGGTCTTCATTGTCCTCGGCATCGTCTAGAGTAATTTTTTCTCCTGTGCTGGTATTGCTATCTTTTCCGCGGCATGACTTAGAGCGGCGCCGCTGTCGTCGGCGCTTTGGCTGTATCTCAAGAGGTTTATCCTCGACTGGGTCTTCTTTGTCATCGCCGTTAGCTTCTTTGGGTGTATCCACCATGTATACGTCATACGAAGAGGTGGCCGTCCAGCGTCCGGTAAACGACGGGTTTTGGGCCTCCTCTTCTCCGGCATCGTCGTACATACCGTCGATGTTTTCGGAGTCGTAATCGAGCATGTCTGTTAAGTCCTCGATAGTGGCTATAAAGTGGGTGGTGGGTGGGACGTAAAATTCCCTGCTCTCAGCCCCTAGTCCGGGCTAGGCATAGTTCGGATGTTGCTCCTCTATAATGACAAGGGATCGCATTAAGTCCAGGGCCTCGCTTAAACGCGAGGTTTGGCCCGAGAGAAGAGAGCCCATGGAGTACGGTGAGAGGGAGACTCCTTGGCCGAACTCACACAATGCTGACTCTGAGGATTCGGAGCCTGTGTCAGGAGAAGGGTCCGGCTCCATGATGGCTGCCAGCGACACTACTTCCCCCGGCTCTCCCACAATGGGCCTAGTGGCCGCAGATAGTCTGGCGAGCTCAGGGAGCCCGTCTTCGGACCTGGCGATACGCTCCGGATCTAAGGCCAGAGCGGAGGTTGGGGGTGCGAATCCTTGGAAGATCAAGTCTCCTCGGATATCAGCGACATAGTCCAGATTTCCAAAACTAATCTGGTGACCTGGGGCTTAGTTGTCGATCTACTCTAGATGGCCAAGCGAGTTGGCCCGCAGTGTGAAGCCGCCGAACACAAAGATCTGTCCGGGGAGGAAAACCTCCCCCAGGGCAGCATTGTTGTAGATGATTGATGGAGCCATCGAACCTTCTGGTGACGACACAACGGAACTCTCAATGAAAGCACCAATGTCGGTGTCAAAACCGGCGGATCTCGGGTAGGGGGTCCCGAACTGTGCTTCTAAGGTCGATGGTAACAGGAGACAGGGGACACGATGTTTACCCAGGTTCGGCCCCTCTCTATGGACGTAATATCGTACTTCCTGCTTGATTGATCTTGATGAATATGAGTATTACAAGAGTTGATCTACCATGAGATCGTAATGGCTAAAACCCTAGAAGTCTAGCATGTATGATTGTGATTGCCTCTACGGACTAAACCCTCCAGTTTATATAGACACCGGAGGGAACTAGGGTTGTACAAAGTCGGTTACAGAGAAAGGAATCTTCATATCCGAATGCCAAGCTTGCCATCCACGCCAAGGAGAGTCCCATCCGGACACGGGAGAGAGCCTTCTGTCTTGTATCTTCACATCCCATCAGTCCGGCACATGTCCAACAGGCCGACGCCCGAGAAACCCTTACTCCAGGACTCCCTCAGCAACCTTCTGTACCTGTGAGATCCCATCTGGGGCCTTTTCCGGCGATCTGCCGGAGGGGGATTCGATCACGGAGGGCTTCTACATCAACACCATAGCCTCTCCAATGATGCGTGAGTAGTTTACCACAGACCTTCGGGTCCATAGTTATTAGCTAGATGGCTTCTTCTCTCTCTTCGGTTCTCAATACAAAGTTCTCCTCGATGTTCTTGGAGATCTATTCGATGTAATATTCTTTTGCGGTGTGTTTGCCGAGATCTGATGAATTGTGGGTTTATGATCAAGATTATCTATGAACAATATTTGGTTCTTCTCTGAATTCTTATATGCATGATGTGATATCTTTGCAAGTCTCTTCGAATTATTGGTTTATTTTGGCCTACTAGATTGATCTTTCTTGCAATGGGAGAAGTGCTTAGCTTTGGGTTCAATCTTGCTGTGTCCTTTCCCAGTGACAGTAGGGGCAGCAAGGCACGTATTGTATTATTGCCATCGAGGATAAAAAGATGGGGTTTATATCATATTGCTTGAGTTTATCCCTCTACATCATGTCATCTTGCTTAATGCGTTACTCTGTTCTTATGAACTTAATACTCTAGATGCATGCTTAAAGAACAAAAAAGTTTCATGGAGTACATGAACAAAGACCTCGATGATATGTCTAAGGAATTTTATAGTTTGAAATCTCAGTTTGCTCATCTTGAAAATTTAGTAGGTCAAATTTCGGATAAGCAGGCCACCTTAGTTAATAAGATGGCCGCCAAACCGGAAGAGCTAGAGGGTAATAATGATGAAGATCTAAAATTGATTGATGTGTCTCCTATTAAATCTTTGTTTTCCAATATGAATCTTTATAAAGATGGGACTGGAGATGAGTCAACTTTAGTTAAAAGGCGTCCCAATGATTCAGAGTTTTTATCTTGATGCTAAAATTAATACAAGTGGGATTGAAGAGGTCAAAACTTTACATAGCAATGAACCCACAATTTTGGATTTCAAGGAATTTAATTATGATAATTGCTCTTTGATAGATTGTATTTCCTTGTTGCAATCCGTGTTAAATTCTCCTCATTCTTATGATCAAAATAAAGCTTTTACTAAACATATCGTTGATGCTTTAATGCAATCCTATGAAGAAAAGCTTGAGCTAGAAGTTTCTATCCCTAGAAAACTTTATGATGAGTGGGAACCTACTATTAAAATTAATATTAAAGATCATGAATGCTATGCTTTATGTGATTTTGGTGCTAGTGTTTCCACGATTCCAAAACTTTGTGTGATGTGTTAGGTTTCCGTGAATTTGATGATTGTTCTTTAAATTTGCACCTTGCGGATTCCACCATTAAGAAACCTATGAGAAGGATTAATGATGTTCTTATTGTTGCAAATAGGAATTATGTGCCCATAGATTTCATTGTTCTTGATATAGATTGCTTAATGCGTTATTGGTGCAATTATTCTTGGTAGACCTTTCCTTAGAACGATTGGTGCAATTATTGACATGAAAGAAGGAAATATTAGATTCCAATTTCCGTTAAGGGAAGGCATGGAACACTTTCCTAGAAAGAAAATTAAATTACCTTATGAATCTATTATGAGAGCCACATATGGATTGCATACCAAAGATGATAATACCTAGATCTATTCTTGCTTTATTCCTAGCTAGGGGCGTTAAACGATAGCGCTTGTTGGGAGGCAACCCAATTTTATTTTTGTTTTTTGCTTTTTGTTCTTGTTTAGTAATAAATAATTCATCTAGCCTCTGTTTAGATGTGGTTTTATGTTTTAATTAGTGTTTGTGCCAAGTAGAACCTTTGGGAAGACATGGGTGAAGTCTTTGCAATCTTGCTGTCAAGGTTGGAAAAAGCGGTAGGCGTAAGCGAGGCGGTTGGCCTTCGCCTAGTACCTAGGCGGTGCCTAAGCGCCCTAGGCGCGGCCTAGGCGGTAATATAGTTTTTACTCTTAGTGTATTTGTGATTATTATATGGGTGTTGATATTAGTTTATGACATATAAATAACTCAATCACCGTCTACTGCCATTGAAATATAACCCGTTTGGCATATTAGTGTGGTATGTGGCATGATTTCTTGCTTGGGTAGGCAATTCCTTGCTTGCCCCGCCTAGACCTCCATTTATGACCTAGGCGAGGCGTTTGACCATTGCCTAGCGCCTAGGCGTGCCAAAGCGCCTCCTAGGCACTGCCTTTTCCAACAGAGCTTGCTGTAAAAAAACAGAAACTTTTGCGCTCACGAGATTAGATGCCATTTTTTTACCAGAGAGTGATTTTAGGTTGATTCTTTTTGCAGATGATTAATAGACAAATTCCTCACGTCCACCAATTTATTTCAGAATTTTAGGAGTTCCAGAAGTATTTATTTGATACAGATTACTACAGACTGTTCTATTTTTGACAGATTCTGTTTTTCGTGTGTTGTTTGCTTATTTTGATGAATCTATGGCTAGTATCGGGGGGTATGAACCATAGAGAAGTTGGAATACAGTAGTTTTAACACCAATACAAATAAATAATGAGTTCATTACAGTACCTTAAAGTGGTGGTTTATTTTCTTATACTAACGGAGCACATGAGATTTTCTGTTTAAGTTTTGTGTTGTGAAGTTTTCAAGTTTTGAGTAAAGATTTGATGGATTCTGGAATAAGGAGTTGCAAGAGCCTAAGCTTGGGGATGCCCAAGGCACCCCAAGGTAAAATTGAAGGACAACCAAAAGCCAACTCTTTCGTCTTCGTCTATCGGTAACTTTACTTGAGGCTATATTTTTATTCACCACATGCTATGTGTTTTGCTTGGAGCGTCTTGTATGATTTGAGTCTTTGTTTTTTAGTTTGCCACAATCATCCTTGCTGTACACACCTTTTGGGAGAGACACACATGAATAGGAATTTATTAGAATACTCTATGTGCTTCACTTATATCTTTTGAGCTAGATAATTTTGCCCTAGTGCTTCACTTATATCTTTTTAGAGCACGGTGGTGGTTTTATTATAGAAATTATTGATCTCTCATGCTTCACTTATATTATTTTGAGAGTCTTTTAGAACATCATGGTAATTTTCTTTGGCTATAAAATCAGTCCTAATATGATAGGCATCCAAGATGGGTATAATAAAAACTTTCACATAGAGTGCATTAAATACTATGAGAAGTTTGATACTTGATAATTGTTTTGAGATATAAAGATGGTGATATTAGAGTCGTGCTAGTTGAGTAATTGTGAAATTGAGAAATACTTGTGTTGAGCTTTGCAAGTCCCGTAGCATGCACGTATGGTAACCAGTGTGTGACAAATTTGAAGCATGAGGTGTTCTTTGATTGCCTTCCTTATGAGTGGTGGTCGGGGACGAGCGATGGTATTTTCCTACCAATCTATCCCCCTAGGAGCATGCGCGTAGTGCTTGGTTTTGATGACTTGTAGATTTTTGCAATAAGTAGGTGAGTTCTTTATGAGTAATGTTGAGTCCGTGGATTATACGCACTCTCACCCTTCCATCATTGCTAGCCTCTTCGGTACCGTGCATTGCCCTTTCTCACCTCGAGAGTTGGTGCAAAGTTCGCCGGTGCATCCAAACCCCGTGATATGATACGCTCTATCACACATAAGCCTCCTTGTATCCTCCTCAAAACAGCCACCTTACCTACCTATTATGGCATTTCCATAGCCATTCTGAGATATATTGCTATGCAACTTTCCACTGCTCCGTTTATTATGACACGCTTCATCATTGTCATGTTCCCTTGCATGATCATGTAGTTGACATCGTATTTGTGGCAAAGCCACCATTCATATTTTTTTATATACATGTCACTCTTGATTCATTGCTCATCCCGTACACCGTCGGAGGCATTTACATAGAGTCATATTTTGTTCTAAGTATTGAGTTGTAATTCTTGAGTTGTAAGTAAATAAAAGTGTGATGATCTTCATTATTAGAGCATTGTCCCATGTGAGGAAAGGATGATGGAGACTATGATTCCCCCACAAGTCGGGATGAGACTCCGGACGAAAAAAGGGGCCATAAAAAAGGAGAAGGCCAAAACAAAAAAATGAGAGAAAAGAGAGAAGGGGCTATCCTTTTTCCACACTTGTGCTTCAAAGTAGCACCAAGATCTTCATGATAGAGAGTCTCTTATTTTTTCACTTTCTTATACTAGTGGGAATTTTTCATTATAGAACTTGGCTTGTATTTTCCAATGATGGGCTTCCTCAAAATGCCCTAGGTCTTCGTGAGCAAGCAAGTTGGATGCACACCCACTTAGTTTCTTTTGTTGAGCTTTCATACATTTATTGCTCTAGTGCATCCGTTGCATGGCAATCCCTACTCCTCGCATTCACATCAATTAATGGGCATCTCCATAGCCCGTTGATTAGCTGCGTCGATGTGAGACTTTCTCCCTTTTTGTCTTCTCCACACAACCTCCATCATCATATTCTATTCCACCTATAGTGCTGTGTCCATGGCTCGCGCTCATATATTGTGTGAAAGTTGAAAAAGTTTGAGAATTCTAAGTATGAAACAATTGCTTGGCTTGTCATCGGGGTTGTGCATGATGAGAGCATTTTGTGTGACAAAAATGAAGCATGGCCAAACTATATGATTTTGTAGGGATGAGCTTTCTTTGGCTATGTTATTTTGAGAAGACATAATTGTGAAGAATTATTATTTTATGTCAATATTAAACTTTTGTCTTGAATCTTTCGAATCTAAACATTCATGCCACAATAAAGAAAATTACATTGAAAATTATGTTAGGTAGCATTCCACATCAAAAATTCTGTTTTTATCATTTACCTACTCGAGGACGAGCAGGAATTAAGCTTGGGGATGCTGATACATCTCCAACGTATCTATAATTTTTGATCGTTCCATGCTATTATATTATCTGTTTTGGATGTTTAATGGGCTTTAATATGCTCTTTTATATATTTTTTGACTAACTTATTAACCGGAGGCCCAGTGCCAGTTTATGTTTTTTGCCCTATTTCAGTGTTTTGCAGAAAAGGAATATCAAACGGAATCCAAACGGAACGAAACCTTCACGAGGATCTTTCTTGGAACAAACGCAATCCAGGAGACTTGGAGTGGAAGTCAGAGATGCAACGAGGCGGCCACGAGGTAGGAGGGTGCGCCCAGGGGGGTAGGCGCGCCCCCACCCTCGTGGGCCCCTCGTAGCTCCACCGACGTACTTCTTTCGCCTATATATACCCTTGTACCCTAAGAACATCCAGGTGAAAGTGCAATCATGCCCTTAATCATATTTTGATGTTGATGACAACACGCATATATGGGACTAATCATGTGTTTCAAGTATATCTCAGGATTATCTCTCAAAGGCCGTGTGTGGATCATGACTAGGGACAAATGCATATTGCTCAAGATCGGAGATACAAGACATTAGCCTTGGCTTTGTTTACCGTTTGTTCTTGAGTATAGGGATCCCGCACTATTAAGAGGGGATCGTTGGATCTAGTGAAAGATTATCTCAAACCACCAACTCTAGCTTCTCTCCGGATGTCCGGTACTCTACGGACGTCCGATCCTTCTCAGCTGTCCGGACGTCCGGCGCTCTACGGTCGTCCGATGATTCTCTTACAGAACAATATTTACGGATTTCTGAGCCCCTCCAGACGTTCGGTCTCCGGACGTCCGGCACGTCTCGGACGTCCGGTATTTCTTCCACAGAACAATATTTATGGATTTCTGGGCCACTCCGGACGTCCGATCTCCGAACAACCGGCACGCCTCGGACGTCCGGTTGTTGTGTGCTGGTTCGTGGCTTATGTATTCCCAGCGGCCGGACGACCGATGGCTGTCGGACGTCCGGACTCATTTGTGCCACCGGTCCTCCGGTCCAGTCCGGACGTTCGATCTCTTCAGTGCACTTAAGTGGCTCAAACGGTTACTTTTTCCACACCCACTATATATAGCTTTCTCCTTCCCACAGGAGAAGGCTGACCATTCACTTTGAGCTTGCCAAGAACACTTTTCACTCTCTCTCTCAATCCTCTACTCCAAATCCTAGATCCCCAAGTGATTTGGGAACATTTGAGAGAAGTTCTCTAATCAAGTGATAGATCCACTCCTTTCCCTTCTTTGCACCCAAGGAATTCGTGATTTGAGCAATTCTTGAGCTTTTCCCCATCGATCTTGCTACTCTTGGAGGTTGGAGACTCCTAGGCGGTAGGAGTCTTTCGGAGAGGAATCGACCTTTGTGATTACCCCCGGAAAATTTTGTGAGGGTTTGGAGACCACCCCAAGGTCTACCACTAGTGGTTGAGAAACGCCTCCGTCGTGTTGTCTCAAAGGGAGAATAGGGTGAGCCTTCGTGGCGTTGGTGTGCCTTCGTGGTAACATCCACCTCTCTAACGGTGATGTAGCTTCCCTCCAAGGAAGTGAACATCGGCATACATCCTTATCTCCGGAGTTGCGGTTATTCCTAACCCTAACTCCCTACTTGTGGTTACTTGTCTCTTAGCACTTACTTTTATCATATTTTGCTTGCCTACTTACATACTTGATTTACTTGCTTAGCACTTAGTACTACACTTGCAATTGTTAGGCTCACCTTCACATTCCGCATTATTGCCTAAAATTGCTAAGTCATAATTAAAATTTGTAATTGTACCTATTCACCCCCCTCTAGGTCCATCTCGATCCTTTCAATTGGTATCAGAGCCTCGTGCTCTATTCTTGTGGCTTAACCGCCCTAGAGCAAGATGAACCCCGATGGGACTCCCCTTGTTGTAGATCCAAAGGATAAAGGCGAGGCTTCTTCTGAAGTCAAGACCTTTACTTCTGAGGATCTGGAACGGGCCCTTGCTAAGCAAAAGGAGGAGCATGATGCTTCTCTTGAGGCCTTGGTCCAAATGAGGATAGCCACATTGTCCATGGTGCTTGCACCATTTTCGGGTGGTGCGGCTTCGAGGCCAACTGTGCCTACTCCGTCACTTGGTCAACAACCTCCTAGCAATGAACACTCCAGTGTTCCTTGGCTCTATGCAAGACCCCAAGTTGAGAAACCTAAATATAACCCTCAAGGCAAACCTCCTTTACTTGATGCCACTTCCGATTTTGCCTTGTGGAGAGTTGCTATGCAGGATCATCTTCGATATGGAAACGATGAGATGCTGGAGATCTTGGAGTATGGTTACCATGTGGTTGATCCAAAGAATCCCACACCAAGAGAAATTTATGACAAGAATCTCAATGACACTGCAACCATGTGTATAAGGAGAGGTATGGTTGAAAAGCAAAGGAGACCTTTTATACACATCACAAGTGCCAAGGAACTATGGGAA
This sequence comes from Aegilops tauschii subsp. strangulata, assembly GCF_002575655.3. Classification (NCBI taxonomy): domain Eukaryota; kingdom Viridiplantae; phylum Streptophyta; class Magnoliopsida; order Poales; family Poaceae; genus Aegilops; species Aegilops tauschii. The sequence goes on along the minus strand of NC_053037.3, from coordinate 385,751,646 downwards.
AGTATTATAAGATCCAAGATCGGTACCTCCACCCTCCGGAGTGCTCAATATGAAATTGCCAAGGGGCAATTGGAAAACTTTTGTATGGAGAAAGGTGGAACTCCAAATCAACTCCTTGAGCGTCTCATGACTCTCACTGCTGACATTGAGTCGTGTGAGTGTGACAAGACACAAGATGGATTCAACATGACTAAGCGGTTCCTTGTGGACAAGTTGCTTCATGCTCTTGCCCCATATCACCATCAAATGGTGTGGGACATAAGACAACACCATGCCTTCAAGGAAATGACTACATATGACATCATATCCACTTTCCAACTATTTGAAGAGTCGAAGGCGAATGCTACAAAACATCTTGCCATGCATGGTACTCCAACATCAAAGATAAATCTTGCATTGAAGGCCAAGCATGTATGTGAAGATGAGCAAAGTGAAGAAGAAGAAGAAGAAGATGATGAAGATGGTGATGAGGTTGAATCCGATGAGGGCCCTTCATATGAAGACATGGCTCTCTTTGTCAGGAAGTTTAGCGCAGGAAAATTCAAGGGAAGATTTCAAAAGAAGAAAGTAAGAAAGTGCTACAACTGTGAAGAAACCAACCACTTCTCCAACGAGTGCCCTTATGAGAAGAGAGAGGATAAACCAAGATTTCCTAAGACCTTTCCCAAGAAGAAGTTGCCAAATCCTTTGAACTCCAAGCTCAAGAAGATAGATGGGAAAGCAATGGTTGCTCAAGAAGAATCCGATCCGGATGATGTTAGTGGTGTTGCCGGAGTTTCTCAAGATTCTCAAAACACATTGAGGCTAGTCAACAAGAGTGGTGATGTTGTCACCTACAACTACATGAAGGACTACAAGGGAAACGCTCACAAGTGCCTCATGGCGAAGGCCGTGGTAGAAGATGGAGAGTACCAACACTCTCCTGACAAGGTCAAGGTAACCCCATGATCAAATCCTCCTCTTTTCACTCCTCCTACTCCTAGTGATGAGTATCTTGATGCGGAGGATAGTTATGAGGATGATGATATAAATGATCCTATGCTTGCTAAACTAAATAAGTTCATGTGCTCCCTTAAAGGAAAGAAGCTCACTATGTTTCGTATGCTTATGGAGGTGGTGAGTAAGCACACCATTTCCATTAAGGAACTCGAAACCCTCGTCACCGAGGAAAAGAAAAAATATGAAATCCTTGAGCAGAAAGTCCAATATGAGGAAGCACGAAATGATGAGTTATGCTTAAAAATTAGTGCAAACATTGATGTTCATACTAAAGATCTTGCCTCCTTGAAAAAGGCTACTGACTCTTGCGAAGAGTTGATGAATGATAAAAGTAAGCTTGAGAAGTCTAATGCTTCTCTCCCTAAGGATTGTGAGCTCCTATCCGTGTCCCTCAAGACTAAGGAAGAAGAGCTCACCCTTCTTACAAAGAGTTTTGAGACACTCAAGCTTACTTATCTTGTAACTCTAGCCAAGGCTTACTCTTCTCCTATTATCAATGTTGATGCTTGTTCTACTAACTCTAGTAGTGATCTAGCATCTATTCTTGAGGAGAATCATTTTCTCAAGGCTCAAATCGAGAAAGGGATCATGTCATGTGCCCAAGGGCAAAAGAACCTTAATGAGGTGTTGAGCCAACACAATGAAGTGTTTGCCAAAGAGGGACTCGGATTTGACCCAAGCACAAGCAAGAAGAAGATGTCCTCTCAAAAGTGCACCACCCCTCTAAAAGAAACTTTTGTACGAGAAGGGCACAAGGAGAAAGGTAAGGTTGTTAGTGGGAAGGCCACAAGGGGCATGCCCACTCTCAACAAGCCAAAAGAGTTCATGCCTCCATCCTATGTTCTTCGTAAGACTAAGGATGGAGAAGTTTATGCAAAGTTTGTTGGTCCTCGAAATGCATTTCGGTTTTATGCTATTTGGGTCCCTAAGACCCTTGTGACTAACTTGAGAGGTCCCATTGCAAAATGGGTGCCTCTAACCAAGTAATATTTGTGTGTAGGTTGCCTTCTCCGGTGGAGTAAAATGGGTGATTGATAGTGGATGTACCAATCATATGACCGGAGATAGCAAATTGCTCTATGATTTCATGGAAGCTATTCAACCATTTATGAGCATTATGTTTGGTGGAGGATCAAAAGGACATGTACTCGGGTTGGGTAAGGTGGATATCACAAATGACATGTCCCTTGCAAATGTCATGCTTGTCCAATCCCTTAAATATCATTTGCTTTCTGTTCGCCAATTGGCTTCTGTTGGTTATGATACACTATTTGGACTAACGGATGTGAAAGTATTTAAGAGAGATACTCTCGGAGTGTCCTTTGTTGGAGAGTTGGATGGCAACCTTTACACGGTTGATTTCTCGAAAGAGAGCACATTCCATGCAACTTGTCTAATGGCCAAGGCCGACAAGGGGTGGCCATGGCATCGCCGGCTAGCCCATGTCGGCATGAGAAATCTTCAAGATCTCTTAAAGGGTAATCACATCCTTGGATTAACAAATGTCTCTTTTGAGAAAGATCGTGTGTGTAGTGCATGCATAGTCGGGAAGCAACATCAATCAAAGCACCCACCCAAGAATATTGTGTCTACTTCAAGACCCTTGGAGCTCCTTCATGTGGATCTCTTTGGGCCTCCGTCATGGGATAGTCTTGGTGGGAAAAAGTATGGGCTTGTCATTGTTGATGATTACTCAAGATATACATGGGTTTTCTTCCTCAAGTCCAAGGACGAGACGAATATCACCTTCATTGATTTTGCCAAGCAAGCTCAACGCAAGTTTGACAAAGAAATCTTAGCAATAAGAAGTGATAATGGCTCTGAGTTCAAGAACTACACCTTAGAAGAATTTCTTAGTGATGAAGGGATTGAGCATCAATATTCAACTCCATACACTCCCCAACAAAATGGTGTAGCAGAAAGGAAGAACTGGACACTTGTGGAGATGGCAAGGTCCATGTTGGATGAATACAAGTCGCCACATAGTTTTTGGGCCGAGGCTGTCAACACCGCATGCCATGCATCAAACCGACTCTTCCTCCGCAAAATATTGGAAAAGACTCCATATGAACTCCTAACTGGGAACAAGCCAAATGTCAAGTACTTTCGCATATTTGGGTGTAAATGCTTCATCCTCAACAAAAGAGAACGGTTAGGGAAATTTCAATCCAAAACAACTGAGGGCATATTTGTTGGGTATGGATCAAACTCTCACGCCTATAGAGTCTACAAAAAATCCAATGGATGTGTTGTAGAAACTTGTGACATGGTGTTTGATGAATTTAATGGCTCCCATGGGGAGCAAGTTGATCTAAGTGATGTAGGTGAAGAAGATTCCTCTCGAGATATCTTGGCCATGGGTGTCGGTGCACTTCTTCCAATGGAACAAGAACCTCATGATGATGAAGAAGAAGATGGAAGCTTCACACATCATCAAGCTACTTCAATATCTACACCAACACAAGTTCCTATTACTCAACTAATGCTCGTAGTCCAAGTACAAAATGATGATCAATTTCCTCTTCATGATTATCATCAAGAACAAGATCATCCTCAAGGGCAAGAACAAGAAAGTGCAATCATTGACAATGAACCTCAACAAATGCAAGCTGAAGAATAAGATTTTCCACCACACATTAATGATCCATATGTTGAGGATGTGGATGATGGACATGAAGTTGAACCTCACGAAACCTTAACCTCCATCATGCCTCGAGTGGCCGGTCGTGTTGATCTTGATAAAATCCTCACCGACATATCGGAAGGTAGAGTCACTCGTAAACAGTTGACAAACTTTTGTGCTCACTTCTCTTTTGTGTCTAGTGTTGAGCCTCTCAAGGTACAAGAAGCATTGATAGACAACGACTGGCTCATTGCTATGCAAGAAGATTTGAATAGTTTTGAGCGCAATCAAGTGTGGTCATTAGTCAAGAGGCCAACTACGGAACACAACGTCATTGGAACAAAGTGGATTTTCAAGAACAAGCAAGATGAGAATGGTGTAATCATCTGAAACAAGGCAAGGTTAGTGGCACAAGGGTACTCACAAGTTGAAGGTTTGGACTTTGGTGAGACCTTTGCCCCCGTTGCCCGTCTTGAATCCATTCGCATCTTACTTGCTTATGCTGCTTTCAATGGTTTTACATTACATCAAATGGATGTGAAAAGTGCTTTCCTTAACGGTCCTCTACAAGAAGAAGTATATGTATCACAACCACCTGGGTTTGTTGATCCCGATCACAAAGACTATGTGTATAAACTTCATAAGGCTTTGTATGGCCTCAAACAAGCACCCCGTGCTTGGTATGATAATCTGAAGAAGTTTTTACTCGATGATGGTTTTGTGAGAGGGGTGATCGATCCCACTCTTCTTACTAAGAGGGACAAAGGTGATTTGATCTTATGCCAAATCTATGTAGATGATATCATTTTTGGTTCTCCTAACATTCATTTGTGCAAGAAGTTTGCGGCTTCCATGACCAAGAATTTTGAAATGTCACTCAATGCGGATTTGAAGTTCTTTCTCGGATTTCAAATTCAACAATTTCAAGAAGGAATTTTCTTGTCCCAAGCAAAATACCTCAAGGATATCCTCGCCAAATTTGGCATGTCTAATGCTTGCCCATGTAAGACACCCATGCCAACCAAAATTGTACTCACTGAAGACACAAACAGTATCCCTTTTGACCCATCTAAATACCGCTCTATGATTGGTTCATTGCTTTATCTTTGTGCATCGAGGCCAGACATCATGTTTAGTGTATGCATGTGTGCTAGATTTCAAGCTTCCCCTAGGGAAAGTCATCATAATGCGGTTAAGCATATTCTTAGATACCTTGTTCACACCCCAAAGTTGGGTCTATGGTACCCCAAGGATGCTAAGTTTGATCTCATTGGGTACACGGATGCGAATTGGGCTGGAGACAAAGTGGATCGTAAGTCCACCTCCGGTGCATGTCAATTTCTTGGACGCTCTTTGGTAAGTTGGTCTTCGAAGAAGCAAAATTGTGTTGCCCTCTCCATCGCCGAAGGTGAATATATTGCAACCGCCAGTTGTGCAACTCAATTACTATGGATGAGGCAAACTTTGAAGGATTACGGTATCACCTATAGACATGTGCCTCTTCTATGTGATAATGAAAGTGCCATCAATATTGCTGAGAACCCCAAGGATCATACCCGCACCAAGCACATTGACATTAGGTACCACTTCTTGAGAGATCATGTGGAGAAGGGAGATATTGACATTGCTCATGTTGGCACAGACATGCAACTTGCAGATATTTTCACCAAGCCATTGGATGAAGCAAGGTTTTGTCAACTTAGGCGTGAACTTGGTATCTTAGAGCTTGACAATATTATGTGAAATCTAGTATCCATTCATGCATTGTCATAATGTCTTGTCTAGATGTAGGCATATATTTAGGGGGAGACACTCAACACTCAACTCATGAGTTCTCTCACCCTATGAAATGCATAAAAAGAACAAACACTCTCAAAGCTACCATGTTATTCTAACTATGGCTTTAACATGATGGACCCAAAGTTCAAATTTTTGCTGTGCCATGTCACATATACTCAAACATGGGTTGATCAGTGTGCTCTAGTGGTGTTATTGTTGTTTTTAGCCTAGAACACTACTTACTGTAATCATCATTGGTACCCTTACTCATAAGTTAGATCATCATTGCCATCATCTCCTCTCTTTGAAAAATTTCTGTGTGTCGGCTGTCCGGCATTCTCCGGACGTCCGTAATGACCCTCCTGATCGGTCGTCCGATGGACTCTGGTCGACCATAAAATCCCTTCTGCTGCCCTATCTTTTTTTCCTGGCCCAGGCATCGGACGTCCGTAGAACCCCGGTCGTTCGTAAAAAGCCTTCTGTATCCTTAGTCCGGACGTCCGGTCCATCTGGTCGTCCGTTACCTTTTTCCTGGCCCAGTCCTCGGTCATCCGTAGAACCCCGGTCGTCCGGACCTGTCCTTGGCACATATATATATATATATAGCGTTGGCTGCAGTTTACCCTAATCCATTCGTTCCCCTTCTCTATTCTCCACCGCCATCGCCCCTGCCTCGCGGCTCCTCGCCATGGCCGCTCGCTGCCCGGTCCCCTCGACGATGCCGCATCGCTAGGGGTGCCCCTGCCTCACGGCTCCTCGTCGTGGCCGCTCGTCGCTCGGGCCCCTTCCCCGTCACTGCACCGCTAGGGTTCTCTCATCGTCTTCCTCTGCGTTCTTCACTCCGAGGTCGGAATGGTTAAGACCAAGCACACTACTCACAAGGACCGCCCGTCTGGGTCCTCTCGTCCCTCCCACTACGGTGATTCCGATGATTCCCAAGAATGGGCTCGTCGTCGGAAGCGTGTTCCACCACCTCGCCGCTCTCCAAGCAAAGACTCGTCGGAGGGCTCTGACTATGAAGATGAGTTGGCTCATATGGAGAGAGGAGATCCTGTCCCTGTTCTCACCACTGCTCCCAAGCCCGGGACTCGACGGCCCACCTTCCAGCCTCCACCACCTCCGGTCCAACCTCACGGTGATGCTCGCCATATCTCACTTGAACCTCCGTTACCAAACGGCTGTCACGTTAAGCGGTTCAATGTGGTTCCCATTGCTTCCTATCTTAAGTTGCATCGTGATGTTGATCAATTTACGGTTGCTCGTGACTCTAGGGATACTCGTTTTCGCACTAATGTCCAAGCTGACATTTTTACCACTATTGTCATCCCTAAGGGTCTTTCTCTGCATCTATGCATTGATTTAGAGCATATTCGAACTCATCCGGAGAAATATTCCGGGGCTATTGAGCTCATTGAGTCCTCAAATCTCGCTGCCCCCTTTGCATTTCAACATGACTTTAACGAAGCCACCATTCATCAATTTTATGCCACATGTTTCTTTGGTCCAAATAACAATGTTACTTGGATGACCTCCGACACGAAGCTCTCGGCTTCCTATTCTCAATTTGTTGCTGCCCTTGGTTTTCCCGACACCGGGTTCAAAATTCACAATGATGATCCCGAACATAGACCCAAGGGCACTGATGCATGTGCCGATCTTATCAAACCCACAAAAGAACTAACTGATGAGGAGAAACACAAGGGTTTTAACCAAGTCTCCATTTGGCGTGCTCCTTTCTTCATTACCTATCAATGTGTCATTCGCACCATTTATCCTAAGATGGGTGACAAGGGGTCCTGCAGTAGCTACTGCATTGATCTTATGCATCGCCTCTATGCGTCTCCGAAAGGAAAGATCAATGTGTCTCATTTTCTATGGAGTGAGATTCACCTCGCTTCCTTCCAGCACAAGCGGGCCTTTCCTCATGCTCCCTTTCTTCAGGCATTTATCGAGAGTGTAGCTCCGTTTCCTATTGTTCACACTCATTTGCATGAGCGATGTGTCATTCCCGCTCACATGGCCGATAACTATGCTCCCAAGGAATCTTCCTCTTCTGCTCATCCGCGCTGCACTGCTGCTAGCATCCCTCGTTCTGATCCCTCCGGATCTGCCCCCTTTGGTCGCATTGCTCGCTTTCTGGGGAAGGCCCACTCTGCCTTGATGAAGGCTGTTACTTTTAACTGCTCCCAAAATCACAATGTTGTCACGCGCCTTATCACCTCCAAGAATGCTCTGAAGGCTCGTCTCAGAGATTCCGGAGTGTTCGATGTGAGTGATGATGACCGTTTTCCTGATGAGCCCCCTTCCGACTTTGGCTTTCCCTCGGGTCCTGAGTGGTCTGATTTTTTGACGAGGCCGGTGGCAGTGGTGCTCATGATGATGATGATGAGGCAGGGTTCTAATGATGATGATGCTGTTCTGATTGCTCCTCTTGGCCCCTTTTTTTTGGGTACTTGCTGCCAAGGGGGAGTAGCACTTCCTTTTAGTACTATGTAATATGGTGATATTAGTTTGTATCGTACCATGAACTATGTTATGTATCGTGCCATGTACCATGTTCACTATGCTTTATGATCTATGATATGAGTGAGGTACTTACTATGGTATTATGGGTTCTTGTGTTCTTTTAGTGTCTGGCTGAGTTTTTTTGGTATAAATCTAAGGGGGAGCTCCTCGCATTATGTTTTACTATGCACATGGTTAGGGGGAGCTCCACAACTACTCCTTCCATATTCAAAGTTTTATTATAATTAATAAGTGCATGTATGTTGTCATCAACTACCAAAAAGGGGGAGATTGAAAGTGCAATCATGCCCTTAATCATATTTTGATGTTGATGACAACATGCATATATGGGACTAATCATGTTTTTCAAGTATATCTCAGGATTATGTCTCAAAGGCCGTGTGTGGATCATGACTAGGGACAAATGCATATTGCTCAAGATCGGAGATACAAGACATTAGCCTTGGCTTTGTTTACCGTTTGTTCTTGAGTATAGGGATCCCGCACCATTAAGAGGGGATCGTTGGATCTAGTGAAAGATTTGCTCAAACCACCAACTCCAGCTTCTCTCCGGATGTCCGGTACTCTACGGACGTCTGATCCCTCTCAGCTGTCCGGACGTCCGGTATTTCTTCCACAGAACAATATTTACGGATTTCCGGGCCACTCCGGACGTCCAGTCTCCGGACGACCGGCACGCCTCGGACGTCCGGTTGCTGTGTGCTGGTTCGTGGCTTATGTATTCCCAGCGGCTAGACGACCGATGGCTATCGGACGTCCGGACTCATTTGTGCCACCGGTCGTCCGGTCCAGTCCGGACGTCCGATCTCTTCAGTGCACTTAAGTGGCTCAAATAGTTACTTTTTTTCCACACCCACTATATATAGCCTTCTCCTTCCCACGGGAGAAGGTTGACCATTCACTTTGAGATTGCCAAGAACACTTTTCACTCTCTCTCTCTCTCTCTCTCAATCCTCTACACCAAATCCTAGATCCCCAAGTGATTTGGGAACATTTGAGAGAAGTTCTCCAATCAAGTGATAGATCCACTCCTTCCCCTTCTTTGAGCAAGTCTTGAGCTTTTCCCCATCGATCTTGTTACTCTTGGAGGTTGGAGACTCCTAGGCGGTAGGAGTCTTTCGGAGAGGAATTGACCTTTGTGATTACCCCCGGAAAATTTTGTGAGGGTTTGGAGACCACCCCAAGGTCTACCACTAGTGGTTGAGAAACGCCTCCGTGGTGTTGTCTCAAAGGGAGAATAGGGTGAGCCTTCGTGGCGTTGGTGTGCCTTCGTGGTAACATCCACCTCTCTAACGGTGACTTAGCTTCCCTCCAAGGAAGTGAACATCGGCATACATCCTCATCTCCCGGAGTTGCGGTTATTCCTAACCCTAACTCCCTACTTGTGGTTACTTGTCTCTTAGCACTTACTTTTATCATATTGTGCTTGCCTACTTACATACTTGATTTACTTTCTTAGCACTTAGTACTACACTTGCAATTGTTAGGCTCACCTTCACATTCCGCATTATTGCCTAAAATTGCTAAGTCATAATTAAAATTTGTAATTGTACCTATTCACCACCCTCTAGGTCCATCTCGATCCTTTCACCAGGAGAGCCACGAAACCACTTTTCCACCGCCGCAACCTTCTGTACCCGTGAGATCCCATCTGGGCCTTTTCCGGCGATCTGCTGGAGGGGGATTCGATAACGGAGGGCTTCTACATCAACACCATAGCCTCTCCGATGATGTGTGAGTAGTTTACCACAGACCTTCGGGTCCATAGTTATTATTTAGATGGCTTCTTCTCTCTCTTTGGTTCTCAATACAAAGTTCTCCTCGATGTTCTTGGAGATCTATTCGATGTAATATTCTTTTGCGGTGTGTTTGCCGAGATCCGATGAATTGTGGGTTTATGATCAAGATTATCTATGAACAATTTTTGGTTCTTCTCTGAATTCTTATATGCATGATTTGATATCTTTGCAAGTCTCTTCGAATTATTGGTTTATTTTGGCCTACTAGATTGATCTTTCTTGCAATGGGAGAAGTGCTTAGCTTTGGGTTCAATCTTGCGGTGTCCTTTCCCAGTGACAGTAGGGGCAGCAAGGCACGTATTGTATTGTTGCCATCAAGGATAAAAAGATGGGGTTTATATCATATTGCTTGAGTTTATCCCTCTACATCTTGTCATCTTGCTTAATGCGTTACTCTGTTCTTATTAACTTAATACTCTAGATGCATGCTGGATAACGGTCGATGTGTTGAGTAATAGTAGTAGATGCAGAATCGTTTCGGTCTACTTGACACGGACTTGATGCCTATATTCATGATCATGCCTAGATATTCTCATAACTATGCGCTTTTCTATCAATTGCTCGACAGTAATTTGTTCACCCACCGTAATATATGCTATCATGAGAGAAGCCACTAGTGAAACCTATGGCCCCCGGGTCTACTTTACATCATATAAGTTTCCAATCTATAATTCTAGTTTACTATTTATTTTGCAATCTTTATTTTCCAATCTATACAACAAAAATACCAAAAATATTTATCTTATTATCTTTATCAGATCTCAATTTTGCAAGTGGCCGTGAAGGGATTGACAACCCCTTTATCGCATTGGTTGCAAGGTTCTTGATTGTTTGTGCAGGTACTAGGCGACTTGCGTGCAGTCTCCTACTGGATTGATACCTTGTTTCTCAAAAACTGAGGGAAATACTTATGCTACTTTGTTGCATCATCCTTTCCTCTTCAAGGGAAAACCAACACATGCTCAAGAGGTAGTAGTCCTCCATAGACCGAGGGATGGGGAACTGAGGCATAGGTTCCTGCCTCTTTCTTACTGTGAGGGGAAGAAGTATGAGTACCTTTAGCCGCTTCCTTGTCGGAATTGACCTCTATCGGAATCGGGGCTCCGGGGACCCAAGAAAGGTTCAAACTCTATGGTGTGCGCGCAGAACCTTGCCGAGCCCCGCGTGGCTACACACTACCTCATGGCGATGCGCCAGCGTGCTCGAGCGAGAGGAAAGATGAACAACAGACATGATGGTTTACCCAGGTTCGGGCCACCTTGTAGTGTAAAACCCTACTCCTGCTTGGTTGGGATTTCTTGAGGATGGGATTACAAAGGTCAGTCCTAGCTAGCTCGGGGTCCATCCCTCTACGGCGGTAGCCTTCCCTATCTTATACCGGCCTTGGTCCTCTTCCCCTGAAAGCACAAGGTGGGAAGGGTTGCCACAACGGCCTTCGAAGGGGAACGAGAGTACATCTTATCCTGACTATAAAGGTGGTCTTCGCTTGCTAAAGCTTCCTGCCATGACGCGTGGGTGGGCTCGGTGGTGACCTCTGTCCTGGCAAGCCCGCCATCTTGGTCTTCATGCACCAAACGGGTAACCTTTGGGGATTGCTTTGGGAAGCAGAGCGTGTTGGGGAACGTAGCATGCAATTTCAAAAAAATTCCTATGATCATGCAAGATCTATCTAGAAGATGCATAGCAACAAGAGGGGGAGAGTGTGTCCACGTACCCTCGTAGACCGAAAGTGGAAGTGTTAGCTTAACGTGGTTGATGTAGTCGAACGTCTTCACGATCCAACTGATCAAGCACCAAACATACGACACCTCCGAGTTCTGCACACGTTCAGCTCAATGATGTCCCTCGAACTCTTGATCCAGCGAAGTGTCGAGGGAGAGTTTCGTCAGCACGAAGGTGTGGTGACAGTGATGGTGATGTGACCCGCGCAGGGCTTCACCTAAGCACTGTGACAATATGACCGAGGAGTAAACTGTGGAGGGGGGCACTGAACATGGCTAAGAGAACAATTGATGTGCTTTGGGGTGCCCCCTGCTCCCATAAATAAAGGAGGGAGAGGGAGGGGCTGGCCTAGGGGGCGTGCCAAGTGGGAGGAGTCCCACTTGGACTCCTAGTCCAGTTCGGCCCCCTTTTCCTTTCTTCAGAGGGCGAAAGGGGAAAGGAGAGGGAGAGGGAGAAGGAAGTGGGGGCCGCGCCCCCTCCCCTTGTCCAATTCTGACTCCCCATGGGGGGGGCGCCACCCCTTGTGGGTTGTCCTCTCTCTCCCCTATGGACCATAGTGGCCCATTACTTTCCCCGGGGGGTTCCGGTAACCCCTCGGTACTCCGATAAATATCCGAAATACTCCGAAACCATTCCGGTGTCCGAATACTATCGTCCAATATATCAATCTTTACCTCTCAACCATTTTGAGACTCCTTGTTATGTACGTGATCTCATCCGAGACTCCGAACAATCTTCAGTCACCAAAACACATAACTCATAATACAAATCATCATCGAACATTAAGCGTGCGTACCCTACGGGTTCAAGAACTATGTAGACATGATCGAGACACATCTCCGATCAATAACCAACAGCGGAACATGGATGCTCATATTGGTTCCTACATATTCTACAAAGATCTTTATCGGTTAAACCGCAATGACAACATACGTCATTCCTTTTGTCATCGATATGTTACTTGCCCGAGATTCGACCGTCGGTATCTTCATACCTAGTTCAATTTCATCACCGGGAAGTCTCTTTACTCATTCCGTAATGCATCATCCCGCAACTAACTCATTAATCACATTGCTTGCAAGGCTTATCATGATGTGCATTATCGAGAGGGCCCAGAGATACCTCTCCATACTCGGAGTGACAAATCCTAATCTCGATCTATGCCAACCCAACAAACACCTTCGGAGACACCTGTAGAGCATATTTATAATCACCCAGTTACGTTGTGACGTTTGATAGCACACAAGGTGTTCCTCCGGTATTCGGGAGTTTCATAATCTCATAGTCAAAGGAATATGTATAAGTCATGAAGAAAGCAATAGCAATAAAACTTAATGATCATTATGCTAAGCTAACGGGTGGGTCTTGTCTATCACATCATTCTCCTAATGATGTGATCCCGTTCATCAAATGACAAGACATGTCTATGCTTAGGAAACTTAACCATCTTTGATTAACGAGCTAGTCAAGTAGAGGCATACTAGGGACACTTTGTTTTGTCTATGTATTCACACATGTATCAATTTTTCGGTTAATACAGTTCTAGCATGAATAATAAACATTTATCATGATATAAGGAAATATAAATAACAACTTTATTATTGCCTCTAGGGCATATTTCCTTCAGTCTCCCACTTGCACTAGAGTTAATAATCTAGTTCCCATCGCCATGTGAATAACACCTATAGTTCACATCTCCATGTGATTAACACCTAAAGTTCACATCGCCAGGTGACCAACACCCAAAGGGTTTACTGGAGTCAATAATTTAGTTTACATCGTTATGTGATTAACACCCAAAGAGTAATAAGGTGTGATCATGTTTTGCTTGTGAGAGAAGTTTAGTCAACGGGTCTGTCACATTCAGATCCGTATGTATTTTGCAAATTTCTATGTCTACAATGCTCTCCATGGATCTACTCTAGCTAATTTCTCCCACTTTCAATATGTATCCAGATCGAGACTCAGAGTCATCCAGATTGGTGTCAAAGCTTGCATCGACGTAACTCTTTACGACGAACTCTTTATCACCTCCATAACCGAGAAACATTTCCTTAGTCCTCTTTAGGTATCTAAGGATTATTTTGACCGTTGTCCAGTGATTTACTCCTGGATCACTATTGTACCCCCTTGCAAAACTCATGGCAAGGCACACAACAGGTCTGGCACACAGTATGGCATACTTTATAGAACCTACGACTGAAGCATATGGAATGACTTTCATTCTCTCTATATATTCTACTGTGGTCGGTTTTTGAGTCTTACTCAAATTCACACTTTACAATACAGGCTAGAACTCCTTCTTTGACTGATCCATTTTGAACTCCTTCAAAATCTTATCAAGGCGTGTGCTTTGTGAAAGTCCTATTGAACGTCTCGATCTAAGTAGCTTTACGAGGTATCTCATTGAAAAATTCTTATTAAAGTATCCTTTTATGCTATCCAAAAAATCTATATCATTTCCAATCAACAATATGTCATCCACATATAATATCATAAATGCTATAGAGCTCCCACTCACTTTATTGTAAATACAAGCTTCACCGTAAGTCTGTATAAAACCATATGCTTTGATCACCTCATCAAAGCGTTTATTCCATCTCCGAGATGCTTGCACCAGTCCATAGATGGATCGCTGCAGCATGCACACTTTGTTAGCACCTTTAGGATCGACAAAACCTCTTGGTTGCATCATATACAACTCTTCTTTAATAAATCCATTAAGGAATGCAGTTTTGACATCCATTTACTAGATTTCATAAAATGCGGCAATTGATAACATGATTCGGACAGACTTAAGCGTAGCTACGAATGAGAAAAATCTCATCATAGTCAACAACTTGAACTTGTCGAAAAACTTTTGCGGCAAGTCGAGCTTTGTAGATAGTAACACTACCATCAGCGTCCGTCTTCCTCTTGAAGAGCCATTTATTCTCAATGGCTTGCTGATCAATGGGCAAGTCCACCAAAGTCCACACTTTGTTCTCAAGCCATCTGTCGGAATCTGGGCTCATCATCGCTTCCTCATAGTTCGTAGGTTCGTCATGGTCTAGTAACATGACCTCCAGAACAGGATTAATGTACCACTCTGGTGCGGAACGTGCTCTGGTTGACCTATGAGGTTCGGTAGTAACTTGATCTAAAGTTTCATGATCATTATCATTAGCTTCCTCTCTAGTTGGCGTAGTCATCACGGGAACAAATTTCTCTGATGAGCTACTTTCCAAATTGAGAGAAGGTACAATTACCTCATCAACTTCTACTTTCCTCCCACTCACTTCTTTCGAGAGACCCTCCTTCTCTAGAAAGGATCCATTCTTAGCAACAAAGATCTTGCCTTCGGATCTGTGATAGAAGGTGTACCCAATATTTTCTTTTGGGTATCCTATGATGACGCACTTCTCCGATTTGGGTTCGAGCTTATCAGGTTGAAGTTTTTCACATAAGCATCGCAACCCCAAACTTTAAGAAATGACATCTTAGGTTTCTTGCCAAACCACAGTTCATACGGTCTTGTCTCAACGGATTTAGATGGTGCCCTATTTAACGTGAATGCAGCTGTCTCTAATGCATAACCCCAAAACGATAGTGGTAAATCGGTAAGAGACATCACAGATCGCACCATATCCAATAAAGTACGATTACTATGTTCGGACACACCATTACGATGTGGTGTTCCAGGTGGCGTGAGTTGTGAAACTATTCCACATTGTTTTAAATGAAGGCCAAACTCGGAACTCAAATATTCGCCTCCGCGATCAGATCATAGAAACTTTATTTTCTTGTTACGATGATTCTCCACTTCACTCTGAAATTCTTTGAACTTTTCAAATGTTTCAGACTTGTGTTTCATCAAGTAGATATACCATATCTGCTCAAATCATCTGTGAAGGTCAGAAAATAACGATACCTGCCACGAGCCTCAACACTCATTGGACCGCATACATTGGTATGTATTATTTACAATATGCCATTGGCTCGCTCCATTGTTCTGGAGAACGGAGTTTTCGTCATCTTGCCCATGAGGCATGGTTCGCAAGTATCAAATGATTCATAATCAAAAATTCCATCTGCATGGAGTTTCTTCATGCGTTTTACACCAATATCACTTAAATGGCAGTGCCACAAGAGTATGTTGCACTATCATTATTAACTTTGCATCTTTTGGCATGAATATTATGAATATGTGTATCACTATGATCGAGATTCAATAAACCATTTTCATTGGGTGTATGACCATAGAAGGTTTTATTCAAGTAAACAGAACAACAATTATTCTCTGACTTAAATGAATAACTGTATTGCAATAAACATGATCCAATCATATTTATGCTCAACGCAAACACCAAATAACATTTATTTTAGGTTCAGCACTAATCCCGAAAGTAAAGGGAGTGTGCGATGGTGATCTTATCAACCTTGGAATCGCTTCCAACACACATCGTCACCTCGCCCTTAAATAGTATCTGTTCATTTTGCAACGCCTGTTTCCAGTTACAAATCTTAGCAACTGAACCGGTATAAAATACCCAGGGACTATTAAGAACACTAGTAAAATACACATCAATAACATGTATATCAAATATACCTTTGTTTACTTTGCCATCCTTCTTATACGCCAAGTTTTTTGGGCAGTTCCACTTCGAGTGACCATTTCTTTTGCAGTAGTAGCAGTCAGTTTTAGGTTTGGGTCTAGCTTTGGGCTTCTTCACGGGAGTGGCAACTTGCTTGTCATTCTTCTTGAAGCTCCCTTTCTTTCCCTTGCCCTTTTTCTTGAAACTAGTGGTGTTGTTCACCATCAACACTTGATGATATTTCTTGATTTCTACCTTCGCCGATTTCAACATGGCGAAGAGCTTGGGAATCGTTTTCGTCATCCCTTGCATATTATAGTTCATCATGAAGTTCTAGTAACTTGGTGATAGTGACTAGAGAACTCTGTTAATCACTATCTTATCTGGAAGATTTGTCGGCGTTCTGGGAACGGGGGTCCCCAGACTTGCCTGCCTGTGGCCCACGGCGTGGCTAAGCAAGTGGGCCATATGACCCATCTTCATCAACAAGGCATCCAAGACCCTCGCGAGGGTCCAAGCACTACAAAAAAAAGACACATCCGTGACATTTTGGGCCGAACGAATTTTTTTCTGTCATACATATGACACTTCTATGACGATAATTGTGACAAAACCCGGTATCATCATAGATGTGGTGGGCTCCTACTTCTATGACAAACAATCATGACACAAAATGGGCTTTTCGTCCTGGGCGGGCCGGAGACGCAGCTGCATGACATTCTTTGGGCCGTCCATGACGGAAAAAACCGTGGTAGAAGCGAGGGCGAGGAAAATTTCTGGGAGTTCCCGGTTACGGTGGGAGGCCGGGGGCCGAGCGATGCGCATTTCTCTCGTACACGTACGCGCGTGTGTGCGAGGGCATTGGCTCTAACTGAACCCGAGCGAGGCGTTGGGCTCTAACTGAACCCGAGCGATTGCACTGCAGGCTAGGCGTTATTGAACCCGAGCGATCGATCGATGGCTGTTAACTGAACCCAATCGAGCGATTCCTTCGCTACTGCTGCTAACTGAAGCCGATCGATGCTGCCTCTGGGATGAACAACGAGCGTTGCGGGGGGGGGGGGGTTGGATGAACAGTGAGCGGTGGCGTTGCCTCTGGATGAACAGGACCCCGTGGTGTGGTGGAGGGCTGGATGAATAGTAGACGGTGGAGGGGTGCCCGTGGAGGGGTGGTTGAACAGGACCTCGTGGTGTGGAGGGCTGGATGAACAGTAGACGGTGGAGGGGTGCCCGTGGAGGGGTGGTTGAACAGGACCCCGTGGTGTGGAGGGCTGGATGAACAGTAGACGGTGGAGGGGTGCCCGTGGAGGGGTGGTTGAACAGTAGCCGGTGGAGTAGCGCGAGGTGGAGGCTGGATGAACAGGAGCTCGTGGAGGCTGGAGGAGGTCGACGGTAGCCCGTGGAGGCTGGAGGAGGTCGACGGTGGAGATGAACAGTATCCCGTGGAGTCCCGTTTTGTGGTACGCCACACCCCTCCCGATGAACAGGACCCCCGTTTCGACCGTAGGAGGTCAGTTTCGTCCGTTTTGCGGTACGCCACACCCCTCCCGATCAACAGGACCCCCGTTTCGACCGTAGGAGGTCCGTTTCGTCCGTTTTGCGGTACGCCACACCCCTCTCGATCAACAGGACCCCCGTTTCGACCGTAGGAGGTCCGTTTCCTCCGTTTTGCGGTACGCCACACCCCTCCCGATCAATAGGACCCCCGTTTCGACCGTAGGAGGTCCGTTTCCTCCGTTTTGCGGTACGCCACACTCCTCCCGATCAACAGGACCCCCGTTTCGACTGTAGGAGGTCCGTTTCCTCCATTTTGCGGTACGCCACACCCCTCCCCATGAACACGATGCATTCCGTTGCCTCCCCATGAACACAACGCATTCCGTTGCCTCCCCATGAACACGACGACGACGCTGTTTCTCCGTTCCGACCCAGCCATGTACACGAGCCCTGGGCTTACGTATGCGCGAGTAGGCGTTCGAGACCCCGCCCGTATGTACACATATGTGGCCGTATTTTCTTTCTTGCACCCTGGCTGCTGTATGTACGTGTACATGCTACGTGTGCGCCTGTACTACGACACGTACGCGCCTCTACTACGACACGTGCGCGCCTCTACATCCACCAGTATATATGTACGTACACGTTCGCGACCAGAATGACAACGCTACATACGCTTCGACCAGGTGAGTCCCGACTGTCAGGCACTTCCTTGCCTGTGAAGATGTAGGTGGTGGGTCCCAGCAGTCAGGGGGGCGAATCGTTTTTTTGCCCGGACGCACTTCCTTGCGTGCGAAGAAGTAGCTAGTGGGTCCCAGCAGTCAGGGGCAAACGTTTTTTTCTTGAAATACGGTGGCCCGTCCGGTGGGTCCCCGCTGTCAGGTGGAGGAATAATTATTTTGCACATAATAAGGAGGCACTTCCTTGCTGCGGCCATGGACCCAGCTGTCAGCCTCTCCACGTACAGTCCACGTCCGATGGAAGCCGTTCCTTGACCACATTGACCACGCCGCGCCGAGAGCACCATGGCGGTGGACGGCGGCGAGGCCTAGGAAGGGGACGACGCGAAGCCGGGGAAGACGCGGCAGTGGATGCCCACGTGTAGAGGAGTACGAGGGTTCACTGGTTCGCTGCAGTGTGAGGCTGCCGTCGCCGCAGAATAACAGGGGGTGTGGGTGAGTAGAGGGATGGCCTGGCCAGCGATGGGAGCAGTAGGGGGCGGTGAGGCCTCCGCCGCATCGCAGCCGGCCACGGGAGGCAGGAGCACGAGGCACGACCGGCGCTGGTTTGGGCGGCTGGAGCAAGAAGACCAGAGGTTGAAGAAGCACTACGGCCGTTGGATGGACATCGTACGGTCACTGGAGCTAGAATCGTGCATATTGACTAAGTTGACAAAGCCCTCCGTCCCCGTCAACTTAGTAGGCCCACAAGTCAGCCTGCCACTATACTGGGTCCCAGCTAACAGGGGGAGTATTCATTTTTTTGTGCGTAATAAGGAGGCACTTCCTTGCGTGCGAAGATATAGCTGGTGGGTCCGAGCTGTCAGCGGCGGTAACGTTTTTTCGCGAAATACAGAGGCCCTTTCGGTGGGTTCCTGATGTCAGGTGGAGGAATCATTATTTTGCGCGTAATAAGGAGGCATTTCCTTGCGTGCGGCCGTGGACCCAGCTGTCGGCCTCTCCACGTACAGTCCACTTCAGATGCATGTCGGTCGTTGACCACGTTGACCAGGCCGCGCCGAGAGCACCAGGGCGGTTGCCTAGGAAGGGAACGACACGGAGGCAGGGAAGACTCGGCAGTTGTTTCCCACGCGGAGGGGAGTACGACTGTACGAGGGTTTACTGGTTCGTCTGCCGTCGCCGGAGAATAACAGCAGGTGTGGGTGAGTAGAGGGATGGCTAGGCCAGCGATGGGAGTACGGTGGGGCGGTGAGGCCTGCGCGGCAGCAGAGCCGACCGCGGGGAGGAGGGAGCAGGCAGTCCCGCCGGCGCTTGTTTGAGCGGCTGGAGCAGGAAGAGCAGAGATTTAAGAAGCACGACGGCCGTTGGATGGCCATCCAACAGTCACTGCTTATGCGTCAACCTTTTTTAGGAAAGCCTCAAATCTGTGGAAAACAGCATACAACCCATCTGCCATTATTTCTAATAATTTATAGCCCATTTGCTAATTATTAAGGTTTTTTTGGAGCCCATATTCTTTTTGTTAGCATTACAGCCCATATTGTGGCCACGGTTAAAAAATTATACGAAATTTTGCATATTTCGGTGCGGTCCGAACTGTTTTTAATCCCTAAATTTTAACTCACATTCAAACTGATTTTAAAAATAAATGTATATCAATATAAAATCCAACAAATTCTCCACGCAAAAAAATTAATGTAATTTAAAATCTCGAAATGAAAAAAAAAGATATTTGAAACTAATTGCCGGTTTGATGTGTTTTAAAAATGTACAGCCCATTTCTCATTACTGATGGGCCATTTTCTCGGCCAGCCGAATGAAAGCTCTCCTCGTCTTGAAAGATTTGCAGCCCAACAGGCCTGACAAAGCGACTTACTTGGCAAATCACAAAAAACTGGGCTGTGGCCGTGGACCCGGCTGTCAGCCTCTCCACGTACAGTACTCTTCCGATGGAAGTCGTTCCTTGACCACGTTGACCACGCCGCGCGGAGAGCACCACGGCGGTGGACGACGGCGAGGCCTAGGAAGGGGACGACGCGGAGCCGGGGAAGACGCGGCAGTGGAAGCCCGCGCGGAGAGGAGTACGAGGGTTCACTGGTTCGGCTGCGGTGTGAGGCTGCCGTTGCCGCAGGGCCTGGCCAGCGGTGGGAATAGTAGGGGGCGGTGAGGCCTCCGCGGCAGCACAGCCGACCACGGGAGGCAGGAGCATGCGGCATGACCGGCGCTGCTTTGGGCGGCTGGAGCAAGAAGACCAGAGCTTGAAGAAGCACTACGGCCGTTGGATGGACATCGTACGGTCACTGGAGCTAGAATCGTTCATATTGACTAAGTTGACAAAGCCCTTCGTCCCCGTCAACTTTGTAGGCCCACAAGTCAGCCTCCCACCAAGGTGGGTCCCAGCTAGCCGGGGGAGTATTCATTTTTTTGTGCGTAATAAGGAGGCACTTCCGGTGGGTCCGAGCTGATAGCGGGGGGAACATTTTTTTTCGCAAAATACGGTGGCCCGTCAGGTAAACATTTTTTTCGCAAAATACGATGGCCCGTCCAGTGGGTCCCTGCTGTCAGTTGGAGGAATCATTATTTTCCGCGTAATAAGGAGGCACTTACTTGCTGCGGCCGTGGACCTAGCTGAGACTCTCCACGGACAGTATACTTCCGATGGAAGTCGTTCCTTGACCACGTTGACCTCACCGCGTTCCGTTGCATGCATGCGTCCATGGGCGTGGTGCGTCCCCACTGTCAGCCTCTCACGTACAGTCATCTTCCAATGACTCTCGGTTGTTGACCACGTTGACCACACCGTGCCGAGCGCACCCAGACTAGAACGACCCGGAGATGGGGAAGATGGGGCAGTGGAGTCGCAGATGGAGAGGAGTGGGAAACTTCACTGGTTCGGGTGCGCGGCAGCACAGCCGCGGTGCCGCCCACGGGAGACAGGAGCAAGAACAGAGGTTGAAGAAGGAGCACGGCTGTTGGATTAACATCCAACGGTCCAGCTGCTAGAATCATTTGTTGATTAAGTTGACAAAGCCATGCGTACACGTCTGCTTAGTAGGCCCACAAGTTAGTCACCAAATCTGACGGGTCCCAGCTGTCAACGGGATGAATATTCCGTGCGAAGATACAGCCGGTGGGTCCCAGCTGTCAGGTGGAGAAATAAATTTTTCCGCCAAACAAGGAGGTCCCTCCTGTAGCTGGTTCCAATCCAAACCTAGACTATGACTATATATGGTGCTATGCTACTCTACAAGTAATGAAACTGACATATCCAACGTTCGCTTCTCCTCTTCTCTACTTACTCTGCCTAGCATCAGAAGCTCTGGCCGCAGCAACCATGTCCGTTGGCTGCTCGTCCACCTGCTCTTCAGCAGGCAACAACCAGATATGCGCCAAGTCGCCACCCGTACCATCGCCTGTGGGTCTCATCACACCCCCGCCGGCACGCGCACCGCAGCCGATTGCTCATCGCAACCCGCTGCCGTTGGTGTGGTGCCACTGCTGCAAATCACGCAGAGTCATCCGTCGCGTCTCAACCACAACCCGCAACCCTGGCCGAGTCTTCTACAAATGCCCGAATCATGGGGTAATAATATGTTTAAGTGTTGTTCTGCTGCTTTCAATTGCTGATTTTTTTAATAGTTTGGTTGATGATATTCCAATTTGATTCGTGCAGAAAAGGGAAGATTCGTGTGATTTGTATTTCTGGGAAGTTGCTGATGTGGGGGAATGCAACTACGCTGATTATTTGGTTAGCCGAGGAATCCCAATACCAGCAGGTTGGGGTGTTGGACAAATAACTGAAGGAACGGCAGAAGAGGAAGATGCAGAGCAGAAGGTTGAAGATGCAGTTCCTCTGATCATGGCCAAGCAACAGCTGCTGAACGGCCTTGACAGCAATGAGGAGATGAAAGAGCTTGTGAAGATAATGGGCAAAATCGATGTGCTCTGTAGGATGATTGTCTCTTTATTTGCAGTGTATGTAGCACTCGTGATGTATTTAGTGGCTACGACATGAGCACTTTGCTGAAACTAGTAATGAATGAAACCTGTGTAGCAGGCTGGGCGTAGTGTTGTGAACATCTAATGATTTCTATTAACGGAAATCAGGAGGTATCCCCTTTTGCTCATATAAATAAATAAATAGCAGAGGCCCTTTTGCCAGCTTTGTTCTCATTCAAAGACGTCGAGCAAATTGCAGTCCAACAGCAAACTATGTCATCAAATTCAAGTTTCACAACCAAATATGATTACAACTAAACCACAATGTCATCATGTTTTAGTTGTCATACAATCACCAAACACAAATCAGCATACATAACAAGTGATGTTCACACAGCAAAATACTAAACAACAAGTTCATCAGGTTTCAGTTATCATAGCAAACACAATTTCACATAGTGTTGGCACGCAAAATCGCCGTCAACACCAGGATATTTGTCGTGCTTTCGTGACGATGAACGATTGCTTTACGAGCAAAGCAACAAAGATCCCCTCGCTTTCGTAGAGGAGGGACGGCCGCTTTTCAGCGCAAATGGCAAAGATTACCAAACCCTAGGGCTGCTAGGGCTCGGCAGAGAAAAATGATAAAGAAAAAGACATACGTGAAAAAGTAATGTATTTGTTGATAGATCGATTGTTTTCTCCTCAATCGGCCACGGCCTTACATTTATATTGGCACCCTGGACTTGGCGTATACGAAAACAATTCCAAAGCTAAACCGACTAGAATCTGGCCATCTTAATTGGATTACCATGTATAGCACGATTACCATATATGTCGCTTTACGTTTTTAATCGGTCGGCTAACACGTATAGCTAACCTGCATGGCAACCCCTCTTGGCCATATTCACAGTATAAGCACTCCTTGTCTTGCCTTTTATGAATAAAATATTCCAGCAATGTTGCTAATCACAACACATAATGGCGATCACTTATGAATCATATTTCTCCACTCTTCACGTGTATTTTTGCATGTTGCACTTTCCCTCTGTGTAACTCCATCCATAGCATTGCAGTCTTCAGCTTTGACCTCCGATCCTTGTTAGGACTTGTCCTTGGTAGCATTGTGGTAACTCCGAGATACCCTGAGTCTGGTTAGGACATGTCCCAAGTATCCTCTTGTCCATGAAAATTCCTGTTGAAATCTTTAAACAAAATAGTAACTGATTAGTTTGGATGACAACTAATTAATTTGGCCTATCAACAAACTACTAGCCAAATTACACCATGAACACATGCCCCCTATTTTTGGTATAATTGTATTCACCAAAAACATATTATTCCTTACGACAATGCCGATAACTTCATCAGCCATATAGTTGCTTACGGCGATAAAAATTATATCAGCCAAGTTTACTTAGGGCGATACTTGCAATAACATATCGACCACATTATCTCATGTTTTCTTGGACATGCTCTGACAATAATTTTTTGAATATTTTCCGTTGGGATCTTTGGGAAACTTCTCCCCCACAATGTGCTTCTCCCTCCATGTCATTTTCGGCACCATTGGTTTTTCCTGATCGAACAAGCGCTTCTTCTCGACTATCTCTTCCTTCATTTCAAATGCCCGTAATCTCTGCACACGTCGTTTCTGAGTGTGTGTGAGTCCCGTTGGACACCACCGAGGTCTTGGTTTAGTCTCTGGTGCAGCTGACTTAATTCTGTTGCCCCCCGAGTCTCTCGGCCTGTACTGACGTACTTCTCCTTTTATGTTAAATATTTTATCTCTGGCCGAAATACATCTCTGTTGATCATGTCCATTACTAGCTTTAAATTTCTGGCCGCATACATTGCTTAAATCCAAATTAGTGCTAGATTTGAAATTTTTTGACGCTCCTGGGCCACAACCTCCCATGAATAAATCAGCATATGAGCTTGCCGATTTAGACTGTTGATTAGTACATGAGGCTACAATAAATTCTTTGATCTGTCCAAAATTAGTTTCCTTTTCAAACTAATTACGTCGGACGGTTTGCTGCAACTTCACGACATCACTATTCTCCTCTGTACCTATGGCTTCAATTTTCCCACACTCTCTAGTAAATTCATTAGCAGATGCATCAACCAACTCACTAGTACGTGCAATTTTCTTGTCTACGTGTGTCTACACACTAGGCTGCAAATCATCTTGTAAACTATTATCTTTTATTGCGCTAATCTTGGTGCAGCCACGCATAGTCCCACCATGTGCTTTTGCATCACTTCTACGATTGATCGGCACCCACATAAATTTTTGACCACCTATATGAACTTCACCATCTACACTGCGTACCGATGACCGGTCCCTTTGGACAACAATTGCATCACATGATCTAGCTGCCTCATTGAGCGGAGCCCTTTTCTCATGTATGTTTGCTCTGAACATAGGCCTCGGCGGAACCCATTTTGGGTGAAAATAACCTGGCACTGTAGGATATGGCACCCAAGGATTAAAACCCCATGGAGGAAACTGCGGGTACATAGGAGGTGCACAACCCCAATACGTCGGCTCCATTGCAATATAGGGCTGCTGGTCATATAAATTTCTTTGCCATTGCTCATGACCGCCAGGTCTAGAAGGAGATCTAAGACGTGTATTATCTCCAAGCCGGTTAAACACATTGCTGGTCTTGCGTGAGGTGTACCTTTCCAACAGCATGCTAACTAACGGCTTTGGTCTTGGAGCTTGTTTCCTTCTTCCATTGACTTTCCAAACTCCTACTTCTGGATTTTTTTGTTTGATCATCCTTGGAGAAGCATTATCATCAACAACATTTTTCTTTCTTGCGGATTCGGTCTGATCCGACCGAATAAGAATTTTCTTACTCTCAAGCTCGACTACATTGATAGGGAAAGCGTCACTATCGAGCTTCATCTTAGAACTTTCTGTAAACGTCAATCGTCCTTCATTAATGGCCGATTGCACCTGTTGATGAAACATGTTACAATCGTTAGTAGCATGAGAGAAAGAATTGTGCCACTTGCAATAAGCTCTCCTACCCAACTCTTCTGTAGGTGGAATTACATGACCATTTCTCACTCTAATTAATTTATTTTGCAGTAACATATCAAAAATTCTATCACACTTACTAACATCAAAAGTGTATTTAGTTTCATCTCTTCTAGCAGGTGTGGGTTTCAAAGCAGAACATGCAAAGGGTTTTGACTTTGGCGCTGGAATCCATTCGGCTACACATATATTAACGTCAACTTTACTAGCCGAATTACTATCATAATCGAAGGCATTACCTACATGATTATCCTCCTCATTATCAATATTATCTTCAAACCGGCTATATTGTTTAATCCCCTTAGTCTGGTTTTCTTGCGCCAAAGCCTTTTGCAAAACTTGATTAACATCTAAAAATTCTTGCCCTTCTAGTTTATCCTTAATATGAGCGAGAAGACCCGAAAAGGCAAGACCGGCTAAATCCTTTTCTGCTATGGTCAAGATGAAACATCGGTTTTTTACATCCCTAAACCTCATAATATAATCATGAACGTGCTCATTATATTTCTGCCTAACCATAGTTAAATCTGAAAGCCGAAGTTCTGTTTCACCGCTATAAAAGTACTCATGAAATTTTTGCTCCAATTGTGCCCATGTTGAAATAGAATTAGGAGCAAGCGATGTAAACCAAGTAAATGCAATACCGGACAAAGACAACGGAAATAATTTAATCCTATAAACATCCGATGTGCCGATATCACAACATTGGGCTAAAATTTGTCCGATATGCTCGAAAGTGGATCTACCATCTTCCCCTGTAAACCTAACAAAGTCAGGAATTCTAAAATCGTGAGCATAAGCCGTCGAATCGAAGTAATCAGGGTATGGTTTTTGATATGCACGTGCTTTACTCTTAGGTTCTAAACCGAATTCTCTTAGTATACCAGCAAGCTTATCCTTAAAACTATCATTCGGCTGTAGAGAACTATTTTGTGGAGCAGATGGAACGCTAGCATGTGATGGAAACTCCGGCAAAGAAATTTGAGCTTGTCATGCTTGCAACGAAGACCCATTAAAATATGAATCGGGTACCGGCCCGCACGGAATCCCGGTACTGACAGCCAATAGCGGTGGTGTACTATATTCTACAATTGGATAAAAAAGTTGTTGCAAACTAGAATTAGAACTAGCACTTTGGTTATTGCTGTTGTGATTTTGTGGAACCAAAGTTGAGACAATAGGAGCAGCTACGCTAGGCATAAAATTATTAGCCGAACTGCTCTCGTAGTTCCGGCCACCTTGATCACTATTTGAAGGAACATGGGGCTGCACAATGTTATTAGCCGATGCTCCAGGTGTATGATTATTACTAGGAAAGTTAATGAAGCCACTATTCTCAATCGGTATTTTCTCAGAATAATCATCGTGGATTTGCAGCACTAACGACCGAACATGACTAGGTAAAATATTTTCAAGATCTTTGTGAAGCTGCTCCTTAAATTCTTCAATTCTATTAGCTATTGATTGAGTAATTGTGTGTGTCGTAGTTTTCACATCAGAATCATACTTGGTAGCTATGAACATATCAATTAGATGGGAAATTTCTTCGGTTGACTTTTTTACCTCGGTGTTGATCGAATCTGAAGGGTTCGGCACATGTACCTTCTTGACGACGCCGATCCTTGTCTTGCAGTATCCAGTCAACTTCAATTTTAGTCGCTCGGCCATCTCTTTCTTAAGCTCTTGTTCAAGCTCGCGCCGATCATCTTCAGACAGATCGTCGAGTGTGACGGCGATGACGTTCTCTGGGTTGATGTCGCTCCCGTTCCTGGACTCGGTACTCATCGTGTGCCTCTTCTTCTTCCCGTCCCCAGCGGAGTCGCCAATTGTGTTGGCACGCAAAATCGCCGCGCAACACCAGGATATTTGTCGTGCTTTCGTGACGACGAACGATTGATTTACGAGCAAAGCAACAAAGATCCCCTCGCTTTCGTAGAGGAGGGACGGCCGCTTTTCAGCATAAAACGGCAAAGATTACCAAACCCTAGGGCTGCTAGGGCTCGACAGATAAAAATGATAAAGAAAAAGACATACGTGAAAAAGTAATGTATTTGTTGATAGATCGATTGTTTTCTCCTCAATCGGCCACGGCCTTACATTTATATTGGCACCCTGGACTTGGCGTATACGAAAACAATTCCAAAGCTAAACCGACTAGAATCTGGCCATCTTAATTGGATTACCATGTATAGCACGATTACCATATATATCACTTTACGTTTTTAATCGGCCGGCTAACAGGTATAGCTGACCTGCATGGCAACCCCTCTTGGCCATATTCACAGTATAAGCACTCCTTGCCTTGCCTTTTATGAATAAAATATTCCGGCAATGTCGCTAATCACAACACATAATGGCGATCACTTATGAATCATATTTCTCCACTCTTCACGTGTATTCTTGCATGTTGCACTTTCCCTCTGTGTAACTCCATCCATAGCATTGCAATCTTCAGCATTGACCTCTGATCCTTGTTAGGACTTGTCCTTGGTAGCATTGTGGCAACTCCGAGATACCCTGAGTCTGGTTAGGACATGTCCCAAGTATCCTCTTGTCCATGAAAATTCCTGTTGCAATCTTTAAACAAAATAGTAACTGATTAGTTTGGATGACAACTAATTAATTTGGCCTATCAACAAACTACTAGCCAAATTACTCCATGAACACATGCCCCCTGTTTTTGGTATAATTGTATTCACCAAAAACATATTATTCCTTACGACAATGTCGATAACTTCATCAACCATATAGTTGCTTAGGGCGATAAAAATTATATCGGCCAAGTTTACTTAGGGCGATACTTGCAATAACATATCGGCCACATTATCTCATGTTTTCTTGGACATGCTCTGACAATACTTTTTTGAATATTTTCCGTTGGGATCTTTGGGAAACTTCTCCCCCACAATGTGCTTCTCCCTCCATGTCATTTTCGGCACCATTGGTTTTTCCTGATCGAACAAGCGCTTCTTCTCGACTATCTCTTCCTTCATTTCAATTGCCCGTAGTCTCTGCACACGTCGTTTCTGAGTGTGTGTGAGTCCAGTTGGACACCACCGAGGTCTTGGTTTAGTCTCTGGTGCAGCTGACTTAATTCCGTTGCCCCCCCGAGTCTCTCGGCCTGTACTGACGTACTTCTCCTTTTATGTTAAATATTTTATCTCTGGCCGAAATACATCTCTGTTGATCATGTCCATTACTAGCTTTAAATTTCTGGCCGCATACATTGCTTAAATCCAAATTAGTGCTAGATTTGAAATTTTTTGACGCTCCTGGGCCACAACCTCCCATGAATAAATCAGCATATGAGCTTGCCGATTTAGACCGTTGATTAGTACATGAGGCTACAATGAATTCTTTGATCTGTCCAAAATTAGTTTCGTTTTCAAACTAATTACGTCGGACGGTTTGCTGCAACTTCACGACATCACTATTCTCCTCTGTACCTATGGCTTCAATTTTCCCACAGTCTCTAGTAAATTCATCAGCAGATGCATCAACCAACTCACTAGTACGTGCAATTTTCTTGTCTACGTGTGTCTACACACTAGGCTGCAAATCATCTTGTAAACTATTATCTTTTATTGCGCTAATCTTGGTGCAGCCACGCATAGTCCCATCATGTGCTTTTGCATCACTTCTACGATTGATCGGCACCCACATAAATTTTTGACCACCTATATGAACTTCACCATCTGCACTGCGTACCGATGACCGGTCCCTTTGGACAACAATTGCATCACATGATCTAGCAGCCTCATTGAGCGGAGCCCTTTTCTCATGTATGTTTGCTCTGAACATAGGCCTCGGTGGAACCCATTTTGGGTGAAAATAACCTGGCACTGTAGGATATGGCACCCAAGGATTAAAACCCCATGGAGGAAACTGCGGGCACATAGGAGGTGCACAACCCCAATACGTCGGCTCCATTGCAATATAGGGCTGCTGGTCATATAAATTTCTTTGCCATTGCTCATGACCGCCAGGTCTAGAAGGAGATCTAAGATGTTTATTATCTCCAAGCCGGTTAAACACATTGCTGGTCTTGCGTGAGGTGTACTTTTCCAACAGCATGCTAACTAACGGCTTTGGTCTTGGAGCTTGTTTCCTTCTTCCATTGACTTTCCAAACTCCTACATCTGGATTTTTTTGTTTGATCATCCTTGGAGAAGCATTATCATCAACAACATTTTTCTTTCTTGCGGATTCGGTCTGATCCGACCGAATAATAATTTTCTTACTCTCAAGCTCGACTACATTGATAGGGAAAGCGTCACTATCGAGCTTCATCTTAGAACTTTCTGTAAACGTCAATCGTCCTTCATTAATGGCTGATTGCACCTGTTGACGAAACATGTTACAATCGTTAGTAGCATGAGAGAAAGAATTGTGCCACTTGCAATAAGCTCTCCTACCCAACTCTTCTGTAGGTGGAATTACATGACCATTTCTCACTCTAATTAATTTATTTTGCAGTAACATATCAAAAATTCTATCACACTTACTAACATCAAAAGTGTATTTAGTTTCATCTCTTCTAGTAGGTGTGGGTTTCAAAGCAGAACATGCAAAGGGTTTTGACTTTGGCGCTGGAATCCATTCGGCTACACATATATTAACATCAACTTTACTAGCCGAATTACTATCATAATCGAAGGCATTACCTACATGATTATCCTCCTCATTATCAATATTATCTTCAAACCGGCTATATTGTTTAATCCCCTTAGTCTGGTTTTCTTGCGCCAAAGCCTTTTGCAAAACTTGATTAACATCTAAAAATTCTTGCCCTTCTAGTTTATCCTTAATATGAGCGAGAAGACCCGAAAAGGCAAGACCGGCTAAATCATTTTCGGCTATGGTCAAGATGAAACATCGGTTTTTTACATCCCTAAACCTCATAATATAATCATGAACGTGCTCATTATATTTCTGCCTAACCATAGTTAAATCTGAAAGCCGAAGTTCTGTTTCACCGCTATAAAAGTACTCATGAAATTTTTGCTCCAATTGTGCCCATGTTGAAATAGAATTAGGAGCAAGCGATGTAAACCAAGTAAATGCAATACCGGACAAAGACAACGGAAATAATTTAATCCTATAAACATCCGATGTGCCGATATCACAACATTGGGCTAAAATTTGTCCGATATGCTCGAAAGTGGATCTACCATCTTCCCCTGTAAACCTAACAAAGTCAGGAATTCTAAAATCGTGAGCATAAGCCGTCGAATCGAAGTAATCAGGGTATGGTTTTTGATATGCACGTGCTTTACTCTTAGGTTCTAAACCGAATTCTCTTAGTATACCAGCAAGCTTATCCTTAAAACTATCATTCGGCTGTAGAGAACTATTTTGTGGAGCAGATGGAACGCTAGCACGTGATGGAAACTCCGGCAA
The DNA here is from genome assembly GCF_002575655.3 of Aegilops tauschii subsp. strangulata. Lineage (NCBI taxonomy): Eukaryota > Viridiplantae > Streptophyta > Magnoliopsida > Poales > Poaceae > Aegilops > Aegilops tauschii. Next base: position 385,721,056 of record NC_053037.3, on the reverse strand, counting down.
AGAAATTTGAGCTTGTCATGCTTGCAACGAAGACCCATTAAAATATGAATCGGGTACCGGCCCGCACGGAATCCCGGTACTGACAGCCAATAGCGGTGGTGTACTATATTCTACAATTGGATAAAAAAGTTGTTGCAAACTAGAATTAGAACTAGCACTTCGGTTATTGCTGTTGTGATTTTGTGGAACCAAAGTTGAGACAATAGGAGCAGCTACGCTAGGCATAAAATTATTAGCCGAACTGCTCTCGTAGTTCCGGCCACCTTGATCACTATTTGAAGGAACATGGGGCTGCACAATGTTATTAGCCGATGCTCCAGGTGTATGATTATTACTAGGAAAGTTAATGAAGCCACTATTCTCAATCGGTATTTTCTCAGAATCATCATCGTTGATTTGCAGCACTAACGACCGAACATGACTAGGTAAAATATTTTCAACATCTTTGTGAAGCTGCTCCTTAAATTCTTCAATTCTATTAGCTATTGATTGAGTAATTGTGTGTGTCGTAGTTTTCACATCAGAATCATACTTGGTAGCTACGCACATATCAATTAGATGGGAAATTTCTTCGGTTGACTTTTTTACCTCGGTGTTGATCGAATCTGAAGGGTTCGGCACATGTACCTTCTTGACGACGCCGATCCTTGTCTTGCAGTATCCAGTCAACTTCAATTTTAGTCGCTCGGCCATCTCCTTCTTAAGCTCTTGTTCAAGCTCTCGCCGATCATCTTCAGACAGATCGTCGAGTGTGATGGCGATGACGTTCTCTGGGTCGATGTCGCTCCCGTTCCTGGACTCGGTACTCATCGTGTGCCTCTTCTTCTTCCCGTCCCCAGCGGAGTCGCCAATTGTGTTGGCACGCAAAATCGCCGCGCAACACCAGGATATTTGTCCTGCTTTCGTGACGACGAACGATTGATTTACAAGCAAAGCAACAAAGATCCCCTCGCTTTCGTAGAGGAGGGACGGCCGCTTTTCAGCACAAAACGGCAAAGATTACCAAACCCTAGGGCTGCTAGGGCTCGACAGATAAAAATGATAAAGAAAAAGACATACGTGAAAAAGTAATGTATTTGTTGATAGATCGATTGTTTTCTCCTCAATCGGCCACGGCCTTACATTTATATTGGCACCCTGGACTTGGCGTATACGAAAACAATTCCAAAGCTAAACCGACTAGAATCTGGCCATCTTAATTGGATTACCATGTATAGCACGATTACCATATATATCAGTTTACGTTTTTAATCGGCCGGCTAACAGGTATAGCTAACCTGCATGGCAACCCCTCTTGGCCATATTCACAGTATAAGCACTCCTTGCCTTGCCTTTTATGAATAAAATATTCCGGCAATGTCGCTAATCACAACACATAATGGCAATCACTTATGAATCATATTTCTCCACTCTTCACGTGTATTTTTGCATGTTGCACTTTCCCTCTGTGTAACTCCATCCATAGCATTGCAATCTTCAGCATTGACCTCTGATCCTTGTTAGGACTTGTCCTTGGTAGCATTGTGGTAACTCCGAGATACCCCGAGTCTCGTTAGGACATGTCCCAAGTATCCTCTTGTCCATGAAAATTCCTGTTGCAATCTTTAAACAAAATAGTAACTGATTAGTTTGGATGACCACTAATTAATTTGGCCTATCAACAAACTACTAGCCAAATTACACCATGAACACATAGTAGATAAAAAAACGTCTTCTGACAGGCAAATACGACAAAAGCAATGTAATCATCATCCGCAGCAGCAGCGTCAATATCTTCGCCATGTGTATCCGTTTGAATCGTAATTCCCCACGGTGTCATCTTCTTCTTTGTCCTCAACATCCTCGAACGTTGGCTTCTTCTTGATCAACTCTTGTATGTCCACAGCACGACAGGCAATCTTTTCGCCGGCGTCATTGACGTGATGGTTCTCAAAGATATTAGGAACATCTGTGTTATCTTGTATATCAGGAGCAGTGTAAGCATCATCTTGTTGTGCAACTTCATTAAACGAATTCCTCTGCTCAAACCTTTGCAATACTCTCCAGTCATCGCTACGTGCAAATGTGTCTTCCAAGAAAAATATCTGTGTTGCTTGATTTGCCAAAATAAAAGGCTTGTTGGTCTGGTACGCCGCCTTGACATTGATGGATTTGAAATAATCATCAGCTCTGGGTTTTGCGATCCTGGAAAACAGGTTATACCAACGACAGCACAACAGAACCACACACCGATGATCCTCGAAACTGGAGATATACTGCAACTGAACAATGTCTGTTATGTTAGCATACATTTCAGTTGTCTCTTTGGCATACATATTCGTGCTCATGATGGCACTGTTTTGTGTCTTCCTGCCTTCGTCTCGTGCAAGTGTGTTGTAGCGCACATCTCCAACAACACAAGATTCATAATGTCTTACCCGAGTATCAGGACCCATTGCTAGTGAGTAAAGGGCATCATCAACTGCCTGCCCATCCTCCCGCATCTTCTTAACCTATGGTTAGAAAATAGACAAGCTGATCATCTTATGTACTCAATATATTAAAAAAACTGACAGTGCACTTCAAAAGCTTACATGGTTCTTGAACCATTTCGCAAATCCTACCATAACCAGTTTGTCAATGTTTCTTGGATTTTGCGGCAGTAACTCCTCTTTGTAGATGCTGCACAACATAGTGATCGCGTCAAACATCTAAATATATAAGAATGTGCTGCAAGTTTAGTAGATTACGATGTATAAGCTGCAGTACTGCACTTACTTGATATAAGGTAGTATCTCAGGACAGTTATTCAACACATACCAAACCATTTTTTCCAAATCTTTAGGTTTGTCCTCTTGTCGACTCTTCCCTGTAACTCAAATAGAATAATCAAAAACATTGAGCCCGGGATTGTCTTCACCCACCTCTTTGATAAGCTGATCAACTGTTTCAATGTATTTTGAGCAGAATGTCAACGCTTCTGTAGCAATGTAGGCCTCTGCAATGGAACCCTCGGGTCTAGCTCTATTCCTAACATAGCCCTTGAAAGTGCCTAGCCGCCTTTGAATAGGGTACATCCAGCCATACTGTACTGGACCTCTAAGTAGTGCCTCATCAGGTAGATGAACAGCCAAATACACCATCACATCAAAGAAGGCTGGAGGATATATCTTCTCAAGGTCACATAGGATAGTTGGTATCTTGTCTCTAAGACGCTCCAAAGCATCTATCCTGATATTCCTACTCCAGAGTTCCCCGAAGAATTGTCCCAACTCTGCAACTGCTCTGTATAAGTCAGGGCGGCCCAATCCTCTAAGGATAACAGGTAAAACCCTTTGAAGTAGGACATGGCAGTCATGAGTTTTCAACCCTTGTACCTTGTTTCCATCTGCACTGACTCTCCTTTCAGGGTTGGAAGCAAATCCATGTGGGAATCTCACACGTGACAGGACCTCGCAGAATTCTTTTCTTTTTACCTTGTCCAAGACGTACACAGCTGGTGCCATATCCCGTGGTTTACCTTCATCTTGCACCTGCAAATCCTTTCTGATACCCAGGTGTGTTAAATCAATCCTAGATTTTAAGGTATCTTTCGTCTCGCCTTCAATATTAAGAAGTGTGCCGATAATGCTGTCACATATATTTTTCTCGATGTGCATCACATCAAGATTATGCCGCAGATCCAAATCTTTCCAATACTCCAAGTCCCACAAAGTGGACCTGCGGGTAAACAATAATCTCTCTTCTACCCTGCCATGCTTCCTTTTCCCGCTACCATTACCAGGATGGTTTCCTGGTGTAATATGCCTGACCTTCTCTAATTCCACTTGCAACTCATCGGCGGTGAGCCTCTTTGGCGCATCACGGTTTTCATGCTTTGCATTGAACACATGTCTTCGGTATTTTCTAGGATGCGGCTTGTCCTTGGCAAGGAAACGGCGGTGTCCAATGTAACAGATCTTGCTAAGTATTGCGTATGACAGCGGATTCCTGTCACAGCGAACACATGCATTGTAACCATGTGTCGTTCGCCCTGACATAGTGCCCAAAGCCGGATAATCATGGATGCATCAAATTACAACAGCACGCAGAAAGAAATCAGCTGGTGGGCTGCTATATAGGTCTCAAGTGAGAACACCCTTCCATAGCTGTTGAAGTTCCTCCACAAGAGGCTCCATGAACAAATCAAAATCCTTTCCAGGACTTTTTGGACCTGGGATGAGCAAGGCCATCATGTAGTTTGATTCTTTGGTGCAGACATTTGGAGGCATGTTGTAAGGGATAACAAGCACTGGCCACATGCTATATGTGGCGCTCTGGTGGCCAAATGGGTTAAATCCATCTGAAGCTAAGCCAAGTCTAATGTGTCTCGGGTCAGCAGCAAACTCTTTGTGTTTATCATTGAAGCTTTTCCACTCACTACCATGAGATGGATGGCTCATTACATTCTGATCTCTATACTCCTCGTTCCTAGAATGCCACAGTACATCCTCTCTCGTTTCAGCATCATGAAACAACCTCTGCAATCTTGGTATAATTGGAAAATGTCTCAGAACATTATGAGGAATCCTCTTCACAGCATCGCCATCTTTCCATCTTGATGATTTGCATTTCGGGCATTCACTTAAGTTGGCATAATCCTTCCGGAATAGAACACAATTATTCTTACAAACATGGATCATATCATATCCAATTCCAACTGCACAAAGGAAATTCTTCATTTTACTGTAGGTGTGTGGCAGCTCAGACGCATCTGGGAATGATTCGCGGAAAGCAGCCAACGTCGCATCGAATGATTTGTTGGTCATCCGCTCAGATGTCTTCACCTGAAGAAAGGTGACCATAGCTGAGAATACTGACAGCTTATTTCCTGGGGTGACAGCAATGTTGCATTGTTCCAACATGCGGGCCCACCGTTTTTCTTCTGCAGGTGAAAGTTCACGGAATGCACGAGCATTTCGTAGCATTGTTCCAATGTTGGTCAAACTCACTGGCTCCGCCACCACCACCTCCTCCTCTTCTTCCACCTGAGCATCAGGCAGATCAAGATGGTGATCTGCTGCTTCCACGTAGTCAATAACATTGACATTCACAGCTTCACCATGATGAACCCACCTAGTATATGTGACCGACATCCCATACAAGTGTAGATGATTTTGCACAGTTGACTGGGGTCTTGTAACTGAATTCATACAACTGCTACACGGGTAGAGCACATCTGATTTCGGACCACCGTACTCAGCTCTGATAAAGTTGATGAAGTTTTCAACCCCTCGACATATGCAGTGGAGAATCTTCGAGCAGAAGTTATCCAAGTCCTGTCCATCTGTTAGACATACAAATTAGTTCTTCTACTAGATATTACAAGAAAAACATATATGCTTTTTTATGAAGTCCAGAAAAAAATACCTAGGTCGATGTCAAAGCTTTGGCAAGATATTTGGACGAGCAGATCTAAGTAACGAAATATATGTAAAGCTAATTCAGCAAACAGATTTGAGTGCCAAATTATGGCAGGCTGTTTCAGCAGTCAATGAGGCCAAGCACACAGCCATCAAACTATCGAAGGCCATCGCAGCAACAAAGATCGAGTATAAAACGGTGTAGAGCTATTTCACCTAACAGATTGGCTACTAGACCATGGCAATCTACGTCACAATAAATATATGGCAGGATATTTTAGAAACTAATCGGCCTTGGCATGCCATCTCAGCTAAGCAGATTGAGTGCAGAACATGGCAAGGAAGCTTCTTAAGCAGAGCATATTGACAGTAAACTACTTCGGCAAACAGTGAGATTAACAGCGTCTATCAGCTAACATTCAGCGCTACACCGACATGAACGGGGCCTCAGTCTAGAATGTGCGTACCGTCGGAGAAGCTGACCGCCGTGCATCTCCACACGACTGTCGCCAGCGGTGGCGGGGCTGACCGCCGTGTGCCTCCACAAGAACGTAGCCAGAGGTGGCGGCGCGGCTAGAGGACGGCAGTCTACGTGAGCGTACTGTGGGAGCGAGAGGATCGCCGAACCGCGGCGCCGACGTATCGGTGCGGCGGGGAGGGCGGCTTTGGCGGAGTGAATGGAGTGGAGGGGGACAGGGGGGAGGGGGTTTTGGGGAATATTATTGGCTAGTTGGCCGAAGGGCGGTTGAATCGGATTTGGGGGGAATTTTTGGGTGTGTGGGGGGGGGGGAGGATTTTCGTGCGGTGGGCGGGGGGAGTTTGGCGCATGGTCGGTTTCTCCAATTGCAGTCCCACGTGTCAGTGAAGAGGCAAGCCGAAGCGCGTTCCGTTTGCGTGAGCCGTGTGCAGGACTGAACATGTGTGGGGTGCAATGCGACCGCGACAAGAGTGCTGTGAGTGTACCGCCTTTTTTCCTTTTAAACTAGGTGCCTCGCCCCCTCAAAAAAAATTTGTTGCTTCACGCGATCCATCGATACTACTACTAGTAATCCGGTAATCCTGAAGAAAACGGCGCGGCCGGGTCTTTTCCGCGCGATATGCTGGGAGGTTGGCTTAGTTGGGTTTTTTAGGACGAGTAATGCTACACCTACGTATCCTAGTTACGTAATTAACTTAATGTGAAACGTGTGAGCTGTTGATTGTAGATTGGGGGGAGGGAGGGGCCCACCACCATGAAAATCAGGGGAGTAGAGACAGAGGCAATTTACGTTAACCCTTTCGTAGGTTCCCGTAGATGTAGAAAGATGTGAAATGCGTGAATGTGTAGTGGACGTACTATTGGAGTGCCTAAGATAATTTGTGTATGTATAGACCCTATGTGTTTATTTTACTTCGCATGTTAGATTTGTCTCGGTTCAATAAAAAGCAGAGTTGGTGATGATGGTGTGCCTGTCATCCTGCAATATAGGCCGTCCGATCTATATCTAACGGATAGGAAGGAAACTATGACAATTTACCCACACTCCTCTCCACATTTGCAGATAAGGCTTTCCCTCGTTCATCCTTTTCTCCCACAAGATCTTGATCTTCCGTGCAACGCACGGGCATCTTGCTAGTACTCCTACAATATGTATATTATTGTGAAAGTTCATATACACCGGCCGAGATTAATGCAAACACGACAGATTTTCATTACATTTCGAACTTTTATAGGAGAGAAAAATAAAAGAAACCCGACCCTAAACCTATTCTACGGCGGCGACCGACGTCCTCCATCTGCGATCTCTATGTACGGGGGCGGGGTTCAAGACCCGTGAAGTGAAGGTGCGGTCTCCGGCGAGGAAGAGTAGAACACGGGATATGGACCGGCCAGTTGGCACACCATGCCCTGCCGCCTCCCATGCCCTACTCATCCTCGGAGGAGTCCCCGACCTCGGCGGTGCCGGACGTTGGACGGAGGCAAGTAGGACGCGTGGCTGACGGTGCTCCCGTCGTCGGCCGCCAGCGTGGCCACCGCTTGTGCGGTCACGTCCGCGTCCGGCTACGCCGCTATTGCATCGCGAGAGGCGACTTGAGCGAGGGCGGCGACCTCGAGCTTCATCCCCTAAGACAAGCTCTCCCGCAGAGCGTTCGCACTTGCGGTCATGGCGGATGTGGTCCCAGGTAGGAGGACGATGCGCTATGGTGTGGAGGTTAGTTGGGCGTTGCCGCTTTAAGTAGCGCATTCCGGTGAGGCCAAGCGTCCGGGTGCGTCATTAAGTCGCCGGAGTTGGTTCCTCGGGCACCGAGCCTCTTAACGACGACATATGAACGGACGACATGAATGCGGGCAACTGGCGCCGGCTGGGAACGCACCGCGCGACGGCGCGAGGGACGAGTGTTTTGGTGTGCCAGGGTAGTCAGCTGCGGTCGTGGCAACGTTGGAGATGCCCTTTGCTCACATGCGATCCCCGCATGTCATTGAAAAAGCAAGACGACTTGGCATGGTCTCAGGTCTAGAGGATGCAATTGGCCGCGCTACACCACTCCGCAGGCGCGTCGCGGCGCTCCGTGCATCCTCGACGAGCTGGGTGTTGGGGTGTGTTTGGATTGTGGCCAAAGTGCACCTTACCAAAATTTTGGTCATGACCCAAATATTGGTCTTTGTTTGGATGGTTGCCATTTTTTTGGCATGCCAATGAACTCTAGGCAACTCTAGTTCATTTTTCTTGCCAATGTCGGCCAAATCATGGGCAACCAATACCTCAACCAAAATTTTGGTCATGACCCAAAGATTGGTCTTTGTTTGGATGGTTGCCATTTCTTTGGCATGCCAATGAACTCTAGCCAACTCTAGTTCATTTTTCTTGCCAATGTCGGCCAAATCATGGGCAACCAATACCTTAACCAAAATTTTGGCTACCCAATGCTTTGATGGGGCAACCTTGGGCACAAACCAAACATACCGTTGGTCATGCCACAGCACTAACGCCACCCTCGGCACACTGAAACCGACCGTGTCTAGCGACGATATGAGCGTGTCGCTCACCGCGGTCGCCGTGTCCAGAGGCGGTGCTGGAGCTGCGCCCCGTTGTTGGCCCCAACGACCCACATGAACGGTTGTCTGTGGCGAGGAGGTCGTGGGCCAGCTCCTCCATTGGACTAGTCTGCGCTACGTCGTCCCGACGGGTGTGCCCCACATGTCGGTTTCCCTGTTTTCCCGGCCATATTCGAGCGTCAGTGCTCCGGTTGCGCATTAGGCCTTTCACTATGTAGGCCAAGCGAGACAACTTATTGTTTATTTGAGCCATTCAAGTATAATCATGTGGCGTTTGCTTATTTCTCATTCCTCCAACCCTCTTCTCCATCGATCATGTCGCCCTCCAGTCGAGTCCATCCTCCCGCATGCCTCATTTGAACATTCCGCCGAGTATCATTCGCATGTACCCACCCTAGTCCTCTTTCAATAGATCTCCAGACCCCGAGATGAAATCGAGAGGGAACGAGTGGGGGCACGTGATACCTAAGGCGGATTCAAAATTTTGAACCGGTGATCATAGCATCCGCAAATCATATATAAAGGGTATTCAATGTTCGTTTCATTTTTGAACGTACAATATACTCCCCCTATCCTTTCTAGTTTACATATAAGTTTTATGTGTAGTCAAAGTATCTCTACTTTGATCAAAAAGGTATCAACATTCAACAACGCCCAATCAATATTGTTAGATTCGTACGTACCCTAGATTTGTACTCGAGATGGTTTCCAATTTGACTATTGACAAGATTAATAGTACATGAGATGTATAATGTGAAAATTATATCATTGGAAACTCCTTCCACATACAAATTTGACCGTATGCTTTGTGTAAGTTGCATGTCATATATTATTACTCTAACATTTGGTCAAAGTTAGCCTCGAAAAACGCATTAGACCCTGTATGCTTTGTGTAAGTTGCATGTCATATATTATTACTCTAACATTTGTGTAAGTTGCATGTCATATATTATTACTCTAACATTTGGTCAAAGTAGTATAGTGGAAGTGGATCCTCTGACGTAGGTATCCCTGCCTTACCCTCCCTTTCGGTCACTTACTGGCGGACCCCATGCTTGCTAGGCCCCGCATGTCAGTTACTCAATGGGTTCGGCCACGTCAGGGGATCCTCATCCGTAGTATACTCCCTCTGTTTTTATTTACTCCGCATAAAGCGGAGGGAGTGGTGGTATAATAAATGACGCGGGCGGGGGAGGGGGAGGGACGTCGGTTTGCTCTCAACTGCGGTCCCACAAGCGAGCGAAAACGCAAGACGAAGCGCGTTCCATTCGTTGAGCGACGTGGAGGGTCCAGCGTGCCGGGCTGCAACGCGAACGCGACAAGAGCGATGTACAGTCAAAACTGATTGACCGGTCATCAACGGAACCACTATTCACACCAGAACCTTCACTTCTCGGCCTACGCCAGCCACTGCCCTAAAACCACACCAAATCTCCAGCCCATTCCCCCACCTTTCGATCCCCTAGCCCGCATCAAGCGTCCCCTAGTTCGCCGGAAAGCCATGGTGCGCCGCAAGATCACTTACTACAAGATGCTGACGCCGGAGCGCCGCGCAGAAATCGCGGCGACGGTCGGCGCCACAGACCTCCGTTCCCAAGCTCGCTTTGCTGCGGGCCAATCCCCGAGTTCTCTGGAGCCAAGCTACGAGGAGGAGGAAGCCGATCCAATGTTCATGGCGGAGGTCGTGGCGCAAAAGGCCCCCGATGGGTATGAGACGATGGACGTCGACTTCGTGCCGACGTCCGAGTCCCCCATGGTGCAGGCGGACCAGCGGTTCAACATGGCGATACTAAAGGAGGACCGGGAGGCAGAGGCTCAACTCGACGCGGAGCGCGCGCATGCCGCTGCCATCGAGGCTCTCCTGCAGGCGGAACCGGATGTCGTGGATGTGAACCGGGCGGCGGAGGCTCAACTTGAGGCGGAGCGCGCGGATGCCGCTGCCATTGAGGCCCTCCTGCAGGCAGAACTGGATGTCCTGGACTTGAACCGGGCGGCAGAGGCTCGACTCGACGCAGAGCGCGAGGATGCCGCTCTCATCGACGCCCTCCTGCAGGCGGAACCGGACGTCCTGGACTTGAACCGGGCGGCGGAGGCTCGACTCGACGCGGAGCGCGCGGATGCCGCTGCCATCGAGGCCCTCCTGCAGGCGGAACCGGACGTCCTTGACTTGAACCGGGCTGTGCTCTCGTCCGTGCAGAGCGCCCGCATGCTCCGCTTGAACGAGTAGCTGGAGGCCGAGGACAACCACGGTGCGGAGACACACGTCGGCAGCGACGGCTGGTTCGCGCCGGCAGCCAAAGACGACGAGGCCGTCTCTTTCCGCGAGCAGTGATAGTTTTTCTTTATGTTGTTGTTTTTATGGATCTTTTGCTGTGTAAAAACATATATTTGTTATGCAAGTCGCCTGACTTGGGTCAGTCTACCATTTCAGGCGGTTGGATGAATATCCTGCGTCTCCTAACCCTTCTTTCCTTCTTCCTCACCTCTTCTTCTTCCCCAACAGAGCACCGCACGGGCCGTACGGATACTCCCCAACATGCGGTTGGATAAACATACTCTATGAACGAAAATTATGTGTCAGCGATAGGATGGCTGAGTTTGGTTTGTTCACATGCGACAGCACGTGTCAGTGAGGGTGCGTTCCCTTAGTTGGGTTTGCGGCATGCAGGAGCGACTGTGTGAGGGTGTGGTGCGACCGCGGCGTTCAGGAGCGACCGTGTGAGGGTGCGGTGCGACCGCGACAGCCGTGCGCAAGTGTACCTCCTTCTCATTTTGAAAACTTTAGGCAAGCTTGGCAAAAAATGTGTGGCGAAGTTTGGCAATGCAAGGCCTAGACCCAAACAGGATAAGTACGTACGTACTAGGAGTACTAGTGTTAAAAAAGAAAGACGGGGTTTTCCTTCGCGGGATTTAATCGATACAAATCCTCATTTCACGTGTCAATTAATGCGTATTTTTTTCTCCAAATACCAAAGAGCTAACCATCTCACTCTTCATCACTTGATTAATGCAGCGCCATGCAAACCAACCTTCTCACTTTCGCATGCATGCAGGGGATATTAATGTCCTTGGTTGCTAACCCCATCAATTTTGCCTCGATTAGTGTTAGTGGCCCTTTGCAAATTGTAATTTTGATATACTGGCCTTGTGTACAAAAAAAGGAGGTAGTAACTATATTTGACTTCCTTCCCCATTGCGGTGATGTCGACGATATCTTTTTTTGGGTGGTTTGGCGAAGTGCATTCGACGGAGAACACCATTGAGGGAGACCATGGTAAGTCGTTCGCAAGTGCCGCCTGCAAGCCGAGACAACCGCCTTATTTGCATCCAGGAAGTCCTTTACTAGTACTACTAGGAGTACTACTGCGGTGAGATGGTTTCTCGAAGAAGACGATGGAGAAGCGGAGTCAGCGAAGAGTGAAATGATGGTTGCTTCGTCCGTGCTTTTTTGATTTGACGCCTCACTGCTTTGTGATTTGTGATAGAAGGGACATGGGAGTAGACTCTGTGCTCTATACTATACTACATGCGTCCAAGCATGGGAGAAAGAGGAGAGACATTGCATTTTTCTATTCCTTCAATCAATCAATCAGGGAGCTTCGGTTCCATCTTTTTGGCTTTGGCAACACCGTCCACAATGGTTCCCATGATGCCAAAAGCTATTTTCACATTTGGCTACACATTGTGGATGCCCTTAACCGTACCACTTGGTTTTTCTCCTGTGTGCTATCTCTACAAATCTCAATTATATTGATCTAAAAAATTATAGAATCAAGATTAGTAAAAAGGAGGTGATTTTGCCGCGCGGATGGCGGGGGAGGTTTCTTATTTGAGCAATGCTACATCCATGTAATGGTTTACGTAAAGTTATGAACTGATGTGATGTGGGACTATTTGATTGGATTAAAGGAGAGGATTAGGCCCACCCCACCTGAAAATCATGGGGGACATATATAGATTAGATGGAAAGTATACGTAGCAGCTACGTAGCCCTTTGTAAGTCTAGGATTAGGCTTCTTATTTTCGGAGGACGTTGTCCTGGCGGTTTGCTAACATGTGGTCCCACGTGTCAGTGCTTTACCAAGCCGATCCGCGTCCCACATGAGGCAGAACAACGGCAGAAGCAACACGTGGTTAAGTTGAAGAAGATGAGGGAGAAGCGGATTCAGCAACGAGTGAAATGATGGTTGCTTCGTCCCTCCAACTTAACTGCGGGAAAGGTGCAGCTTGTGATTTGACGCCTCATTGCTCATTACTACGCCGGCGCCATGACTGGTGTACTTCACCCCGGCTGCTCTGCACTGTATTCCGGTGTGGCACGTGGACCCGGTAGCTTGATGTCCCACATGTCGGCGAAAGGGACTAGAAGATTTATGAAAGCGAGCGCTCCACTCTTACGACGGAGGAGTAGATGACACGACGGCCCAGTGAACTGTCACTTGTAGTACTGTATAGTACTATACTTTTGCTGTTTCGCACGATCCATCGATACAAACCCGATTAAACAGGAAAGGGCAGGATTTTTCCCGCGCGGTAGATGATACTGGCCATACATTTCAAAGGCAATTTTAATGTATGCAAACTGAATAATTATAAGTAACAATATGATATCTAGTAAAACTAAAAACACATATGATTTATTATGTTAGAGTGTAGTAGTAGTGCTGTATTGCATAGTTGTTAGATGTAACATGCGAGAACGTGTAGAGATGTGATTTTGGACGGCCTACAGAGAGAAAAGCGTAATACGGTCATCGAACTTCAGAATAAGCTGATTACGGTCACTATATACGTTTTGCGGTGATTATATGGTCACTTGCTCACAGTTCAGCATCGGATTGCACTCTGTTGACCGGCCAAGTAGTCTGCGTGGCGCCATGTTGACTAGTTAAATTGACCACGTTCCTTGTGGGTCCCACCTGTCAGTTCGCATAGGCAAAAGGTCAGATAAACACAAATTTATGCAGGCGCGACAAGGCTCCAACCCGTGCGCGGGAATCACCTGGTTGTGTATGTGTCTGTCAGGGCCTAATGTGTGCGCATGCACGTGTAGGTTGAGCACTTGAGCGTGAGAGTGTGTGTTGGTCGTGTGGTGTACTGGTGTGTGCATGCATGAGTGCGTGTGTGCGTGTCAGTGTTGCGTGCGTGCGTGTGAGTGTTGCGTGCGTGCGTGGCTGCGTGTGTACGTGTGAGTGTTGCGTGCGTGCGTGGGTGCATGTGTTTGTGTGAGTGTTGCGTGGATGCAGTTCTTGTGCATGCGTGCGTGTGTGTATAATCACCACACCAGCTCCTGTGTGTTAAAACAGACGGCTCAGCATACCAATACAAGGCCACCTTGTTCGCTGTGCCCGCGGTCATGACTTCGAACCACCGTCCAAATATTTTTTTGTCGTTTGTTTTCATTCTTACTAGCAAGATGCCCGTGCGTTGCACGTAAGATCAAGATGCATTTGTATGACTTGTTTATCTTGTGAGAGAAAAGGATGAACGAGGGAAGGCCTTATTTGCAAATGTGCAGAGGTGTGTGGGTAACTTTTTGCAAAATTGCCATAGTTTCTTTCCTATCCGTCAGATATAAATCGGACGGCCTATATTGCAGGATAGCAGGCACACCATCATCACCAACTCTGTTTTTTATAAGAGTGTATTTTATGTATTTTATAAGAGTGTAGATGTAGAGTAGGTACAAGTCGACAGGTGGGCACGATGGTAGTGAGATAATGTGATGCAACACTAGAGGTCAACAGGTGCCACGTGGAGCGTTTAACTGGTCAACTAGTCATGTCATGAGCAAATACAGAGTTGTACGGTGAGCCCGTGACTGTATAATAACCACTAAACGTAAATGGTGACCGTAATGAGTGGATTCTGAAGTAAAATGTATGTATCATGCTTTCGCTTCAAATACAATGATCGTCATTGCATATATCGCGAGAGAAAGATGAAACATGCGTGAATTTTCTGGGGGCTTACTTTTAGAGGACCTGGAGATAGTTTTGTGTGCATACGTGAAAGGGGCGTACATGGGGGGGGGGTATGCGATGGAGAGAGAGATGCTCTTCATTTCTCTTTATTATGACTAACTTTGTATATAGTATAAAAATATACAAATTCACAGTGCGGAATAAATATCATTGTGGGCACCATGCAATGCAAATTAGCGTTCGTACTCCTCCATATAACTTTGCAATGTTGTATATATGTAGAAACTCTAAAATAATTTTTTGGCCACACTTTATTCAAAAGGAATGTTGTATGCGAAATAAACGTGAAGAGAGGGCTTTTTAGATCAATGGGGTACGTGATGTAACATGTGTGAATGTGTAGTTGATGCATTTGGCGGGGCCTAGAGAGGTATGTGTGTGTATTACGTATTCGAGAGAGGCATGGATAGAGGGGCCGACCGGGGGGGGGGGGGGGGGCGTGGGAGAGATAGCACGAGAAATGAGAGTGGTCTAGAGAGAGAGACGAATATGACGTCACGACAAGAGATTCCATTCCCTTGAGTGTGTATATGCAAGGGGGGAGGGAATAGAGGCACCATGAGAAATTTTCTGTGTGTGTGGTGTTTGTGTTGGTATGTGTGGGTGTGAGAAGATAATGAGACGTGGGGGCAGAGGGTGTGTCACCGCGTGAGGTCCGGTGGGTCGAGGTGAGGCCCTTCGTTCGGTTCCGACCTGCGCCACATTGGTCGGCCCGTGACGCATTTAGGAAGACCCATGGATGACTAGTCGTACAAGACAAAGATAGCAGAATTGTGAAGGACTCTATGTTCACTGACAAAGCTGGCTAGGATTTGTAACCCTAGGTTTTCGGACTAAGGTAACCCCTTTATCTCTGATATTACTATTCATCCAACCTAATTTTAAGGGGCATCCTACAGAATGCTCTGCTAGAATCATACTCGTCGATTAGGAAGAGAGGTGTGAGACAATGCGTGAGAGACATGCGTAAAGATAATGTGCGTACATGAGACACGTAGGCAGGTCCATGTATATAGAAAGGGTCGATGAGGATTGTGCGTGTGTATGTTTGCGAGAGGAAGAGTGCTTGTGATAAAGGTTAGTGAAAACAGTTGTAAATGGTTACGAGAGGGAGGGAGGGTTATATCTAGAGCATGTGTGCGAGAAAGACACCTCGGGAGAGAGTGTGTGAGCATGTGTGAGAGACCACCGATGGAGAGTGAAACTACACGTAAAATACTGCTCTACACATTGATTAAAGATATAAATTGTATCCAAATATTAGGATGGGATCATGATATTTGCAATTCGCGTAAGGAGCGGTCATTGATCCATCAGACATCTAGATTCTATCGAATTTGAGCATGTCTATGTTATTATTCGACACAATTGATCCACATAATTAGTATTTTGAACTCCAGACAATGCATCGCTTTAGCAATCGAATATAAACGTGAGTATAGTTCATGTTGTGTGTGTAAAGCACATTATACATATGAAAGTTACACAATGGACATTATAAATAGCTACCTATGAACTAGCATACATTTGAATTCAACTTAAGGTGGTTTAAAAAATCGAATTCAACATGAAGTCCATTCAATTATTTGAATTTGATATCATGGCATTTGTAAACCATACCCAAATTATGGGGGCACCAATCTTTGCTCTGATTTTGTACATAATAGCATATGTAGTCGTGTACAAAATAGATTCAAATTTAGCTCCTCCATTCCAAAATAATCGTAGTTATAGGATTTTCAAGTGTCAAAATTTCAAAAAGAAGTGGATAATTTAATGAGGCTTTCAAACATACAAGGTCAAATATAACGTTGTCTATTTAGGTCAATCCTCATAGTTCAAGAGTACTCTAAACGTGAATGCTTGTGTTTCAAAATTTCGAACGAAGCGCCAAAAGAGCCTCTACTCGCCCGAAACCGCGTGAGACCAATGTTTGGTAGTACAAGGAAATTACTTTTCTAATAACTCCGACCCGTGAAACCTACCAGCCCGACGTCCAAAGGTCTAAACCGGGGTAGGTTTGTAGCTTCATCTAGACGCCACGCAACCGAATCCGAAAAACATTCATACACAATGGCCGCCTAAGCACACATGCGTGCGGCTGAAATCGCTCCCGCCCACTATTTGGGACACCTGGGATTACCATCCTACCCCCGACCCGCAGTAGGTCTGAAATTTAAGAGGGGGGCAAAGTTTGTACTTCCCCAAATTTCAAACAAGCGCGCCCCATCTTCTGTTCAAAAAAGCCAAAAACAAGCGCGTCCCAGACCGAAACATGGTTCCCCCCACCCGTCCGATTCCCCATTCGTACTCCGTGGGCGCCAAAACTACCTCTCCACCAGCCGCGAAACCCCGGCGTCCTCCGTCCGCCACCCCATCCCACCCATCAACCGCCGCCCTCCTCCATCACGCCGGAGCCGATACCCCGACGTCGTCGTCCATCGCAACCTCAACCGCAATGCCCTCCACGGCTAGTAGTTGAAGCCGAGGCCGAGCCGTCCGTACCCGAGCCAGTTCAACCACGCCGTCCTGCGCCTCACCGCTGCCGCTCCAACTTCGCCACCCTCAACCGCACCGGAGCTGTTCCTGCTACGCCGTCCTTCGCCGCCTCGGATCTGCTTCCCCTTCGCCGACATACGGCCACGGCAACACAGTCAACAATTTGGCCATGGGTTCGTCCAAGCCTGCACCCTCTAGAACATCGGTTTCCCCGGTAAAAAGAAGAAGATCGGCGCGACATGTGGAGGTGACCACACCGGCAACCGAAAAAGGTACTCCTCTTCCCTTATTCGTGCAAATCTTACGTCTCTGCTTGCATGGTATTCATCCCACAGAAGACACTAGTTGACCGCTTCTTCTTGATACTAGATGTTCCTAGTAACTTGCGATGCACAAGGTTTCTCCTCATATACTATTTCACCTTAGCTAGAGGTCCGTCGCCCCCTGAATTTCAATTTCTGGCCAGTTGATTCCCAATTAACGGAAGCATTCCCTGGCGTAACAGGTGCTAGTATGCCTATGACGCCGGGGAAGCAGTGCCTTGGTGTTTATCTTAGGGGCGTGTGCGGCCTAGAGCAACTGGCGCCCGATCTGGAGGTCGGCCGGGATTAAAGGGATGGCCTGGGGGCGCTGCCAAGCACGGCAGTGGTGTGAGGTCGATGGGAGGGCAGGGCGGTGGAGGCAGGGGTCTGGGCCGGTGGTCGCTGGCGGTTCGAGAAAGATCGTCAACAGTGACTGGCGGGAGGTAGACGAAGGCCATTTGCCCGTTCCTTATAGATCGGACGGTTCATTAAAAAAATCGACTGACCTCTTTGTTTTCAGTCGACTGTTATCTTAGATATGACCACATGTGGTGGTGTGCTGGAGGAGTACCTGCATTTCCTGTGCTCATATATTACAAAATCATACGGAGTAGAATCTAATATTGTTTTCCATGCAATGTTGTAGAGCTATCATATGTCTCCTGTCATTTATTTTTCAGCCACCTGCTATCTGCTACTTTTACAGTGCACTAGTTCTGCACACACTTCACCCTTACTCTCACTATTGTGTTTTTATGCAAGGGTATTTCAGACTCTGCTACCATGAGAGAAGCCAAAAAGAAAAGAGAGAAGTCGCTCCAGCTTGGTGTGCGGGTAGGCAAGACACGTTACAGCGCTATAAAGGGTGCAGTGTCAGCAGATGGAGACGGTAAACGTAGCTCTGGAGTTGATGACCTCGCTCGCAATGAACCACCATCCCAGGTGCTTGCTTTAACTTCGCGGTGTCATATGTGGTTGCATGTTCCATATGGGTCTAGCTTGTATTCGAAAGGCCGAAGTCGGTAAGATAAGGAAAGATATTTTTTTACATGAACCACCATCCCATGAGCACCAGAAGACAAATAGCTAGTCAGGGCACTGGCCGAGCTAGTGACAAGCCCAGCAAAGATAGGCATCACCTGGAAGCCAACTAAAAAGCTGCGATGGTGGCGAAGCAGCCCACCTCCCACCAGGCTCTCAGGTCCTAGATGATCATGCTCACCACTCCAGCCGGATGTCTAGCTTGTATTGCTTCCAATTTGGTTAAATTGCATCTGCTTAGCTTACACATTATACCTTTGAATATGACATGCCTTTCTATTTTTGGTACATACTAGTACATCTGTGTATTAACCATGTTCTTACATCAAACTAATGTTCTTATGTATCCCTCATCAATCACTTATGATGAGGCAGGCAGGCAAGGGGACTACTCCTCATTTAAAGAATGCAGCGTCAGCCTCCCGACATGATTCTCAAGAAACAGAAATGCTAGATGAAGATAGTGAACGTAGCTCTGTAATTGATTACAGCATTTCCCCTACACTAGCATCGCAGGTGCTTGCTCTAACTTGGCAGCGTGATATGTGGTTGCATGTTGCATATGGTGTCTAGATTGTAATTCTTCCAATCTGGTTAAACTGCATGTGCTAGTCTGCTTAGCTTATACATTATACCTGTTAATGTGACATGCCTTCCTGTATTTAGTACATAGTACATCTGTCTATTAAGCATGTCCTTACATAAAACTATTGTTTTTTGTATCCCGCATCAATCAACATGACGAGACACCTTTAGTATATGCAGTGCAATATTAGTTGCATCTTTCATATGATTTATAGCATTCGCTGCTTCTAATTTGTTGAAATTCCATTTATGATGGGACGCTTTTAACTTGGCAGAGTCATATTGGTTGCATCTTTCATGTGGTGTCTAGCTTGCATTGCTTCTTATTTGCTGGAATGGTTTCTGCTTAGTTTACACAAACAGTTGTAAACATGCCATGTCGTCCTGTTTTTCGTACATATTCCATCCCGGTATCATGTGTTTGCCTTACATCAAAGTAGTGATTGTCAGTATCATGCATGAATGAGTTCTGAAGAGAGAATTTTATTGCTTTTTCTTGTCAGTTTTACTTGACAATTCAAAATCAATAAAGCGGAAGGAAGTTAGCAAGGCAGCGGATAAAGGTGCTCCTTCCGAACGGAGGGCCTCTACAGTTTCTACTCCTCCACACCTCCAAGATGATTTCCAAGACAACACATGCATAGACACTCAACAAAGTTGTGTTTATGATGAGCACGTCTCCCCTAGTGCAGCATCACCGATGCTCCCTCTAACTTGGCACTGTTATATGTGGTTGCATGTTATGTGTGATGTCTAGCTTGTATTGCTTCTAATTTTGTTGAATTCCATCTGCTTACTTTACACATTATACTTGAATAAGACACGTGTTCCTGTTTCTAGAACATACAATATCTGTCTATCACACCATGTTCTTACATCAAATTACTACTGTTGTGTAACCTGCAACAATCACTTATCATAAGGCACGTTTGACTTCGGAGTGTGATATAGGTTACATCTCACATTCTTTTCTAGCTTGTACTACTAATTTGTTGGAATGGCACTTATGACGAGACAGTTTTAACTTGGTAGAGTGATATTCGTTGCATCTTTCATATGGTGTCTAGCTTTCATTGCTTCTAATTTGTTGAAATGCCTTCTCCTTAGTTTACACATCATAAGCTGTGAATATGCAATGCTGTGAATATGCAATGGCACTAATGACGAGAGACCTCTAACATGGTAGTGTGATGTTGTTTGCATCTTGCATATGATTTATTTCTTGTACTACTTCACATTTGTTTAAACGCCATTTATGATGAGACACTGTTAACTTGGCAGAGCGATATTTGTAGCATCTTTCATATGGTGTCTACCTTCCATTGCATTGCTTCTAATTTGGTGAAATGTCTTCTTCTTAGTTTACACATCATAGTTCTGGTTATCTCTTCCGTCCTTTTTTTCATACATATTACATCCTCCTATCATGTGGTTGTCTAACATCAAAGTTCAGTTCGTCTGCATCATACATCAATTTGTTCTGAAGAACTAAATTGTTATTTGTTTTTCTTGTCGGCTTGACTTAACATGGCACAGAGAAAGAGGAAGAAACACAGAATGGCAGGGAATGAGAAGCGGATGAATCCTGCAGATTCTGCTGGTACTGATGGTGCAATAGAAGGTCAAAGTCCAGCGGAAAATTCTACAAACACGGCATCCCATGCTACACGAGTTGCAAAAAAGCCAAACAAAAACAAATAGCTGCCACCAAACAAGCAGAGACAACCCTAGTTCTTGCAACACCTACCATAGTACTACCAGCTGCACGACTTACTCGTGCGTCAACTGAGCTAGCAGCACGTTCCCAAGCTCCCTTGCCACCTGACACTACTTCCCAAGCACTCTTGACACAAGACGAGTTGGCAATATCAGATGAACCTTGTGAGCTTCAACAGCAAGAAGGTAGTTGCTGGAGTCAAGTTACAGTTGCATGCTTCTTTATATGTAGTCTCACAGTTTGATGTACACTAACACTTCCTATGTTCGTTGTTGGACTAGCACCTAGGCGCAAGAGGAAACAAACATCAGGGATAATGCTTGATAGGTTAACTAAATCTAGAGGAGGAACAATGGAGATCCGTTTTGAGGCAGGTTTAAAAAGGCCACATGATGCTACAGAGTCAGCCAAGTTAGTATCGGAGGCAGCGGTTGCCGTTAGGTGTCATGTACGTATCCTCCCAACATGGATTCAGTACAGGAATGACAAAGAAAAAACCCAGTTCAACACCTTCCTCAACCATTTATCTGTAAGTATGGTTATGTATGGAAACTAGTAATATCGTCTTGCTCTGTCCCATACTTTGTAGGTTGCTGATAATGAGACTCCCATAATTTTCAACAGATGAGGTTCAAGTTGGATAGCCAAGATGATGCAACTAGACAAGCTTGCACCCATGTTTTCAAGTCTGCTCTGCGACAGTATCGGTATAACTTGAGGAAAACTCACTTTGAAGGCAAGGCTAACAGTGAACTTTCCCAAACATCTCCAGTGGAAAATATATCGGATGAAGACTGGAGGGGCCTTATTAAACACTGGTTTGATCCGAAGTATCAGGTACATTATATATATGTGATCAGATCACATGTTGAAGTCCTATTTACGCATGTGCCACACAAATCTATCTTCTTGTAGGTGAACTATTCATAGAACAAGGCCAACCGTACGCAAGTGAAATTCCAACAGCCGACAGGATCTCGTAGCTATATTGCACACTGCGAGGCTCTTGTAATTAGCTGCTGTTTCACTCTTTTCGCTGTACCATATTATCAGATCTATATTGACTTGTTCGAAATGCAGAGGAAAGCCCGCAAGGACCAAAAAGTACCTGAACCAAATGCTGTGGAAACCTTCAAGGACTGTCACACCAGCAAGAAGAAGGGCATGACTACACCAGTCAAAGCTGCTATTGTAAATCCTTAATCCTCATGCCTTTTAACTACTACTTACTCTGACTTGTGCCTTAAACTGCATGGTTTGCAGCCAATGTCTATTACTCTTTTCAATTTTATACACAATTGTCTTAGGGTATCATTGCGCCTTACAAGGTTTAAAAGAGAGGAGTGATGTTCCTTTGATCTTGACCCGTAATCTAGTTCCGTGCTGGACTTGCCCACACAACGTTACAATTGCATGTTTGTCTGTTCTCAGTTGTTTTGTGATATGAATGATGTCATACTATGCTTACCGTATTATAAACTTCGTCTCTTTATCCTTAGCCCTCAATACAACGTGAAGAAATAGACAATACATTAGCGATGGTACATGGTCATATGTTTGGAACCTGGTTTTATTATGTACTTTGCCATAAAATACAACTAATATTTTACATGGGTTCACCAGAATAAGTTCTGTATATAGACCAAAGCTATTTTGTTTGGTTTTGGTGCCTCCTTAATATCTTCTGTTCTGGTACTACTAATGTAAAACCTCAACTTTTCAGCAAGCTATGGAAAAAATGGTGGAACCGCCACCTTCTGAAGGTGGCGAGGCAACTATAACCGCAATGCCAGCTCTTGCTGCAGTGGGTCAGTACCTGTCCACTAACAGTGCCAAAAGCACGTTCCTGCGTAATACTGGGTTGGTTGTTAAGGCAATATCGTCCAAACTGCCTCATGATCAAGATATGCGAGCTCAAAGCAATGATGTATCTGCGCTCCAGACACAAGTCCATTCCCTAACAGAGACCCTTTGTGAAACAAGGAGAAACATTGCTCAATGTCGTCAAGATATGCATGGTTTTGAAACCAGACTATCAGACATTTGCTATGTTGTTCAGGAGCCTAGGGGAAATGAAGGCGAGGGTTATGGTGCTCCATCAGACAATACAACATGAAAACGTAACAGTCATGTCAAATGAACTAAGCTTCTGAACGTCTGGTGGTGCATTTATCTGCTAGACTGTTAAGTTTTATGCCAACCTTCCTTTTGTTATATAGTTGTAATTTGTTTTGGTGCGATACAAAACTTATTCTTAACGTGCAGCCACCGGCTGAAGAAAACAGCAAGCCATTTTTGTATAGTGTAGGGTGTTCCCTATATTTGCACTGGTGGCGATCTTTGATGCCGAGTGGATGTAATCTGTGCAATCGCCTTAATAGCCTAGCGTTAGTTTCGGCCTTATTTATTTCCTAGTCTTCTTTTTCCCTGGTTTGCTAGTGGCCGCAACTACCATGGGCCATATACGTGCCGTAGGATCCATGGGTCTCCTACGGGCCGTCGATAAATGGGCCTGTAATCGGTGGGCCTCGGGCCGTCGGATAAATGGGTCTACATGGGCCGTAATCGGGCGTAATTGGTATCGGCCCAGCACGGTAACAGGCCGTTAATAGGCCGTAGGACAACAAAGGCTTAATTTTGTCACAGGCATAACGGGTCGTTAATGGGCCAGAATATAGGACGGGCTGGAAACGGCGCAACGGGTTAACAGGCCAGAAACGGGCCGACTCTTGCCATGGGCCGAATTTGGCCCATTAGGGTAACATGCCAGTAACGGGCCGACTCTTGCCATGGGCCGAATTTGGCCCATTAGGGGAACAGGCCAGTAACGGGCCGACTCTTGACAAAGATGGCGACTCCCACCTCTCCACCGCCACCCTAACCCTAGCCACCCACCACCGCCGGCGATCCCCACATCCCTCCGTGGGTTTTGCCATCTGATTGGCTCATCATTCCCGGCGTCTCTCCCTCTCTCTTCTGGGTGTCTTCTTCCTCATGGCGGTCCATGCAGCGATCTCCTTGGGATTGGATTTCTCCCCGGGGATGAAGTTGGCGTCTGAGATCCAACGCAACTTCAACAGATCGGTGCACCCCACGTTGGACACGGGCCATTTCATTATGGTGGTCTCTTTTGCACGGCATACATTCCAGCTTGATGAGGAAAATGTGGGGTTCGCTCTTGAGGCGGCCATCGGAGGATATTGTTCACACCTCAAGGTATCTTTCCTCCACCATGGCGTTTTCTCATTCAACATTTCTTGCAAGGAAGTGGGATTTTTCATTCTGCACCAGAGGAGTTTTGTTTGTGATCAGTTCAAGTGTTTCTTCCACCTTTGGGGTCATGGCGGCCCATATTGGCAGAAAGAATTTGTCTTTGGCAATCTGAATGGCAAGAGGAATGGGTTTTAGTTAGCCCCTCTAAGAGGAGAGCTTGCCTTGGTTTATAGGCCATGAAAATTGCTCCGGCCAAATCCTCTCTCCGAGCTCGCGCGGCCAACTCTCTTCCTAAGAAACATGCTACGTTCGCCACGTTCATGCAATACCCGACACGTAAGGGCTATAGCTATGGCCCGTCCACCGATGAGGTGACCACGGTCAGAGCAGCTGGTTATCATGTTTCATCCCATGAAGATGCGGACGTTCCTTCTCCGGTGACGACCCCGCCGCCGGCAAGGCTGGCGATTCAGTTTGGAACAATCCCGCCTTCCCCGGAGGCTTTATCTCCTGCCCGTTTAAGCCTTGGAACATCGGGTGGCCGGTTAGTTTTTGCATTGGAAAGTTTGGATTCTCCTGCATCCCCTCAGCCACCCCCACCAGGCCACGTTCCTCCGTTGGGCTCCAGGGTCCATCCCATCTGCCTGTCTGATGACGAGAGTTTTAGCCCATCACCTCTGGCCTCTAGAGCTTCCTCCCCTGAGGATATTATCAGAGATCTGCAAAGTTTTGACGCTATGATTGAAGATATGGCTGCGAGTTATTGGGACTGTCATAATTGCTTGGCTATGCGCCACACGTCAGAGACATGCACGAATCAGGTCCGGTGCCGCAATTGTTTTCGTTCGGGACACGTTAAAAAAACTGCACCGGCAAGCCGCCTAACTTGTCCGTCTGGGTGCCTAAAGTCCCATCGCCGGGTTTTGGGAAGCGGGACTGAAAAGAGGACTTCCTTTCCTCCCCCATCTCTCTAGTTTCCCGAGACCAAACGACTCCGGAGAAAACCCCATCCTCTGCTTCTCCGCCGCCACCATCGCCTCCTATCCACCCTGCCTCGCACACCCAAGCTTCCTCCAGCTCCGGTCCAGCTCCTGCTCCGCAACCTCCAATGGCGGTGTTCGAGATTGACCCGCATCGCTTCATCCCAGCGGGTTTCGACATTGAAGATGGCGGAGCGGATCGTCTGCCCCGCTCCTTCTACACGCCGGCCGTTCCACCACCCCGAGCGCATGAGAAGTACATGGTGGCCATTATGGAGCCAATCCCGCCCCCAGAGCTGGTTGGTGTCCGTCGTCAGCAGGTTCTTGATTTCCTAGTTCAAGTGATGCATGTTCCGGTTATTTCTGCTCAAACTTGGTATCAAGGAGTTGGTTTGTTCGAGATGGCAGATCCAGTTGTCCGGGGCTCTTTTACTCTGCATCCGCCGTTTCCTTTAGGGGTCGATGATGAAGGCAATGAGTTTTTTGTCCGCTTTATCCCTCATAATCAGGGTGAAGGTTTTCGTGCTATTCATGGCCAGCGGACGGGGTGGTTGATGTTCATCGGCATCCCTTTAGATTATAGAAACACTCAGTGCATTGCTGATATGGTTGGCTCCTTCGGACAGTTCCACTACTGGAATAGCACTGACAGGCGTAAGGTTAGATCTTTGGTCCGTGCCTCGTTCCCTAATAATGCGCTAGTCCCTCGCTCGGTCACCTTTCGGGAATTTGCCAATTGGGGTGATATCATGGTGTCATGGTCAGCTGGTTGTTATATCTTATTAGGGGAATTTGCTAGTGCCATGATCCCAGCGGATGAAGATCCTATGCCTCTTAATGGGAATCCCCACCCGTTGCCTGGAGTTGAGGTGCCGCAACCGTTTTGGGCAATGCCTCCATACCCTGCTCTGGGATGGAATGCAGTTCCACCGGGCCCTAATCAAGGACAGAATGATGTGGCAGGATGGGCTGATAATGTGCAACATGAAGCGGGATGGGGCCCGTGGGAGGAACAGGTTCAGCCTGATCAGCAGCAGCATGAGGAGGTTTAACCAGCCCATGACCAAAATTCTATGATTTTGAACCCATCCGTGGACTCTTCTGATGATGAGGATATGGTTGAAGTCCAGCAGCCTCTGCAAGCTCCACCGATAGTGCAGTTGGACCCGATTCATCTTGGTATGGTCAGGGTCTCTTATGGGCCAGTTCTTCCGCCGACAATGATCTGGGAGAGATCGTTCATATCTTTATTGCCTCAATTTTTCATCAGGGATATACCAGCTTGTCTGCCTGGATTTTCTGTGATGTTGATGCAAGTTAAATTTGGGTCTGCTGATCTGCACCAGAAATTTCTGCTCTTGTCTGCCAAGCAATGTGTCTCCGATCCTGGAAGCAGATCTTCGGTGGTCATTAAAGAGTTGACACCTGATGATCTGTCATGCTCCAATTCCCAGGTTCCACTTTCTCCTTCACAGGTTTCTCAGGAGGATTTTCAGTTTACTTCGGTCTCTCCAACTCCGCTGGGCAAGCGACCACGTCAGTCTGCACGCTCCAGGCATTCTGTCACACTTGTGGAGCCAGTTCTCGACTTCTCCACCAGAAGGATGACGCGCAGTTCTGCCAAAAGGACGGGCATGAAGCCAGTTTCTGCAATCCCTCTGAGGTCTGCTCCCCTGCGTCGCCCGAAGGCAAAGAAGCTTCGTCTTGACGATGAGCACAACCAGCTTCCTCTCTCACCCCCGATGCCTATTCCAACAATGCAGGCAATTGGAGTGGCTCTGGGCATTGATCCGTCTGAGTTATCGGTCAAGAAGCTTATGGCTTCTCCACGTCCTGCTGAAGAAGACGATGGTCCACATGATGATTGATAGCCCAAGAAGCTTGATGGAGAGTTGGGCACTTTTGTTTTTGTGTCCGTTTTATGTTAGTACTTTATGTTTGTGTGACTGTCTGAAGTCCTTGGTTACTGCTATTGCCACTTATGTTATGATCTTGTCCACACTGTTAAGCAGCTGGATCTGCAACTACTTCCCAGCGCTGCTTTTTATGGATAATTGTTATTTTCGAAATTGGAATGTGCTCTGTTGGAACGTGCGTGGGCTGAATTCTGAGGCTAGGTAGCGTGACCTACGTGCCAAGATTGAGGAGAGCAGATGTTCTGTACTTTGTCTGCAGGAAACTAAATGCGAGAACTTTGATATTCGAACGATTAGATCCTTTTGCCCTAGGAGGTTTGATCAATTCGCGTTCTCACCTTCTGTTGGAGCCTCAGGTGGGATTTTAGTCGTTTGGAATTCTTCGATCTTTCACGGCCAGCTTGTTGATATTCAGAGATTTGGTGTCGTGGTCTCCTTCCAATCGTTACAGAACTCCGAAAAATGGACCTTAGCCTCTGTATATGGGCCTTGTGAGGGTCAGCCTAGGGACGATTTCGTTAGTTGGCTATATCATCTAGACATCCCTCCCGATGAAAATTGGCTATTGTTGGGGGACTTTAATTTCATCAGGTCATTGGATAACAGAAACCTCCCGGGTGGTGATGTTAATGATATTTTCCTCTTCAACGAAATAATTGGTCACCTTGGTCTCTTGGAGCTGCCCTTGAAAGGCCGTAGCTTCACCTGGTCTAATATGTAGCAAAACCCCCTGCTCGAGCATCTTTATTGGTTCTTTACTACTGCTGATTGGATTTCACATTATCCGAACACTGTGGTTAATCCACTCGCCAGAACTGCCTCGGATCACGTGCCTTGTGTGGTGTCCATTGACACTACCATTCCTGCGGCCAAGACTTTTCAGTTTGAAAATTTCTGGTTTGATATGCCGGGGTTCATGGATTGTGTCACCAAGTCTTGGAATGCACCAGTCTTCTATGATCTTTCTGCTTCTGTGGTTATCACAAGGAAATTTAAGCGGCTGCGGTATGATTTGAAAATTTGGAGCAAAAAGTTATCATACATCAAAAAACTTACTGTTGATTGCTCAAAGGTGATTCTGCACTTTGATCAGCTTGAGGAAGTGCAACCTTTAACAAGGCCGGAATTCAATTTCCGGAAAATTGTGAAGCTCCACTATGAACATCTGTTGAAAATTCACTATATTTATTGGAAACAGAGGTGCACTATTCGGTATATAAAGGTTGGCGAGGAGAATTCCAAATTTTTTCATGCCATGGCCTCGGAGCGTATGAGGAGGAATTCAATCTCCAGTCTGAAGACCAGTTCCATGCTTGATCCTGTGACTGATCACGCTCAGATGGTGGGAATTCTTTGGGCTTCGTTCAAATCAAGGATGGGCCAGGCCCAAGGGATCAATATGGGCTTCAATTTGAATCAATTAATTCAGCCCATCCCAGGACTGGAGGAGCTATCCTTGCCGTTTTCTGATGAGGAAATTAACAAAGTTTTGAAGGAATTGCCGGTGGATCGGGCACCTGGTCCGGATGGCTTTAATGGGATGTTTGTCAAGCGTTGTTGGCCTATAATTGAGAAGGACTTCTTGAGGATGATTCAGGATTTTTATGAGGGAAAGCTTTCGTTGGAAAACATTAATGCCTCCCTCATTACGCTCATACCCAAGATCATTTCACCAGAAGGGCCCGATGATTTCCGGCTAATATCTCTCACCAACACTTGTCTTAAATTTCTAACAAAATTGTCGGCCAACCGGTTGCAGAAGGTGATCCTCAAGTGTATCCACAAAAATCAGTATGGGTTCCTTAAGGGTAGGTCAATTCAGGATTGTCTGGCCTGGAGTTTTGAGTATATTCATCAATGTAAACAGTCCAAGCGTCCAATCATAATTCTTAAGTTGGACTTTGCTAAGGCCTTTGACACTGTCGAGCATGAGGTTATTCTTCAGATGTTGCAGCATAAAGGGTTTGATGCCAAATGGATTTTTTGGGTTAAATAACTGTTGTCCACAGGTTCTTCGTCTGTGCTGTTAAATGGCATTCCTGGAAAGCAATTTAAGTGCAAGTGTGGGGTCAGACAGGGTGATCCACTATCACCTCTGTTGTTTGTCATCGCAGCAGATCTGTTGCAGTCTGTGGTCAACCAAATGCCGGAGCATGGCACGCTCTCTTTGCCTATTCAAACCCATGACAGAGAGTTTCCCATCATTCAATATGCGGATGACACGATCCTATTTCTTGCAGCTAAGGATGATGAGCTTGTTGCCCTCAAGAACATGCTGCTTACCTTCCAACAATGCATAGGTTTAAAGGTCAACTTTGCTAAATCTTCAATGATTCCATTGAATATGACTGATGAGGAGGCTGCTAGGCTTGCTGCTATTCTTGGTTGTAAAATTGGCCGGCTCCCATTTACTTATCTTGGATTGCCTTTGGGAACTACAAGGTCAAGGATCATTGACCTAATGCCCCTAGTTAACAGTCTTGAGAGGAGGTTAACTACAAGCTCTTCTATGCTGAATCAAGGCTCTCGCTTGCAGCTTCTTACCTCTGTCCTGACCTCTCTGCCAATATACTTTCTGTTCAGCCTCAATATTCCAGCAGGGATCATTAAGCAGCTAGACAGAATCTTCAGGCAATGTCTTTGGAGGGGTAATAGTGATGCTCCAAAACAGTCTCTGGCTGCATGGGAGATGG
Organism: Aegilops tauschii subsp. strangulata; assembly: GCF_002575655.3. NCBI lineage: Eukaryota > Viridiplantae > Streptophyta > Magnoliopsida > Poales > Poaceae > Aegilops > Aegilops tauschii. The sequence continues at coordinate 385,691,708 of NC_053037.3, read as the reverse complement.
TTTGCAGGCCAAGAGATAAAGGGGGTTTAGGTGTTATTAATCTGAACATCCAGAATAAAGGCCTTCTTATCAAGCATCTTCACAAATTCTATAACAAGGTTGATATTCCTTGGGTGACCCTGATATGGAACAGCTACTATGATCATGGGGTTCCACAGGCAACAGCTCATGCTGGATCTTTTTGGTGGAGGGATGTTCTGAAGCTGCATGAGGCTTATACTGCTATTGCCTCAGCCCATATCAACATGGGTGATTCTGCTCTTTTCTGGACAGATTCTTGGCACATTGGGGGCTCTGCTAGACCCCTATGTTGGAGATTTCCTAGGTTGTTTTCATTTGTCAATAATGATAGGATCTCAGTGCAGGAATTTCTTCAATCTCAGGATCTCTACTCTATGTTTTATTTGCCTCTTTCTCATGAGGCTGCTGCTGAGTTACACATGCTGGAAGGTTGGATCATGCAGTTAGACAGAGACCCCACTATACCTGATGTTTGGATATGGCCTGGTCAATCAGGAGGATACACTGCCAAAAGTTTCTACATGATCATGCACTCACACCTACCTACAATACAACCTTGCAAATGGCTATGGCAGAGTAAGTGCACCATGAAGATCAAGGTGTTCGGGTGGCTGTTATTCTTTGACAGACTTAACACCAAGGATATGCTAGTTAGGAGACACTGGCACTCAAACCAGGATGACAATCTATGTCTCATTTGCAGTGAGCTGGTGTATGAGGATAGAATCCATCTGTTTTTAACTGCACCTTCAGCTGTAGAGTCTGGGGTTACTTGGGCATTGATTGGTCTAGAGGCTCAGATATTCTGCAATGTATCCTACATGCTAGGTCCAGCTTCAGGCACCCTTTCTTCTTTGAAGTTATGCTAACAGTAGCATGGAATATTTGGATTTTAAGAAATGGCAGAACCTTCAGAGCTGAGAGAGCTACTTTCAGTGCTTGGAAGTGTAAATTCATCCATGATATTTCTTTGCTTGCTCATAGGGTGAAGGATTGTATTAAACCAAAACTCTTGGCTTGGGTTGATTCTTTGTTGTAAAGCAGGTAGGGTTGTTTAGCCATAGGTAGACTCTCTTCTTTTTCCTTCCTTGTATAGTCTGTAATTTGTTTGTATAGTTGTGCTTTCTTTAATAAAGGGCTGTGGGGCTTTGCCTCACAGTAAATATTCAAAAAAAAGGGCCGACTCTTGCCATGGGCCGAATTTGGCCCATTAGGGGAACAGGCCAGTAACGGGCCGGAAGTAATCGAGGGCCGAAAAGGAGCCCAAGAACGTATGGGCCGTCAATAGGCTGAAAGCTAACACGGGCTGGAAACGGCCCATGTAAATCACGGGCTGTTAACGGGTATAAAGAAAATTACTGTTCATTATGGGCTAGAGTCACCGTGGGCCTGTAAAGGGCCAAAAGATACGAAGGCCTCATATGGGCCGAAAGACGTCGTGGGCCATACATGGGCCGAAAGTCAAATGGGCTGGTGTTATATTCGACGGCCCACATGACGTTGTTGGGCCGATTTCCTTTAGAGCCTAACGGGCCGTGAGTTAACGGGCCATAAAATGGGCTATTTGCGAAGAGACCGTTAACAGGCTTTTCATGGGCCAGCCCGTTAACTTTTGACCAAGTCAAACTGGCCGGCTTTGTAAGCTAAATGGGCCAGTGGTGGGCCGTGGCACGTGTCGACATATCATAGGCGCCTATCTGACCCACTGACGAGCTGACACGTGTTTCGTCCGGCCAATAAGAATATTACACGTGGAAATTTCCCATTGGTCGGGCTGTTAACGGGTTATGGGATCCAAAACCCGACCCGATAGCTTAACGGCGTTCCATTACAGTGGATGCCACGTGTCGGTCACCCTTGACGAAAGCACTTCTGTGACGCGCGATTTATCGTCATGGAAGTGGACACTTCCGTGATGATAATTTTGGTAATGTCATGGAACACTTCTACGACAGCACAGGTATGACTATCTTGATTCTGTCATAAAATCGTCATGGATGTACATGCATGACAAAAAAACGCGACCTACTGTGACAAACACGTATCATCACGGAAGTGTATTTTTTTGTAGTGAAGCCTCGCGAGGCGGACGACGCAAGACCTCCTCTGGAGTAGCCTAGGCAGGCAGGCTCACGAGGAGCAGAGATATCAAGGCGGGGGAAAACCTCACGAGGCCCTCGTGACGTGAGCAATGACGCACGACACCAGGCGGGCGCCAGCGTGCGCAGCGTCCTTGTTTCCTCTTTGGTGCTAAGGAGGCCATCGCAGGCGAAGAGTACCGAGGAATCAGGCAAAGGTTGCTATATTGGTGCAACGAGACCAAGACCAGGAGGACGGCGAGACGGAGGTCATCGTGGAGCCCAAGACGGTGCCACCACAAGAGCTTTTCGCAGGCGAAGACCGCTTTTGTGAGGATAGCTTGTACTAGCTGTCCCCCTTCAAATTTACTCGCCGTTGTTGGCTCCCTTCCCGCTCAATATTTGGGAAGAGGACCAGGGCCTATATAAGTAGAGCTAGCCACCATAGTAGAGGCATCTGATAAGATCATCTGATAAGATCATCTCATCATCTCATCGAGCTTGATCCAACCCGATCAAGAGGCTAGCCACAAGAACACCTCAACCTCAGGAGGCTGTTCTTCCCTTGTACTGTTCATCATCATCCCAAGAGGCAATCCACCACCACCACACTGGAGTAGGGTATTACACCACAACGGTGGCCCGAACCAGTATAAATCTCGTGTCTCTTTGTGTTGCGAGTTCGTCGAGTTCGTCCGCGGGATCTAGCGAGCTAGGGCGTAGATCGGTTAGGAGGGAAAGACTTCGTGCGCACCCCAGTGTTCGAACCTTAAGGGTTTGACGGAACCCCACATCCGACATTTGGCGTGCCAGGTAGGGGTGCATCGTAGCTTCCCTTCCATCAGTTCGTCGCTCCGTCGCTCTGTCGTCTCCATGGCGGACGCTCGCCGTGCTCGAACTGAGCGTCGGGCTGCCCTCACCGCCCGCGTCGCTCAGACGGCTCCCGTTGGCGGGCCACCTCGTCGTTCTCCGTCTCCCGCCACCAACGCTGCCACCGGCCCGGTGGGGAACGAGCAGCAGGCGTCCTCGCTGCATCCTTCGGTGCGGCAGGACGGCCGCACCGCCACTCTATCACTGACCCCTGCCGGTTCTTCGTCTCACGCGCGCCGCGCTCCCATGGAGGCACGGGCCGTGCTCCTCGCGGTGAATGAGCTCCTGCGCTACCGCCCCGTCGACGACCTCTACGAGGAGTGGCTCGACCGCGTCGCCGAGCTCGTCCACGCCGCAGGGGGCTCCCCGGTGCCGTCCCTCTCTCAACCTCCCCCTCAACCAGCCACGGGCGACGAGGCTCATGGCGTGCCTCCATGACCTCAGCCCCAAGACGGTGCCTTGGCACCAAGGCGCGCGGCTCCGCTGCGTGACCCGCCGCGCCCGACGCCCGCGCGTGAAGAGAGAAGCTGCCAAGAAATCCCGCGGCCGCGAGAAGCTGCACCAGCGCTTCCCGCGCCACCTCATCAAGACCGCGCACCGCCCGCAGCGGCGCAGCGCGGACCTCATCAAGACCAAGATCCACCTCTGAAGCGGGCCCCGGCAACCACGGCCGGCTGCCGCGCCTTCACCCCCGAGCTGCATAGCGTCGCCTGGCCAGGCAAGTTCAAGCCGGATCTCCCTCCTCGCTACGACGGCACCGCTGACCCCACGGAGTTCCTGCAGCTCTATGAGCTGAGCATCGAAGCGGCCAACGGCGACGAGAAGGTCATGGCGAACTGGTTTCCCATGGCTCTCAAGGATGGGGCTCGCTCCTGGCTCCTGAACCTGCAGCACGACTCGATCTCCTCCTGGGACGAGATGCGCGATCGCTTCGTCGCCAACTTCCAGAGCACTCGCGACCGCCCGCCGACCGCGGGTGACCTACGTCGCATCAAGCAGCAACGAGGAGAGACCCTCCAGAAGTACATCTAGCGCTTCAACAACACCCGCCTCAAGATCCCCAAGGTCACGGACGAAGCCATCATCTCCGCGTTCTCAGACGGCGTCCATGACGTCAAGATAAAGGAAGAGCTCACCATCCACAAGGAGATCTGCACATCTCAGGAGCTGTTCAACCTGGCGACCAAGTGCGCAAGAGCTGAGGAGGGGCGCCTTTCTCTCCTCGAGCTGCCAGCCGCATGAGCGGAGGAGAAGAAGGCCAAGGCCAAGGACGTGAAGCGCAAGGATGCGGTAGTGCTCGCAGTGGAGCCCGACACTAAGCGGGGCAGAGATCAGCCCGAGTCATCCAGGAACGCCCATCGTTCTATGCCTTCCACAGCCTGAACACCCACAACACCAGCGACTGTCAAGAGCTCAGAGCCATACGGGAAGGACGCTACGGTCGACGCCCCGAGCGCAACGACCGTGGAGGAGGACGAGGAGGCGGACGCTGGGACGACCGTGGCCCGCGCCAGGAGTGGCGCGACTGGCCGTGAGGACCGCTGGCAGGACCAACCTCGGGAGGGCGCCTGGAGGGACCCGCCTCGTGAAGATCGCCCCCAGGGCAACACCGGTCTTCCTCCGCTGCCGCCACCAAGAAGGAACGACGACCACCACCAGGACGAGGGGGCTGGGGGCTTCTAGGAGCTGCGTGCGATCGCCTGCATCTTGGGCGGAGCCCTGGCCCCAGCCTCTCAGCGCATCTTCAAATAGTTCGCTCGCGAGGTGAATGCGGTGCTCCCCAAGCTCGAAGCCACGCGCCCGCTCAGATGGTCCCAATGCGCCATCACTTTCAACTCGGCGGATCAGCTCAAGTGCGCAGCCACCGCTGGCGCCCTTCCTATGTTGTGTTCCCCAGTCATCAGCAATGTGCAGGTCACCAAGACCCTCATCGACGGCGGCGTAGGGCTCAACGTCCTGTCCATCGACACGTTCGACAACCTCCAAGTGCCATATGAGCAGCTCGAGCCCACCAAGCCTTTCTTAGGAGTGACTGACGGTTCCACCACACCGATAGGGCAGGTCCGCCTGCCTGTCACCTTCGGGGAGCGCAAGAACTACCGCACCGAGCTCATCGACTTCGACGTCGCGCACATCCGCCTGCCGTACAATGCCATCCTCGGGTATCTAGCCCTGGCCAAGTTCAGGGCGGTCACTCATCACGGCTACAACGTTCTCAAGATGCCAGGAAGCGGAGGAATCATCACGGTCCCGTGTGAGGAGAGGGATGCGGTGTGCTCCCTCGAGCGCACCTTTCAAGCTGCAGCAATCGACGACCCCGACAGCAGAAGCGAGGGCCCTCCGGAGGCCATCCCCAAGAAGAAGCAGCCGCGCCGCACAGGAACTCAGGAGGATGGCGACGCGGCAGGAGCCTCATCAGGATCTGCGCCCGTCCCAGGGGCGCCTCCCTCCATCGCATAGGAAAGTGCACCTGGCGCCCTCCTCAGGCAGGGCTCGGGGGCTCTCTTCTGGAGGGCCTCTGACCTTGCTAACCTCACGAGGGAGGCGCTTGCGAACCACTTGGAAGCGTGCTTCGCGGCACGTGACCCTCAGGAGAGCACAGGGCAAGGAGTGCCCACCACTCAGGAGTTCATCACCAAGACCACTCAGGAACTGCAAGATGCAAGGGCCATGCGCGGCGACAGCCGCTCACGAGGGGCAGCTTCGCATCCTGGCGAGGAGGCTGGGTTGCGTGTCTGCATCGATGTCCCAGGGCTCAATAGGTCCGCATCTCAGGAGCGCTTCTGGCCATCGCGTGTGGGCCGCTGCAAGGGCCCACCCCACAGCTACGTTCGCATGCCCTTCGGCTTGCCGAACGTGGCGTCAGCCCATCAACGCGACCTACGGCGTATCCTGGCGGCTCAGGAGGCCAGGTACCACGCCGTCCTGGAGGAGATGGAGACGGTCTTTAGGGAACCTCCTGAACCCCCAGAGCCTCCCGAGGCTCATGGTCCCGGTGGCTCGTGAGGAGTCGTTTCTTCAACGCACGCCTTCAGCTGCACCAACTCTACTTCGTCTACAGAACCAGGTGACATCTTCCAAGCTCGTTTAAGCTGGGAGCGCCCCTCGGGCTGCATTATTCCTAGGCCACATGGGTCCGTCCCTGTGGCATGTATCCCTTTTGCTTATGTCTTTAGCTTACTTTGCTGGGGCACCCCTCGGGCTGCATCATCCCCAAGCCGCTCGGGCCGGACCCGGTGGCATGTATCTTCCTGCATTTATCCAAGTTGATCTGCTCTCCATGCTTAACCTGCCTACAGCTATCACCCGCTCGATTGCCGCCCGCCACGGGTCTGTTCGTCCTATGCAATTCGCTTGCACGTTAAAAGGGGGGTCCTGAGCATCGCGACTCAGGAGCTCTTACTAGCTCTCCAGCCCTCACCCCCTGGCCTTGACCACGGCATCGCGACCTGGCATACCAGCGGCGGCTGAGCTCGCTCGAGGGCCGGGACCTGAGGACGTATTGTGCTTGCATCTAACCTCCTTGCAGGGACATACAGTCACCAAGACTCAAGACCAGGCGCAACCCGCCTTGAGGTAGGGCCTCGTGAGTCCCGCGCTGGCTCACGAGTGCCCAGATACACCTCGCAGCCCTGCCGTGCAAGCCACGTGTCAGGGCGGGGCTGTACACTCCCCGGGGGCTCCTCCCAGAGGGGCCCTCCATCCCACGCCCAAGTGGAAGCACCATGCTCCGCGCTGGCTGACGACACTGCCGAGGAGCGGCTATGCCCGTGCACAAGCGGAAGCACTATGCTCCGCACTGGTGATAAACAACTGAGGGCGGCCCCAGGGTCGTACCAACCTCAGGGAGCCCAGAGCTCAGCGCCCAGCCTCCCCACAACGCCTCCCCTCGGGAGAGCCGCACGAGGGGGCTGGGCACGGGGGCTGCGCTCGGGTCATGCCCAATCGCACGCCACCCAACCAGGTCCCCCAGACCTGGGCGTCGCGCGCCCCTCCCGAGGCCTCGGCGAGGGCAGGTATGGAAATTGTTTGCACGTCAAGGGGGACTCCTGAGCATCGCGACTTAGGAGCCTAACTGGTCACGTAGCCCCTCACTCCTTGGTCCGTCCTGGTCTCCGGTCGGCCCAATGGCGATTAAGGTATGCGTGGGGCCGGGCTCTGCCGACGTAGAACATTAATCTATCCCCACGAACTCTCCCTCTATGCTGTTTGCGCGTCAAGGGGGACTCCTGAGCATCGCGACTCAAGAGCCTAACTGGTCACGTAGCCCCTCACTCCTTGGTCTGTCCTAGTCTCCGGTCGGCCCAATGGCAGTTGAGGTATGCGCGGGGCCGGGCTCTGCTGACGCAGAACGCGAAGCAAATAGGAAGGAAATCGCAAAATCTCGAAGCAAATATTACAAGCATATTGTCCTCACAATACCAAATGAAAAGTCTAAACGCCTCCACGAGGCCTGATACATGTCGCAGGAACGGAACGGGAAGAATGGCCGCGGGTCACCTCTAGACGTCGCCGTCGCCTGCGGAAGGTGCTCCCCCGTGAGCAGTTTTGTCTTCACCTTCACCACCAGCTGCAAGGTCGACGACGCCGGACAGAGGAGCGGAGACAAAGCCACGGAACTTCCTCAGCAAGGCCCCCCACCTGATCTTGCACGGCCGCGGCAGCCGCCTCGCATTGATCTTCAGCTACAGGCTCCACCAGCTCATCAAGGCAAGCGTTGGGGTCGCGAAGGTGCAGGTGGCTAAAGACGCGAGTCAGCGCGGCTGAAGACAGGACGCGAGCTTCTGCCTCCGCCATGGGACCGAGCTTTAACCGGACATGCGCTCACCAAGTTTTCATAACAAGGAAGATAAGCGCAAAAGACATTACAGATCCTTACATGCCCCCACGGGGTGATTCATGGTTCTTCACATGGAATAAAAGCTGATACTAAGGGGAATCCTATCTACATCCTTCCGTGGCGGACGCCATCATCAACAGTGGGCCACGGGAGGCCGGTGCCAACCCCATCCAGATCAGCGGCGGCGACGGCCGGACACCGCAACTCTGCTCTGAGCGCGGCAAGAGCTCGGGGGCACGTAGCTGTCGTCGCTCGTCTCCGGAGTCTCGTAAAGCTCAGGAGAGCTGCTGGACTCCCAAGGGCTGCTGCTGCTGGAGTAGCCGCGAGCGGAGTGCGCGTAAGCTTGGCGCTCCTCTCCGGAGCAGCACTCCAGGCGGCGGCCCTCGGCGTCGAAGACCTTGAAGAAGAGCATGGAGGCGCCGTCGTACTCAAAGTTGATCGCGAGGGCTCCCCTCGCACGGCAGGCCCGCGCGATCTCGCCCCAGCCGCGAGTCATGAAGATCTTGCCGGTGGGGACCGCTTCGATCTCCGATCCAGTCGCCGGAGCACTGCAGTCGGCGTGCTACAGCCAGAGCTCGAGAGGCCCCCTCGGCGACATCACGTCGGAGAAGAACCGCGGGAAGAGGATCCAAGAGCTTGGAGGCATCGGCGCCCACATCACCAACTCGCGCGAGGAGTCTGCGGCGTGGATACCGGGGGCGATGGCACGCGTCGCCGTGGCGCAGCGACCCCGGGCACGGCGTGGGCGGCGCTGCTCGTTGCTCCGACCTCCCGAGCCCTTGGCTCGGGCGTACAAGGGTAGCGGGTACCCCGGAGGAGGCCGCTCGCACCAGGGCCTCGACACCACCAGCATCGCCGCTTCATCACGGCGATGGATCGACCTCCTTTTTGGCGGAAGCAGCCCAGGATCATCACGGGGAGCCTTGCCTTTCTCTTCGGCAGAAAACCTTCTGATAGGCGCCATTGTTGTCAGCAGTGGAGCGCGGAGGAAGAAGCAAGCAAGCGAGGAAGAGATGGGTGACGGGGCCTCTGCCCCCTCCCCATTTATAGCAAGAGAAGGCCAACCGGCGTCTCCCACGATCGCAGGTAATGATGGTTTTCCTTGCGTGCCGCAAGGACTTGTCAAGTCGTGCAGTTGCCGAGGCAGCATGGGGAAGCGGAGACGCCCACGTGCAATCAACCGCCACGCGTCAACCGAGGCCGCAGGCTTTTGGGGCCCGCAGTCCTCCAAACTTGACCCTTGGCTTCGCCGCGAAGCCAAGCCCGAGCGCACCTTGGGCCCGGGGGCTAATGTCGGTGTTCTGGGAACGGGGGTCCCCAGACTTGCCTGCCTACGGCCCACGGCATGGGTAAGCAAGTGGGCCGTACAGCCCATCTTCATCAACAAGGAATCCAAGACCCTCGCGAGGGTCCAAGCCTCGCGAGGCGGACGACGCAAGACCTCCTCTGGAGTAGCCTAGCCAGGAAGGCTCACGAGGAGCGGAGATATCAAGGCAGGGCAAAACCTCACGAGGCCCTCGTGACGTGAGCCATGACGCACGACACCAGGCGAGCGCCAGCGCGCACAGCGTCCTTGTTTCCTCTTCGGTGCCAAGGAGGCCATCGCAGGCGAAGAGTACCGAGGCATCAGGCAAAGGTTGCTATATTGGTGCAACGAGACCAAGACCAAGAGGACGGTGAGACGGAGGTCATCGTGGAGCCCAAGACGGCGTCACCACCAGAGCTTTTCGCAGGAGAAGACCGCTTTTGTCAGGATAGCTTGTACTAGCTGTCCCCCTTCAAATTTACCCGCCGTTGTTGGCTCCCTTCCCGCTCAATATTTGGGAAGAGGACCAGGGCCTATATATGTAGAGCTAGCAGCCATAGTAGAGGCATCTCATAAGATCGTCTCATCATTTCATCGGATCTTAGCTTGATCCAACCCGATCGAGAGCCTAGCCACAAGAACATGCTGTTCTTCCCTTGTACTGTTCATCATCAACCCAAGAGGCAATCCACCACCACCACACTGGAGTAGGGTATTACACCACAACGGTGGCCCGAACCAGTATAAATCTCGTGTCTCGTTGTGTTGCGAGTTTGTCGAGTTCATCCGCGAGATCTAGCGAGCTAGGGCGTAGATCGGTAGGAGGGAAAGACTTCGCGCGCACCCCAGTGTTCGAACCTTAAGGGTTTGCCGGAACCCCACATCCGACAAGATTAACTCCCACTTGATTCAAGCGATTGTAGTACCCAGACATTCTGAGCACATGCTCACTAGCTGAGCCATTCTCCTCCATCTTGTAGGCAAAGTACTTGTCAGAGGTCTCATACCTCTTAACACGGGCATGAGTCTGAAATATCATTTTCAGCTTCTTGGAACATCTCATATGCTCCATGGTGTTCAAAACATTTTTGAAGTCCCAGTTTTAAGCCGTAAAGCATGGTGCACTAACTATCAAGTAGTCATCACACCGAGCTTGCAAAACGTTCATAACGTGTGCATTTGCTCCTGCAACAGGTTCATCACCTAGTGGTGCATCAAGGACAAAATTCTTCTGTGCAGCAATGAGGATAATCCTCAGATCACGGACCCAGTCCGCATCATTGCTACTATCATCTTTCAACTTAGATTTCTCTAGGAACATATCAAAAATAAAATAGGGGAGCTATACGCGAGCTATTGATCTACAACATAGATATGCAAAAAACTATCAGGACTAACTTCATGATAAATTAAGTTCAATTAATCATATTACTTAAGAACTCCCACTTAGATAGACAACCCTCAAGTCATCTAAATGATCACGTGATCCATTCCAACTAAACCATGTCCGATCATCACGTGAGATGGAGTAGTCTTCAATGGTGAACATCTCTATGTTGATCATATCTACTATATGATTCACGTTCGACCTTTCGGTCTCCAGTGTTCCGAGGCCATGTCTATACATGCTAGGCTCGTTAAGTTTAACCTGAGTATTCCGTATGTGCAAAACTATCTTGCACCCTTGTATGTGAATGTAGAGCTTATCACACCCGATCATCACGTGGTGTCTCGGCACGACGAACTGTCGCAATAGTGCATACTCAGGGAGAACACTTATACCTTGAAATTTTAGTAAGGGATCATCTTATAATGCTACCGTCGTACTAAGCGAAATAAGATGCATAAAAGATAAACATCACATGCAATAAAAATATGTGACATGATATGGCCATCATCATCTTGTGCCTTTGATCTCCATCTCCAAAGCATCGTCATGATTTCCATCGTCACCGGCTTGACAATTTGAACTCCATTGTAGCGTCATTGTTGTCTCACCAAATATTGCTTCTACAACTATCGCTAACGCATAGTGATAAAGTAAAGCAATTACATGGCGATTGCATTTCATACAATAAAGCGACAACCATAAGGCTCCTGCCAGTTGCCAATAACTTTTACAAAACATGATCATCTCATACAACAACGTATATCACATCATGTCTTGACCATATCACATCACAACATGCCCTCCAAAAACAAGTGGGAGGAGTCCCACTTGGACTCCTAGTCCAATTCGGCCCCCGTTTTCCTTTCTTCAGAGGGGGAAAGGGGAAAGTAGAGGGAGAGGGAGAAGGAAAGGGGGGCTGCGCCCCCTCCCCTTGTCCAATTCAGACTCCTCATGGGGGGGCCACCCCTTGTGGGCTGCCCTCTCTCTCCCCTATGGCCCATAGTGGCCCATTACTTTCCCCGGGGGTTCCGGTAACCCCTCGGTACTCCGATAAATATCCGAAATACTTCGAAACCATTTCGGTGTCCGAATACTATCGTCCAATATATCAATCTTTACCTCTCGGCCATTTCGAGACTCCTTCTTATGTTCGTGATCTCATCCGGGACTCCAAACAATCTTCGGTCACAAAAACACATAGCTCATAATACAAATCGTCATCGAACGTTAAGCGTGCGGACCCTACGGGTTTGAGAACTACGTAGACATGATCGAGACACATCTCCGGTCAATAACCAACAACAGAACCTGGATGCTCATATTGGTTCCTACATATTCTACGAAGATCTTTATCGGTCAAACCGCAATGACAACATACATCATTCCCTTTGTCATCGGTATGTTACTTGCCCAAGATTCGATCGTCGGTATCTTCATACCTAGTTCAATCTCGTTACCGGCAAGTCTCTTTACTCGTTCCGTAATGCATCATCCTGCAACTAACTCATTAGTCATATTGCTTGCAAGGCTTATCATGATGTGCATTACCGAGAGGGCCCAGAGATACCTCTCCGATACTCGGAGTGACAAATCCTAATCTTGATCTATGCCAACCCAATAAACACCTTCGGAGATACCTGTAGAGCATCTTTATAATCACCCATTTACGTTGTGACGTTTGATAGCACACCAGGTGTTCCTCCGGTATTCAGGAGTTGCATAATCTCATAGTCAAAGGAATATGTATAAGTCATGAAGAAAGCAATAGCAATAAAACTTAACGATCATTATGCTAAGATAACGGGTGGGTCTTGACCATCACATCATTCTCCTAATGATGTGATCCCGTTCATCCAATGACAACACATGTCTATGGTTAGGAAACTTAACCATCTTTGATTAACGAGCTAGTCAAGTAGAGGCATACTAGGGACACTTTGTTTTGTCTATGTATTCACACATGTATCAAATTTCCAGTTAATACAATTCTAGCATGAATAATAAACATTTCTCATGATATAAGGAATATAAATAACAACTTTATTATTGCCTCTAGGGCATATTTCCTTCAGAGCGCTGTCCTTGCTCCCTTAGCACGAACAAGGAAAACCTCTACCTCCACGCCTGCTGGCGCCCTTCTGGTTGTGCCAATCGCCACGCGTGTCAACCACGTGAAGCAGCAGGGCTGCGTGACTCCGCAACATGATCCTTGCCTGATACACCTTTGCAAAGGGCCTCGGGAGGAATCCTCAGGAAGCCGCCTTGCTAGAGGGCCTCGCAAGGCTACTGATGATGCTTTCTGACGTGCGCCCCGCGAGGGCCTTGCTAGAGGAGCTCTTCAGTAGGCTTTGTTGGGCCCTTGCCCATGCAACGTGCCCTGGGCCTCAGGCAGACGGGCCTGGGTAACCCCCAGTCCCACGGGCCCGCGGCATGCATGATTCGGCTAGTTGGGGGGCGAAACGGTGCGGGTCCTAATAGCCTGCGGGTAAGGCGTGACGCGTGGCACGGGACGCCCCACTTCTCCATGATGCCTCGGCAACCGCCCGGGCTGACATAAAGCCTGGTGGGCGCTGCGTGGGGCCGTCATTGCCTTCCTGCCCTATATTTGTACGCATGCGCCTCCTTTCTCCATGCAAGTTCCTCACGATTCAATCCCAAGCGTCACACCTTCCCCGCATCTCCCGAGACCGCGACGCGTGCATGGCTCCTGCCGACAAGAAGGCGAAGGCCATGGCTCCAGCCGCGAGTTCCCCCGTCGTCAGGCCAGGCGGCCAGCGCTCCTAACCTCCTCCGTCATCGCGGAGGAGGACTTGGGCCCAATGCTCCCACTGTTAGCCGGCGACCAGAACGAGGGGCAACCAACCCAGATCTGTCCGGGCTCATAGGTGCGCAGTGGCGTGGGGGAGTCCATCTACCCCTTCTTCCTCCACAACATTTATGCCGAGTTGGTCCCGCCGTTCTCCAATTTCTTTTACGCCATCCTCTCCCATTACCAGATCCACGCTCTTCACCTTCAGCCCAACTCCATCCTTCTCCTAGCCATCTTCACCTTCTACTGTGAGGCCTTTGTGGGCGTAAGGCCCTCAGTGGCACTTTTTCGCCATTTTGTCAGCCTACGGTTCACCACCTCAGAGCAGCGTTCCGCGTGCATCTCCTTCGTCGATGTTAAAGGCGAGACCATCCGCCTGAAGGTCGGGAAAAAGGTGGAGGGCTGCTGGCCGTGCTTGGTCTTCATGGACGCGTTCCGAGTCAGTCCGCTCCTGCTGACTCCGGCGGCCCTGCCCGCACAGAATCCTGGGTGGGGCCATACGAAGCTTGTCAACCCCAGAGCGGAGCTCGTCCTAGAGCGGATAGCCGAGCACGGGGCTGTGAAGTTGTCGGGGCCGATGATCGTGAAGGAGTTCCTGGGGCAGCGCATCACGCTGCTCTAGGCGCACTCGCGGCCCGCATGGAAGTACACGGGTGTTGGGGATGCGATGAGGCTGCACGCCGCCACCCTGATGACCCAGGAACTAGACGGGTCCCTGCTCGGCTTCCTCCCTGATGACCCTCATGGCCGCGTCCTTGCTGTACGGCTACGCGGACAAGGTGGAGCTGGTCGCAAAGATGCCCGCCTTCGACGAGTGGGGGCTTATGCCGAGCGGCCGCATCAGCTCACACGTGGTGCTGTCCTCTAGCGAGGGCGACAACGATGAGGACTCAGAGGGGATGGAGGATGACGCCGACCGGGAACCGCCGTCCCATCACCATTCATCTCTTCGTGCCTTCCCGGACGATGATGATGCAGACGAGCGGCCCCAGGCGGCGTCTCCTCGGCCAACCCACGTGGTGAGGGAGGCGGGGTCCAACCCCGCGGTTACCAAGCCACCGGTGGCGGGGGCCCATGCTGGTGAGGCGGTGATCGCATCCACGGCGACCGTGACTCTCCGGGGGCCTTCCCAAGTCTTCAGGAAGGGTGGAGACCCGGGTGGGCTCGGCGGGTACCGCGTCGGGCGCTCTCCGAGCAGCTCCGGGGCGGCGCACGAGGGTGGTGACGATGCGTTGTCTGCCACCGAGAGGAAGAGGTTATGGGCTGCCCAGGATGAGTAAGTGCCCTGGTCCATTCTCGTGTCGCGCGTCTGTGATCTGTCTGCCCGTGCAGGAGCTAGGGTAGCGACGAGAAGATGATGAAGAAGAAGGTAGTTGTCGGGGCATAGGTGATCTCCATTCCGAAGGCGGTGTCGGCGCTCGGCCATGGCTTCGGCAGGCGCGGGGCCACATTGCATTGCCCTGGCACCATGCTCGGGCGCATGGGCGCCGCATCAGTGCCCATCGCCTCTCCAGTACCACTAGAGGGCCCGAACGCGAAGACTACGACGGCCCAGCCTCCGTCGCCGCCCGTCAAGGCCGCGACGGCCTAGCTTTTGGCGCCACCCGTCAAGGCCGTGGCGGCTAAGCCCACGGAGGAGGGGGCACCTCGGCCTCCGCCAGCCATCCTCTCCTCTGCAGCCGAGCGTGATGCAGGGCACGCCATGGCGCGACTTCAAGTTATGTTCACTCCCAGGACCCAGCGGGCCGACGTGGCAGTCCCCCCAGGCGCGCCGCGGGAGCCGAGCGCCAGGAAGGATCCGGAGCCCCCACGTCCCAGGCGGAGGACGCCGGGACCTCTTCGGATGTGTCGTCAACAAGCGCAGATGCACTACCCCCTTGCCAGGCTCCCGCGCTCGTGAGCTACGACACTTCGATCAAGCGCGGGGCCTTGGCTAATGCTTGGGTCACACTCGACCGGCTCAGGGTAGACCTCCATGATACCGAAGGGCGCCTCGCCAAGGAGCACCTGAAACTCGCCACAGGGTGGCGCCAGCTCGACAAAACCGCCGAGGAGGCCGAGGTCCGGGCCGAGGCCGCCATCACAGAAAGTAGGAAGGAACCGCCGAGGTGAAGGCAGCTCGTGAAAGTGCGCTCGTCGAGGCGGGGGCGGCCGCCAAGCACCGTGACAAAGCGGAAGCCAGCTTGAAGGTGCTCCAAGACGAAGGAGCTGCGTAGGCATGGCAACTACAACTGCGGGAGGATGACCTCAAGGCCCGTGAGGCGAAGCTCGTGGATCGGGACTCTGAATTGGTGAAGGTGGCGACCGAATAGGTCACAGAGCGCGAGCGCTTGGAGACGTTGCAACGCCAGGTGACCGACGCCCAAGAGGCTCACACCAAGCACGTCTCTGAGACCAACGCCAAGCTTGACGCCAGGGAGAAGAAGATCCAGGAGGACGCCGATGCGAAGGAGGTGGCGGATGGCACCGCTTTCTCTTCACTCGAGCTCAGGGCTCGAAAGGCGCTGAGCTCCATATGCAGGGAGAGGTTCGAGGCTCCACTTGCAGCTCACGATGCCGGCTATGCCACGCTTTCCTCCTTGTTCGTAGAAGAACTCGAGGGCGCCGCTCGGAAGGTGGATGGCATCCTGGAGGAGGAATTCCGCGACCTCTTCTCCATGGCGGCGACCCGTGTCTTTAGCCACCTCCTCCTTCGCGATCCTAGCTTCAACTTTGGCAAGGTGATAGGCCCCGTCCCTGAAGAATCTCGCGACGACCTTGCGGAGGCTGTCGGGAGCCACGTGAGCGCGCTGCTTGGGAAGTTCTCCTGCAGCGGTGACGGGGAGCCTACGAGATTGAGGTAGGCGATGGCAACGGCGGCGGAAATCCTACCACATGAAGTTTCCTTTTTATCGTCCTGCAAAAGACTAATTCTGCCTCGCGGAGGCATGAGATAATGGTTTAATTTGATAAAACTCGATGTTTGTCATAACTGTTTATGATTCGCGGGTTTCCTTTCCGTGCTTGGTTTCTCTCTTGCTTGCCTTTGTGCTCTACGTCAGCAGTGCCCAGCCCCGTGCATACCTCAGCCATCACTGGAATGTCAGGTCGTGATGCTTGGACAAAGCCAGGATGTGAGGTGCTTCAGGAGCTAGTGAAGACTCCTGAGACGCGATACTCAGGAGTCCCCCCTTGACGCGCAAGCGGCCCGCATGAGGGAAAACATCGGCAACGGCGAGGCTGCCCGGGGGGGGGGGGGTTCTCATACTTAGCTCTTTGCGGCTCCAATAGTTTGTCACCTGTCGGGCACGCCTTCTGAGACCCCTCGAGTGCTCCATCCCGAGGGAACACCTGCACATGAAGCTTTATTTTAGACAACGCGCGCTTGCTAGCTTGCACTTGGGTGTCACATGAGGAGACCAGACACCAAGGGCCTTAGTGGGGTGATGTGCACGGGAGCCGACCCATGAGCCAGAGCCCAGTCCCTTGGGTTTTTCACCGCTGCTGGGACTTACCCAAGCACAGGCACCGTGTCCAGCCCCCGCTCATGTGAGGCTCAAGGGGGAGCTGACGAGCACGTGCCGCGGGAGAAGGTAAGTGGTTACCACGTCAGGCATGGTTAATCCTTGGGTCGGTGTGGCCCGTGAGGCGTTCCTAGTTGACTATCCACTAGCGCAGAGCATGGGCTTCCACTTGGGGATGGGCATGATCATAGTTTGATCGTTTTGCCAGCGCTGAGCATGGGGCTTCCACTGGGGCATGGACGGGGAGCTCTGTTCCAGAGTCTTTGGGGCATGTACAGGCCCACTTCGTTCGTACGTGTGACGGGCATGACAGAACTTGCGGAGGAGTCAGATGCTCATGAGCCAGCGCGGGGCTCAGGAGATCCTTCCTCAGTCCTTAGGCAGTTTCCGCCTAGCTCTTGGCGTAGTTACGCACTCATATAACTTGTGACATGGGGGCGGCACATGTCGGACGGCCGTCCCGAGGCCATTGCATGAAGATGTTGGACACAAAGGACCCAAATGAGGTGACATTTGCGGGTCTGGCCCGCCAGACAGAGCTCAGTCACTTGGATTTAGCGATGCTACATGGATGAACTCAAGCACATACGCCATGTCTGTTGGGGAACGTAGTAATTTCAAAAAAATTCCTACGCACGCACAGGTTCATGGTGATGCATAGCAACGAGAGGGGAGAGTGTGTCCACGTACCCTCGTAGACCGAAAGCGGAAGCATTAGCACAACGCGGTTAATGTAATAGTACGTCTTCACGATCCGACCGATCCAAGTACTGAACATACGGCACCTCCGAGTTCAGCACATGTTTAGCTCAATGACGTCCCGCGAACTCCGATCCAGCAGAGCTTCACGGGAGTGTTCCGTCAGCACGACGGCGTGATGACGATGATGATGTTGCTACCAACACAGGGCTTCGCCTAAGCACCGCTGCGATATGACCTAGGTGGAATATGGTGGAGGGGGGCACCGCACACGGCTAAGAGATCAATGATCAATTGTTGTGTCTATGGGGTGCCCCCGGGCCACGTATATAAAGGAGTGGAGGAGGGGAGGGTCCGGCCCTCTCTCTATGGCGCGCCCTGGAGAGTCCTACTCCCACCGGGAGTAGGATTCCCCCTTTCCATGTAGTAGGAGTAGGAGACAAGGAAGGGCAAGAAAGAAGAGAAGGAAGGAGGGGGCGCAGTGTAACGCCCACGATGCGACTATATCTCTCACATGTCGAGGCACAACTTAGAGGCATAAGCGCATTGTAGGTTTTGTCGCAAGAAGGGTCATCTTCACACAATCCCATGTAATGAACAAGAATGGGATAAAGAGAGTTGGCTTACAATCGCCACTTCACACAATACATAAATAAATTCATACATCATTCAAGATACACACATAGACCGACTACGGTCAAATCCAAATAAAAAGAAGATAACCTCAAATGCTAGGTCCCCGATCGTCCCAACTGGGCTCCACTACTGATCAACAGTAAAAGAAACATAGTAACGACCAAGTTCCTCGTCGAACTCCCACTTGAGCTCGGTTGCTTCACCTGCACTGGTATCGTCGGCACCTGCAACTGTTTTGGTAGAATCTGTGAGTCACGAGGACTCAGCAATCTCACACCCGCGAGATCAAGACTATTTAAGCTTATGGGTAGGAGAAGGTAGTGACGTGGAGCTGCAGCAAGCACTAAGCATATATGGTGGCTAACATACGCAAATAAGAGCGAGAAGAGGAGCAACGGAACGGTCGTGAACTAGTAATGATCAAGAAGTGATCCTGAACTCCTACTTACGTCAAACATAACCCAAAATCCGTGTTCACTTCCCGGACTCCGCCGAAAAGAGACCATCACGGCTACACACACGGTTGATGCATTTTAATTAAGTCACGTGTCAAGTTCTCTACAACCGGACGTTAACAAATTCCCATCTGCCACATAACCGCGGGCACGGCTCTCGAAAGTTTATACCTTGCAGGGGTGTCCCAACTTAGCCCATTATAAGGTCTCACGGTCAACGAAGGATATTCCTTCTCCCGGGAAGACCCGATCAGTCTCGGAATCCCGGTTTACAAGACATTTCGACAATGGTAAAACAAGACCAGCAAAGCCGCCCGAATGTGCCGACAAATCCTGATAGGAGCTGCACATATCTCATTCTCAGGGCACATCGGATTGTCCAAACTTCCGGTAGGCGAGCCCAGAGTTGCCCCTGGTGGCCATCGGCGGCTGACAGGTTGGACCAACACTTAGAGGAGCACTGGCCCGGGGGTTTAAAATAAAGATGACCCTTGAGTCTGCAGAACCCAAGGGAAAAAGGCTTAGGTGGCAAATGTTAAAACCAAGGTTGGGCCTTGCTGGAGGAGTTTTATTAAAGCGAACTGTCAAGGGGGTCCCATAAATCACCCAACCGCGTTAGGAACGCAAAATCAAGGAACATAACACCGGTATGACGGAAACTAGGGAGGCAAGAGTGGAACAAAACACCAAGCATAAGGCCGAGCCTTCCACCCTTTACCAAGTATATAGATGCATTAATTAAATATGAGAGCTATTGTGATATCCCAAAAAAATATCCATGTTCCAACAAGGAACAAACTTCATCTTCACCTGCAACTATCAACGCTATAAGAGGGGTTGAGCAAAAGCGGTAACATAGCCAAACAACGGTTTGCTAGGAAAGGTGGGTTAGAGGCTTGACATGGCAATATGGGAGGCATGATATAGCAAGTGGTAGGTAGCGCGGCATAGCAATAGAGCGAACAACTAGCAAGCAAAGATAGAAGTGATTTCGAGGGTATGGTCATCTTGCCTGAGATCCCGCAAGGAAGAAGAACGAGTCCATGAAGAAGACAAACGAACGTAGTCGAACGAATCCTCACAACTCCGGAACGAAACCGAAGCTAACGAGAGAAGCAGCCCGGAAAGAAACAAACAACATAGTAAACAATCATCACATAAACATGGCATGATGCACAATCAAGTATGATGCATGTCCAATTTAATGAGGCATGTCATGGCAAGGTGCACAAACAATACTACAAATTAAGTGGAGCTCAATATGCAACGACTTGCGTATTGACGAAACACCACATTCAAGTTATTTAGTTTGCTCTCGTTTAGGAACAAGACAAGATTAAATGTTGGTTAACATGGCAAGAGGTGAAGCATAATTAAACTAACTATTTAGGCAAGTTTAAATGAGGTCGGAAATAAGAAACAACAATTCCGGAAAATCCCCATATGCATATTATGAATTTGGTACTGTTCTGCCCTAAAACATATTTTATTGTTGTTAAACAGGAAAATAAAGTGCAACAAGTTAATCTATGCATTATTCTACCCCATTTACATATAAAGTTTATTAAATTCGGAGCTACGTTTATTAAGTTATGAAATAAAGCATTTTAGCATGGCATTTGAGCAAATTTAATCAAACAGCAATTTTAAACATTTCAAACATGGATGAAAGTAGCATATTATGAAACTAGATGAAATTCTAAGCATTTTACATATATAATTTATTTTAATCCGATGCACGGTTGTTGAGTTATTAAATGCATGAACATGAGGGTGCAATCTGTAAACATGCAGTTTACTGGATAATTAGATAAATTCGCAGCAAGGGAAAAAAACATGCACGAGCCGAATCTGATGCATTGCTGGGCTGACAGAGAGGAGGGGGGCTGGATTTGGCGCTCACCCATGGGCTTCGGCCCAGTCGGTGGAGAGATGAGGCCGGCAGGGGGGCTGTTGGGCCTGGCGCGCGGTCAACGCCAGACTGAACCGAGCGAGCCGCTGCTGCTCTCGTTTCTGAAGAAACAGAAACAGCAGTAGGACCATGGCAATGGAGAAGACGACAGCAGGGGTTCATGGCGACGGGGTCGGCGGGAACCGGCCGGAATGAGCGGATCGAGACGTCCGGCGTCGGCTCCTGGCAACGGTGACACGGTGAGGAGTTCGGGCAGGGAATAGCGGAGCTGCTGCTGGTTGGAGGTGGATCGAGAAGGGGATGGATTTGGGTTGGCTGGTGTTGAACGAGGGAGGATTTTGGATCAGGGAGGATCCCAAGGAAGATGCGGGAGAGAGTGGCGGCGGCTAGGAGGATCCCTAGAAATTAGGGATTTGGTCTCGGTTTAGACTATATATAGCGAGTGGGTTAGGTTAGGGGCTATCTCGTCCCTCCGATCGTAATCGGACGGTCGAGAATAAATAGTTTAGGAGAGTCCAACGAGAAATCGTTGATGATTTAGGGATGTTAGGGGATGATCCGGACCCATCGGTAACAACAACCCGGGTCGGGTTTGGGAAAGCTTTTGGACGCGCGCGAGGGGTGGTCTGAGAAGGGTCGACAAAGACAAAGTGTCTGACAAAAGGCCCCAGAGAAGACAAGAGAGAAACGAAGAGCAAGGTTGCAAGTGTGGTTGGTCTCGAAATGGTCAACGAAGGAAAGGGGGAAATGTGGCAACTACGAGCGGATGCAAGTTTTGAAAACATGACAACAACGGATTGCCGATGCAATGCGAATGATGCGATAATGAATGCAACAAACAAACAAAACACATGACAACAACGAAAAACAAGGTAGCCGTCTGGAGCGTCGGTCTCGGGGCGTTACAACACTCCACCACTACAAGAGGATCTCGTCCCGAGATCTAGGATGGCACCGGAGAGAAACGGAAGAGGAAGAGGTAAAACAAAGTTGCTTCTTTGACAAACGAGTGAAACCCACAAACCTTGAGAGGTCGCAAAGCTTGAAGAAATGACACGACGGAGGTGAACAAAATTTAAAACACTCCGTTCAGCAAGAGGAACAAGGAACATTACAAGAACCTTGTAGGTTGAAAAACATGGAAATAAGAGCTTCACGAACGAAAAGAATATGACCACACCGATAGAAAAGAGAAACAAGGAACACCATGTGAACTATGGAGTTTGCAAAGCTATGAATGACGAGAACAATGGACGAGAAGTACATGCAAGCACTCCGGTTGAAACGAGATGTACAAGGAACGATAATGATCAATTACGATAACGCTCCGGTTGGAAAATGGAAGGGATAGAATATGAACTTGGCAAAATGAAAGCACTTGGCTGAGACTCCCGTTAAAAGAGGAATGGTAGACACAACACTCCGGTTAAATGGATAAGTAAGAAATGAACACGATCCTCACAATTCGAGATGATGAGCGAAGAGAGCAACATCACCATGCCTCCGGAAGAAATAATAGAAGATAGAACATTGGAATAAAAGAATGGAGATGAAAATGCCAACTTCTGCCACAAATGCGCTTGGAAAACACCCTTCCATGGAGGTAAGAACGGAGTTGTTGGAAAACCAACAACGAAAGGAATAAGCTTGTAGTGGGCTTATGGAAAACTTCTCAAGATAGAGGCGAAATTCTGCCACTACGGAAACAATAGATTGGATTGATATGAACAAGGAGACGAGAAACTTATTTCACTGGAGGATAAATGAAGAACTTGTGTCATTGATAAGCACCATAATAGCAACATTCCTTAGAGAAAGCTTTAGGCGAAATCTTTACCCAGATAACTCCAATGGAGGGATTGATAGGTTGAGACCATCTCCTGAACGAAGAGAAAATGATGGGTTTAAAATATCTCATTCTTGACAACTTGAATCGCGAAGGGAAATTTTCAAGAATGACATAACACCATCTCAAGAGATAAGGTAGAAATAATTGCACTTCGGAATGCAAGATGAAGAATGCTTGAACTCCTCAAAACAAAACATGTGTTGAACACCATGTTTATCTTTAAGTATAGCTTGGCGGATCTTAACTTTGCAATAAATCTTGAAGAACAATTGAAGAATGAAAGGAATCCTTGACGAACCACCATGTAGAGCCTCCATGAAGAACTCCGGTAATAAAAGGATGATAAAAAGAAAGAGAAGTTGACAACACAAGGTGAAGCCTTGTAATGATTTAGATGAAGCTTCGGGACGAGATAATGCGGAAAAAAACTTGGAACTTCGGAAGAAGATGAACACATATAACTGAGAAATTGATATCACTATGAACTCCAGAAGAAGGAATTAATCACCTGGATGAAACAAGAACAAGAATTATGTTATGCGTATCCTTCACCAATATAAATTGATGACAAGCAACGGATTTTGCATACTACTTATTCTTGTAGAAAGGATTAAGATAGATATAGCGCAAACTTGGGAAGGTCTTCATCGAACCACCGGTAGGATTGAAACAACAAATACATTTATATGATAACGAAGGAAGAGAACTCTTGAACGAACCACCGTAAGAATTGAAAATGAACGAAGAAAAGATAAAGAAACACCGGGAAGGATTAGGAAATGAACGAAGATACATGAGAGAATTTAGATACAAGTGAACGCAGAGATCCCGAGCTGATTAGATAATACTTGAATGATGCACCGGTAAGATTTGGAGAATGAGAGCTGAAAGCTGGAATGAATAATTCTGAGATGATGGGCTCCGAAGAATCAAACTGAAAAATACTCCTAAAATGCTTTGGATGGGTATGAAAAGAATTCTCACAATCGAAAACAATTATGAGAGGATGGCATAAAGCTAGAACTATGAATCTTCAAGAGAACGGATATGATTTGGAGGAAACTCTTCTTCGGTCTTCAAAATCCGAGAATGACGACGAGAAACCACCATGAATTTTTAGGCACTCCGGAATGAAAATTAGAAAGGTTGAACCAATGATGAAAAGAATTTGAAAGATCTTGGAGAAAGACATATGACTGATGATAACCCATTCTTACGTCAAACTTTGCAATGAATTTGAGAATAACTCCGGAAAGAATTAGAAGAGTTAGGTAAGATTCTGGGAAAAGACATGTGGGTTAGGGCCCACTAAAAAGATACATCGTTGAATGATTAAAAAAGATTGTACCGGTAGAATTAAATGGCTTGAATGAGATAACAACCTCGAAATAGCTTGAACGGATCTTGAATGAAAACACGAATCTCCTGAGATATCTTCAACACTCCGGAACACATGGAAAGCAAGAGGTGAATGATTAAGAGATACACTGGCATGAGAAAAACATTTGAAACAAGGAAAGGAATGTGATCAACACTGTAAGCTTGAATTGGATCCACCAGAGAAGAAACAACAATGAAGGATGATGAACTTGAAACTCCGTTAGTATCTTCATGGGAAATCACCGGATAAGAACATTGAAAGAAAAGAATGAAGAGACTTCGCACCAATAAAAAGGATACTTGATTAAGAAATCTGAGTCCTTGAAGAAAAGGGTGGGAGGGTGGGAAAACAAAGGCAACTTGGGGCAGATGGAATAAACACCGTTGAGAAAACATATAATTGATCTTGCAGATGTTGGAATGATCGGATTTACTTGAAGAGAAGCACACCAGTTGGAAAGGATTGAAAAGACAACCTTGATGAACAAGAAGGATTAGCATCCACATAGAAATATGAGAACACCGCTTAGAATAAGGTATGGAATCAACACTTGACATTGAAGCAACTCGAATACCACAAAACAAAACAAAAACAAAGGATTTGGCTTGCAAAATAAGCCAGAAACAAACATATGATAGATCCCATATCGTATCATGTGTCTGTTGGAAAGATATCCTACGAGATACTTGAATTCCCACTTATAAACTCCTGAAACTTTCTGGTTATGCAATCTGGTGTTGGGGATACAGGGGACACAAAATATATCACCCAAACTAACAATCCCTAGATCCAGCTGTATCCATCCGTCAACACATAACCAAGAAATCTTCGGAAATCGTGTACCTCAACCTTCGAAAAGCATCCGTTATACGAGTTATGGCAATACTCCCGAACTCCCGCCCCAGTACTGGGTGGCCTCGAGGTGATCTCACCAACAACTGGATAAAAGAGATTTTCGATGTCGGCGAAACTCAGGTATTCCAGAACTGCAACGATAAAATTGTGACGACAACACCTCGGAGCTCAACTCCCCGGGACACTGCCACAACCCCTAAATGTCAGGAGGCACCAAGAACAATGTTCTCGTCACAAAACCATCGGAACGATTCCAAGATACCTGCGTGATCCTAAAAAAAAATTCGTGAAATTTGAGGAGAGGAGAGTCAAAACCTCTACGTCAGGGGCCTCACCAGAGCGACGAAGGGACTGAGGAGTAAAAAGAATCCTACTCTCCGATATATATAATCCTAAGACTCAAAACATTTTTTGTTCTAGACTCAACAACGTCAGCGATTCGATCAAGCAGGGGGCTCCTAAGTCGGGGATGGCTCTGATTACCAACTTGTAACGCCCACGATGCGGCTATATCTCTCACGTGTCGAGGCACGACTTAGAGGCATAACCGCATTGTAGGTTTTGTCGCAAGAAGGGTCATCTTCACACAATCCCATGTAATGAACAAGAATGGGATAAAGAGAGTTGGCTTACAATCACCACTTCACACAATACATAAATAAATTCATACATCATTCAAGATACACACATAGACCGACTACGGTCAAATCCAAATAAAAAGAAGATAACCTCAAATGCTAGGTCCCCGATCGTCCCAACTGGGCTCCACTACTGATCAACAGGAAAAGAAACATAGTAATGACCAAGTTCTTCGTCGAACTCCCACTTGAGCTCGGTTGCGTCACCTGCACTGGTATCGTCGGCACCTGCAACTTTTTGGTAGAATCTGTGAGTCATGAGGACTCAGCAATCTCACACCCGCGAGATCAAGAATATTTAAGCTTATGGGTAGGAGAAGGTAGTGAGGTGGAGCTGCAGCAAGCACTAAGCATATATGGTGGCTAACATACGCAAATAAGAGCGAGAAGAGGAGCAACGGAATGGTCGTCAACTAGTAATGACCAAGAAGTGATCCCGAACTCCTACTTACGTCAAACATAACCCAAAAGCCGTGTTCACTTCCCGGACGCCGCCGAAAAGAGACCATCACGGCTACACACGCGGTTGATGCATTTTAATTAAGTCACGTGTCAATTTCTCTACAACCGGACGTTAACAAATTCCCATCTGCCACATAACTGCGGGCACGGCTCTCGAAAGTTTATACCCTGCAGGGGTGTCCCAACTTAGCCCATTATAAGCTCTCACGGTCAACGAAGGATATTCCTTCTCCCGGGAAGACCCGATCAGTCTCGGAATCCCGGTTTACAAGACATTTCAACAATGGTAAAACAAGACCAGCAAAGCCGCCCGAATGGGCCGACAAATCCTGATAGGAGCTGCACATATCTCGTTCTCAGGGCACATCGGATTGTCCAAACTTCCGGTAGGCGAGCCCAGAGTTGCCCCTGGTGGCCACCGGCGGCTGACAGGTTGGACCAACACTCAGAGGAGCACTGGCCCGGGGGTTTAAAATAAAGATGACCCTTGAGTCTGCAGAACCCAAGGGAAAAAGGCTTAGGTGGCAAATGTTAAAACCAAGGTTGGGCTTGTTGGAGGAGTTTTATTCAAAGCGAACTGTCAAGGGGGTCCCATAAATCACCCAACCGCGTTAGGAACGCAAAATCAAGGAACATAACACCGGTATGACGGAAACTAGGGAGGCAAGAGTGGAACAAAACACCAGGCATAAGGCCGAGCCTTCCACCCTTTACCAAGTATATAGATGCATTAATTAAATATAAGAGCTATTGTGATATCCCAAAAAAATATCCATGTTCCAACAAGGAACAAACTTCATCTTCACCTGCAACTATCAACGCTATATGAGGGGCCGAGCAAAAGCGGTAACATAGCCAAACAACGGTTTGCTAGGAAAGGTGGGTTAGAGGCTTGACATGGCAATATGGGAGGCATGATATAGCAAGTGGTAGGTAGCGCGGCATAGCAATAGAGCGAACAACTAGCAAGCAAAGATAGAAGTGATTTCGAGGGTATGGTCATCTTGCCTGAGATCCCGCAAGGAAGAAGAACGAGTCCATGAAGAAGACAAACGAACGTAGTCGAACGAATCCTCACAACTCCGGAACGAAACCGAAGCTAACGAGAGAAGCAACCCCGAAAGAAACAAACAACATAGTAAACAATCATCACATAAACATGGCATGATGCACAATCAAGTATGATGCATGTCCAGTTTAATGAGGCATGTCATGGCAAGGTGCACAAACAATACTACAAATTAAGTGGAGCTCAATATGCAACGACTTGCGTATTGACGAAACACCACATTCAAGTTATTTAGTTTGCTCTCGTTTAGGAACAAGACAAGATTAAATGTTGGTTAACATGACAAGAGGTGAAGCATAATTAAACTAACTATTTAGGCAAGTTTAAATGAGGCCGGAAATAAGAAACAACAATTCCGGAAAATCGCCATATGCATATTATGAATTTGGTACTATTCTGCCCTAAACCATATTTTATTGTTGTTAAACAGGAAAATAAAGTGCAACAAGTTAATCTATGCATTATTCTACCCCATTTACATATAAAGTTTATTAAATTCGGAGCTACGTTTATTAAGTTATGAAATAAAGCATTTTAGCATGGCATTTGAGCAAATTTAATCAAACAGCAATTTAAACATTTCAAACATGGATGAAAGTAGCATATTATGAAACTAGATGAAATTCTAAGCATTTTACATATATAATTTATTTTAATCCGATGCACGGTTGTTGAGTTATTAAATGCATGAACATGAGGGTGCAATCTGTAAACATGCAGTTTACTGGATAATTAGATAAATTCGCAGCAAGGGAAAAAACATGCACGAGCTGAATCTAATGCATTGCTGGACTGAACAGAGAGGAGGGGGGCTGGATTTGGCGCTCACCCATGGGCTTCGGCCCAGTCGGTGGAGAGATGAGGCTGGCAGGGGGATTGTTGGGCCTGGCGACACGGTCAACGCCAGACTGAACCGAGCGAGCCGCTGCTGCTCTCGTTTCTGAAGAAACAGAAACAGCAGCAGGACCGTGGCAATGGAGAAGACGACGGCAGGGGTTCATGGCGACGGGGTCGGCGGGAACCAGCCGGAACGAGCGGATCGAGACGTCTGGCGTCGGCTCCGGGCAACGGTGACACGGTGAGGAGCTCGGGCAGGGAACAGCGGAGCTGCTGCTGGTTGGAGGTGGATCGAGAAGGGGATGGATTTGGGTTGGCTGGTGTTGAACGAGGGAGGATTTTGGATCAGGGAGGATCCCGAGGAAGATGCGGGAGAGAGTGGCGGCGGCGGCTAGGAGGATCCCTAGAAATTAGGGATTTGGTCTCGGTTTAGACTATATATAGCGAGTGGGTTAGGTTAGGGGCTATCTCGTCCCTCCGATCGTAATCGGACGGTCGAGAATAAATAGTTTAGGAGAGTCCAACGAGAAATCGTTGATGATTTAGGGATGTTAGGGGATGATCCGGACCCATCGGTAACAACAACCCGGGTTGGGTTCGGGAAAGCTTTCGGACGTGCGCGAGGGGTGGTCTGAGAAGGGTCGACAAAGACAAAGTGTCTGACAAAAGGCCCCGGAGAAGACAAGAGAGAAACGAAGAGCAAGGTTGCAAGTGTGGTTGGTCTCGAAATGGTCAACGAAGGAAAGGGGGAAATGTGGCAACTACGAGCGGATGCATGTTTTGAAAACATGACGGCAACGGACTGCCGATGCAATGCGAATGATGCGATAATGAATGCAACAAACAAATGAAACACATGACAACAACGAAAAACAAGGAAGCCGTATGGAGCGTCGGTCTCGGGGCATTACACGCAGCCCCTCCCCCTAGTCCAATTCATACTAGGCCTTGGGTGGGCGCAGCCTGCCTCTCTCTCTCCCCTAGAGCCCAATAAGGCCCATATACATCTTCCCCGTATTCCCGTAACTCCCCGGTACTACGAAAAATACCCGAACCACTCGGAACCTTTCCGATGTCTGAATATAGTCATCCAATATATCGACCTTTATGTCTCGACCATTTTGAGACTCCTTTTCATGTCCCCGATCTCATCCGGGACTCCGAACTACCTTCGGTACATCAAAACACATAAACTCATAATACAAATCGTCACAGAACTTTAAGCGTGCGGACCCTACGGGTTCGAGAACTATGTAGACATGACCGAGACACGTCTTCGGTCAATAACCAATAGCGGAACCTGGATGCTCATATTGGCTCCTACATACTCTACGAAGGTCTTTATCGGTCAAACTGCATAACAACATATGTTGTTCCCTTTGTCATCGGTATGTTACTTGCCCGAGATTCGATCATCGGTCTCTCAATACCTAGTTCAATCTCGTTACCGGCAAGTCTCTTTACTCGTTCCGTAATACATCATCCCGCAACTAACTCATTAGTTACAATGCTTGCAAGGCTTATAGTGATGTGCATTACCGAGTGGGCCCAGAGATACCTCTCCGACAATCGGAGTGACAAATCCTAATCTCGAAATACGCCAACCCAACAAGTACCTTCGGAGACACCTGTAGAGCACCTTTATAATCACCCAGTTAGGTTGTGACGTTTGGTAGCACACAAAGTGTTCCTCCGGTAAACGGGAGTTGCATAATCTCATAGTCATAGGAACATCCATAAGTCATGAAGAAAGCAATAGCAGAATACTAAACGATCAAGTGCTAAGCTAACGGAATGGGTCAAGTCAATCACATCATTCTCCTAATGATGTGATCCCGTTAATGAAATGACAACTCATGTCTATGTCTAGTAAACATGACCATCTTTGATCAATGAGCTAGTCAAGTAGAGGCATACTAGTCACACTCTGTTTGTCTATGTATTCACACATGTATCATGTTTCCGGTTACTACAATTCTAGCATGAATCATAAACATTTATCATGTAATAAGGAAATAAATAATAACTTTATTATTGCCTCTAGGGCATATTTCCTTCAGTCTCCTACTTGCAGTAGAGTCAATAATCTAGTTCACATCGCCATGTGATTTAACACCAATAGTTCACATAACCATGTGATTAACACCCATAGTTCACATCGTCATGTGACCAACACCCAAAGGGTTTACTAGAGTCAATAATCTAGTTCACATCGCTATGTGATTAACACCCAAAGAGTACTAAGGTGTGATCATGTTTTGCTTATGAGAGAAGTTTAGTCAACGGGTCTGCCACATTCAGATCCGTATGTATTTTGCAAATTTCTATGTCAACAATGCTCTGCACGGAGCTACTCTAGCTAATTGCTCCCACTTTCAATATGTATCCAGATTGAGACTTAGAGTCATCTGGATCAGTGTCAAAATTTGCATCGACGTAACCCTTTACGACGAACCTTTTGTCACCTCCATAATCGAGAAACATATCCTTATTCCACTAAGGATAATTTTGACCGCTATCCAGTGATCTACTCCTAGATCACTATTGTACTCCCTTTGCCAAACTCAGTGTAGGGTATACAATAGGTCTGGTACACAGTATGGCATACTTTATAGAACCTATGGCTGAGGCATAGGGAATGACTTTCATTCTCTCTCTATCTTCTGCCGTGGTTGGGTTTTGAGTCTTACTCAACTTCACACCTTGCAACACAGGCAAGAACTCTTTCTTTGACTGTTCCATTTCGAACTACTTCAAAAACTTGTCAAGGTATGTACTCATTGAAAAAATTTATCAAGCGTCTTGATCTATCTCTATAGATCTTGATGCTCGATATGTAAGCAGCTTCACCGAGGTCTTTCTTTGAAAAACTCCTTTCAAACACTCCTTTATGCTTTACAGAAAATTCTACATCATTTCCGATCGACAATATGTCATTCACATATATTTATCAGAAAAGCTGTAGTGCTCCCACTCACTTTCTTGTAAATATAGGCTTCACCACAAGTCTGTATAAAACTATATGCTTTGATCAACTCATCAAAGCGTATATTCCAACTCCGAGATGCTTGTACCAGTCCATAGATGGATCGCTGGAGCTTGCACATTTTGTTAGCACCTTTAGGATCGACAAAACCTTCTGGTTGCATCATATACAACTCTTCTTTAAGAAATCCATTAAGGAATGTAGTTTTGACATCCATTTGCCAGATTTCATAAAATGTGGCAATTTGCTAACATGATTCGGACAGACTTAAGCATCGCTACGAGTGAGAAAATCTCATCGTAGTCAACACCTTGAACTTTGTCAAAAACCTTTCTCGACAAGTCTAGCTTTGTAGATAGTAACACTACTATCAGCGTTCATCTTCCTCTTGAAGATCCATTTATTTTCTATGGCTTTCCGATCATCGGGCAAGTCAACCAAAGTCCACACTTTGTTCTCATACATGGATCCCATCTCAGATTTCATGGCCTCAAGCCATTTCGCGGAATCTGGGCTCATCGTCGCTTCCTCATAGTTCGTAGGTTCCTCATGGTCAAGTAACATGACCTCTAGAACAGGACTACCGTACCACTCTGGTGCGGATCTCACTCTGGTTGACCTGGGAGGTTCGGTAGTAACTTGATCTGAAGTTACATGATCATCATCATTAGCTTCCTCACTAATTGGTGTAGGAGTCACAGGAACATATTCCTGTGATGAACTACTTTCCTATAAGGGAGTAGGTACAGTTACCTCATCAAGTTCTACTTTCCTCCCACTCACTTCTTTTGAGAGAAACTCCTTCTCTAGAAAGGATCCATTCTTAGCAACGAATATCTTGCCTTTGGATCTGTGATAGAAGGTGTACCCAACAGTAACATTTGGGTATCCTACGAAGACGCACTTTTCCGATTTGGGTTTGAGCTTATCAGGATGAAATTTTTTCACATAAGCATCGCAACCCCAAACTTTAAGAAACGACAACTTTGCTTTCTTGCCAAACCACAGTTCATATGGTGTCATCTCAACGGATTTAGATGGTGCCCTATTTAACGTGAATGCAGCTGTCTCTAATGCATAACCCCAAAACGATAGTGGTAAATTGGTAAGAGACATCATAGATTGCACCATATCTAATAAAGTACGGTTATGATGTTCGGACACACCATTACGCTGTGGTGTTCCGGGTGGCGTGAGTTGCGAAACTATTCCGCATTGTTTCAAATGAAGACCAAACTCGTAACTCAAATATTCTCCTCCACGATCAGATCGTAGAAACTTTATTTTCTTGTTACGATGATTTTCCACTTCACTCTGAAATTCTTTGAACTTTTCAAATGTTTCAGACTTATGTTTCTTCAAGTAGATAGACCCATATCTGCTCAAATCATCTGTGAAGGTCATAAAATAACGATACCCGCCGCGAGCCTCAACACTCATCGGACCTCATACATCAGTATGTATTATATCCAATAAGTCAGTTGCTCGCTCCATTGTTCCGGAGAATAGAGTCTTAGTCATCTTTGCCCATGAGGCATGGTTCGCAAGCATCAACTGATTCATTAATCAAGTGATTTCAAAAGCCCATAAGCATGGATTTTCTTCATGCGCTTTACACCAATATGACCTAAACGGCAGTACCACAAATAAGTTGCACTATCATTATTAACTTTGCATATTTTGGTTTCAATATTATGAAATATGTGTATCACTACGATCGAGATCCAACAAACCATTTTTATTGGGTGTATAACCACTCTGTTGGAAAAGGCAGTGCCTAGGAGGCGCTTAGGCACGCCTAGGCGCTAGGCAATGGCCAAATGCCTCGCCTAGGACATAAATGGAGGTCTAGGCATGGCAAGCAAGGAATTGCCTACCCAAGCAAGAAATCATGCCACATACTACACCGATATGCCAAACGGGTTATATTCCAATGGCAGTAGATGGTAATTAACTTACTTATATGCCCTAAACTAATATCAACACCCATATAATAATCACAAATACACTACGAGTAAAAACTATATTACCGCCTAGGCTGCGCCTAGGGCGCTTAGGCACCGCCTAGGCACTAGGCGAATGCCAACCGCCTCGCTTACGCCTACCTCTTTTTCCAACCTTGATAACCATAAAAGGTTTTATTCATGTAAACAGAATAACAATTATTCTCTAACTTAAATGAATAACCGTATTGCAATAAACATGATCAAATCATATTCTTGCTCAATGCAAACACCAAATAACATTTATTTAGGTTCAACACTAATCCCGAAAGTATAGGGAGTGTGCGATGATGATCATATCATTCTTGGAACTACTTCCAACACACATCATCACTTCACCCTTAACTAGTCTCTGTTCATTCTGCAACTCCTGTTTCAAGTTACTACTCTTAGCAACTGAACTAGTATCAAGTACCGAGGGGTTGCTATAAACACTAGTAAAGTACACATCAATAACATGTATATCAAATATACTTATGTTCACTTTGCCATCCTTCTTATCCGCTAATTACTTGGGGTAGTTCCGCTTCCAGTGACCAGTCCCTTTGCAGTAGATGCACTTAGTCTCAGGCTTAGGTCCAGACTTGGGCTTCTTCACTCGAGCAGCAACTTGCT
Source organism: Aegilops tauschii subsp. strangulata (assembly GCF_002575655.3). NCBI lineage: Eukaryota > Viridiplantae > Streptophyta > Magnoliopsida > Poales > Poaceae > Aegilops > Aegilops tauschii. Next base: position 385,658,494 of record NC_053037.3, on the reverse strand, counting down.
TGCCATTCTTCTTGAAGTTCCCATTCTTCCCTTTGCCCCTTTTCTTGAAACTAGTGGTCTTGTTAATCATCAACACTTGATGCTCTTTCTTGATTTCTACCTTCATCGATTTCATCATCATGAAAAGCTCGGGAATCATTTTCGTCATCCCTTGCATACTATAGTTCATCACAAAGTTCTACTAACTTGGTGATGGTGACTAGAGAATTCTGTCAATCACTATTTTATCAGGAAGATTACTCCCACTTGATTCAAGTGATTGTAGTACCCAGACAATCTGAGCACATGCTCACTGCTTGAGCTATTCTCCTCCATCTTTTAGCTATATAACTTGTTGGAGACTTCATATCTCTCAACTCGGGTATTTGCTTGAAATATTAACTTCAACTCCTGGAACATCTCATATGGTCCATGACGTTCAAAACATCTTTGAAGTCCCGATTCTAAGTCGTTAAGCATGGTGCACTAAACTATCAAGTAGTCATCATATTGAGCTAGCCAAACGTTCATAATGTCTGCATCTGCTCCTGCAATAGGTCTGTCACCTAGCGGTGCAGCAAGGACATAATTCTTCTGTGCAACAATGAGGATAATCCTCAGATCACGGACCCAGTCCGTATCATTGCTACTAACATCTTTCAATTTAGTTTTCTCTAGGAACATATCAAAATAGAACATAGGGAAGCAACAACGCGAGCTATTGATCTACAACATTATTTGCAAAATACTATCAGGACTAAGTTCATGATAAATTAAAGTTCAATTAATCATATTACTTAAGAACTCCCACTTAGATAGACATCCCTCTAATCATCTAAGTGATCACGTGATCCAAATCAACTAAACCATGTTCGATCATCATGTGAGATGGAGTAGTTTTCAATGGTGAACATCACTATGTTGATCATATCTACTATATGATTCACGCTCGACCTTTCGGTCTCCAGTGTTCCGAGGCCATATCTGCATATGCTAGGCTCGTCAAGTTTAACCTGAGTATTCTGCGTGTGCAAAACTGGCTTGCACCCGTTGTAGATGGACGTAGAGCTTATCACACCCGATCATCACGTGGTGTCTGGGCACGACGAACTTTGGCAACGGTGCATTATCAGGGAGAACACTTTTATCTTGAAATTTATTGAGAGATCATCTTATAAAGCTACCGCCGAACTAAGAAAAATAAGATGTATAAAAGATAAACATCACATGCAATCATAATATGTGACATTATATGGCCATCATCATCTTGGGCCTTTGATCTCCATCTACAAAGCATCGTCATGATCTCCATCATCACCGGCATGACACCATGATCTCCATCATCTTGATCTATATCAATGTGTCGTCACATGGTCGTCTCGCCAACTATTGCTCTTGCAACTATTGCTATCGCATAACGATAAAGTAAAGCAATTATTTGGCGCTTGCATCTTATGCAATAGAGAGACAACCATAAGGCTTTTGCCAGTTGCCGATAACTTCAACAAAACATGATCATCTCATACAACAACTTATATCTCATCACGTCTTGACCATATCACATCACAACATGCCCTGCAAAAACAAGTTAGACGTCCTCTACTTTGTTGTTGCAAGTTTTACGTGGCTGCTATGGGCTGAGCAAGAACCGTTCTTACCTACGCATCAAAACCACAATGATAGTTCGTCAAGTTAGTGTTGTTTTAACCTTCTCAAGGACCGGGCGTAGCCACATTCGGTTCAACTAAAGTTGGAGAAACTGACACCCGCCAGCCACCTGTGTGCAAAGCACGTCGGTAGAACCAGTCTCGTGTAAGCGTACGCGTAATGTCAGTCCGGGCCGCTTCATCCAACAATACCGCCGAACCAAAGTGTGACATGCTGGTAAGCAGTATGACTTGTATCGCCCACAACTCACTTGTGTTCTACTCGTGCATATAACATCAACGCATAAAACCTGGCTCGGATGCCACTGTTGGGGAACGTAGTAATGTCAAAAAAAATTCCTACGCACACACAGGATCCTGGTGATGCATAGCAACGAGAGGGGAGAGTGTGTCCACGTACCCTCGTAGACCGAAAGCAGAAGCATTAGCACAACGCAGTTAATGTAGTCGTACGTCTTCACGATCCGACCGATCCAAGTACCGAACATACAGCACCTCCGAGTTCAGCACATGTTCAGCTCGATGACGTCCCGCGAACTCCGATCCAGCAGAGCTTCACGGGAGAGTTCCGTCAGCACGACGACCTGATGACGGTGATGATATTGCTACCGACGCAGGACTTCGCCTAAGCACCGCTACGATATGACCGAGGTGGAATATGGTGGAGGGGGGCACCACACACTACTAAGAGATCAATGATCAATTGTTGTGTCTATGGGGTGCCCCCTGACCACGTATATAAAGGAGTGGACGAGGGGAGGGGCCGGCCCTCTCTCTATGGCGCGCCCTGGGAGTCCTACTCCCACCGGGAGTAGGATTCCCCCCTTCCATGTAGTAGGAGTAGGAGACAAGGAAGGGGAAGAAAGAAGAGAAGGAAGGAGGGGGCGCAGCCCCTCCCCCTAGTCCAATTCGTACTAGGCCTTGGAGGGCGCGTAGCCTGCCTCTCTCTCTCTCCCCTAAAGCCCAATAAGGCCCATATACTTCTTCCCCGTATTCCCGTAACTCCCCGGTACTTCAAAAAATACCCGAACCACTCGGAACCTTTCCGATGTCCGAATATAGTCGTCCAATATATCGATCTTTACGTCTCGACCATTTCGAGACTCCTCGTCATGTCCCCGATCTCATCCGGGACTCCGAACTACCTTCGGTACATTAAAACACATAAACTCATAATACAAATCGTCACAGAACTTTAAGCGTGCGGACCCTACGGGTTCGAGAACTATGTAGACATGACCGAGACACGTCTCCGGTCAATAACCAATAGCAGAACCTGGATGCTCATATTGGCTCCTACATACTCTACGAAGATCTTTATCGGTCAGACCGCATAACAACATACGTTGTTCCATTTGTCATCGGTATGTTACTTGCCCGAGATTCGATCGTCGGTATCTCAATACCTAGTTCAATCTCGTTACCAGCAAGTATCTTTACTCGTTCCGTAATACATCATCCCGCAACTAACTCATTAGTTACAATGCTTGCAAGGCTTATAGTAATGTGCATTACCGAGCCCAGAGATACCTCTCCGACAATCGGAGTGACAAATCCTAATCTTGAAATACGCCAACCCAACAAGTACCTTCGGAGACACCTATAGAGCACCTTTATAATCACCCAGTTACGTTGTGACGTTTGGTAGCACACAAAGTGTTCCTCCGGTAAACGGGAGTTGCATAATCTCATAGTCATAGGAACATGCATAAGTCATGAAGAAAGCAATAGCAGAATACTAAACGATCAAGTGCTAAGCTAACGGAATGGGTCAAGTCAATCACATCATTCTCCTAATGATGCGATCCCGTTAATCAAATGACAACTCATGTCTATGGCTAGGAAACATAACCATCTTTGATCAACGAGCTAGTCAAGTAGAGGCATACTAGTGACACTCTATTTGTCTATGTATTCACACATGTATCATGTTTCCGGTTAATACAATTCTAGCATGAATAATAAACATTTATCATGTAATAAGGAAATAAATAATAACTTTATTATTGCCTCTAGGGCATATTTCCTTCAGTGTCGAGTTCCTTCATGGAATGATCAAGGGAAGAGTCGTCGGACACGCGACACCCGAGGTGACGAAACACCGAAGTAGACATACAAACTGGGTCGCGCCCTTACTCACTCGCTCGTGATGGTCCCATGAGAGGGCCGGACACCAAGAACCTCTGGAGGTGAAGTGCATGGGAGCTGGCCCGTGAGACAGAGCTCGATCACTTGGGTTTATCAGTGCTGCAGGGACGGACTCGAGCACAGACGCCGTGTCCATCCCCGGGTCATGGGACGGTCAAGGGGAGGGTCGCTAGGGCGCGACAATCTCAATGGTGACGAGGCACCAAACACAGCCTTAGGCAACAAACCCACTAAAATATAATCAGACTTGCTTACACGGCCAAAAGTTGTCGCGGCTGCAGGGATGGACCCTGGCCAGCCTGAGGATGAGGCAGCCCTAGGGACGCCCTCAAATGAACAAACCAAAAAGTCACCCATCTATCGTGCTGCTGCAGGAGCATCGGGGTAGGTGGCGAAGCGCGCCGCAGGGGTCCGCCTCGCAGGGGCTGAGTGGTCGTGAGGCCCTGGAGGCTCGCGGGGGGCTAGCGCCTCGCGAGACGCCAACACAAGCTGCGCAAATTGGGGATAGGTGGCGCCCACATTCAGCAAGCCAAAGGGCATGCAGACGTAGTTGGTGACGATGCCCGTGCTCCGGCCGACGCACGACGGCCAGAAGGTGTCCCGGGAGCTGACCCTGTTATGGCCCGCGATGTCAATGCACACGCGCAACTCACTGTCCACGTCGGGGCGGCAACTAGATTGACGTGGCGCGCGGGGCACCTCTCGTCGTGTATGGCCCGTGCTTCCTGCATCCTGTGAATCTCTTGGGCGATGAACTCTTGTGCTCCCAGCGCCGTGATCCTTGCTTGCGGGGGCATACGTCGAAGCATGCCTCCAAGTGGTGCCCCAGCACCTCCCTCGTCACACTGGTCAGGCCAGACGCTCTCCAGGTGGAAGCCCTAGAGCCTGCCCAAAGGGAGGCACCAGGCGCGCCTTCCTATTCGGGAGGAAGGCAAGCCCCGACAGCAGGGGCAAGGCCCTGGGTGTCACCACCTGCCGACTGCTTCTTGGCTTCAGGGTGGTCCTTGGGGAGGAGCCGCTTCTTCTTTGCGGGGGTAGGTTCAGGAGGCGTGTCAACATTCTCACCGTCGGAGTTTTCAGCCGCAGCGGCCTGGTAGGCATGCTCGAGGGAGCAGACCGCATCCTTCTCGTCGCAGGCGATAGTAATGATGCTGCCGCAGCCAGGCATCTTGAGGAAGTTGTAGCCATGGTGGGTCGCTGCCATGAACTCGGTGAGCGTGGGGTATCCCAGGATGGCGTTGTACGGGAGGCTGATGTGGGCCATGTCAAAGTTGATGAGCTCAGTATTGTAGTTGTTGCGGGTGCCGAAGGTGACCAGAAGGCGCACCTGGCCCAGGGGAGTGGTCGATCCGTCCTTCGCCCCAGAGAAGGGCTTGGTTGGCATCAGCTGGTCGTAGGGCACTTGGAGCGTCTCGAAGGTCGTGATCGGGATCACGTTGAGGCCAGCGCCTCCATCGATGAGGCTTTGGGTGACAGCGACATCGCTGATGGTGGGGGTGCACAGCATGGGGAGCACTCCGGCAGTGGCTGAGCACTTGAGGTGGTCCTTGGAGTCGAAGGTGATGGCGTACTGCGACCACTTGAGGGGCCGCACAGCCTCAAGCCTCGGGAGGGCAGCATTCAGCTCACGAGAGAACTGCTTGAAGAGGCAGTTGGATGTGGGGGCCTGAGCCCCACCAAGGATGCAGGCTATCGCGTGATGCTCCTGGTAGCCCCCAGCCCCCTCATCATACTAGTTGTTGTCGTTCCTTCTGGGCGGTGGCGGCAGCGGCGAAAGGGCAACATTGTCCTAAGGGCGTGCCTTGCGAGGCTGATCGCACCGTGTGACATCGCGAGGCTGGTCGCGCCAGGCACCCTTGTGAGGCTGGTCAGGCCAACCTGGCAGGGGTTGCTGTTGCGGTTGTCCCACCGGCCACCGCGGCGGCCGCCTCCATGGCCGGCGCCACGATCAAAGCAGTTGGAGCGATGGCCCAAGCGCTCGTCGCAGAGTGCCTTGAGCTCCTGGCAGTCATCGGTGTTGTGCGTACGCATGTTGTGGTAGACGCAGAACAAGCGGCTACTCCCTTCGGGCTCATCACGGTCGCGGCCGCGCTTCTACTCGGGCTCTGCTGCCAGCACGGCGGGGCCATTGCGCTTGACCTCCTTGCCCTTGGCCTTGCCATTGTCGAGCGCTGCGTCGGGGTCGTTGTGCAGGAAGAGGCAACCCTCTTCAGCCTTGGCGCACTTGTCGGCTAGGTTGAACAGCTCCAGCGCCATGCTCAGGCTATCGTTGATGGCGAGCTTCTCGCACATCCGGACATCCTTGACACCCTTGGTGAATGTTGTAACGCCCCGAGACCGACGCTCTAGAAGACTTCCAGATGCTCTGAGTTTCGTCGTGTGATTTGTTTTGTTTGTTGCATCCCTTGCATTGCATCATGTCATCATGCAACCTTTTTTTAAAAAACTCAACTGAATAAATTGCATGGATCTTTGATCCATTTAAATCGAGGGAAATGCACATGGTGATTTCTCTTTACAACATATAAAACTCTCCCAATATTATTAGGGAGCGAAGTGGCGATTGTAAGCCAACTCTTTATCCCATTCTTGTTCATTACATGGGATTGTGTGAAGATAACCCTTCTTGCAACAAACCACAATGCGGTTATGCCTCTAAGTCGTGCCTCGACACGTGGGAGATATGGCCGCATCGTGGGCGTTACAAACGCCATGATGATGGTTTCGTCCGAGGCACGCGGAATCTTGTGGCGCACCTGGCTCAAGCGCTGAATGTACTTGCGGAGGGTCTCGCCAGGGCGCTGCTTCACGCGCTGCAGGTCATTCATGGTGATGTGATACGTCTTCGTCGTATCTATAATTTTTGATTGTTCCATGCCAATATTATACAACTTTCATATACTTTTTGGCAACTTTTTATACTATTTTTGGGACTAACATATTGATCCAGTGCCCAGTGCCAGTTCCTGTCTGTTGCATGTTTTATCTTTCGCAGAATATCCATATCAAACGAAATCCAAACAGGGTAAAAATGGACGGAGAATATTTTTGGAATATTTGGAGAATTCCGGAAGAAAAATCAACGCGAGACGGTGCCCGAGGTGACCACGAGGTAGGGGGGCGCGCCCCTGACCCTCGTGGGCCACCGGTAAGGCGGTTGATGCCCTTCTTCGGCCGCAAGAAAGCTAATTTTTGGTAAAAAAATCACGGCGAAGGTTTCAGCCCAATCGGAGTTACGGATCTCCATATATACACGAAACGGTGAAAGGGCAGCAGACGAGAACGCAGAAACAGAGAGAGACAGAGAGACAGATCCAATCTCGGAGGGGCTCTCGCCCCTCCCACGCCATGGAAGCCAAGGACCAGAGGGGAAACCCTTCTCCCATCTAGGGAGGAGGTCAAGGAAGAAGAAGACGAAGGGCCCCCCTCTCCCCTTCTCTTCCGGTGGCGCCGGAATGCTGCCGTGGCCATCATCATCACCGCAATCTTCACCAACAACTTCACCGCCATCATCACAAACTCTTCCCCCCTCTATGCAGCGGTGTAACCTCTCTCTTACCCGCTGTAATCTCTACTTAAACATGGTGCTCAATGCTATATATTATTTCCCAATGATGTATGTCTATCCTATGATGTTTGAGTAGATCCGTTTTGTCCTATGGGTTATTTGATGATCAAGATTGGTTTGAGTTGCATGTTTTATTATTGGTGCTGTCCTATGGTGCTCTCCATGTCGCGCAAGCGTGAGGGATCCCCGCTGTTGGGTGTTGCAATATGTTTATGATTCGCTTATAGTGGGTTGCGTGAGTGACTGAAACACAAACCTGAGTAAGGGGGTTGTTTGCGTATGTGATAAAGAGGACTTGATGCTTTAATGCTATGGCTGGGTTTTACCTTAATGATCTTTAGTAGTTGCGGATGCTTGCTAGAGTTCCAATCATAAGTGCATATGATCCAAGTAGATAAAGTATGTTAGCTTATGCCTCTCCCTCAAATAAAATTGCAATAATGATTACCGGTCTAGTTATCGATTGCCTCGGGACAAAGAACTTTCTCGTGACAAAAAGCTCTTTACTATAACTAATTTAGTTGTGTCTTTATCTAAACAGCCCCTACTTCTTATTTACTCTCTCTTTATATTCTTGCAAACCTATCCAAAAACACCTACAAAGTACTTCTAGTTTCATACTTGTTCTAGGTAAAGCGAACGTCAAGCGTGCGTAGAGTTGTATCGGTGGTCGATAAAACTTGAGGGAATATTTGTTCTACCTTTAGCTCCTCGTTGGGTTCGACACTCTTACTTATCGAAAGAGGCTACAATTGATCCCCTATATTTGTGGGTTATCAAGACCTTTTTCTGGCGCCGTTGCCGGGGAGCAATAGCGTGGGGTGAATATTCTCGTGTGTGCTGGTTTGCTTTATCACCAAGTAATTTTTATTTGCTATTCTTAGTTGTTCTCTATCTTTAGTTATGGATATGGAACACGAAATACCAAAAAAATTAGGTGTACTTGCTACTCATGGAGATGAGGAACCTCCTAAAACCCTCGATGCTCGTTATGTGACAGAAATTATGTACTACTTTGATAATCCAGAGAAAACCCCATTCAATTTGGTAATGGGAGTAACGTTGGATCAACGTGAATACTTTAGGGATTATCGCTTGACACAAAAAGGGAAACTATTATGGGATCAAATTTATATTGAAGTGGTATGCTCAGCAAGTATGCTTGAGTTATGATTATACTTGTTGCTCTAGGATGAAGGCTCCACACCTTCCCTTTTCATGCAAATTTAATGATAATGAAACCTTGGCTTCTTATGCTAGAGGTATATATGATTACTATGATGTGGAACAAATAGAAGAATTTGTTGCTTTTAAGGGTGCTTATGAAATAGAATCTTTGTTTGAAAAGTATGAAGCTTTTGATGATGATGTTTATAGGCCTGAAAATTTAGCTATCCTAAAATATTGCTATGATAATTATGAATATAATTCCTATATTGGTGCGCTTATTGAGAAAGTCTCCGCTGTCCAAGAAGAGAATAATATTTTGCAGGAATATATGGAAGAAGAAGTTGATGAAACTGTGAGCTCATTGGATGAAAAAGATCAGGAGGGGAGTGAAGAACAAAAGGAGGAAGAGCGGATTGATCACCCGTTCCCACCTTCTAATGAGAGTAACTCTTCAACTCATACATTGTTTAATTCCCCTTCGTGCTTACCGAAGGATGATTGCTATGATGACTGTTATGAACCCTTTGATTCTTTTGAAATATCCCTTTTTGATGATGCCTGCTATGCTTGTGGCCAAGATGCCAATATGAATTATGCTTATGGAGATGAACTTGCTATAGTTCCTTATGTTAAACATGAAATTGTTGCTATTGCACTCACACTTGATAGTCCTATTATCTTTTTGAATTCTCTCGATTATACTATATCAGAGAAGTTTGCTCTTATTAAGGATTATATTGATGGGTTGCCTTTTACCGTTGCACATGATGATTTTGATGAATATAATATGCATGTGCTTGCTGCTCCAACTTGCAATTATTATGAGAGAGGAACTATATGTCCACCTCTCTATGTTTCCAACACGATAAAATTGCAAGAAACTGTTTATACTATGCATTGGTCTTTACTATGTGTGCATGAATTGTTCTTTTATGACATGCCGATGCATAGGAAGAGAGTTAGACTTCGTCATTACATGATATATGTTGCTTTGTGCTCACTACTAAATTACAAATCATTGCTAATTAAAATTGGCTTTGATATACCTTGGGATCCGGGTGGATTCACTACTTGAGCACTATAAGCCGAGCTTAATCGCTTTAAAGAAAGCGCTGCCAGGGAGACAACCCGGAAGTTTTAGAGAGTCATTTATTTATGTTGAGTGCTTTTATAAAGTTTAAAAACAAAAAAATAAAGAGGGGAACCTAAATCCTTTTCAAAAAGAAAAGTGAAAGTGAGATAGACGAGCATTGTGAAAGTGGGGGACGTCCTTGAACTTTGTTCATGCCCATCGAAGCTTTGTGAATCTTGATTATAGAAACTTTTCAACAAAAATAATTATCCCCTTGTACAATTCCATTGTATTATAAAAATAATGTGCCAAGGTTTGCCTTTAGGATGTTTACAATGCTTGTTGGTTTGTACGGTGCAGGACAGAAACTTTGGCTGTAGTGCGTGATTTTTAGTTTTTTACTGGAACGTCAAACGGTTATGAAACTTTTTGCACTGTCTTTATATACAAATTTTTTATGTTTTCTAATTTTTGCAGAATTTTGCAAGTACCATAAGTATGGTGAATGTTCAGATTATTACAGACTGTTGTGTTTTAGACAGATTCTGTTTTTGATGCATAGTTTGCTTGTTTTGATGAAACTATCAATTTATATCAGTGGATTAAGCCATGAAAAAGTTATATTACAGTAGACACAATGCAAAAACAAAATATGAATTGGTTTGCAACAGTACTTAGAGTAGTGATTTGTTTTATTATACTAACGGATCTTACCGAGTTTTCTGTTGAAGTTTTGTGTGGATGAAGTGTTCGATGATCGAGAAGGTTTCGATATGAGAAGAAGGAAGAGAGGCAAGAGCTCAAGCTTGGGGATGCCCAAGGCACCCCAAGTAAATATTCAAGGAGACTCAAGCGTCTAAGCTTGGGGATGCCCGGAAGGCATTCCCTCTTTCTTCAACAAATATCGGTATGTTTTCGGATTCGTTTCGTTCATGCGATATGTGCAAATCTTGGAGCGTCTTTTGCATTTAGTTTTCATTTTTATTTTATGCACCATGCTGGTATGAGACGGTCCTTGGTTGATTTATAGAATGCTCTTTGCACTTCACTTATATCTTTTGAGTATGGCTTTATAGAATGCTTCATGTGCTTCACTTATATCATTTGAAGTTTGGATTGCGTGTTTCTCTTCACATAGACAACCGCCATTTGTAGAATGCTCTTTTGCTTCACTTATATTTGTTAGAGCGTGGGCATATCTTTTGTAGAAAGAATTAAACTCTCTTGCTTCACTTATATCTATTTAGAGAGATGACAGGAACTGGTCATTCACATGGTTAGTCATAAAATCCTACATAAAACTTGTAGATCACTGAATACGATATGTTTGATTCCTTGCAATAGTTTTGCGATATAAAGATGGTGATATTAGAGTCATGCTAGTGGGTGGTTGTGGATTGTAGAAATACTTGTGTTGAGGTTTGTGATTCCCGTAGCATGCACGTATGGTGAACCGTTATGTAACGAAGTCGGAGCATGAGGTATTTATTGATTGTCTTCCTTATGAGTGGCGGTCGGGGACGAGCGATGGTCTTTTCCTACCAATCTATCCCCCTAGGAGCATGCGTGTAGTACTTCGTTTCGATGACTAATAGATTTTTGCAATAAGTATGTGAGTTCTTTATGACTAATGTTGAGTCCATGGATTATACGCACTCTAACCCTTCCATCATTGCTAGCCTCTTCGGTACCGTGCATTGCCCTTTCTCACCTCGAGAGTTGGTGCAAACTTCGCCGGTGCATCCAAACCCCGTGATACGATACACTCTATCACACATAAGCCTCATTATATCTTCCTCAAAACAGCCACCATACCTACCTATCATGGCATTTCCATAGCCATTCCGAGATATATTGCCATGCAACTTCCATCATCATCATATACATGACTCGAGCATTCATTGTTATATTGCTTTTGCATGATCGTAAGATAGCTAGCATGATATTTTCATGGCTTGTCTGTTTTTTGATGTCATTGCTGTGCTAGATCATTGCACATCCCGATACACCGCCGGAGGCATTCATATAGAGTCATATCTTTGTTCTAGTATCGAGTTGTAATATTGAGTTGTAAGTAAATAAAGGTGTGATGATCATCATTATTAGAACATTGTCCCATGTGAGGTTATCAAAATAAAAGAGGCCAAAGAAGCCCAAATAAAAAAAAGAGGCCAAAGAAGCCCACCAAAAAAATAAAAAAGGTGAAAATAAAAAAAATTAGAGAAAAAGAGAGACGGGGCAATGTTACTATCCTTTTACCACACTTGTGCTTCAGAGTACCACCATGTTCTTCATATAGAGAGTCTCTTGAGTTATCACTTTCATATACTAGTGGGAATTTTCATTATAGAACTTGGCTTGTATATTCCGATGATGGGCTTCCTCAAATGCCCGAGGCTTCATGAGCAAGCAAGTTGGATGCACACCCACTTAGTTTCAGTTTGAGCTTTCATACACTTATAGCTCTTGTGCATCCATTGCATGGCAATCCCTACTCCTCACATTGACATCAATTAATGGGCATCTCCATAGCCCGTTGATTAGCCGCGTCGATGTGAGACCTTCTCCTTTTTTTCTTCTCCACATAACCCCCATCATATTCTATTCCACCTATAGTGCCATGTCCATGGCTCACGCTCATGTACTACGTGAAAGTTGAAAAGGTTTGAGAACATCAAAAGTATGAAACAATTGCTTGGCTTGTCATCGGGGTTGTGCATGATGTGAATATTTTGTGTGGTGAAGATGGAGCATAGCCAGACTATATGATTTTGTAGGGATAACTTTCTTTGGCCATGTTATTTTGAAAAGACATGATTGCTTTATTAGTAGGCTTGAAGTATTATTGTTTTTATGTCAAATGATAGACTATTGCTTTGAATCACTCGTATCTTAATATTCATGCCATGATTAGATACATGATCAAGATTATGCTAGGTAGCATTCCACATCAAAAATTATCTTTTTTATCATTTACCTACTCGAGGACGAGCAGGAATTAAGCTTGGGGATGCTGACACGTCTCCGTCGTATCTATAATTTTTGATTGTTCCATGCCAATATTATACAACTTTCATATACTTTTTGGCAACTTTTTATACTATTTTTGGGACTAACATATTGATCCAGTGCCCAGTGCCAGTTCTTGTCTGTTGCATGTTTTATGTTTTGCAGAATATCCATATCAAACGGAATCCAAACGGGATAAAAACGGATGGAGAATATTTTTGGAATATTTGGAGAATTCCGGAAGAAAAATCAATGCGAGACGGTGCCCGAGGTAACCACGAGGTAGGGGGCGCGCCTGCCCTCCCTGGGCGCGCCCCTGACCCTCGTGGGCCACCCGTAAGGCGGTTGATGCCCTTCTTCGGCCGCAAGAAAGCTAATTTTTGGTAAAAAGTCACGGCGAAGGTCTCAGCCCAATCGGAGTTACGGATCTCCATATGTACATGAAACGGTGAAAGGGCAGCAGACGAGAACGCAGAAACAGAGAGAGACAGAGAGACAGATCCAATCTCGGAGGGGATCTCGCCCCTCCCACGCCATGGAGGCCAAGGACCAGAGGGGAAACCCTTCTCCCATCTAGGGAGGAGGTCAAGGAAGAAGAAGACGAAGGGGCCCCCTCTCCCCTTCTCTTCCGGTGGCACCGGAACGCTGCCGTGGCCATCATCATCACCACAATCTTCACCAACAACTTCACCGCCATCATCACCAACTCTTCCCCCCTCTATGCAGCGGTGTAACCTCTCTCTTACCCGCTGTAATCTCTACTTAAACATGGTGCTCAACGCTATATATTATTTCCCAATGATGTATGGCTATCCTATGATGTTTGAGTAGATCCGTTTTGTCCTATGGGTTATTTGATGATCAAGATTGGTTTGAGTTGCATGTTTTATTATTGGTGCTGTCCTATGGTGCTCTTCGCGTCGCGCAAGCATGAGGGATCCCCGCTGTAGGGTGTTGCAATACATTTATGATTCGCTTATAGTGGGTTGCGTGAGTGACTGAAACACAAACCTGAGTAAGGGGGTTGTTTGCGTATGGGATAAAGAGGACTTGATGCTTTAATGCTATGGTTGGGTTTTACCCTAATGATCTTTAGTAGTTGCGGATGCTTGCTAGAGTTCCAATCATAAGTGCATATGATCCAAGTAGATAAAGTATGTTAGCTTATGCCTCTCCCTCAAATAAAATTGCAATAATGATTACCGGTCTAGTTATCGATTGCCTAGGGACAAAGAACTTTCTCGTGACAAAAAGCTCTTTACTAAAACTAATTTAGTTGTGTCTTTATCTAAACAGCCCCTACTTTTTATTTACGCTCTCTTTATATTCTTGCAAACCAATCCAAAAACACCTACAAAGTACTTCTAGTTTCATACTTGTTCTAGGTAAAGCGAACGTCAAGCGTGCGTAGAGTTGTATCGGTGGTCGATAAAACTTGAGGGAATATTTGTTCTACCTTTAGCTCCTCGTTGGGTTCGACACTCTTACTTATCGAAAGAGGCTACAATTGATCCCCTATAATTGTGGGTTATCATGACGGCACGGTCGTTGGTGCCCTTGAAGTTGGTGATGAACAGCTCGCAAAGCTCGCCCCAGGAAGAGATCGACTCCTCGGGCAGGTTCATGAACCAGGAACACGCGGCTTCCTTGAGGGCCATGAAGAACTAGTTCGCCATGACCTTGTCATCTTGTTCGCCGCCTCGATGCGCAGCGCGTAGAGCTGGAGAAACTCATTGGGGTTGGGGATGCCTTCATAGCGCGGGGGCAGTTCTGGCTTGAACTTGATGGGCCAAACCACCCGGCGCAGCTCGCTAGTGAAGGCCCGGCAGCCAACATGGCTTGGGAGGCTCCGCCCGCGAGGGCGGGGCGATTCTGTTGCTCGGCCGCCGCAACTTCCTAGACGGCTTGGTCTTGGCGCTATTGCCGCTGCTCGAGGAGCACGCGCGCATCCGGCGGTGCGCGGTGGACGATCTGGCAGTTGGCCTCATTCCAAGCCAGTGCAGGCGCTCCGCGCGGCTGGTCGCGCGGCCGTGTGTCGTGCCGGGGTTCGGCATTGTCGTTGCGCAGGGGAGGAGGCGGGGGCGCGCCATGCGCCAAGTCCCCAGCGTGAGAAGGCGGATGAGGTAGCGAGTGAGAGGGCGTCGGTGCGTCACCCACGGTGTTGACGAGCTCAGTGATGCGTCCAAGCCAGGCGTCGTAGCCTTCGTTGACCGGGCGGTAGCGCAACAGTTCCCGCACCATGAGCAGGATGGCCTGCGTGTTCATCGGTCCACGGCGAGCGTGGGAGAATGAAGTCGTAGCGGCGGCGAGTGAAGGCGTGGCGGTGCGGCCATCATAGTGCACGAAAGGGTGCATGGATGAGTCATGCTGCTCGTGGACGGCACGGTCGGTGGAGGCGTTGGTCGCGGGCGAGGCAGAGTGGCGGCGGTCACCACGGCCCCAGGGCACCGTCTGGGCGACACGAGCTGTGCGGCGCTCGGCACGAACACGGTCGAAGCAAAGCGAAAGAGCCGCGTCAAAGCGAAAGAACTCTGGGATGTGCGCGCAGAACCTTGTCGAGCCCCGCCTGGCGGCACACTACCTCCCGGCGATGCTCCGGCGTGCTCGAGCGAGAGGAAAGATGAACAACAGACGCGACGGTTTACCCAGGTTCGGGCCACCTTGCGGTGTAAAGCCCTACTCCCTGCTCCTTGCTTGGTTGGGATTGCTTGAGGATGTGAGTATACAAAGGTGGGTTCTGGCTAGCTCGGGGTCCATCCCTCTATAGCGGTAGCCTGCCCTATCTTAAACTGGCTTTGGCGCTCTTCCCCCTAAAGCACAAGGTGGGAAGGAGTACATCTTATACTAACTAAAGGTGGTCTTTGCCTACTAAAGCTTCCTGCCATGACGCGTGGGTGGGCTCGGTAATGATCTCCGTCCTTGCGAGCCCGCCGTCCTGGTCTTCTTGCACCAAACGGGTAACCTTTGGGGATTGCTTTGGGAAGCATAGCGTTGTCCTTGCTCCTTTAGCATGAAAGAGGAAAACCTCCACCTCCGCGCCTGCTGGGGCCCTTCTGGCTCCGCCCGTCGCCACACACGTCACCCACGTGAAGCAGCAGGGTCGCACGACTCCGCAGCATGATCCTTTCCTTGTACGCCTCCGCGAAGGACCTTGGGAGGAAGCCTCGGGAAGCCGCTTCACTAGAGGACCTCACGAGGCTACTGATGATGCTTGCTAACGTGCGCCTCGCAAGGGCCTTGCTCGAGGAGCTCTTCACTAGGCCCTTTGCCAGGCCCTTGCCCACGTGGCGCGCCCTGGGCCACAAGCAGACGATTCTGGGTACCCCTAGTCCCACGGGACCGACAGCCTCTGACTCCGAAGCGGCGGGATTAACCACAAGAAATGGATTGGGAGAAGATTTCAACCCCCCAAGAACTTCTTTAAGCATGGACTTGACCTCGGCCGTCATAGACGTCTTAAGTGAAGCCATAACTTCGTTTAAGTTGTCTCGAGTGATCGAGTTTAACTCCACGGCCTCGGGTACTTCCTCATCCCCATCCCCATTGCCAACCATACTCTTCGGGTGGTGAAACCCTTAGTAAAGCGATCAGGCGCTCATACCAATTGAAAGGATCGATATGGTTGATAAGAGGGGGGTGAATAGGCAACTACCAATTTTTAGTTTTTCTTAACAAATTAGGTTTAGCAACAAATAGGTTGTCTAGGTATCCAACTAGGTGAGCAACCTATATGATGCTAAAAACAATAACAACACAAGCAAGCAAGATATACAACACAAGTAACACTTGCATAAAGTAAAGGTAAGAGATAACCACAAGTGGAGTTGGGGGGAGATGAGGATGTGTTATCGAAGTTCCTTCCCTTTGACAGGAATTACGTCTTCGTTGGAGAGGTGTGGAGGCAATGCTCTCTAAGAAGCCACTAGGTCCATCGTATTCTCCTCACGCCCTCACACAATGCGAAATGCCGTGATTCCACTAGTGGTTCCCTTGAAGGCGGCAACTGGACCTTTACAAACAAGGTTGGGGCTCTCTCCACTACTGCATTTGAGGCTCCGAACACCTCCACCAAGCTTCACCACAATGGAATATGGCTCCTAGGTGACCTCAACCGTCTAGGGTGCTCTAACACCCAAGAGTAACAAGATTCGCAAGAGATTAGTGTGGGGGGGATCAAATTTCTCTTCGTGGAAGTGTAGATCTAGGCCTTCTCAAGAATCAACAAGTTCGGTTGGCTAGGGAGAGATCGGGCAAGAATGAGCTTGTGAGCAACAATAGAGCTTGGGGGAGGAAGAGGTGAGTCAACTTCGAGAAGATGACTCCTTTTTATAGTGGGGGATGAAATCCAACCTTTATGCAGTCACAGCCCGTGCATAAGCGGTAGTACCACTCTGGCGAGCAGTACTTCCACTGGTATGGAAATTCCAGGCACTGAGTTCAACTGAGTAGGCCAAGGAGCCAGTAGTGTCGCCTGAGCGGTACTACCGCTCCCACCAGTAGTACTACCGCTTAGTACTGGACTACAGCCAGAACCAGCGGTAGTAGAGAAAGTCAGGGTGATAATCCCCAAGTGCTAGGGATCATCATAGCAATTTCCACTGGTGGAAGTGATAAGTATGGAGTGTCGAACCCACAAGGAGCTAAAGGTAAGATCAATATTCTCTCAAGTCCTATCTGCCACTGATACGGCTGTACATACACCGAACATTTGCTTCCATCTAGAAATGAGAAATAAAACTACGCTGTGGTATGAAGAGGATAGCTTTGCATGATATCGGAGAACTAAAATATAAAACTAGGTGCTGTTATCATAAAGTTTGAATATACCACAATATATTACAAATAGCGAGTGTGGAATAATGATGGATCGGTGTGCAGAGTTATCCTAGGCAATTGTTAACACATCGGTAATCATTATTGTAATTCTATATGAGGGAGAGGCATGAGCTAGCATACTTCCATTCTTGGATCATATGAACATATGATTGGAACTCTAGCAAGCATCCACAACTACTAGAAATCATTAAGGTAAACCCAACCATAGCATTAAATAACAAGTCCTCTTTACTCCCATACGCAACAACCCCCTAACTCGAGTTTAAGCTTCTGTTACTCTAGCAACCCACTATAAGCGAATCATGAACGTATTGCAACACCCTGCAATGGGAATCCCTCACATGTGCGTGGCATGGAAGGCACCATAGGACAACACCAAAATAAAGCATACAACTCAAACCAATCTACATCATCAATCAACCCAAAAGACAAAAGAAATCTACTCAAAACATCATAGGATGGAAACACATCATTGGATCATAATATGTGGCATAAAGCACCATGTTCAAGTAGGGGATTCCAGGGGGTGCGGAAGAGTGGACCGCTGAAAAGAGATGAGGGAAGTAATGAAGACGGTGACGTTGATGAAGACGATCCTTGGCTTCCTCCTCCATGGCCTCCGGTGATGATGGGCCCCTCCGGCAGGGTGCGGGAGAGGGCCTAGATTGATTTTTCGTGGGTACAGAGGCTTGCGGTGGCGGAACTTCTCTTCTAGGGTTCCTTTCGGGGGTTTTGGTATTTATAGGAATTTTTGGCATTGGTCTTACGTCAAGGGGGTGCCCGAGGGGCCCACAAGCTGTAGGGGCGCGCCCTACCCCCCAGGGCGCGCTCTGTCGGCTTGTGGCCACCTCGTCCACTTCCTGGCCCAGCTCCGGTGCTTCTGGGGTCTCTTTTGGCCCATAAAAAATCACCGTAAATTTTCAGCCCATTCCGAGAACTTTTATTTCTGCACAAAAAACAACACCACGGTAGTTCTGCTGAAAACAACGTCAGTCTGGGTTAGTTCTAATCAAATCATACCAAAACCATATAGAATTGTTGTAAGCATGGCACGAATACTTCATAAATTATAGATACGTTGGAGATGTATCAGCATCCCCAAGCTTAATTCCTGCTCGTCCTCGAGTAGGTAAATGATAAAAGAAATAATTTATGAAGTGTGAATGCTAGCATAGTGCATAAATTTGATCAATGATAGTTCTGAACACTTTTTCTAGCATCATTATATATCATAAATAGTAGCTCATCTCATAAAACTTCTCATGATCAAGTAACAAGCTATTCACATGTTAAAGTTTAGTCCATAAAGTTTCTTGAAATCTAACAAACTATGTTCTTAGTCACCAAACAATTGCAATTCATCTTACTTTCAGGAAGGGTCTATGTAAGAGCTTTGTTTTAGCAAATTCCACATACTCAACTATCATAGAGTCTTCCATGATTGCTAACACTCAAAGCATATTTTTAGAACAAATAGCATTTGTCGAACACGGAGAAAGATAGGGGCTTAATGCTTCGCCTCCCAACTTATTTACCATATAGATAATTGTTAACAATAATAATTCATGATCAAATATATTTGAATGGGCATATATGATTGGATCTTTCCCCACCACATGATGCTTTCCAACTAAAGAATAATTGAGGTTGAAATAAGAAGGAATACTATTGACACTTGCATAAAAGTAAATACATGAAAGTAAAAGATAGGCCCTTCGCATAGGGAAGCAGAGGTTGTCATGCGCTTTTTAATTTTGGATGTGCAAATCCTTAATGCAAAGGAACGTCACGTTGTATTGCCCTTTGTGATAGCAACCTTTATTATGCAGTCCGTTGCTTTTATTTCTTTACCATCACAAGTTCGTACAACGCTTATTTTCCCTTACAATAAAATATCATACATATTTAGGAGCAGTTTTTCTTGCTTTTTGCATCGATGACAACTAACTTGAAGGATCTTATTCAATCCATAGGTAGATTTGGTGGACACTTATGGCAAGAAACTGGGTTTAAGTATTTTTGGATGCACAAGTAGTATCTCTACTTAGTACGCATTTTTGGCTAGCAAAAGATCCTAAGTAAGCACCACATGTTGGAGGATCCATAACAACATAACTTCTATACAAATATACCCAAACATAACTCATTACGTTGTCTTCCTTGTCCAACTTCAACTAATTTGCTCAAGTTTGAAAATAATTAATGGGGCTCACAATCATAGAAGATGTCCAAGATAGTATATTTATATGTGAAATCTCTCTTCCTTCAACATTCTTTCATGAATTGTTCAAGTGACCAATGTTGAGCTTGCTAACTTTCAATAAATTTTACCACCTATACTTCTTATATGTGAATTCTTTACTCCCCATGGGATAAGCATATGAAACATATATAATTTAAGATTTATGATATTCAGTTCATTCAACCATTTACTCATAGGATATAAGTGAAGCACGAGAGTAAATGACAAAACTACTCCAAAAAGATATAAGTGAAGATCAATGCATAGTCAAATAGTTAAATAGCCATGTGAGGAATATCTCTCATTTAAGATTTCAGATTCAATGATTTTATTCAAACAACTAGTAAAATGAAAATATGCTCCAAGCAAAACACATATCATGTGACGAATAAGAATATAGCTCTAAGTAAGGTATACCGATACTTTTGAAGACGAAAGAGGGGATGCCTTCCGGGGCATCCCCAAGCTTAGGCGCTTGAGTCTTCCTTGAATATTACCTTGAGGTTCCTTGGGCATCCCCAAGATTAGGGTCTTTCCACTCCTTATTCTCCTCATATCGACATCTCACCCAAAACTTGAAAACTTCAATGACACAAAACTTAACGGAACTTCATGGGATGGGTTAGTGTAATAAAACAAATCATTCACTTGGGTACTGTCAAAGACAAGATTCATAATTGTTTCCACATAATTCCTACTGTACTCTATAATTTCAACAATTTATATTAAGCAATATAAGCCATAGAAACTATAAAACAAGCAAACTATGCATTGAGCGCAGAATCTGCCAAAAACAGAACAATCTGTAATGATCTGAATACTAGCCAAACTTCTGTAACTCCAAAAATTCTGAAAATTTAGGACAACGTGGAAAATTTGTATATCAATCTTGTGTGAAAAATTCAGAACAGAAGCACGCTTCTGTGATTTTGTAAAATTCTGGCTATGAGCGCAAAAGTTTCTGTTTTTCAGCAAGATCAAATCAACTATCACCATAGATCATCCCAAAGGTCTTACTTAGCACTTTATTGAAGCAAAAGCTATAAAACATGATTACCACAGTAGCACAATCATGAGAAAACACAAAAACAGTAGGGATAAATATTGGGTTGTCTCCCAACAAGCGCTTTTCTTTAATGCCTTTTTAGCCAGGCATGATATTTTAATGATACTCTTCCAAGCCCGATTTCGATGATAATTTTATTCATACTCTAAAAGATATAAGTGAAGTTCATAGATCATTCAATAATTACTATAGATTGACCAATATCCAAGCTCAAAATATATAAGTGCAGCACACAAGCATTCTATAAAGCCATACTCAGAAGATTTAAGTGAAGCACAGAGAGTACTCTATAAAGCCATACTCAAAAGATTTAAGTGAAGCGCATGAAGCATTCTATAAATCAATGAAGGACTATCTCATACTAGCATGGTGCATAAAGGAAAATAATAAAAAACAAACACAAAAGACGCATATCATGTGAACAAAACAAAAACCGAGATATATCGATCATTGTTGAAGAAGAAAGATGGGATGCCAACCAGGGCATCCCCAAGCTTAGATGCTTGAGTATCCCTGAAATATTTACTTGGGGTGCCTTGGGCATCCTCAAGCTTGAATTCTTGCATCTCCTTATTCTACTTATATCGGTAACTCCTCGATCTTCGAACACTTCATCCACACAAAACTTTAAAAAACCCTCGTGAGCTCCGTTAGTATAATAAAGCAAATCACTGCCTTTAGGTCCCGTTGTAGACTCATTCCAATTTCATATTAGCATTATATCTAATGTATTCAAACTTTACCATGGTTCATACCCCCCGATGCAACCCGTAGATTCATCAAAAAAAGCGATCAACACATAGAAAACAGAATCTGTCAAAAATAGGACAGTCTGTAGCAATCTGAACATTTATCATACTTATGTAACTTCAAAAATTCAGAAAAAATAAAAAACTTGCATAGCAATACTGTGTAAAATTTTCAGAAACTTTTGACGTTCCAGTAAAAAAAATGTAAATTCAAGCACTACAGCCAAAGTTTCTGTTTTTGCACCGCACATAGCAAACAAGCAATCTAATCATCCTAAAGCCAAATCTTGGCATATTATTTTTATAATACAATGATATATACAAGGGGATAATTATTTTTGAGAAACTTCCATGAAAAATTCTACATTGTTTCCATGAGCGTGAACACAAGTGTTTAAGGTCGGCCCTCACTTCTCCAATGCATAACCATCCAATCACTTCTCTTTTTGAAAAAGTTTTTAGGCATAAGAGGCAAGTGGATTTTTTTTGTATTTTGCATTCTTTTAATTTTTTTGTTCGTTTCACCCACAACTAAAGAAAACAAAAACAAAAGGGAAAACAAAATCTACTTAGTGAAGAAAGCAAACAAGCGCACACGAGAATATCAACCCCACGCTATTGCTCCCCGGCAACGGCGCTGGAAAAGAGGTTGATAATCCCCAAGTGCAAGGAATCATCATAGCAATTTCCAAAGGTGGAAATGTTAAGTATGGAGTGTTGAACCCACAAGGAGCTAAAGGTAATATCAATATTCTCTGAAGTCCTATATGCCACCGATACGACTCTACGTACACCGAACGTTTGCTTCCATCTAGAAACGAGAAATAAAACTATGTTGTGGGTACGAAGAGGATAGCTTTGCATGATATCGGAGAACTAAAATACAAAAATAGGTGCTGTTATCATAAAGTTAGAATATATCACAATATATTACAAATAGCGAGTGTGGAATAATGATGGATAGGTGTGCGGAGTTATCCTAGGCAATTGTTAACAAGATCGGTAATCATTATTGTAATTATGTATGTGGGAGAGGCATGAGCTAACATACTTTCCGTTCTTGGATCATTAAGGTAAACCCAACCATAGCATTAAATAGCAAGTCCTCTTTACTCCCATACGCAACAACCCCCTTACTCGGGTTTAAGCTTATGTCACTCTAGCAACCCACTATAAGTGAAACGTGAACGTATTGCAACACCCTACAATGGGAATCCCTCATGTGTGCGCGACACGGAAGGCGGCATAGGACAACACCAAAATAAAGCATACAACTCAAACCAATCTAGATCATCAATCAACCCAAAAGACAACAGAAATCTACTCAAAACATCATAGGATGGCAACACATCATTGGATCATAATATGTGGCATAAAGCACCATGTACAAGTAGGGGATTACAGCGGGGTGCAGAAGTGTGGACCGCTGAAAAGAGATGAGGGAGGTAATGAAGATGGTGATGTTGATGAAGACGATCCTTGGCTTCCTCCTCCATGGCCTCCGATGATGATGGCCCCCTCCGGCAGGGTGCCAGAGAGGGCTTAGATTGATTTTTCATGGGTACAGAGGCTTGTGGTAGTGGAACTTCTCTTCTAGGGTTCTTTTCGGGGGTTTTGGTATTTATAGGAATTTTTGGCGTTGATTTCACGTCAAGGGGGTGCCCAAGGGGCCCACAAGCCGTAGGGGCGCGCCCTACCCCCCAGGGCGTGCCCTGGCGGCTTGTGGCCACCTCGTCCACTTCCTAGCCCAGCTCCGGTGCTTCGGGGGTCTCTTTTGGTCCATAAAAAATCACCATAAATTTTCAGCCCATTCCGAGAACATTTACTTCTGCAAAAAAATGACACCACGGTAGTTCTGCTTGAAACAACGTCAGTTCGGGTTAGTTCTAATCAAATCATACCAAAACCTTATAAAATTGTTGTAAACATGGCATGAATACTTCATAAATTATAGATACGTGGGAGACGTATCACAGGGCAGTAGTGCTGCTCAGGGCAGTACTACCGCTCTACTTCCGCTCGTGAGACAGAACTATCCAGAGAGCAAAATATACACTACTGCAAGATGTTGCTAACGCGACACTACGATCAGTGATCCTTCAAGAAACTGTGTGTGATGCAATAATCGCAAACGGTGTTGTATGAAAACCGTCAGAAATGTATAAAACGTTTGCGATGACGGATGCATCAAACACAGTTCAGGTTTTAGTTGCATGTGCGATGGAGGGCAAACTGTTCAGTTCAATTAACTGTTTGCGATGAGGAGGAACAAAAGAAACGGGCAGCCAGATGAAGGCGTGTGCGATACACAGCATACGGTTCACTCAGATGAACTAACTATTTGTGATTAGGCAACACAAAAGAAATGGTCAGCCAGATCAAGGTGTGTGCGATATACGGCATGCGGTTCACTCGGATGAACTGTTTGCGTTGAGACATGAGAACAGAAATGGTTCAACTTAACAAGATGTGTGTGATACGCGGCAAACATGTCTGTAATCAGAAATGTGTGTGAAGACCGATAATAACACAGACGGTTGCTGCTAATAAGATGTGTGTGTTGTGCGACGGGATTGCATACAGAACAACAACATATATATATATATATATACACACACACTTATAAGGACATGCTTGCATAACCAAATTAAACATCCACTTACATAGGTGGCTACTACAACCATGGCATTTGCACACACCAAAGTAAACTATTACATGCATAATTACATAGGTGGCTACTACACACATGACATTTCCACACACCAATAAAGTAAACTATATATTACATGCATGATTAACTAGCATAAATGATCATCTACTTCTTGTGACGCTTGCTCTGCTTGTGGCTCGATCCGGGCTTGTCGATTTGGGTAACGAGGCACTTCCTCATGTCAATGATCCGCCTGTGCATCTCGTAGCATGTGTACACACTCTTGGCCGCAAACCTGAGGTGAGGTTCATCCAATTGCCGCATCCAGGCCTAGTGTGAGGATACAAGACTTGTTCTCTGGGCATCATGCTTCATCTTTTCGTAGTAGGGGTCGATGATGGTCGAGGTGAGTTCGACCAGGGAGTCCTTCTTCGTGCTGCCCCAGACCGTGTAGTGGTCACGGATTCCGACAAGGTTCTTGTAGGCCAAGCCCGTAACACTGAGCGCTTTTACATTGTTGGTGGTATCCACCGTGGCGAACTTGTAGTAAGTGTTGTTGACAAACCTGTTGAAACGGTCGCAAGGCTCTGTGGCCATGCAGTAGTGGTAGATGAGGACATGATGGCGCACGCACAACTGGGCAACAACAACCTTCTGATCTATGCTGGGACGACTGGCGGTGTACTGGAGGTCGATGCCGACCACCTTGTACTTGTCTCCAGCAAGCAACTGCTCAACGCTGTTGATGTTGTCGTCCACCACGGCCGGGTCGATGGTGTACACCACCGAGAGATCCGTCACCCTCGCGTGGGTCTCCACTTTATGCTCACCGAACTCCATTGGAGCACCGCCAGGCATCCCCTCTCTATGTGTCGTCGTGGGTGTGCTTGTTGTGTCGTGGGGCGCGATCGAAAGGTTGAAGAGACTAAGGTTATAATGGCCGCGGGAATTAAAGGGAAGCTGGACGGCCAGGAATATCGGCAGGCCCTGATGGCAGTTCTAATTTGCAGCGCGTGAGGGAGTCCTGGATTAGGGGGTCCTCGGACAGCCGGACTGTTGGACTATGAAGATACAAGATTGAAGACTTCGTGCCGTGTCCGGGTGGGACTCTCCTTGGCGTGGAAGGCAAGCTTAGTAATTCAGATATGTAGATCTCTTCCCTTGTAACCGATTCTGTGTAACCCTAGCCCCCTCCGGTGTCTATATAAACTGGAGGGTTTAGTCCGTAGGACAACAACAATCATAATCATAGGCTAGCTTCTAGGGTTTAGCCTCTATGATCTCGTGGTAGATCAACTCTTGTAATACTCATATCATCAAGATCAATCAAGCAGGAAGTAGGGTATTACCTCCATCGAGAGGGCCCGAACCTGGGTAAACATTGTGTCCCCCGCCTCCTGTTACCATCCGCCTTAGATGCACTGTTCGGGACCCCCTACCCGAGATCCGCCGGTTTTGACACCGACATTGGTGCTTTCATTGAGAGTTCCACCGTGCCGTCACCATAAGGCTTGATGGCTCCTTCGATCATCGGCAACGATGCGATCCAGGGTGAGGTTTTTCTCCCCGGACAGATCTTCGTATTCGGTGGCTTCGTACTGCGGGCCAACTCGCTTGGCCATCTAGAGCAGATCGAGAGCTACGCCCCTAGCCACCAGGTCAGGTTTGGAAACTTAAACTATACTGCCGACATCCGTGGAGACTTGATCTTTGACGGATTCGAGCCTATGTCAGGTGCGCCGCATAGTCACGGCGAGCATGACTTAGCTCTGTCGTCGGACGGTGTTCGGGAGATCACACCTGTGGCTACTCCAGCCCTAAAGCCGGAGCAGAGTGCGCCGTCCGAGGACGGGTGGATGGACCCCGCCACGAAGGCCGCACACTTAGTGGCGATAGAGCCGAATACTGACTTCACCTCCTACGAGACCTATGTTGCCGGATCCTTGGACTCGTCCCCGGTGTGGCACCCCGGCTCAGAGAAAACTGAACGCCCCGTATTCCAGCGCAGAGATCGAGGAGAAGTCTTCTGGAATACGGCACTCCTTAGCATAGAACAAACCAGCTTACTATTATTACACGAATATGAATATAAGGTCTCCGATATTACAATGAATAACATCGGCACGGCGACACTACGCCATCCTCAGTTGCTCTATGCAAGCAGCAGAACAACTCGAAGCAGCGGAAAAACTTCTAGCAGCGGAACAACGACAACGGTGGTGAACTCCACTCAGCAGGGACTCTGGCTGGAACGCTTATCCTAGCTCGCGAACATAGGAACAACACCAAACAAGCAAGCAATCCAGGCACGACCTGCAAGCTGGCATGACACGCCAGGTCAGTACATTCAATGTACTTGCAAGCTCACAATAACCAGAAGCATTCAAGACAAACAACAACATGGCAATTATAGGTTAAGCAAGAATTATCATGAGATCATCCGGATAACATGGCATGAACAACATGAACATAATACTACTATAACAATATGATCACGACATGAACATATAAATCTGATGATACTAGCATGCAACATGATGACACTACATGCACCATTTATTATGCTCGGGTTACCTCGTAACCATCACATGCATCACTTACCAACCTCGGACATCACACGATCATCTCAGGATCAAATCAAGCTTGGTATAAACAATACCCTAGTAATCATTAAATGACCACAAGGAGCTTGATCTTTACCCATGATTCTCGCACAACATCACGAATATCCAACAACTCGGTATCCTCGATACCACGGTGATCATTCCGGCGATCACAACCATGACCAACACTTGGTCTCAAACGGTGGTCTTTCCGGCGATCACAACCAACTTATCTCATCATCGAACTGGGGTTGTCATTAATCAAGTTATTATTAATACTGTTGACTCACGGTGTGACCGACACAAATTGGGCCCTTATCCACGGGCGCGGCTATCGATATATTTAATATACACTCTGCAGAGGTAACGCACTGTACCCACACTACGGAACCCATGGCCTCGCACTCCCATTCGGGTGGACCAACTGTGACACCCAAAATTTTTAATTGGATTTTTCAAACTTTTATTTTTATTTGAGGAGGGTATTTAAAATTTTCTTCTAAAGAACCCACCCTCTCAAAAACTTTCTTTTATGGCAAGTGTTTTATTTGGATTCACCCAAGACTTGATTTTGGTCTTGGAGGTTTGCCCTTTTATTTGGACTAAAAACCAAATGCTTTTCACTTGGGAAAATTTCTTTTGGAAAATCTTTTAAATAGCCCTAGGGCATTTTGAGTGATCTTTTCCCTTTTTCAAAATACCTCTTGCCATGACCTATGTGGAAATCCCCTCCCAAAAGCCTTTCCCCACCTTTGTATCAAGTTATTCTTCAAATCCAGCAAGTTGAACCTCTCCATATATTTGTTTCCATTTACTCCTCATAAAAAAAACAATTTCTGCCTTCTATCTTGATCCTTGGAGGTTTACAAAGGAGCTACCCTTTCTGCTTTGAATTTTGCCTCCAAACCAATTTCCCTATCTAGTCCTTTGAGCCCTCAACCAGGATCCATGAAGATCCACTGGTCTCCAGTTCAAATATTTCAAACTACACTTGCTGCAAGTTTGGACCTCATTTGCCAAATTTGATGAAATTCATTTGAATTCTTCTCCTAAAAATCTGAGAAAATTCAGGCAGCCTCTGGGTGCATTGAGAGGTCACCTCACCAAGTCCCAGCTCCAGAAAAAAATTCTCCTTGCCAAATCATTTCATCGAACACCTACTGGACACTGTTGCTATCATGTTCAGTCAAGTTCAGTTAACAGTTTCAGAGCTGCTGTCGTTTTCTTCAGAACCCGACGTCGATCTCGCCAGTGCCGCGGTGGCGCCTTGCTCCCCATCCCCTCCTTCTTGTCCCTGGCACCGCACGAACGCCTGGAAGGTTGCGGGCGTCGGCGACGAGCAGGAGGAGGTGCGCCACCCCGTGAGCGACGGCAGCGGCGGCTTTGCGGCCGCCAGAGAGGGGCGCAGCGTGGACGGCGCCACCCAGTGCCGCCCAAGCCACCGGAGGTCGCCGCGTGGCCCTCCATTCCCCCGTGCGCGCTGCCACCCTCGTCGTGAACTGCTAGGCGCGGAGCGCGCACTCTGCCGCCGCCGTGCCCGTACGGCCGCCCCGTCGAGGACCGGCGCCATTACGCCAAGCCCGACCAAGGTTAGCAGTGGAACGACACTAGTAAACCTCCCTGATGCTGCCTGGCCACTTAAACTCCCTGCTCAACAACTGCCTCGCCGTAATCGCTCGCCGGAGATTTCCCGTTCACGGCCACCCCCTCGAACCGCCTATAAATAGAGGCCCCGAGCTCGAACCCGAACCCACACCACCTCTGCACACCTCCAATACCACACCAAGCCACTGGAAGAGCCCCGAGGGAGCCTTCTTCCCCAACTCCGGCCGCCTCGACCCACCACGGGATCCAGCTCGATTCGCTCCCATGCTTGCACCTCTACCCCTCAGCTCTTGCCAGTAGCCTTCTAGTGCATCCACTCTGCTGACCCGCGCTTCAATTTGAAGTTTGCAGCACCCACCGGAGTTCCCCACCATCGCCCGAGCCGCCGTCCGCCAGAGAAAGTGTCGCCGTCGACGTGGTGCTCTCCGTCGGTCAAGTCCACCACCCACCGACGCGGAAGGACGCACTGAACCTCTTGGTACACTCCGATCTCCCTGCCTCGCCGTGGTTCAACGCCGGCGACCACCGCAGTCTTCGGGCACCGGCGAGGTTTTCAAACCTGACGTGTGGACCCCCCCCGTCAGCCTCTCCTCTTTCTCCCCCTCGAACCATTTTCTGTTGGTGCCTTCAAGAAAATACGTTTTCTCTTTGGGCTGACATCTTTTACTCCGAACCGTTTTCTGTTTTCCTAGTTAAGTCCCTGGATCTTTTCTGTTTCATCACAGATTAGTCCCTGGACTAAAACCCTTATAACTTTTTAACAAAAAATGATTTTTGAGTGATTCTTTTTCTGTCAGTCTTGTATTTTTGTCTAGTTTTTTATAGTATTTATTTCGGAAATTTTTGGAACAAATTTTGTGCACGCGTTGATTTTCACGTTAGTATACGTTTTCGCTATACCGTAGGTTCCGGAAGAGGTGACGGAGCCGCGAACTTCGCCGAGCTAGACTCCGACTTCTCCGAACCAGGCAAGCATGTTTGAACCTTTGACATGGCGGGTGTTTTGCATGTTTGATTGAATGGTTTGTGCATGGCATATGATCATCGGTGAGTATCTCGTTGCATGTAAGGCAACTATCCGTGTGCTCCGAAGTTACTGTGATCTCTGATGAGAGATGGCCTAGTCATGTGGTGACATGTAAGGTAGTAAGGTGGTATTGTTGTAGCATGACAGCCTTACGATATCCGACAAACTCCGACGTTAACGTGGACTGAGTCACGTTATCGTTCTTCCCCTTCCCGTGCCGCCACATGTTTTCTGCCAAGAATACGGTTTAGTAAGTTGGTAACCTCTTTCCGTGTACACACCAAATAGAGGGGCCGGGATGAGGGTTCCATGGCCCTGGATTAAAGCCAGTCATCCGGTCAGGGGGCATGGGTGTTTCCGGTTGGGACCGAGAGGGGGGCACCCCTTAGAGCGCGCGTATATAAATTTGATCCCATGCTACGCGAGGTTGTAGCCTCCCCGTCTCAAGGTTTTTCTTGAACGTTGCCGAGGGTGATTCCTGGCTTTGGAATGTTGAATGGGTGTGTACTGGTTAGATGTGTTTCTCCTAAAACACCGTAAACGGAACTAGTCCCCATGACTACTGAAATCCGTTGGCTGTGGGTAAAGTACAAACTCAGCAGAGTCAAATCCTTCCGAGTCATCGTATCTATGGTCAAGGACCATGGCCAGTATATCCATATCTATGTCAATCCTCGTGGTAAATCCCCGGTGAACAAGCTTGAGTGGTAAACCCAGTTTAATTGTTATTCCTATGGATGGACTAACCTTTTATTTATCTCGTACTTGAAATGATTTATATTTTTGAGCTACTGAATTATTAAGTTACGATATAAGCCCTTTATGTGATGTCGCTCAGACGTCCGACTGTGGCATGCTTGTCATTTACTTTCAATATAAGCCCTTTATGTGATGTCGCTCAGACGTCCGACTGTGGCATGCTTGTCATTTACTTTCAATATAAGCCCTTTATGTGATGTCGCTCAGACGTCTGACTGTGGCACGCACTGTCATTTATATTTTATTATAAGCCCTTTATGTGGTGTCGCCTTGACGCCCGACTGCGGCATTGTTATTTCTTTTGTTTCCTCTCGAGGAGTCTTTCAGACACTCGTTTGGCCCTCAGTATTATTTTGGGATTTCGGGAGGACTACCGCCCGACCTCTCTTTTATTTTCCCATGCATTATTATCTCGTTGTCTGAGTGTGCTTGTTGATCTGTTCATATGCATCATGTTTACATTTGTTATATCTTATGTCCGAACTGTCTTGCGAGTACTTTCATAGTACTCACCTGGCTTGTTGATTTGGCCAGATGTTGACGAAGGCGATCTCATGGATGAAGAGTTTGATAGTGAGTCCAACGCCTAGAGGAATCCCACTCAGTCCCGTGCGATCCTGGATATTGGTCACTTGTATCATTTACGCTTCCGCCACCCACAATAAGTCTCCTCGAGCCTCACTCCGACGCTCGAAGAGCTGTTAGTTTTCAGGAGTCATATCACCCACTTCGCTGTGATATATCCACCACCGCTTTTATCGCGAGTTAGTAGCTATACCACCCTATCCGCCTGTATGTATTATTGGCATGCTTGTAATAAATTGTTGAGCAGTCTCCGCTCAACCTTGTATTATATTCAGTACTCCTGGTATTTTCTTCTGTGATCAAGATTTTGTCTACCAGTAAGAAGGATTCTTCTCTACTGGTCCGTAAAAGGGATTGATTTCTCAATAAATATTTTTATTGGAAAACCGGTCGTGACAAGCTTGGTATCAGAGCCAGGCTGACTGTAGGAAGCCACTAGGTGCGATCGCTAATCGGTTATTAGCGTCTTTAGCGCTTTTTCAGCATTTTGCAATTGTAGCTATTTTCTGTTGGTCATCATAAAGTTATGACATGACTACTCAGAATTTTTGCCTACTTTTGTAGATGGTTGGCAGCGACTGCAAGACTCGGGTGTTCACTAATGTGCCCGAGGGGTTTGTCAAACTACTCGTCTCCATCACCAAGCTCGCGATCGGGCCAGCGACTCGTCCGGAGTTCACGCTTTACCAGCACAAGCTCAGCGACGACGTGTCTATGCACCAGGCCGTGGTGCAATTCAAGGGAGGACGTTCTGCGTCTCGCCACTTCCGTTTTGTGGGAAGGGCCATGCCTACGGAGAGGCATGCCATGCAGATGGCTGCCCGTGAGGCGATAGCTCGCCTTCGGGACATTCTTCCTATGATGAAGACTCGTCGCTACCGCTACCTCCCATGCCATGTGCCATATACTTGTCACTATGCATTCGCCTGCCATAGGGGAGAGCGAGATGAAGCCATCGAGATGGTTGTGGAGTATCTCAAGGCTCTGGAGGAGTCTTTCGACAACCTCGTGGACGATCTTGTGGCTGCCCGGATGGACTTAGTTCGGGGCGGTCCTGCCAGCAGGAAGGAACTTCTCCACATGGCACCGCCACTGACTTATGTCTCGTCCTCAGCATCTTATGCACCGGCCATTTTGGCCACTGCTCGCCATCTGCCTACCACTGAGGAGTTCGATCGAGTCATCGCTCCTACTCCAGTCAGAGCTGCACCGCCCACCGCACCCGCACTGCCGCCTGTCGCACCCGCACCATCACCTCAGCGCAGTGCTACGCGCCTGGAGCCTGCTAGAGAGGAGGTGGAGGTTGAGTCTCCTGCACCGCTAGGTCTTACCCTCGACAAAGGGAAGGACATCGTCACCATCTCCGACTGAGTGCGCCGAGTAGCCGCGCGTTGTGTCTGCATGTATGTTATGTTTCACGTACTTAAGTTTGTAGTAGTTGTATGCGCTGCATTCCGGAGGAGTGTGCTAGTCTAAATAACATGTCAGGAATGTGTACGCACATCCTGAGTGCTGTATCGTATGTTTGCGTATCGCGTGTAAGATTTGTGTTGAGCAGTTCTTCTCCGTGCAAAACCATTTATGTCTTCTTGAAAAATCTTGAGGTCTTTTAAATTTTTGCTTTTGCAAGATTTTCCTTGTGCCACACAATTCCTCTCATGATTTTTGCAACATAATACCCCAGAGTGGAAAATGTCTCGTCCGTGGACTCGTTCCATGCCCAATCAACCAGAAGAAGTTTATGGGACACAGACCAGCAACAACTTCACTCAGGGACAGTCTAGTCAACAGGACGGCGAGGCAGCTTTATCTCAAGTATGCTGCCTTTTCGAACAAAGCCAACAGCAACACCAAGAGATGATGAATCACGTCATCAATATGGGAAACCACCGTGAGCCCTATCAACCACACTCCAAGTTGTCTGAATTACAAAAGACTCGCCCTCCAACGTTTGCTCACACTGATAGGCCACTTGAAGCCGATGATTGGCTTCGTGACATCGAAAGGAAGCTGATTATTGCTCAGTGTTCAGATCATGAGAAGGTGCTTTATGCACCCCACTACCTTACTGGAGCAGCTGCAGCATGGTGGGAAAACTTCCTACACATGCACCCCAGTGAACACAACATCACCTGGGAGGAGTTTAAGGAAGGCTTTCGTGGGGCACACATCCCCAGGAGCATCATAAAGATCAAGAAAAGAGAATTTGATGACCTCAAACAAAGAGGCATGTCAGTGACAGAATACAACGGTCAGTTTACCCAGCTATCTCGTTATGCCTACAACGAGCACATGACAGAGAACAAGAGGATGGAAAAGTTCTTGGACGGCCTGACACCGGCACTAAGATGCCAACTGGTTGTACACACTTTCCCAGATTTCAAAACTCTGGTTGACAAGGCCATTACCTTGGAGAATGAGCGCCGCAGTCTGGAGGATATCCGTAAGCGAAAGAGGGACAAGACGACTCTTGCTCGCAACAACCGAAGCAAGACTCAGGTCCTGAGGACTGAAGCAAGGAAATCCACGACTACTGATCTAAGGCCAACCAGACAGTTTCATTCCAGGGACAAGGACTTCACGTATCGTCCAGGGGTCACTTGCTACGCTTGTGGTGAAGAGGGGCACTATGCCAAACAGTGCCCAAAGCCAAGGAACTCGGCCCCCAAGCCGAACAATGGTGGGAATAATCCAGCCCCCAAGCGCAACAATTTCAACCCCAACAACAATCACAGGAAGGGTCACCTGAACCATGTGACCAGGGAGGAAGCGCAGAATGCCCCAGACATCGTGCTCGGTACGTTCCCTGTCAACACAGTGCCTGCCACGGTTTTGTTTGATTCTGGAGCTTCTCATTCGTTCGTTTCGAAGAGTTTTGTTTCACAACATGGTTTTCCGATACTTCCCTTGGAAAAATCTATGATCATCAAGTCCCCCGGGAATAAGCAGATCGCTCAGAGTTACTGCCAAGGAGTGATCATTGAGTTTGAAGGATTAAAGTTTCAGGCAAATCTCATCGTGTTAGAAAATAAAGGACTGGATGTCATCCTAGGGATGGACTGGTTGACCACCAACAAAGGATTTATTGACTGTTTCAATCGGACTGTGATCCTCACTCATCATCACGGCAAGACAATAAAGGTTACAGCTCAAGAAAGACCACGGTCACGGCAACCAAAGCTGAACAAAGTGGACATTTCAGAATTGAGAAAAGTTCCAGTGGTGTGCGAGTTTCCAGACGTATTCCCTGAAGAACTACCAGGCATGCCACCAGACCGAGAGATAGAATTCAGCATTGAACTAGCACCTGGCACCGCTCCCATCTATAAGAAACCTTATAGAATGGCACCCTCAGAATTGTTAGAGTTGAAGAAGCAGATAAAGGAATTATTGGACAAAGGATTTATTCGAGCCAGCTCCTCACCATGGGGTTCACCAGTGTTGTTCACCAAGAAAAAGGATGGGACACTGAGATTGTGTATAGACTATCGATCTCTCAATATGGTCACCATCAAAAACAAGTATCCGATGCCACGGATAAATGATTTGTTTGACCAACTCGCGCAGGCCAAAGTGTTCTCAAAAATTGATTTAAGATCGGGATATCATCAATTGAAAGTACGGACAGAAGATATCCCTAAGACAGCATTCACTTCCAGATATGGATTATATGAGTTCACAGTAATGCCATTTGGATTAACGAACGCCCCCGCATATTTCGTCCACCTCATGAACAAAGTGTTTATGAAATTTATGGACAAATTTGTTGTGGTGTTCATTGACGATATTATGGTATATTCAAGGACACCAGAAGAGCATGCTGAGCATCTCAGAATTGTTTTGGGAGAATTAAGGAAACATCAATTGTACGCCAAATTTAGCAAGTGTGAATTTTGGCTAAGGCAAGTTGGTTTCCTAGGCCACATATTAACCCAAGAAGGCGTGGTCGTAGACCCAGAAAAAGTCAAAGCCATACTCGACCGGAAACCACCAACCAACGTGACAGATGTACGGAGTTTCCTTGGAATGGCCGGATATTACAGAAGATTTATTGAAGGATTCTCCACTGTGGCAAAACCAATGACACAGTTACTCAAGAAAGACAAGAAGTTTGTATGGACGGAAGCATGCGAGAAAAGCTTCCAAGAACTCAAGAAGAAACTAACAACCGCACCGGTCTTAACTGTGCCAGACATACACAAGAGTTTTGAAGTATATTGTGACGCATCCCGGAAGGGCCTCGGATGTGTACTGATGCAAGATGGCAAAGTGGTCGCATATGCTTCCAGGCAACTACGGAAACATGAGGAAAATTATCCAACTCATGACTTGGAGCTAGGAGCGGTCATCCATGCACTCAAGGAGTGGAGGCACTTTCTGTTGGGAAACCGTTGTGAAATATATACGGACCATAAGAGCCTCAAATATATCTTCACACAACCAGAGCTAAATTTACGGCAGCGACGCTGGTTGGAATTGGTCAAGGACTATGATGTCGGTATTCACTATCATCCAGGGAAGGCCAATGTAGTGGCAGATGCACTTAGTCGGAACCCCAGCCCGGGCAACGACAGTCCGCAGAACTTGAGGCCTGAGTTTCAGCAGGAGTTCGCTAGACTCAACATGGTGTTAGTCTCTGAGGGCACCGTATCAAATCTGGAGATACATCCCACCCTAATGGAACAAATTAAGAAGGCTCAATAGGGACATCCCAGCATCGAAGGTATAAAGAGAAAAGTGAGCCTTGGCAAGGCTTCAGAGTTCGTCACAAACAATGAAGGAATATTATGGTACAGGGACAGACTTTGCGTACCAAACATTGAGGAACTCAAGCAACAAATCCTAACCGAAAGCCACACCGCTCCATACTCGATCCACCCTGGAGGAACCAAAATGTACAAAGACATTCAGGAAAGATTTTGGTGGCACGGTATGAAAAGGGATATAGCCGCATTTATTGCTTGTTGCGATTCATGTCAGCGCATTACAGCCGAGCATCAAAAGCCAGCAGGGCTACTACAGCCAAACCGGATACCTGAGTGGAAATGGGATGAAATTGGAATGGACTTCATCGTCGGACTACCTCGATCTCAACGCGGAAATGATGCCATATGGGTCATCACAGATCGACTAACCAAGGTTGCTCATTTCATTCCCGTGAAGACGACCTACTCCACTCAAAGGCTAGCCAAGATTTACCTATCCCGTATAGTTTGTCTGCATGGAGTCCCAAAGACTATAATATCCGACCGAGGCACTCAATTTGTCTCTAAATTCTGGGAGCACTTACAACAAGCTCTGGGCACACAACTAGCTTTCAGTACAGCGTACCACCCTCAGACGGATGGACAAACGGGACGCGTGAACCAAATCCTAGAGGACATGCTGAGAGCCTGTGTGCTCACCTATGGATCCAGTTGGGAAGAAAGTTTGCCGTATGCCGAGTTTGCTTACAACAACAGTTACCAAGCCAGCTTACAAATGGCGCCCTTTGAAGCATTGTACGGACGGAGGTGTCGTACCCCATTGAATTGGTCAGAAACGGGTGACAGTCGTATCTTCGGCCCAGACATGCTCAAGGAGGCCGAGGAGAAGGTTAAACAGATCAGGGACAGACTCAAGACAGCTCAAAGCCGACAGAAGAGCTATTATGATCAGAAACATCGTGAGGTCAGCTTTGAACCCGGTGATTACGTATACCTACGTGTATCTCCTATGAGGGGCCTACAACGGTTCAAAATTAAGGGGAAGCTAGCCCCGAGATTTATTGGACCATTCAGTGTGATTGCACGAAGAGGCACAGTAGCCTACCAACTAGACCTACCCAAGGAGCTGTCAGACGTCCACGACGTGTTCCACGTCTCACAGTTGAGGAAATGTATGAGTAACCCGGAAAAGCATGTGTCTCATGAGAGCATTGATGTGCAACCAGATCTCACCTACAGAGAACGGCCAGTAAAGATGTTGGAAGAGTCTGAACGGAGGACCCGACAGAAAACAACTAATTTTTTTCAAGGTTCAGTGGAGCAACCACACCGAGGATGAAGCTACATGGGAAAGGGAAGATTTTCTCCAGGCAGAGTATCCATACCTATTTGAGGATCAGCAGTAATCTCGAGGACGAGATTTTTCCTAAGGGGGTAGGTGTTGTGACACCCAAAAATTTTAATTGGATTTTTCAAACTTTTATTTTTATTTGAGGAGGGTATTTAAAATTTTCTTATAAAGAACCCACCCTCTCAAAAACTTTCTTTTATGGCAAGTGTTTTATTTGGATTCACCCAAGACTTGATTTTGGTCTTGGAGGTTTGCCCTTTTATTTGGACTAAAAACCAAATGCTTTTCACTTGGGAAAATTTCTTTTGAAAAATCTTTCAAATAGCCCTAGGGCATTTTGAGTGATCTTTTCCCCTTTTCAAAATTCCTCTTGCCATGACCTAAGTGGAAATCCCCTCCCAAAAGTCTTTCCCCACCTTTGTATCAAGTTATTCTTCAAATCCAGCAAGTTGAACCTCTCCATATATTTGTTTCCATTTACTCCTCATAAAAAAACAATTTCTGCCTTCTATCTTGATCCTTGGAGGTTTACAAAGGAGCTACCCTTTCTGCTTTGAATTTTGCCTCCAAACCAATTTCCCTATCTAGTCCTTTGAGCCCTCAACCAGGATCCATGAAGATCCACTCGTCTCCAGTTCAAATATTTCAAACTACACTTGCTGCAAGTTTGGACCTCATTTGCCAAATTTGATGAAATTCATTTGAATTCTTCTCCTAAAAATCTGAGAAAATTCAGGCAGCCTCTGGGTGCATTGAGAGGTCACCTCACCAAGTCCTAGCTCCAGAAATTTTTTTCAGCTTGCCAAATCATTTCATCGAACACCTACTGGACACTGTTGCTATCATGTTCAGTTAACAGTTTCAGAGCTGCTATCGTTTTCTTCAGAACCCGACGTCGATCTCGCCAGTGCCGCGGTGGCGCCTTGCTCCCCGTCCCCTCCTTCTTGTCCCTGGCGCCGCACGAACGCCTGGAAGGTTGCGGGCGTCGGCGACGAGCAGGAGGAGGTGCGCCACCCCGTGAGCGACGGCAGCGGCGGCTTTGCGGCCGCTAGAGAGGGGCGCAGCATGGACGGCGCCACCCAGCGCCGCCCAAGCCACCGGAGGTCGCCGCGTGGCCCTCCACTCCCCCGTGCGCGCTGCCACCCTCGTCGTGAACTGCTAGGCGCGGAGCGTGCTCTCTGCCGCCGTCGTGCCCGTACGGCCGCCCCGTCGAGGACCGGCGCCATTACGCCAAGCCCGACCAAGGTTAGCAGTGGAACGACACCTGTAAACCTCCCTGATGCTGCCTGGCCACTTAAACTCCCTCCTCAACCACTGCCTCGCCGTAATCGCTCGCCGGAGATTTCCCGTTCACGGCCACCCCCTCGAACCGCCTATAAATAGAGGCCCCGAGCTCGAAAAAAACCCGAACCCACACCACCTCTGCACACCTCCAATACCACGCCAAGCCACTGGAAGAGCCCCGAGGGAGCCTTCTTCCCCAACTCCGGCCGCCTCGACCCGCCACGGGATCCAACTCGATTCGCTCCCGTGCGTGCACCTCTACCCCTCAGCTCTTGCTAGTAGCCTTCTAGCGCATCCACTCTGCTGACCCGCGCTTCAATTTGAAGTTTGCAGCACCCACCGGAGTTCCCCACCATCGCCCGAGCCGCCGTCCGCCGGAGAAAGTGTCGCCGTCGACGTGGTGCTCTCCGTCGGTCAAGTCCACCACCCACCGACGCGGAAGGACGCACTGAACCTCTTGGTACACTCCGATCTCCCTGCCTCGCCGTGGTTCAACGCCGGCGACCACCGCAGTCTTCGGGCGCCGGCGAGGTTTTCAAGCCTGACGTGTGGACCCCCCCCCCCCCCGTCAGCCTCTCCTCTTTCTCCCCCTCGAACCGTTTTCTGTTGGCGCCTTCGGGCAAATACATTTTCTCTTTGGGCTGATGTCTTTTACTCCGAACCGTTTTCTGTTTTCCTAGTTAAGTCCCTGGATCTTTTCTGTTTCATCACAGATTAGTCCCTGGACTAAAACCCTTATAACTTTTTAACAAAAAATGATTTTTGAGTGATTCTTTTTCTGTCAGTCTTGTATTTTTGTCTAGTTTTTTATTGTATTTATTTGGAAAAAATTTGGAACAAATTTTGTGCACGCATTGATTTTCACGTTAGTATACGTTTTCGCTATACCGTAGGTTCCGGAAGAGGTGACAGAGCCGCGAACTTCGCCGAGCTAGACTCCGACTTCTCCGAACCAGGCAAGCATGTTTGAACCTTTGACATGGCGGGCGTTTTGCATGTTTGCTTGAATGGTTTGTGCATGGCATATGATCATCGGTGAGTATCTCGTTGCATGTAAGGCAACTATCCGTGTGCTCCGAAGTTACTGTGATCTCTGATGAGAGATGGCCTAGTCATGTGGTGACATGTAAGGTAGTAAGGTGGTATTGTTGTAGCATGCCAGCCTTACGATATCCGATAAACTCCGACGTTAACGTGGAGTGAGTCACGTTATCGTTCTTCCCCTTCCCGTGCCGCCACATGTTTTCTGCCAAGAATACGGTTTAGTAAGTTGGTAACCTCTTTCCGTGTACACACCAAATAGAGGGGCCGGGATGAGGGTTCCATGGCCCTGGATTAAAGCCAGTCATCCGGTCAGGGGGCATGGGTGTTTCCGGTTGGGACCGAGAGGGGGGCACCCCTTAGAGCGCGCGTATATAAATTTGATCCCATGCTACGCGAGGTTGTAGCCTCCCCGTCTCAAGGTTTTTCTTGAATGTTGCCGAGGGTGATTCCTGGCTTCGGAATGTTGAATGGGTGTGTACTGGTTAGATGTGTTTCTCCTAAAACACCGTAAACGGAACTAGTCCCCATGACTACTGAAATCCGTTGGCTGTGGTTAAAGTACAAACTCTGCAGAGTCAAATCCTTCCGAGTCATCGTATCTATGGTCAAGGACCATGGCCAGTATATCCATATCTATGTCAATCCTCGTGGTAAATCCCCGGTGAACAAGCTTGAGTGGTAAACCCAGTTTAATTGTTATTCCTATGGATGGACTAACCTTTTATTTATCTCGTACTTGAAATGATTTATATTTTTGAGCTACTGAATTATTAAGTTACGATATAAGCCCTTTATGTGATGTCGCTCAGACGTCTGACTGTGGCATGCTTGTCATTTACTTTCAATATAAGCCCTTTATGTGATGTCGCTCAGACGTCCGACTGTGGCATGCTTGTCATTTACTTTCAATATAAGCCCTTTATGTGATGTCGCTCAGACGTCCGATTGTGGCACGCACTGTCATTTATATTTTATTATAAGCCCTTTATGTGGTGTCGCCTTGACGCCCGACTGCGGCATTGTTATTTCTTTTGTTTCCTCTCGAGGAGTCTTTCAGACACTCGTTTGGCCCTCAGTATTATTTTGGGATTTTGGGAGGACTACCGCCCGACCTCTCTTTTATTTTCCCATGCATTATTATCTCGTTGTCTGAGTGCGCTTGTTGATCTGTTCATATGCATCATGTTTACATTTGTTATATCTTATGTCCGAACTGTCTTGCGAGTACTTTCATAGTACTCACCTGGCTTGTTGATTTGGCCAGATGTTGACGAAGGCGATCTCATGGATGAAGAGTTTGATAGTGAGTCCGACGCCTAGAGGAATCCCAGTCAATCCCGTGTGATCCTGGATATTGGTCACTTGTATCATTTACGCTTCCGCCACCCACAATAAGTCTCCTCGAGCCTCACTCCGACGCTCGAAGAGCTGTTAGTTTTCAGGAGTCATATCACCCACTTCGCTGTGATATATCCACCACCGCTTTTATCACGAGTTAGTAGCTATGCCACCCTATCCGCCTGTATGTATTATTGGCATGCTTGTAATAAATTGTTGAGCAGTCTCCGCTCAACCTTGTATTATATTCAGTACTCCTGGTATTTTCTTCTGTGATCAAGATTTTGTCTACCAGTAAGAAGGATTCTTCTCTACTGGTCCGTAAAAGGGATCGATTTCTCAATAAATATTTTTATTGGAAAACCGGTCGTGACACCAACGGCGTTCCGACAAAATCGATCTATTGTCATGACACTCTCCCGGCCACTCTGACCCACTCCCAACTAGGCTAGTCCTGGGTGGCCCCGTGTCTACCAAAGACACAACGACCACCGTCGTGGCCAACCGTCCCTCACGGGGACCGGATCCATAAAAATAAAAACGGGCACACAAGGTTATGTCTGCTTACCTGATCAGGGTCCGCATGCCCATAACCTTCCCTAGTTGGAGGCACCGGCGAGAGGCACGACAATAGACCCAATTAGGACCTTCCCACAAAGGTAAGCGTGGTTGTATTGGTCTGTTTCGATATGGTGGCACCATGACTCAGCCAACAGTTGTTCAAGTTCAATTTAATCCGGTTAAACTTGGATGCAATATGCTGAGCCATGATAAAATAACATGATGCATATACAAAGCATGAGCATGATATCAACATAAGCACGGGATGCAACATAACTATCCACCATATTAACTATGAATAATCTCCAACTGAACATGGCATAATGACGAGCATAAATATTACAAGTGTAACACTACTCATAGTATAACATGACCACTAACATCAACCATAAATACCATGCAAGAACTCATCAATAACATTACCGAGTAACACTGAACCAACTAATAGCAAAGGAACAACGCATATTAACAGTACTCGATAACCGACGTTAGTCATGCACCGATGAACATGACCAACCCACATGTACTACTATCAAGCATGGCAATATGAAAGTAATACTATAAACTAGCAGGGGCATGATAACCAGGTGCATAACAACATAGCAAGCAAGTATGCACTAACCCAGAAGCATTACCGAAACAACGATAACCATATTTTAAACAAGCCATCATTTAATAAATATTCAAGTTGAAAACCATGGCTACTGCATGACTATCATGCAAGTGGGTATTGTGGCTTGCCTGGGGTGGCAGAATACACCGGGAGAAAGTGCGAGAAGCTTGCAGAATGAATCGCCGGAAAAATGTTCTCTCTCGGAGGGGGCTGATTAGGGGCAAGGGAAAAAAGGTCATTTTCAGAACGTTGAAACATAATGAAAATGATTCCAACAGAACGGGCTCGACGAGACGAAGAAGTGGGCTTTGGAATCACCTCAGTTGGAGTTGTGGTTAAAAAGTTATAGCTGTTTTTCTGCCAGGGACCTATCTGTAATGAAATCATCACAAACAAGCCCTCAGCCGGAAAAACAGAAAGCGCCTTCTCAGGAAATACGTTTTACAGAACAGAAAGCGCATTTTGGCTCGAAGAAGAAACAGAATGCGCTTTCGATAAGCGAAAACGTAATCCAGTGGACTACGCCTCCACTTATCCAGCGCGGCAAAGGCGGGGCCGGGGCCGTCTCGCTGACGCGCGGGTCCCACGCACCTCTTCTCTCTCCTCCTGGCTCCTTCCTCCTCCCCGACGCGCGCTGAGGCAGAAGCGAAGCCGGTCGCCTCGACGACGACCACCGGCAGCTCCGGCCACCTCTCGCGGCGTTCTGCCCACCGGCGTGCTCAGGGAGGAGCGGCGCATCCATCCATGGGGTTCACGAGCCTCGAGGACGCAGGAGACAGGCACACCTCGGGCCGGGGCGGGCGGCGTCTCTGGTCGTTGCAGAGCCCGCGGCCAGAGGCCACCGGAGGAGGGGAAAGGTGCTGGGGTGGCTCCGGGGTGAGGATGGAGGTCCCTGGTGGTGGAGTGAGGGAGGGAGGAGCTCGGCGTTGAGCGAATTTAGGCCGAGGCTGAGGCGGGCACGGCGGCCATGGAGGGGAGCAGAGGGCTCTATGAGCTCAGGGGAGTAGTGGGGCGGGGTCCTGGGAGGTCGAGGAGTGGCTTGGTGAGGTCGAGGGCACCCGGGGCTGCTTAAATAGCCAAGGGGAGGGGTGTGCCGTGCTGGCGCCGCCGCGGACGCGTGTCCGACGCCGCGGACGCGTGTCTGACGCCGCGGACGCGTGTGCACGCGCATGAGCTCGGGGAAGGCGACGGGGGAAGTGATTCAGAGCTCACGGAGGAGTAGACAACGCCGGAGAGCAGAGGAAGAAGCCGAGCACCATTAAAACATGTCGGGGCACTGTGCTCCCGTGGGCGTTCAGCAGCGAGCGCCGGTGGGCGTCGGTGAGGAAACAGACGGAGGGGGAGCAGGGTCCAGGTGATCGGCGACGACGAGAGGAAGACAATGGACATGCTCACGCGCGCTAAGACGACAAGGGGGAGAGGGGCCCGAGCAAGAATCCATCCTGGGCGCGATCAACGGCAGCAGAGCGCGCGCACAGACTTGGCATTAACGCGGTCACCGCGTGCACTGGCATGTAGCGGGGGAGATGAGCTGGAGCGTGTTGTCTAGTGGCAAGTTCATCCAGGGGAGGTTCCTACTGCGGTGGTAGTTTAGTTAAAAGAGCTCCGGTTGAAAGTTAATTAACCTCTGAAGTTTACTGCAGTAAACTTGGGTGAGAACTGCTAGGCAACAGGAAAGGGATTGGAAGGAATGGAGTTGTCTGGTAGATTTAGGGTAAGAAGGACTTTCACCCTGGTAACTTGGAGCGAATTAGGATCAAGATTTTGTAGTTGCTGAACAACCACATAAACTGGTCCAGAAACTAGATTAGGATGATGCACTCACATGGAGTTATGGAATGTGATGCAACTTGGCAAATCCTCATGACATGGACATATAAAGATTCTGTAAAAATCTCATACCAAATGGACCATCCAAAATGGTACTTGCTTTACAAACATCATTT
Organism: Aegilops tauschii subsp. strangulata; assembly: GCF_002575655.3. Taxonomy (NCBI): domain Eukaryota; kingdom Viridiplantae; phylum Streptophyta; class Magnoliopsida; order Poales; family Poaceae; genus Aegilops; species Aegilops tauschii. The sequence continues at coordinate 385,614,916 of NC_053037.3, read as the reverse complement.
CTGTCCAGATTCTTGGAAAAATTCTAGAGAAATAATGGCTTGATGAAACATGCCCAAAATGGGTGGAGGTAAGTTATATGGATAATTGAAGGCCTAGAAAAATTGGCAGCCATAATGGAGTAAGATAAAATATAGTTTCTTCACAAACTAAAATTTTGGACAGAATCAAAGAATTGAAGATGAGCTCACATGGAGGCATGACATGAGCTATACTTTGGTGGAGGGCTATTATATGATGATATGAGGGACCATGAAAAATGGCATCTCATTTGGATATGCCTAGCTTGCACCTCCTTCACAAAGCTTCTTTCCGGATAGAAACTTTGGAAAATCATAATTAAATAATTACCATGCAAATGAGGTTGCATTTTTGCATGTGGCAATGATATGGACAGGAAACGGTGTCTAAGGAGTTTGAGGTCAATTGGTAAAAGGAAAATAGCACTTGCTTCACAATGTGCCATTAAGGGCAGAATAGGAAATGAATTATTTGAGCATGATGATAAACATGAAAAATGAAATATTTTGCCATATTTGAGAAAAATATGACCCAAACAATTTATGAGAATTATTTGGGAATTTTAGGAGTGATGGAAATAATGGTTGCTTCACAACCTAGGGCAATTTGAGTTATTCCTTTAATAGAAAAGGAATATTCCCAATAAAAAGAATATTGGGATTTGGGCTAGAATGAAAATGAAAGGGTCTAGGGAAGGATTTGGGTTTGACAAGCCACTCTAGAAGCAAATAAGAGTTCATCTTCTTCACTTTCCAGACCACAAAGCCACGGAAAAAAAGAAAACTCAAGCAAAAACCTCAGAGAAACAAAAGAAAAAGAAAGGGCCAAAAATCAGGCTGTCACACCCGGCCACGGGCTCCGAACCGCCTGCATCCGTGCCTATCGAAACTGATTGGGCACCGATCATGGAGTTCACCTCCGCGGATATTTTCCAGCACTCGCCCTTGGGCGACGTGCTTGATTCATTAAGGTCTCTCTCCTTGTCAGGAGACCCTTGGCCGAACTATGTCCGGCTTGAGTGGGAAGCGGACGACGAAGAAATTCGTTCCCCACCCACCACCCACTTAATAGCCACTGTCGACGATCTAACCGACATGCTCGATTTCGACTCCGAAGACATCGACGGTATGGACGACGATGCAGGAGAGGAACAGGAACCACCGCCCATAGGGCGCTGGACAGCCACTTCATCACACGATATATATATGGTGGATACACCCAAAGAAAACAATGACGAAGAACGGAAGGATACAACAAAGGATAGTCCCCTCGAGAAGCAACCAAAGCGACGACGTAGACACCGCTCCAAATCCCGCCTCGGCAAAACCAGTGACAACAACGCAGGAAAAAATAATACCCCGGTTAACTCCAAAGTAAACGACGACCACATAGATCCAGCGACAGAGGAGGATGAACCAGCGGACGATGAACATAGTACGGAGCCGCCGTCCGATCACGGCGATGCCAAGGGTAAATCTAATCAACCTGTCTCCGGAGAGGAGAACAGTCCGGACAACGATGCACACATCATCCCAGAAAGGCACTTGGAGCAAGAGAACCTCCATAGAAGGCTTATTGCCACCGCGAGGAGTCTGAAGAAGCAGAAGCAAAGGCTTAAGGCCGCGCAAAATACACTCAACAGTAGATGGAACAAAGTGCTCGACACTGAAGAAAAGTACGGTGGCAGTCGCCGCACGAAAAGCTATCCAAAGCGCAAGCTGCTGCCTGAATTCGATGACGAGGCTTTAGAGCCTATACAGCCGAAAAATAAAACGGCCGATCAGCCGGATCGACCACCCCATGGCCGCGATAGGGCGGCTAACGATGTCGCGCACAAGTCAGCACACGATCTACGTGAGGACTTACACAAAAAATCTGGTATGACCAGGTCCATCTACGGATCTAGGAAGCGAGCTCCGGCACAGAAGCAAAACCGAACACTACAACCGTCAGAATGCCATGATGCATCCAAATACAGGGGTGCCGCGCCCCCCTATGCTTCACCAATGAGGTGCTGGATCATGAATTTCCAGAGGGATTCAAACCCATGAACATAGAGGCATACGACGGAACGACATACCCTGGGGTCTGGATTGAGGACTTTATCCTTCATATCCACATGGCTCGTGGAGATGATCTCCACGCCATCAAATACTTGCCCCTCAAGTTGAAGGGACCATCTCGGCACTGGCTGAAGAGCCTCCCCGAAAACTCAATTGGAAGTTGGGAGGAGCTTGAGGATGCTTTCAGGGCTAATTTTCAAGGGACCTATGTGCGACCTCCGGACGCAGACGATTTAAGTCATATAATTCAACAGCCCAGAGAGTCAGCCCGAAAGCTTTGGAACAGATTCCTCACTAAGAAGAATCAAATTGTCGACTGCCCGGACGCCGAAGCCTTAGCGGCTTTCAAACACAGTGTCTGGGACGAATGGCTCGCCAGACACCTCGGCCAGGAAAAACCGAGGACAATGGCAGCCCTAACAAGCCTTATGACCCGCTTTTGCGCGGGCGAAGATAGTTGGCTGGCCTGTAGCGGCACCAGCGACCCAGGCACATCCGAAGTTAGGGATGGCAATGGAAAACCATGACGCAATAAAAGTAAGCGTCGAAACAATGAAGACAACCCAAACAACACGGCGGTAAACGCCGGATTCAGGGGCTCTCGACCCGGTCAACGGAAAAAGCCATTCAAAGGTAGGAGAGATGGACTGTCCAGCCTAAACAAGATTCTAGACAGATTATGTCAGATTCATGGCACCTCCGACAAACCTGCAAATCACACCAACAGAGAATGCTGGGTCTTCAAGCAGGCCGACAAGCTAAATGCCGAACACATGGGGAGGGAGACAACAAGTGAAGAAGAGGGTGAACCTCGCCAGCAAAACACTGGGGAACAGAAAAAATTCCCACCAGAGGTCAAAACAGTGAACATGATTCACGTAACGAAGAGGAGGAGCAAATGCGCACTCTGAGACGTATGTGCCATGGAGCACATCGCCCCCAAGTGCAGCCCTTGGTCGGTCTGCCCTATCACTTTCGATCGCAAGGATCACCCGACTAGTATCCGGCACGGAGGACCGGCCACCTTGGTGCTAGACCCAATAATTGACGGATACCATCTCACCCGAGTCCTTATGGACGGCAGCAGTAGTCTTAATCTGATATATCAGGACACAGTCCACAAAATGGGGATAGACCCGGCAAGAATAAACCAAAGCAATACTACCTTTAAAGGAGTAATACCAGGCCCAGAGGCCCGCTATACGGCCTCTCTAGTACTAGAGGTTGTATTCGGTTCTCCCGACAACTTCCGAAGTGAAAAGTTAATCTTCGACATCGCTCCATTCCGAAGCAGCTATCAAGCACTACTCGGAAGAACGGCCTTCGCTCGTTTTAACGCAGTACCGCATTACGCTTATCTTAAGCTTAAGATGCCCGGTCCACGTGGCATCATCATAGTTAGCGGAAATACAGAGCGTTCCTTACGTGCGGAAGAATGTGTGGCGGCGTTAGCAGCCGAACACTGAACAACCTCTTCAACCAGAATAAATGATCGGTCGTCAAGACCGCCGACACGGCTAGGCGAGTCCGGCGCACCACTTGCTGTAACAGCTCAGATAAACCTGAGATTGGGTCGATGGATATACCCCCATAAGTGGTGCTAGGGGCTTCCCGCATGTAAAAAGAACTACAGTTCGGCTTGACATTATTTAGGTTGAATTTTAATGGTTCATTAAGAATAACCAATTTTTTCACACGGAGACTTTCACCTGGGTTTTTCTCTTTTGCAGATGATCATCGTGCTACACCCTTCCAGGATACGGCACAACGGAGACACAGGCGCAGACGTGTAGCAGGGCCCCGTTCAAAGGTTTCTTTTCAGTTTAAGACCCTGCGTAAACCTTTTTACTGTCTGTTGTTGCTTCACACCCTCCAGATACTCAACACAACTGGGAGGGATGATGGCGTTATTGACATTTTGTCACGTCAGACTAATGCACGTACCTGGAAATTCAGGGTTTATTATCGAGGGCATTACTTAGCCCAGCATATGTTGTAAAGTCCGAATACCTCAGGGAGTGTTCGGCGTCGCGAGTTTGGCCTTATATGCATCAGCTCCGAATCATGTCTTGGGTCAATAGTTGGGTTTGCCCGGCTCCCGTGTTTTGCTACCTTATGTTCCGCTCTATCGGCTAAGGTGGCACCGGGAGAACTACTTCGATTGTGCCCTGGTTCATCTGGATGAGCACCTCAGTAGAGAAAGCCGAAAACTGACTGTCATGATAAAGCGCGAGACTGGTCAACCACTCGATGACTCAGCAGAATCTTCGTGATTCCTCCGCATTAACGAAGGACCGGTTTCCCGGTCATGTATGTACGTGCACCGTATTCGGATAAGCGCCGAAGTACCAGGGGCTATATAGTAGCCCCACTGTCAAACTCCTATGGCTAAGTGAAAGTGTTAAAGCAATATAGTCCGATTGCCTCGTTCGCCGCGCTCTCACCTCCTTAATGGACCAAGAAGTTGGATCAAGTGTGAATACGCGCTTTTCCGAACACCCCCGCATTATATGCGTGGGGGCTGAAGCCGACGACTGCAAACTTTCAGGTTATATACATACATAAACGGCCGCACAGGAGGCATCATAATACTTTCAGGCAAAAGTATAAACACACCCTTCATAATACAAATAGCATTGCTCTTACATTTGGGATACATGTCATTCAAACATGATACTCTTCGAGCACTTAGCCTCTATTAAACGAGCACCTTCTAGGACTTCCTCAAAATAGTGCTTGGCCGAGACCTGGCCTACGGCCGGACCCTGGGTTGCAATAGTGGTGGCCTCCATCTCTGCCCAGTATGTCTTAACACGGGCAAGAGCCATCCGCGCACCCTCTATGCACGCCGACCTCTTTACAAGGTCGATATGCGGCACGACACCAAGGAATCGTTGCACTAAACTAAAATAACTATTCGGCCTTGGTCCTTCCGGCCAAAGATGATCCATGACAGACCTCATGGCAAGTCCGGACAATCTATGGAGTTCAGCCCACTCGGCCATTTGTTCATTTAACAGCAGCGGACGCGTTGGAGCACTAAACTGCGACCAGAACAACTTTTCCACTTCGTGATCTTTTTGATCCTTGAAAAACTCAGTCGCATCAGCAGCACTCGTTGCCAAGTCCGAATACGCATCTGCAGCACTCCATAACTGATCCAGAGGGGCATACTTCGGATCTCCAAACTTCGACCGCAACAAAAAGGGCTTCCCAGCCGTGATATCTCCGGCTTGACGAAGCTCCTCCTTCGTTGCTCTGGTTTTAGAGCGGGCTTCCTTGGCTGCTACCATGGCTTTCTTTAGGTCCGCCGCTTTCGCCTGGCTTTCCTTTTCAAGAAGCTCATACCGGTCGGCGGCATCCTTCAGCTCAACAGCCATCTTGGCTATTTTATCTTCGCTCTGGCGATGAGCAGCCTGTTCGGCTTTTAACTCTTCCGCCACCTTTAGGGCGGCCGCATCGCTTCTCCTGGCTTGTTCCTTGGCACGGGCAAGCTCCGCCCGAAGGGTCTCCACGGCGGCAGCTCCATCTGCAGTCACAGCATATTATAGATACTAGCATCATGCTCCTCTTAATATCCGTTGACCACCCGAAAATACATACCCTGCGCCTCGTCAAGCCGCTTGTTCACAAGCGTGATGTCGGCATCTGCCGTGTCAAGCTGCCTCCTTAGTTCAGCAAACTCAGCAGTCCGGCCAGCCACCGGACCCTCAGCCGCCTGCACACGAAAGCAACATGATCATTACCTGGGACTATGATCCTCTGTTTGCCGCCTTTTGACAGCAACCACAGTCTCAGGGGCTACTATCTGCATAGGGCACACCTAGTGTGTGCGGTACCGTCAAAAAAATATACATATTACTTTGCGTACCTCAAAGCCTCTTAGCAGGCTCATAAAAGCTTCACGCAATCCACTTTCGGCGGATGAAATCCTCTCAACCACCGTACCCATTAAAGTACGATGCGCCTCTGAGATAGCCGCTTGCTCCAGAAGACTCATCAGTGCGTCAGGTCGTGCACCGGACAGTCCCGGACTCTTTCTGTTGCTCTCCTTAGGAGCCGAATACTCCAGACTTTGGGTGGCCGAAGGGTCACCTTCTGGCCTTGGTGGATCAGGAGAAATCCTCCGCGACGACACCTCAGGGTCGTCTGCCTCATGAGGCGGGAAGGCACGGGGGGCATTTCGCTCTCCATCATCTCCGGAAGAAGATCCCCAGAAGACGAACTCTGTCGAGAAGGGCTACGATCTGAACTGCAAGACATACATCTCGGTTATTGTCCTCGGAGATGAAGCAGGATATATTTACTATAAAGTACTCTTGTTCACTTACAGCTCGGTGGAGGGCTGATTCCCTTGCGGGCACTGTGCGGTAAGGATGCCCTCCGGCATAGGGCCCCCTGGCGAAGGTTTTTTCCCTCGTTTGGAAACCTTTGTTCCCAAGTCTTCAGAAGCGGTCCTTTTCCTTCCTTTGGGAGAGGCAATTTCAGATTCTTCTCCCCGATTATCCTCCTTCGCAGAGACGCTAATTCCCCCGGCTTGGACATGTAATGCGTGAGGCCCACTTTCGGCTTCTTTATTCCTCCCTCTATCTTCCCCTGATGGCGCTTGATAAGGTGCGAGCTCAAGCATCCTGGCTAGTAAGGGATCCGGTGAGCCTTCGGGAAGGGGGGCCGAACACCTGATCATCTTCGCCTTTTTTATCCAGTCCTGGTCAAAGAGCGACTTTTCAAAATGATGTCATGATAAATAAAAAGACAGCGTGTTCGGTCGCAGAATTACTTACATGGGTATCTGGACGATTGCAGTTTAGACCCGCATCCTCGGTGGTGTCCGGACACTTTATTCATGATCCGAAGAATAATCCATACATCCCTTCGAGCGTTACGCCGAAGAATTGCTGAATAGTTCGCGGTCCTTCTGGGTTGAACTCCCACATACGGAGAGGACGACGTTGGCATGGCAGGACCCGACGAACTAGCATGACTTGCATTACCTTGACAAGGCTGACATCTCTCTTGAGGAGATCTCAGATGCGACTCTGCAGTGTCGGCACGTCATTAACCGGCCCCCAGTCCAGCCCCTTGTTGACCCATGACGCCAGTTGTGGCGGCGGGCCCGGACGGAAGGCGGGGGTAGCTGTCCACTTAGTACTTCGGGGAGCCGTGATGTAAAACCACTCCCGCTGCCATAAGTTGGACATCTACGGGAAGGAACCCTTTGGCCATGGAGCATCGGCGCCTTTGCTTATTATGGCACCTCCGCATTTTGTGTGTCACCCATTGATTATCTTCGGCTTCACATTGAAGGTCTTGAGCCATAAGCCGAAGTGTGGGGTGATGCAGAGGAAGGCCTCACATACGACGATGAACGACGAGATGTGAAGGATGGAATCCGGAGCCAGATCATGGAAATCGAGCCTGTAATAGAACATAAGCCCTCTAACAAAGGGATCGAGACTAAAGCCTAGCCCTCGGAGGAAGTGGGAAACAAATACGACACTCTCGTTGGGTTCGGGAGTGGGGATGACCTGCCCTTGAGCAGGCAGCCTGTGCGAGATTTCGGTGGTCAGATACCTGGCTTCTCTTAGCTTCTTGATGTCCTCCTCTGTGACAGAGGAGGCCATCCACCGGCCTTGAAGTTTGGATCCAGACATGATTGAAGGTCCGAAAGCGCTTAGCCTGAGCCTTGGGTATTGAAATTCAAGGTGGGGGAAGGCAAGGATCGAGCGCGAGAAGAAAAGGACAGGCCTTGGCCCCTTTATAAAAGGGGTGAATATCAAGCGTCCGCCGCGTGGCCGTTTGGAACTTGCCTAAAATTGAGGAGTCATACCCGCAGGCACGATTGGGTTGCCCATACCCGTATTGATGAGAATCCCGTTATAAGGGGACACGATCTCTGCTTCGACAACACGTGCCAAGAAAACCGCCTCGCAATATGTGCAGTAGCTGGTTGAGAAAAACGGTTTGAATAATGACCGGGCCATGGCATGATGTCACGTTATGAAAAGTTGTCAGCAGATTAGATTTGTGGAAATATTATACTCTCTACGGTGGTATGTGGAATTTATTTTACAGAGCCGAACACGATCCTCGTGTTCAAAATCTTCTATGGAGTATTCGGAGGAAGAACCCGCCTTGCAATGCCGAAGACAATCTGCGCGCCAGACTCATCGTCATTGAAACCTGGTTCAGGGGCTACTGAGGGAGTCCTGGATTAGGGGGTCCTCGGACAGCCGGACTATATCCTTTGGCCGGACTGTTGGACTATGAAGATACAAGATTGAAGACTTCGTCCCGTGTCCGGGTGGGACTCTCCTTGGCGTGGAAGGCAAGCTTGGTAATTCGGATATGTAGATCTCCTCCCTTGTAACCGACTCTGTGTAACCCTAGCCCCCTCTGGTGTCTATATAAACCGGAGGGTTTAGTCCATAGGACAACAACAATCATAATCATATGCTAGCTTCTAGGGTTTAGCCTCTACGATCTTGTGGTAGATCAACTCTTGTAATACTCTTATCATCAAGATCAATCAAGTAGGAAGTAGGGTATTACCTCCATCGAGAGGGCCCGAACCTGGGTAAACATTGTGTCCCCCGCCTCCTGTTACCATCCGCCTTAGACGCACAGTTCGGGACCCCCTACCCGAGATCCGCCGGTTTTGACACCGACAACGCGTAACTCCATCATGCCGCACATAACTACATCGCATGGCAACATGCGTGGCGCAACCACATGCATATGGGGCCCCCGACGTGATCGTGCGCATGCCCAACCACTGGCAGAGAGCGCACGGAGGGACGCGAGCAGAGCGCTCCGTGGTCGCCTGAAGGAAAAGCTGTCCGCAAGCCGAGCGCACCGACGGATGCGAGCAGAGCACGCCAATGGATGCGACAGAGCGCGCCGCGGCGCCTAACGGCGAGCACAGCACGCTGCGGCGCCTAACAGCGAGCAAAGCTTGCCGGGGGACGTGAGTAGAGGACGGCAGAGTGATACGTAGCACATAAGACGAACTGTGCGAGCGATGTTGGAGACATCAAGCACGAATCAAATTAGAGTTGCGTGTGCGATACGTGGCAGATAGTTGATCCATCAGAGCTGTTTGTGATGGAATAAGCCGTGTGTGTTGCGGGCAAATGCTTGCTGGTGTATAATCTTAAATTTAACCAAAAAAGTGTTAATGCATGTTACAAAAATTGTATAGTTGGAAACTATGTTCAAATACGACTCCAATGATATAATCTATGGCGACATGCATCCGTATTTTATTAGTTAAATCCTACTTATAAACCAGGATGGGGGTATAGTAGGTAATTAAATTGCAAACGTTTTTTATTAACTGTATGTGTACGTGTCCTCTCGTCCTCCTCTCGCACGTCTTGTCACCCCGCTGCCGCAGATGGCTTACAGCGCAAGCTTGCGCAGCGCGCGGGGGCGTTCTTTTGGCCAAATGGTGGCGCCAATGAATCGTCGGTGAGCCCGTTCCCACGCAACCTCGCAGGTTCCCGCGCAAGCTTCCCGCCCGTCTCGGTGAAATCCCCCAAAATCCCAATGCTTACCGGCCTGCTATAAAAACTGTCACGTCCGGCGAGTCTTGCGTCGCATTTTCCCCTCCCTCCCTGGAGCTTATCTCATCTGCTTCTCCCACAATCGCCAATGGCACCGGTCCGTCGTCGTCACTCAGCCAGTCCGCCATCATTAGAGGACAACTCCAGCTGGGAGGATACACCACGGCGGCGACGCAGTCCCCGATGTAGTGTAGTGCGCGTGGCGTCCCTGTTGGGTGTGCGCGGAACACCCACCACACACTCCGCCGCCGCTGCCCGTCGCCAGCTGTTGTCGGCCGCCGTTGTCGCCACACCATCGTCGAAAGCCAGGGCCATCTCCCGCTCTGCCGCCACGGCCTGAAGGCGGGAGGTGGCTATCGTGGCCACCACCCCACTGCTGGCCACCGTGGCCATCACTCGCTCCGCCACCGCGGCCCAAAGGCGGGAGGTGGTGGTCGTGGCCGCCACCCCATCGTCAGCCACCGTGGCCGCCAGCCCCCCGTCGACCGCCGGGATCATCACCCGCTCCGCCACCGCTGCCCGAAGGAGGGAGGCAGAGGTGGAGGCCCGCACGTGCGTCAGCGACCTTGCGCGCTACATCGAGTTCCTGCGGGAGGAGAAGGAGCGCCTCATCGAGCACGCAAAGAGCCTTACCGCAGCCGTGGCCGCAGCACACGCCGACGCAGAGGCGAGGAATCAGGAGATCTCCGAGCAGTCCGGCCGCTTCAAGAGGGATCGTCTAGAGCGGCAGTGGGCGTTTGAGCCGGCGAGCGTCGCTAAACATGCGGCAGCTGCAGGCACCGTATTGCATTTGTCCAGCTCATCGGTAGGCTCCTCCTCCTCCTCTGCCTCTTACTGAGCGCGCTCAGCAGAGGAGAGGCTGCCGGAAGTAGCACAAAGCCCCTCCGTGGTTGTAGTAGTATTTAGGGGCTATTTTGTTTAGTTCATCTGTCTATAGATGTGTGGTCGAACTGTACAACGTACTTAAAATTAGCTAGTATATATAGTTGAACTAGCTATTTCAGTACGTGGTTGGCAACAATTGGGGAGAAGTTTGGTCGGTTGAGCTGTCGAGTTGAACAGTTTGTATAAATTAAGAATGACTGCTTAATCTATGAATGAAATCTATGCTTAATTACTGAACTTTAGTTACAAAAATTACATAGTGCTAATGATTTCTAGCTGCATATTTTGACAAATCGCAGTGTTACAAGGATTGACAAATGGCAACGTTACTAGAACAACAAATGTAAATCTTTCTAGTTTGACAAATGGCAACATACCCAATATGACAGATGCAAATCTTACCAAATTGTTTGTACGTGGTTGCACACGGTTCATCCAAAACAACCGTTTGCATTGAAGGGATGCACAAATCATGCGCTGCTCTCACTTTGCATACGGGTGTTCTATCTAAATCGTTTGCGATCAAGAGCTGCACAAATCCTGCTCGACAGATTTTCTCTTGGCTTCCTGGGGAAGCTGTCGGTTTGCATACGGGTGTTCTAACTAAAACGTTTGCGATGAGTATTTTATATTTAAAAAGTGAATTAAACTGCGTCTTGGGCGCCATTAATGGAGAGGATGTGAGCAAGGCGGGCGGCCATGGAAGTCAAAGGGCTCGCTTCCTAGTGAGCCTGCACAGCGTACAACTCGCACGCTTCCCGGTGAGCCTGCGCACTCGAGGATAGCTTGCACGCCTCTCGGTCAGCCTGCGCACGGGACGGCGCTCGCACGCCTCCCGTTCAGTCAAGGTAAAGCAACTGTCCGCACGGCACCTCCTACAGCCATTAAAACTAAGACACGTGGTGTCACGTGAATGGTTAACAGAATTTTGGATTTACTATAATTTAAAAGCCAGGCATCTCAATGTTCTGCCGGCAATCAACGGTGCCCTGGTGTTTGAAATTCATTCCCATTTCTTGCATGGGACCTAAGCATGCACCCAAGGACACAGATTTGATTTTTCAACCAATTTATATGCACTGGAGCATGTGCATGTAGTTCAAATTTGAATTATGCACATAAATGCATTGAAAACTCAGTTAATGCATAAAAATGTCCAAACGAACCCCGAAAAATCACAAAACTTCACACAACACTCCTATTGTTCTATGATGACACTCAAAAAAAAATTGAAAGCAATAAGAGGCAATGGATATCGTTTCGTCCCCAAGGTGGGACGTTCCCTACCGAAAACCATCATGCTTGTTGTGAGAAGCTCCGGTTTGTGAGAAGCATATACCCAAACCTGTCCCAAATGGGACAAAATTTGTACTACGGCATGTTGATGCCGCTCCATGATAGCATGCCAAGTTTCATGAATTTCAGACGAGTTTTGAATTTACTAGAATTTAAAAACCAGGCATCTCAATGTTTTGCCAGCAATCAACGGTGCCCTGGTGTTTGAAATTCATTCCCATTTCTTGCATGGGACCTAAGCATGCACCCAAGGACACAGATTTGATTTTTCAACCAATTTAAATGCACTGGAGCATGTGCATGTAGTTCAAATTTGAATTATGCACATAAATGCATTCAAAACTCAGTTAATGCATAAAAATGTCCAAACGAACCCCAAAAATCACAAAAATTCACATAACACTCCTGTTGTTCTATGTTGACACGAGAAAAAAAAAATTGAAAGCAATAAGAGGCAATGGACATCGTTTCATCCACAAAGGTGGTACGTTCCTTACCGAAAACCATCATGCTTGTTGTGAGAAGCTCCGGATTGTGAGAAGCATAGACCCAAACCTGCCCCAAATGGGACAAAATTTGTACCACAACATGTTGATGCCGCTCCATGATAGCGTGGCAAGTTTCATGAATTTCAGACGAGTTTTGGATTTATTAGAATTTAAAAACCAGGCATCTCAATGTTTTGCCGGCAATCAACGGTGCCCCGGTGTTTGAAATTCATTCCCATTTCTTGCATGGGACCTAAGCATGCACCCAAGGACACATATTTGATTTTTCAACCAATTCATATGCACTGGAGAATGTGCAAGTAGTTTAAATTTGAATTATGCACATAAAATGCCTGGAAAACCCAGTTAATGTATACAAATTTCCAAACGAACCCCGAAAAATTCTAAAATTGAACACAACACTCTTGTTGTTCTATGTTGACACTTGATTTTTTTTTAAAGCAATAAGAGGCAACGGATATCGTTTCGTCCCCAAAGGTGGCATGTTCCCTACCGAAATCATCACGCTTGTTGTGAGAAGCTTATACCCAAACCTGCCGCAAATGGGACAAATTTTTTACCACGGCATGTTGATGCTGCTACATGATAGCATGCCAAGTTTCATGAATTTCAGACGAGTTTTGGATTTACTAGAATTTAAAAACCAGGTATCTCAATGTTTGCCGCCGAGTGACGGTGGCAAGGTGTTTGAAATTCATTCCCATTTCTTACATGGGACCTAAGCATGCAACCAAGGACACATATTTGATTTTTCAATAAGTTTATATGCACTGGAGCATGTGCATGTAGTTCAAATTTGAATTATGCACATAAAATGCCTGGAAACCCAGTTAATGTATAAAAATGTACAAACGAACCCTGAATAATTCCAATTTTTTTGACGACACACCTATAGTTGCATGTTCACTGCAGATAAAAGTTCTAACAATTCAAACACCATCCTTTGTAGCTATGACCCCATTACGTAAATCAAATGATCAAGACGATAAATCAAGTAGATCTCACACAATTTATTATCACCAACCGTGTGAGATGCATCACAAAATATCTTGGAGCACCGCCAGTGTATAGTACGCCCATGGCTTACGAGAGAAGGTGTGTCGGCTATAGCCCACAGCTGGCGTGTCAAGCACACTAGCTCACTCCCCAAATATCACTTCATTGTTCATTCGTCGCCGGTGAAAGATGGGGACGTGGACCCATGTCGTGAGGGCAACTTCGGCGGCCCACTCCAATGAGAGCGCGGCCGCAGCCGCCACGCGCGTGCTAACAAGCTTCGTGAGGGCGATCGCGGTGGGCGTCTGATACGTCCATTTTGCATCATGCTTTTATATCGATATTTATTGCAATATGGGTTGTTATTACACGTTATGTCACAATACTTATGCCTATTCTCTCTTATTTTACAAGGTTTACATAAGGAGGGAGAATACCGGCGGCTGGGATTCTAGGCTGGAAAAGGAGCAAATATTAGAGACTTATTCTGCACAACTCCAAAAGTCCTGAAACTCCACGAAAGTCATTTTTGGAAATAATAAAAAATATTGAGTGGAAGAAGTACGTCAGAGGGGGCCCCACCTGGCCACGAGCGTGGGGGCGCGCCCTACCCCAGAGGGCGCGCCCCCCTGCCTCGTGGGCCCCCTGTTGGCTCTCCGGTGGCCATCTTCTGCTATATGAAGTCTTTCATCGAGGGAAAAATCATAAGCAACCTTTCGGGACGAGACTCCGCCGCCACGAGGCGGAACCAATCTAGGGCTCCGACAGAGCTGTTCTGCCGGGGACACTTCCCTTCGGGAGGGGGAAATCATCGCCATCATCATCACAAACGCTCCTCTCATCGGGAGAGGGCAATCTCCATCAACATCTTCACCAGCACCATCTCCTCTCAAAACCCTATTTCATCTCTTGTATCCAATTTTTGTCTCCAAGTCCGAGATTGGTACTAGTAGGTTGCTAGTAGTGTTGATTACTCCTTGTAGTTGATGCTAGTTGGTTTATTTGGTGGAAGATCATATGTTCAGATCCTATATGCATATTAATACCCCTCTGATTATGAACATGAATATTCTTTGTAAGTAGTTACTTTGTTCCTGAGGACACGGGAGAAGTCTTGCTGTTAGTAGTCATGTGAATTTGGTATTCGTTCGATATTTTGATGAGATGTATGTTGTCTATCCTCTAGTGGGGTTATGTGAACGTCGACTACATAACACTTCACCATTATTTGGGCCTAGAGGAAGGCATTGTGAAGTAATAAGTAGATGATGGGTTGCTAGAGTGACAGAAGTTTAAACCCTAGTTTATGCGTTGCTTCGTAAGGGGCTGATTTGGATCCATATGTTTCATGCTATGGTTAGGTTTACCTTAATACTTTTGTTGTAGTTGCGGATGCTTGCAATAGAGGTTAATCATAAGTGGGATGCTTGTTCAAGTAAGAACAGCACCCAAGCACCGGTCCACCTACATATCAAATTATCAAAGTACCGAACGCGAATCATATGAACGTGATGAAAACTAGCTTGACGATAATTCCCATGTGTCCTCGGGAGCGCTTTTCTCTATATAAGATTTTGGCCAGGCTTGTCCTTTGCTACAAAAAGGATTGGGCCACCTTGCTGCACTTTATTTACTTTTGTTACTTGTTGCTCATTACAAATTATCTTATCACAAAACTATCTATTACCACTTATTTCAGTACTTGCAGAGAGTACCTTGCTGAAAACCGCTTATCATTTCCTTCTGCTCCTCGTTGGGTTCGACACTCTTACTTATTGAAAGGACTACGATAGATCCCCTATACTTGTGGGTCATCAAGACTCTTTTCTGGCGCCGTTGCCGGGGAGTGAAGCGCCTTTGGTAGGTGGAATTTGGTCAGGAAAAATTTATATAGTGTGCTGAAATTTACTGTCACTTATTACTATGGAAAGTAATCCTTTGAGGGGCTTGTTCGGGGTATCTTCACCCCGACCAGTAGAGCAAAGAGTTGCTCCTCAACCTACTGAACCTACTGAAAATGAAAATGTTGCCTTTGAAGTTCCTTCGGGTATGTTAGAAAAACTGCTAGCTAATCCTTTTGCAGGAGATGGAACAAAGCATCCTGATGAGCATCTAATCTATGTGGATGAAGTTTGTGGATTATTTAAGCTTGCAGGTATACCCGATGATGTTGTTAAGAAGAAGGTCTTCCCTTTATCTTTGGAGGGAGATGCATCTACATGGTATAGTCTATGTGATGATACGGGATCATGGAACTATAAACGATTGAAATTGGAATTTCATCAGAAATTTTATCCTATGCATCTTGTTCATCGTGATCACAATTATATATATAATTTTTGGCCTCGCGAAGGAGAAAGCATCGCTCAAGGTTGGGGGAGGCTTAGATCAATGTTATATTCATGCCCCAATCATGAGCTCTCAAGAGAAATAATTGTTCAAAGTTTTTATGCTCGGCTTTCTAGTAATAATCAATCCATGCTCGATACTTCTTGTGCTGGCTCTTTTATGATGAAGACTATTGAATTCAAATGGAATTTATTGGATAGAATTAAATGCAAGTCTGAAGATTGGGATCTCGACGAAGGTAAGGAGTTAGGTATGACACCTAAGTTTGATTGTGTTAAATCTTTTATGGATACTGATGTTTTCCGTAAATTTAGCACTAAATATGGACTTGACTCTGAGATAGTAGCTTCTTTCTGTGAATCCTTTGCTACTTATGTTGATCTCCCCAAGGAGAAGTGGTTTAAATATCATCCTCCCATAGAAGTAAAAGTAGCTGCACCTATTAAAGTTGAAGAAAAGACTATCACTTATAATGATCCTGTTGTCCCTACTTCTTATGTTGAGAAACCACCTTTTCCTGTCAGGATAAAAGATCATGCTAAAGCTTCAACTGTGGTTCGTAAAAGCAATATTAGAACTTATACACCTTCTGAGCAAGTTAAAGTTGAACCTAATATTTCTATTGTTAAAGATCTCTTGGCTGATAATATTGATGGGCATGTTATTTATTTCTGTGGTGAAACTGCTAGAATTGCCAAACCTTGTGCTAAAGATAAACATAGACATGTGGTAGGCATGCCTATTATTTCTGTTAAAATAGGAGATCATTGTTATCATGGCTTATGTGATATGGGTGCTAGTGCTAGTGCCATACCTATTGGCTTATACAATGAAATTAAGCACGATATTGCACCTACTGAGTTAGAAGATATTGATGTTACAATTAAACTTGCCAATAGAGATACTATTTCATCGACGGGAATTGTTAGAGATGTTGAAGTCTTGTGTGGGAAAACTAATTATCCTACTGATTTTCTTGTTCTTGGTTCCCCACAAGATAGCTTTTGTCCCATTATATTTGGTAGACCCTTCTTGAACACCGTTAATGCCTGGATAGATTGCGAAAAGGATGTTGTTACTATTGGTTTGGGTGATATGTCTCATGAGTTTAATTTCTCTAAATTTAGTAGACAACACCGTGAAGAAGAATTGCCTAGTAAGGATGAAATTACTGGTCTTGCTTCTATTGCCGTACCTCCTAGTGATCCTTTAGAACAATATTTGCTAGACCATGGAAATGATATGTTTATGAATGAAAGAAGGGAAATAGATGAAGTATTCTTTAAACAGGAACCTATCCTGAAACACAATTTGCCTGTTGAAATCCTAGGGGATCCTCCTCCACCCAAGGGTGATCCCGTGTTTGAGATCAAACCTTTACCTGATACTCTCAAATATGCTTATCTCGATGAGAAAAAGATATATCCTGTTATTATTAGTGCTAACCTTTCAGAGCATGAAGAAGAAAGTCTATTGAAAACTCTGAAGAAGCACCGTGCTGCTATTGGATATACTCTTGATGATCTTAAGGGCATTAGTCCCACTCTATGTCAACATCAAATAAATTTGGAAGAAGATGCCAAACCGGTTCGTGATCATCAACGAAGGTGAATCCTAAGATGAAAGAAGTGGTAAGAAAGGAAATACTAAAGCTCCTTGAGGCAGGTATAATTTATCCCGTTGCTGATAGTCAGTGGGTAAGTCCTGTCCATTGTGTCCCTAAGAAGGGAGGTATTACCGTCATTCCTAATGATAAAGATGAATTGATTCCGCAAAGAATTATTACAGGTTATAGGATGGTAATTGATTTCCGCAAATTAAATAAGGCTACTAAGAAAGATCATTACCCCTTACCTTTTATCGATCAAATGCTAGAAAGATTATCCAAACATACACATTATTGCTTTCTAGATGGTTATTCTGGTTTCTCTCAAATACCTGTGTCAGCTAATGATCAATCAAAAACTACTTTTACTTGCCCTTTTGATACCTTTGCTTATAGACGTATGCCTTTTGGTTTATGTAATGCACCTGCTACCTTTCAAAGATGCATGATGGCTATATTCTCTGACTTTTGTGAAAAGATTTGTGAGGTTTTCATGGACGACTTTTCCGTCTATGGATCCTCTTTTGATGATTGCTTGAGCAACCTTGATCGAGTTTTGCAGAGATGTGAGGAAACTAATCTTGTCTTGAATTGGGAAAAGTGCCACTTTATGGTTAATGAAGGTATTGTCTTGGGGCATAAAGTTTCTGAAAGAGGTATTGGAGTTGATAAAGCTAAAGTTGATGCTATTGAGAAGATGACATGTCCCAAGGACATCAAAGGTATAAGAAGTTTCCTTGATCACGCCGGATTTTATAGGAGGTTCATCAAGGACTTCTCAAAAATTTCTCCGCCTTTGACTAATTTATTACAAAAAGATATACCATTTGTCTTTGATGATGATTGTGTAGAAGCATTTGAAATACTTAAGAAAGCATTGATCTCTGCACCTATTGTTCAGCCACCTGATTGGAATTTACCCTTTGAAATTATGTGTGATGCTAGTGATTATGCAATAGGTGCTGTTCTAGGGCAAAGAGTTGATAAGAAATTAAATGTTATTCAATATGCTAGTAAAACTCTAGACAATTCTCAAAGAAATTATGCTACCACTGAAAAAGAATTCTTAGCAGTTGTATTTGCTTGTGATAAGTTCAGACCTTATATTGTTGATTCTAAAGTAACTATTCACACGGATCATGCTGCTATTAAATATCTTATGGAAAAGAAAGATGCTAAACCTAGACTTATTAGATGGGTTCTCTTGCTACAAGAATTTGATTTGCATATTTTTGATAGAAAGGGAGCTGAGAACCCCGTTGCAGACAACTTGTCTAGGTTAGAAAATGTTCTTGATGACCCACTACCTATTGATGATAGCTTTCCTGGTGAGCAATTAAATGTTATAAATGCCTCTCGTATTACTCCATGGTATGCTGATTATGCTAATTACATCGTTGCTAAATTTATACCACCTAGTTTCACATACCAGCAAAAGAAAAAGTTTTTCTATGATTTGAGACATTACTTTTGGGATGACCCACATCTTTATAAAGAAGGAGTAGATGGTGTTATTAGACGTTGTGTACCTGAGCATGAACAGGAACAGATCCTACGTAAGTGTCACTCTGAGGCTTATGGAGGGCACCACGCTGGAGATAGAACTGCACATAAGGTATTGCAATCTGGTTTTTATTGGCCTACTCTCTTCAAGGATGCCCGTAAGTTTGTCTTACCTAGTGATGAATGTCAAAGAATTGGTAATATTAGTAGACGTCAAGAAATGCCTATGAATTATTCACTTGTTATTGAACCATTCGATGTTTGGGGCTTTGATTATATGGGACCTTTTCCTGCCTCTAATGGATACACACATATTTTAGTTGCTGTTGATTACGTTAGTAAGTGGGTAGAATCTATTCCAACTAGTAGTGCTGATCATAACACTTCTATTAAAATGCTTAAAGAAGTTATTTTCCCGAGGTTTGGAGTCCCTAGATATTTAATGACTGATGGTGGTTCACACTTTATTCATGGTGCTTTTCGTAAAATGCTTGCTAAGTATGATGTTAATCATAGAATTGCATCTCCTTATCACCCACGGTCTAGTGGTCAAGTAGAAGTTGAGTAATAGAGAGCTAAAATTAATTTTGCAAAAGACTGTTAATAGATCTAGAAAGAATTGGTCCAAGAAACTTGATGATGCATTATGGGCCTATAGAACTGCATATAAAAATCCTATGGGTATGTCTCCGTATAAAATGGTTTATGGAAAAGCATGTCACTTACCTCTCGAACTAGAACATAAGGACATAAGGCTTATTGGGCTATTAAAGAGCTCAATTATGATTTCAAACTTGCCGGTGAGAAGAGGTTATTTGACATTAGCTCACTTGATGAATGGAGAACCCAAGCTTATGAAAATGCCAAGTTATTTAAAGAAAAAGTTAAAAGATGGCATGGCAAAAGGATACGAAAGCGTGAGTTTAATGTAGGTGATTATGTATTACTATACAACTCTCATTTAAGATTTTTTGCAGGAAAACTTCTCTCTAAATGGGAAGGCCCTTACGTTATCGAGGAGGTCTATCGTTCCGGTGCCATAAAAATCAACAACTTCGAAGGCACAAATCCGAAGGTGGTGAACGGTCAAAGAATTAAACATTATATCTCAGGTAATCCTATAAATGTTGAAACCAATGTTAATGAAACTGTAACCCTGGAGGAATACATAAGGGACACTTTCCGGAACGTTCTAGACTCCGAAAAGGAATAGGTATGTGGTACGGTAAGTAAACCGACTCCAGGATTCGGAAGGAGAAAGCTATGTGGATGATTACCTTGCAGATCCTAAGGTCTATGGAGATGTGGAGCATTGTGGTTGGACTATGGAGGAAGAAGAGGACTATGAACCCAAGGGGAAGGAGGAAACGAGCTCAGATGAAGATGAAGCCCCATTACCTCAACCTGGGGACATGCATGTGGAGTTCAAAAAGTCAAGCCTCCCTGATAGAGCAAAGAGATTTAAGATCGAGTTTATCCCTTTTCGTCTCTTGCAGGAAAACAAGCAGGAATTATGCAAAAAGATATTAAGCCTGGAGCAGGAGATTGATGGCTTGAGGGATCAAAATTCTGTCCTCCAGCGCAAATTAAGGAAGAAGACTACGCCATCAACAACAACTCCACCGTCACAAAAGCAGGAGACATAATCACATGGGTATGGGCACTCCGCTTGGCAACTGCCAAGCTTGGGGGAGGTGCCTCGGTATCGTACCACAAGCACACTCCTCTCTTTACCGTTTTTCTCAGTTCGATCCTATTAGTAGTATCCTGATCTAGTAGAATAAAAGTTTTTGGTATGGTCTAGTTTTGAGTTTTGCTTTATGATCTCTCTATGTAATCGAGTCCGTGAGCTATATAATAAAGATTAGTGTTGAGTCAAGGGCTTGATTATTTTGCCATGATCTTGAGTGATTAAAAGAAAAGAGAAAAAGAATAAAAAAGAAACAAAGAGTTCATATTGATCTTATTGAGAGTAATGACTTCACATAGAAAGAGTATGATGATTAAAAATTGTTGAGAGTTGACAAGCATAGCTTTGGTCCTCGTTGCAATTAATAGGAAGTTATAAGGAAAGAGAGGTTTCACATATAAATATACTATCATAGACATCTTTTATGATTGGGAGCACTCATTAAAATATGACATGCTAAAGAGTTGATGTTGGACAAGGAAGACAACGTAATGGGTTATGTTTTCTTATATCTAAGATAAAGTATATTGTCATGGATCATCCAACATGTTGAGCTTGCCTTTCCCCCTCATGCTAGCCAAATTCTTAGCACCAAGTAGAGATACTACTTGTGCTTCCAAAAACCGTTAAACCAGTTTTGCCATGAGAGTCCACCATATCTACCTATGGATTGAGTAAGATCCTTCAAGTAAGTTGTCATCGGTGCAAGCAATAAAAATTGCTCTCTAAATATGTATGATTGATTGGTGTGGAGGAAATAAGCTTTATACGATCTTGTGATGTGGAAGAAATAAAAGCGACGGACTGCATAATAAAGGTTCATATCACAAGGGGCAATATAAAGTGACGTTCTTTCGCATTAAGATTTTGTGCATCCAACCCTGAAAGCGCATGGCAACCTCTGCTTCCCTCTGCGAAGGGCCTATCTTTTATTATTATCTTCTACCTTATGCAAGAGTCATGGTGATCTTCACCTTTCCTTTTTACATTTAATCCTTTGGCAAGCACAGGGTGTTGGAAAGATCCTGATACATATATCTAATTGGATATGGGTTAGCATGAATTATTATTGTTGACATTACCCTTGAGGTAAAAGGTTGGGAGGCGAAACTACAAGCCCCTATCTTTCTCTGTGTCCGATTAAAAATCTGTAACCACAAGTATTGCGTGAGTGTTAGCAATTATGAAAGACTAAATGATAGTTGAGTATGTGGACTTGCTAGAAAGCTCTGACATAGACTCTTTCTGATGTTATGATAAATTGCAATTGCTTCAATGACTGAGATTATAGTTTGTTGGTTCTCAATAAAGTTTTGGATTCATACTTGGCATTGTGAATAGATTATTACTTGAGCATAAGAAATCATATGACAATACCCATATATGTTGCTGTTATGAGAATAATCATGATGCCCTCATGTCCGTATTTTATTTTATCTACACCTCTACCTCTAAACATGAGGACATATTTATCGTTATCGGCTTTCGCTTGAGGACAAGCGAGGTCTAAGCTTGGGGGAGTTGATACGTCCATTTTGCATCATGCTTTTATATCGATATTTATTGCAATATGGGCTGTTATTACACGTTATGCCACAATACTTATGCCTATTCTCTCTTATTTTACAAGGTTTACATAAGGAGGGAGAATGCCGACGGCTGGGATTCTGGGCTGGAAAAGGAGCAAATATTAGAGACCTATTCTGCACAACTCCAAAAGCCCTGAAACTCCACGAAAGTCATTTTTGGAAATAATAAAAAATATTGAGCGGAAGAAGTACGTCAGAGGGGGCCCCACCTAGCCACGAGGGTGGGGGCGCGCCCTACCCCCCAGGGCGCGCCCCCTGCCTCGTGGGCCCCCTGTTGGCTCTCCGGTGGCCATCTTCTGCTATATGAAGTCTTTCGTCGAGGGAAAAATCATAAGCAACCTTTCGGGACGAGACTCCGCCGCCACGAGGCGGAACCTTGACGAAACCAATCTAGGGCTCCGGCAGAGCTGTTCTGCCGGGGACACTTCCCTCCGGGAGGGGAAAATCATCGCCATCATCATCACCAACGCTCCTCTCATCGGGAGAGTGCAATCTCCATCAACATCTTCACCAGCACCATCTCCGCTCAAAACCCTACAGTTCATCTCTTGTATCCAATTCTTGTCTCCAAGTCCGGGATTGGTACTAGTAGGTTGCTAGTAGTGTTGATTACTCCTTGTAGTTGATGCTAGTTGGTTTATTTGGTGGAAGATCATATGGTCAGATCCTATATGCATATTAATACCCCTCTGATTATGAACATGAATATGCTTTGTGAGTAGTTACGTTTGTTCCTGAGGACACGGGAGAAGTCTTGCTATTAGTAGTCATGTGAATTTGGTATTCGTTCGATATATTGATGAGATGTATGTTGTCTATCCTCTAGTGGGGTTATGTGAACGTCGACTACATAACACTTCACCATTATTTGGGCCTAGAGGAAGGCATTGGGAAGTAATAAGTAGATGATGGGTTGCTAGAGTGACAGAAGCTTAAACCCTAGTTTATGCGTTGCTTCGTAAGGGGCTGATTTGGATCCATATGTTTCATGCTATGGTTAGGTTTACCTTAATACTTTTGTTGTAGTTGCGGATGCTTGCAATAGAGGTTAATCATAAGTGGGATGCTTGTTCAAGTAAGAACAGCACCCAAGCACCGGTCCACCCACATATCAAATTATCAAAGTACCGAATGCGAATCATATGAATGTGATGAAAACTAGCTTGACGATAATTCCCATGTGTCCTCGGGAGCGCTTTTCTCTATATAAGATTTTGTCCAGGCTTGTCCTTTGCTACAAAAAGGATTGGGCCACCTTGCTGCACTTTATTTACTTTTGTGACTTGTTGCTCGTTACAAATTATCTTATCACAATACTATCTATGACCACTTATTTCAGTACTTGCAGAGAGTACCTTGCTGAAAACCGCTTATCATTTCCTTCTGCTCCTCGTTGGGTTCGACACTCTTACTTATTGAAAGGACTACGATAGATCCCCTATACTTGTGGGTCATCAAGACTCTTTTCTTGACCGCTGTCTAGTGATCCACTCCTGGATTACTTTGGTACCTCCCTGCTAAACTAATAGCAAGGCACACATCAGGTCTGGTACACAACATTGCATACATGATAGAGCCTATGGCTGAAGCATAGGGAACATCTTCCATTTTCTCTCTATCTTCTGCAGTGGTCGGGCATTGAGTCTTACTCAACTTCACACCTTGTAACACAGGCAAGAACCCTTTCTTTGCTTGATCCATTTTGAACTTCTTCAAGACTTTGTCAAGGTATGTGCTTTGTGAAAGTCCTATTAAGCGTCTTGGTCTATATCTATAGATCTTGATGCCCAATATATAAGCAGCTTCACCGAGGTCCTTCATTGAAAAACTCTTATTCAAATATCCCTTTATGCTATCCAGAAATTCTATATCATTTCCGATCAATAATATGTCATCCACATATAATATCAGAAATGCTACAAAGCTCCCACTCACTTTCTTGTAAATACAGGCTTCTCCAAAAGTCTGTATAAAACCATATGCTTTGATCACACTATCAAAACATTTATTCCAACTCCGAGAGGCTTGCACCAATCCATAAATGGATCGCTGGAGCTTGCACACTTTGTTAGCTCCCTTTGGATCGACAAAACCTTCTGGTTGCATCATATACAACTCTTCTTCCAGAAATCCATTCAGGAATGCAGTTTTGACATCCATTGCCAAATTTCATAATCATAAAATGCGGCAATTGCTAAGATGATTCGGACAGACTTAAGCATCGCTACAGCTGAGAAGGTCTCATCGTAGTCAATCCCTTGAACTTGTGGAAAAACTTTTGCAACAAGTCGAGCTTTATAGACAGTAACATTACCGTCAGCGTCAGTCTTCTTCATGAAGATCCACTTATTCTCGGTGGCTTGCCGATCATCGGGCAAGTCAACCAAAGTCCACACTTTGTTCTCATACATGGATCCCATCTCAGATTTCATGGCCTCAAGCCATTTTGCGGAATCTGGGCTCACCATCGCTTCTTCCTAGTTCGTAGGTTCGTCATGGTCTAGTAACATAACCTCCAGAACAGGATTACCGTACCACTCTGGTGCGGATCTTACTCTGGTTGACCTACGAGGTTCAGTAACAACTTGATCTGAAGTTTCATGATCATCATCATTAATTTCCTCACTAATTGGTGTAGATGTCACAGGAACCGGTTTCTGTGATGAACTACTTTCCAATAAGGGAGCAGGTACTGTTACCTCATCAAGTTCTACTTTCCTCCCACTCACTTCTTCCGAGAGAAACTCCTTCTCTAGAAAGGATCCATTCTTGGCAACAAATGTCTTGCCTTCAGATCTGTGATAGAAGGTGTACCCAACAGTTTCCTTTGGGTATCCTATGAAGACACATTTCTCCGACTTGGGTTCGAGCTTATCAGGTTGAAGCTTTTTCACATAAGCATCGCAGCCCCAAACTTTAAGAAACGATAACTTTGGTTTCTTGCTAAACCACAGTTCATAAGGCGTCGTCTCAACGGATTTTGATGGTGCCCTATTTAACATGAATGCGTCCGTCTCTAAAGCATAACCCCAAAACGATAGCGGTAAATCAGTAAGAGACATCATAGATCACACCATATCTAGTAAAGTACGATTACGACGTTCGGACACACCATTACGCTGTGGTGTTCCAGGTGGCGTGAGTTGCGAAACTATTCCGCATTGTTTCAAATGTAGACCAAACTCGTAACTCAAATATTCTCCTCCACGATCAGATCGTAGAAACTTTATTTTCTTGTTATGATGATTTTCAACTTCACTCTGAAATTCTTTGAACTTTTCAAATGTTTCAGACTTATGTTTCATTAAGTAGATATACCCATATCTGCTTAAATCATCTGTGAAGGTGAGAAAATAACGAGACCCGCTGCGAGCCTCAACATTCATTGGACCACACACATGAGTATGTATGATCTCCAATAAATCAGTTGCTCGCTCCATAGTTCCGGAGAACGGCGTTTTAGTCATCTTGCCCATGAGGCATGGTTCGCAAGTACCAAGTGATTCATAATCAAGTGATTCCAAAAGTCCATCAGTATGGAGTTCCTTCATACGCTTTACACCAATATGACCCAAATGGAAGTGCCACAAATAAGTTGCACTATCATTATCAACTCTGCATCTTTTGGCTTCAACATTATGAATATGTGTATCACTACTATCGAGATTCATCAAGAATAGACCACTCTTCAAGGGTGCATGACCATAAAAGATATTACTCATATAAATAGAACAACCATTATTCTCTGATTTAAATGAATAACCGTCTCGCATCAAACAAGATCCAGATATAATGTTCATGCTCAAAGCTGGCACCAAATAACAATTATTTAGGTCTAATACTAATCCCGAAGGTAGATGTAGAGGTAGCGTGCCGACGGCGATCACATCGACTTTGGAACCGTTTCCCACGCGCATCGTCACCTCGTCCTTAGCCAGTGTCCGCTTAATCCGTAGTCCCTGTTTCGAGTTGCAAATATTAGCAACAGAACCAGTATCAAATACCCAGGTGCTACTGCGAGCTCTAGTAAGGTACATGATACGTCCATTTTGCATCATGCTTTTGTATCGATATTTATTGCATTTTGGGCTGTTATTACACATTATGTCACAATACTTATGCCTATTCTCTCTTATTTTACAAGGTTTACATAAGGAGGGAGAATGCCGGCAGCTGGAATTCTGGGCTGGAAAAGGAGCAAATATTAGAGACCTATTCTGCACAACTCCAAAAGTCCTGAAACTCCACGAAAGTTATTTTTGGAAATAATAAAAAATACTGAGAGGAAGAAATACCAGAGGGGGCCCACACCCTAGCCACGAGGGTGGGGGCGCGCCCCCCTGCCTCATGGGCCCCCTGTTGGCCCTCCGGTGCTCATCTTCTACTATATGAAGTCATTCGTCCGAAGAAAAATCATAAGCAAGCTTTCGGGACGAGACACCGCCGCCACGAGGCGGAACCTTGGCGGAACCAATCTAGGGCTCCGGCGGAGCTGTTCTGCCGGGGACACTTCCCTCCGGGAGGGGGAAATCATCGCCATTTTCATCACCAACGGTCCTCTCATCAGGAGAGGGCCAATCTCCATCAACATCTTCACTAGCACCATCTCATCTAAAACCCTAGTTCATCTCTTGTATCCAATTCTTGTCTCTAAGTCTGGGATTGGTACCTGTAGGTTGCTAGTAGTGTTGATTACTCCTTGTAGTTGATGCTAGTTGGTTTATTTGGTGGAAGATCATATGTTCAGATCCTATATGCGTATTAATACCCCTCTGATTATGAACATGAATATGCTTTGTGAGTAGTTACGTTTGTTTCTGAGGACATGGGAGAAGCCTTGCTATTAGTAGTCATGTGAATTTGGTATTCGTTCGATATTTTGATGAGATGTATGTTGTCTCTCCTCTAGTGGTGTTATGTGAACGTTGACTACATAACACTTCACCATCGTTTGGGCCTAGAGGAAGGCATTGGGAAGTAATAAGTAGATGATGGGTTGCTAGAGTGACAGAAGCTTAAACCCTAGTTTATGCGTTGCTTCGTAAGGGGCTGATTTGGATCCATATGTTTCATGTTATGGTTAGGTTTACCTTAATACTTCTTTTGTAGTTGCGGATGCTTGCAATAGGAGTTAATCATAAGTGGGATGCTTGTCCAAGTAAGGACAACACCCAAGCACCGGTCCACCCACATATCAAATTATCAAAGTACCGAACGCGAATCATATGAACGTGATGAAAACTAGCTTGACGATAATTCCCATGTGTCCTCGGGAGCGCTTTTCTCTATATAAGAGTTTGTCCAGGCTTGTCCTTTGCTACAAAAAGGATTGGGCCACCTTGCTGCACTTTATTTACTTTTGTTACTTGTTGCTCGTTACAAATTATCCTATCACAAAACTATCTGTTACCTATAATTTCAGTGCTTGCAGAGAATACCTTGCTGAAAACCGCTTATCATTTCCTTCTGCTCCTCGTTGGGTTCGACACTCTTACTTATCGAAAGGACTACGATAGATCCCCTATACTTGTGGGCCATCAGCGTCCGGGCAGCCAAGGCAGCCCAAACGGCCACTGTTGCTTCTCAGGCGGCGGCAGCAGCGTCTGCCTCGGGGATAGCAACTGGCGAGAGCGGCACATCAGCTGTCCGTTCCGCAGTGGCGGCCTTAGCCCTGTTGGAGGCCGCCCACTACCATGTCGAGGCCATCCATGCCCAGGTCGTGGTGGTCACCGCACAAATCGAATGAAGCTTCTCCGACAACGGCCGGCAACCCACGGCCGAAGAGCTGGCAATTGCCGAGAGAGTTCGAACAGCCGTCCGTTCCTGCGCGGCATACCTTGCCACGACAGAGCCCGCGAGAGCCCAGATCGCGGCCGCCCACACCCAGCTCGTGGCGGCCTATTCCAAAGATATGGCGGACACGGATGGCGACATGCTTGCCGAGTATGGTGCAATTGATGCCATGGAGCCCCTTCCCCAGCAGATCGTCGGGCGCGAACTGGACTTGGAGGCGACGGCGGAGATCGACGAGCACCAGCCGTAGTAGTACTCTTTGTTTTATTTAAATAAGAGTGCCGGTCTTTAATTTGTTAGATTAATGTTTACGTCAGCTAGCTCTGTTTAATTGCTGAACTTGCTCGATTAAGAAGTTAGTCTCCTTTGTGTACCCAAATTATGCAATGACGTGGATGACCAATGTAACCAGGGAAATTCGAGCCAAATTTTTTGAAGTTCAAACTCAACACACATGGGTTAAGCTATCTGAATCACTTGTGATGTTCACATATCGTATACAGTTCTGAATAAGGGACCGTGCCTGATGACACTTTGCGTGCCAGTTTTTTGGCTGAAGCGATTCCAATTTTTTGGCTTCCGCGGAAATATCTACCTCCCCGCCCCCGCCCCCTCCCCCTTACCAAAAGCCACATTTCCCCTCTTTCCGCCTTCCTTTCCAAGTTGAAACCTTCACTCCTTGCTTGTAGCACCGCTGCCTCCTCGTCGGCGACCCTCCTTCATGCTCCTCGGCCTCGCCTATCCAGGCAGGTAATCCACACCCGACCCCCATCCTCCTCCTCCTTCCACATCCCACATGCCCCTACCGCTGACGCGAGCGCGACACCTTCCACCCAAATCACCGACCCCTGCACCAAATAAGCGGCGACCTAAGCCATGGTGCACGTAGTATAGCCAGGACCTCAAGGAGCATTTGGCAGCGGAGAAGCAAATCGCGGTCGCACGCATGAATGAGGTCGCGATGGCTACCATTCGTGCTGACCCCCAGATCTTGAAGGAGCAACTTGCCATTTGCTAGCTTCGTCGGTTAAGCATGCTCGGTTTACCCGTTGCATGTGCTGCTCCTGCCTTTCCTTCACAAATTCTAGTGAATTGTGCTATCTAATTTTACCATGCAATCTGTTGCTCTAGTGTATATGTTCTATATGTCGTGCAGTGTGGTGCTCACTTATTAACTATTTTGTTAATTAGTTGTCGTCTTCAGTTAACTGTTTGGTTCAATTCTGCAAATGTGATGTTCAATTCTTCAGGCTGCAATTTTGTATTGTCTTCCATGTGAGAAATAAATCGAATTTATCTTTACAAAATTGTGGGTGCAATATGTTATTGTATACCATGTGAGGAGTAAATTGAATTTGGCTGTAGTAAATACATGAAAAACAAATACAATTGCTACAATTGGCTGTAGTTAACTGTTTGGTTAACTGTCTGATCTTCCATTAGGAGTATGTTATATTGTGCAATGTGGTGCTCAGTTAATGTTTGGTTCATTTGTTGTGGTGTTTAGTTAACTGCTTGGTTCAATTATGCAATGCGATGTCCAATTGTCGTGGGTAGAATTTTGTATTGTTGTGCATGTGAGGAATAAATCGAATTTGGCTGCACTTAATACATGAGAAACATATACAAGTGCTATATTTCCTAGTTCTTAATCATGCTTGGTTTGGGTAAATGGGTTTTCTGTGTGGCTTGAATTAATCTGATGAATCTGCAATGTGCTTATTTTTCATCAACATATTTTACTGATAGCATGCGAACCCTTACTTAACCTAATGACTAACTACCTTATATGTGTTGCATGGAAACAATGGGAAGCACTGAGGTTTACAATCGAGGTTAGCACGTGCATGGTCCGTTCTCTAATAGCACATTATTGTGCAATTGCAGGAACCATTCTAATATTTTGGTTTTTAACAGTTTGGTCTTGCACATGTAGGTCCTGCTGTCAGAGGTTTTGACCCACTGTTTGACCCTTTTTGCATATGGGGAAATGAGTTATCCATGACTATCAATCAAGTCCAGAAACTCAGAAAGATTGTTAGGATAAAGAAATTAGCGACAAAAACCAACAAGATCTTTGTCTGCACAATGAAGGAGACGTCAGTTCACTACAGGATGGTACTAACTATTATACCTTGACTTTTTATTCCTTTGCTCCATTTCCAATATAGAGAAGATATTTATGCACATCCTTGTTTTCAGGCCTTTCCAAAGCAGTTCACTGATGATTACCTCTCAAACCACCTGTATGGTCAGGAGGCGAGGAAGGTATTCATACAACACCCACGGTTCAATATTGAAGTGTTCCTGAAGAGGACGAAGGATGGACGGTCAATCATCCACAGACACTGGCCTAAAGTTACAAAGACCTTCAACATCAATGAAGGCTCAATATTCGCCTTCTGCTTCAGCAACTTTCCGGATGAGATGCATCTGTCTATGTACCGTCTATGATGCTAATTTTGAAAGGTTATAGATGTTGCATGTGAAACTTGGTCCTGGTGTAGTTGTGTAATGGGGTAGCTGAGTGCTGAAGCTATATGATGTTGTACTCTGATGTATTTCAATTATGAAAATGAAATATATTGTGTGCTTAATATGAACTGTCAATTAGATTAATAAATGGATTATGAATAATCGGATAATTAGCCTGCTAGTGGCGAATTAGCCTGCTAATTGGGTTTTGCTATTGCAAACGGTTGTTGAAACAAATATCGTGGGCGATGACCTCAGGCAACGCACACAGTTTCTAGGAATAAACCGTGTTGGATTAATGAACAATCACACACGACTTTCTCTTGAAAACTGTTTGCGTTAGACCACCTTGCGCAAACGTTTACCACATGAAAACTGTGTGTGATGGACATCCTTTGCCACACAGTTTCTTCCACGGACCGTGTGTGATATATTCAATAACGCAAGCAATTTAACGAGAAAAATTGTGTGTGATGTACCTGTGAACGGAAACGTTTTCCTTGGAGCGACTGTGTGGGATGTACATATGAACAGAAACGTTTAGCGGGGACTGACTGTGTGGGATGTACTTGCGACCAGAATCAATTTTGTCGTATAATTGTATTTTTTAGCTCTACTGTACGTATTTCCATATTTGAGCGCTTGCCGGTCGCACACAACCTCATTTTGTTGAACGTGTGTGCCAGGAGGGCATATCCCCGACGGCTTCTGGGTCGTGTGGGAAGGAACCCCCTATCACCCACACTCACGTGGCGACGGTTCCAAATGCCGTCGCGGAAAGGGGTTAAAAACCGTTTGTTTAGGAGCTCGTGTACTAGTGATAAGCGGTACTTAGTGCGGTAGAGAAACAGCGGTAGTTCCGATGGAGTAGTACTACCGCTCCGCACGAGTGGTACTTCTACTTAGTAGTTAAAAGCCCAGTAACTATGCGGTAGTGGGGTGGTAGTCAGGGCCGCAGTACCGCTAGAGCGGTACTACTGTGTTGAACTATAGCTCTATTACCGCCCAATTACAGAACCTAAAAATAAGCGGAAGTGGGGTTAGCACTGAACTGCGGTAGTACCGCTGGAGCGGTACTTCCGCTGAGCAGAGCGGTACTACCGCTTATGATGCTCTGGAGAGCTCGTGCACACAGGAAGGTTAAGCTCAATTGCTGGGAAAGAACGAGGGTGCAAAAAGACTGTGTACGTACGTTTTGATTCCACCCAAACCTTTCCGAGGCGGACCCCCTCTTAATAGTACGTTGATCCTACGACTCAAATCCATAGAAAATGAAATGCAAGAAAAGCATTGTTTTCATTTAGTTGAACCATGTGCTCATTAATGGCCAGGTTAAAGCAAAAAATATCACATTTGAATTGGCATGCAAAAAGCAAATTCGCCACAATATGCAGTTGAACAAATAGTGTCCACAGGAAGAATATTCATCAGAATTCGCAACAATATGCAATTGAACAAACGGTAGCTAAATTCCAGTGATTTGTAGACATATGCGGTACATAATTAATCATACTGTACAAAATACGAAGACCTGATCACGTGGAAAACAATGGATCCATGCGTATAAGTTTAGCGGCTAACTCCATTGTTTTAGGAGACGCCATGCTGAAATCTTCATTATCACCAATGGGCTTGATGTAGTGATTCAGCATGAAGTTGATGGTAAATCTCCTAACCATCAACAATTCACTAGCAGGGAGCGGTTCAGGAGTCCTTGGTTCAAAGAGGAGCTACAGGGTTTTTAAGACCAGAATGTGCCATATGAGTGGAGTAGGAGATATTCATTAAGATATACTTACTGCTACAATTCACGAGCATCTTCACAACAATCAGCAGATTTGCAGATGGAGATCATGTGTCTTCAAACATAGGATCCACAAAGGTTGGTCCCTCCTTGTTACTGGGGACACTGCATTTTTTTGTACAGAATTAGTCATGTATTTGCCCTGTTAGGAACACCCTAACCGGTGTTAGATGTATTTTTTCTTTGGACAAGAGTAGAAAGAGGGTTATTTAGAAACTTGAACATTTGACTAGCGTAAGAAAAGGTATGTGCAAACTATTGGATGCATTTTCCAAAAAATAATGGATCTCGGTGTCTTACCGGAGAAACGATCTTGTGCTGCAGAGGTAGTTCCCTCTTGAATAGGTTTCCTGGTTTAGGTTTCCACAATGCCAACACACTACAAATGAAGATGAATTTTCACATACTCAATTCTCGAACCAGATATGAATGCAAATTAATAAAATTCAATACCTATCCATGAATTGTTGAAGATACCTTAGATCCTGAGGCTTTATTGACTCTCTGAGAGAATCCAGGTAGTAAACTATGTTCTTGTTTGGAACAATGAATACCAAGATCCAGTGATTGCTATGAATTAAGAAAACCATGACCTTACGAACTGTGTCGAAATCTGAAAGACAATCAGTGTATGCATGGTTGTTTATTTGACTTACCCTTCGTGATATGGCCAGAGAAATAATTCTGCATGGGACGTGTTTACGAAGATATGGGCGACCTTCTTAATGGCCCACTCACGTTCATCCTTATCACGTAATAATGTGCCATTTGCTAATGTAGGATCTATGAAATACACACTCTGCCTTTTTCTTCTCTGCGCGATCTATCCCCTGAGAGGAATAAAATACAATTACATGTTTATTGTTTACAACCTTGTATGGAGAAGTTGATCAGATTTTGTTAAGTACTTACAAAATCAGGCATCAAACAAGAGTGGCATCAAGCAGGTTGAAGTTGAAGAAGAGATGTAAGTCCTCGAAACCCACACTGATGGAACCCGGATCATGACGAAAATGATCTCTGTTGTAGTGGACTGGCAGAACATGATGACCTACTGACATTTGAGCCATGCAATATTTATGTAATGTGCCACAACTGGAACTACACTCGTCAAAGTATCCACCAATAAGAAATGGCTGGCCATGGACGTAATTGCGTGCTTCAAGTACACCTGCTTTATTTTTAGCAAGCATCGCATTGAATTCTGCATTGTCCATGTTATCATAAACAATATTACTCTCCAATTCGAACAACTTGCAGGTAATTTGGTTCTAGGCGATGAGTGCCTTAAGTAAGAGGCTATCGTTCTCATTCCTCCTCGATCTCGGGGCCCGCCTCCTCACGGGTGCAGCCTTTTTGCCTGCTTCCTTCTTGGTACTTGAAGCACTTCTGGTGCAAGGTTTGGATGGTTGAAAGGTGGACTGCCAAGCAGATGGCAAAGCTACGACGGACTGCTGAGCAAATAGTTTAGGTACACTGGACTGCTGAGCTGGCGGTGTTGCTGTGACGGACTGCTGGGTTGTAGGAGCAGAGGCATCGGACTGCTGACCAGGCGTTAAAGCTATGTCGGGTTTCTTGGCAGGTGGTGCCAACTTGTCGGTGTGCTGAGGAGGCTGTGCAAACGCGTTGGTTAGCTAAGCAGGCAGTGCCGACGCATTGATATCCTGATCACGCGGCTGCGGACCACAGACTGATGAGCAGTCGGTTTTGGACCTTCCGATTGCTTAGCAGGCGGTTCTGATGCATCGGACTGCTAGCAGTCCGTTCCACTAGGTTGTTTGATAACCCACAAGTATAGGGGATCGTTTGTAGCCTTCTTCAATAAATAAGAGTGTCGAACCCAACGAGGAGCTAAAGGCAGAACAAATATTCCCTCAAGTTCTATCGACCACCGATACAACTCTACGCAAACTTGACGTTTGCTTTACCGGAAACAAGTATGAAACTATTTTGCAAGGATAAAACTATGAGTACTTTGAGAGAATAAAACTACAGATAAATTGCAAGGTAGTAGAAGGAGATGGCTTTTGTCAACAAGAAAGTCATCTTTCCCTAGGCAATCGGTAACAAGTACCGGTAATTATTCTTGCAATTCTATATGAGGGAGAGGCATGAGCTAACATACTTTCTCTAATTGGATCATATGCACTTATGATTGGACCCCTAGCAAGCATCCACAACTATTAAAGATCATTAAGGTCATGAAACCCAACCATAGCATTAAGTATCAAGTCCTCTTTACTCCCATACGCCATAACCCACTTATCCGCGTTTAGGTTGCTGTCACCCCCGCAACACTGACAATAAGCAAACCATGAACATATTGCAACACCCTACAAAGGGGGCCCCTCACGTTTGCACGAGACGGAGGGCACCGTAGGACAGCACCATAAATAAAATATATAATCATACCAACCAAGATCACGATTAACCCATAGGACAAAATGGATCTACTCAAACATCATAGGATAACCATAATTGGGAAATAATATATGGAGTTGACCACCATGTTCAAGTAGAGATTATAGCAGGGAGAAGGGAGGTTAAACTGCTGCATAGAGGGGGAGAGAGTTGGTGTTGACGGTAGCAAGATTGTTGATGTAGGTCGCCGTCACGATCCTTGCCCCGGCGGCACTCGGGCTCCCCGGGAGAGAGGGGGAGAGAGCCCCCCTTCTTCTTCTTCCTTGGCCTCCCCCCTAGATGGGAGGAGAGTTCCCCCTCTGGTCAATGGCCTCCATGGCAGCGGAGGGGTGGGAGCCCCTCCGAGATTGGATCTCCCTCTCTGATCTCTTCTGTTTTTCGCGTTCTCCAAATCTGGCCGAAAACCGTTTCTTATATTCCGGGAGATCCGTAACTCCGATTGCACTGAGATTTTAACACAATTTTTTTTCCAGATATAAGCTTCCTTGCGCCCGAATTAGAGATCCAACCGGCGTACGAGGTGAGCACAACCCACCACCATGCGCATGGCTCCGGGGTCGCGCCCTGGTGTCTTGTCGTGTGTGTGGGCTTCTGTTTGCGGTGATTCCAACTCCCAAAAGTCACATATATTACAAAATAATTCTCCATAAAATTTTATTGCATTTGGACTTCGTTTGATATGGATTTCTGCGATACAAAAAACATGCAAAAAACAGGAATAGCACTGGGCACTGGATCAATAAGTTAGTCAATAAAATCATATAAAAAGTTTCCGAAATATGTGAAACTTGTATAATATTGGCATGAAACAATCAAAAAATTATAGATATGACGGAGACGTATCAGCATCCCCAAGCTTAATTCCTGCTCTTCCTCGAGCAGGTAAATGATAAAAAAGATAATTTTTGATGTGGAATGCCACCTAGCATAAACTTGATCATATATCTAATCATGGCATGAATATTAAGACATAAGTGATTCAAAGCAATAGTCTATAATTTGACATAAACACATCAATACTCAGGCATCCCAACAAACAATCATGTCTTTCAAAATATCAACGCTAAAGAAAGTTATCCCTACAAAATCATTGATAACCCACAAGTATAGGGGATCGCAACAGTTTTCGAGGGTAGAGTATTCAACCCAAATTTATTGATTCGACACAAGGGGAGCCAAAGAATATTCTCGAGTATTAGCAGTTGAGTTGTCAATTCAACCACACCTGGATAACTTAATATCTACAGCAAAGTATTTAGTAGCAAAGTAATATGATAGTAGCGGTAACAGTTTTGGTTTTGTAGTAATTGTAATAGTGGCAACGGTAAAGTAAATAAGCGAAGAACAATATGTGAAAAGCTCATAGGCATTGGATCGGTGATGGAGAATTATGCCGGATGCGATTCCTCATGCAATAGTTATAACATAGGATGACACAGAACTAGCTCCAATTCATCAATGTAATGTAGGCATGTATTCCGAATATAGTCATACATGCTTATGGAAAAGAACTTGCATGACATCTTTTGTCCTACCCTCCCATGGCAGCGGGGTCCTAATGGAAACTAAGGGATATTAAGGCCTCATTTTAATAGAGTACCGGACCAAAGCATCAACACTTAGTGAATACATGAACTCCTCAAACTACGGTCATCACCGGTAATGGTCCCGATTATTGTCACTTCGGGGTTAACGGATCATAACACATAATAGGTGACTATAGACTTGCAAGATAGGATCAAGAACTCACATATATTCATGAAAACATAATAGGTTCAGATCTGAAATCATGGCACTCAGGCCCTAGTGACAAGCATTAAGCATAGCAAAGTCATATCAACATCAATCTCAGAACATAATGGATACTAGGGATCAAACCCTAACAAAACTAACTCGATTACATGGTAAATCTCATCCAACCCATCACCGTCCAGCAAGCCTACGATGGAATTACTCACGCACGGCGGTGAGCATCATGAAATTGGTGATGGAAGAAGGTTGATGATGACGATGGCGACGGATTCCCCTCTCCAGAACCCCGAACGGACTCCAGATCAGCCCTCCCGAGAGAGATTAGGGCTTGGCGGCGGCTCCGTATCGTAAAACGCGATGAATCCTTCTTTCTGATTTTTTCTCCCGAACGTGAATATATAGAGTTGGAGTTGAGGTCGGTGGAGCACCAGGGGGCCCACGAGGCAGGGGGCGCGCCCCCACCCTCGTGGACAGGGTGTGGGCCCCCTGGCCTTGATTCTTTCGCCAGTATTTTTTATTAATTCCAAAAATATTCTCCGTGAAGTTTCAGGTCATTCCGAGAACATTTATTTCTGCACAAAAATAACACCATGGCAATTCTGCTGAAAACAGCGTCAGTCCGGGTTAGTTCCATTCAAATCATGCAAGTTAGAGTCCAAAACAAGGGCAAACGTGTTTGGAAAGTAGATACGATGGAGACGTATCAACTCTCCCAAGCTTATACCTTTGCTTGTCCTCAAGCAATTCAGTTGATAAACTGAAAGTGATAAAGAAAAACTTTTACAAACTCTGTTTGCTCTTGTTGTTGTAAATATGTAAAGCCAACATTCAAGTTTTCAGCAAAGATTATGAACTAACCATATTCACAATAAGATTTAGATCTCATGTTTACTCATATCAATGGCATAATCAACTAGCGAGTAATAATAATAAATCTCGGATGACAACACTTTCTCAAAACAATCATAATATGATATAACAAGATGGTATCTCGCTAGCCCTTTCTGAGACCGCAAAACATAAATGCAGAGCACCTCTGAAGATCAAGGATTGACTAAACATTGTAATTCACAGTAAAAGAGATCCAGTCATAGTCATACCCAATATAAATTAATAGTAATGTATGCAAATGACAGCGGTGCTGTCCAGCTAGTGCTCTTTAATAAGAGGGTGATGACTCAACATAAAAGTAAACAGATAGGCCCTTCGCAGAGGGAAGCAGGGATTTGTAGAGGTGCCAGAGCTCGATTTTAAAGCAGAGATGAATAATATTTTGAGCGGCGTACTTTCATTGTCAACATAACAACCGAGAGATCTCGATATCTTCCATGCTACACACATTATAGGCGGTTCCCAAACAGAATGGTAAAGTTTATACTCCCCCACCACCAACAAGCATCAATCCATGGCTAGCTCGAAACAACAAGTGCCTCCAACTAGCAACAGCCCTGGGGGAGTTTTGTTTGCAATTATTTTGATTTGATTTGCTTAGAGCATGGGACTGGGCATCCCGGTGACCAGCCATTTTCTCGTGAGTGAGGAGCGGAGTGCACTCCTCTTGAGAATAACCCGCTTAGCATGGAAGATACAGACAACCCTAGTTGATACATGAGCTATTCGAGCATACGAAACAGAATTTCATTTGAAGGTTTAGAGTTTGGTACATACAAATTTACTTGGAACGGCAGGTAGATACCGCATATAGGAAGGTATAGTGGACTCATATGGAATAACTTTGGGGTTTATGGAAGTGGATGCGCAAGCAGTATTCCCTCTTAGTACAAGTGAAGGCGAGAAAAAGACTGGGAAGCGACCAACTAGAGAGCGACAACGGTCATGAGCATGCATTAAAATTAATAAACATTGAGTGCAAGCATGAGTAGGATATAATCCACCATGAACATAAATATCGTGGAGGCTATGTTGATTTTGTTTCAACTACATGCGTGAACATGTGCCAAGTCAAGTCACTCGAATCATTCAAAGGAGGATACCATCCCATCATACCACATCACAACCATTTTAATAGCATGTTGGCACGCAAGGTAAACCATTATAAACTCCTAGGTAATTAAGCATGGCATAAGCAACTATAATCTCTAATTGTCATTGCAAACATGTTTATTGATAATAGGCTGAATCAAGAACGATGAACTAATCATATTTACAAAACAAGAGATGTCGAGTTCATACTAGCTTTTCTTATCTCAATCAGTCCATCATATATCATCATTATTGCCTTTCACTTGCACGACTAAACGATGTGAATAATGATAATAGTGCACGTGCATTGGACTAAGCTGGAATCTGCAAGCATCTGACACACAGGAGAAGATAAGATAATATGGGCTCTTGGTTAAATCAACAATAATGCATATAAGAGCCAGTTCAACATTTTCATTATGGTCTTCTCCTCTCGACCCCAAAGGAAAGAAAAGAAATAAAACTATTTACACGGGAAATCTCCCAACAAGCAAAAGAAGAACGAGAAATCTTTTTGGGTTTTATTTTTACTTATTACTACTACAAGCATGGAAAGTAAACTAGCTAAAAGCTACGACTAATTTTTTGTTTTTCTTAAGGTTTTTCAAACACACAAGAAGAAAGCATAAAATGGAAAGTAAACTAACATGGATATTACAGTGAAAAAGTATGACCACCGACAACTAGAATGAGTGTGTGAACATGAATGTAATGTCGGTGAGAAATACGTACTCCCCCAAGCTTAGGCTTTTGGCCTAAGTTGGTCTAGGGCCATGGCTGGCCTGGCGGATATCCAAAGTTATAGTTGGGGTTGTACTGTGATGCAGCAGCTATTGCCTCATGAGCTACCGCTTGGAGACGAGCTTCCTCCGTCCTCCTCTCATACTCGTTCGCCTCCTCCCTGGTTATAATAACTCTCCCTTTTGTCTGAAAGTCAAAGAAAATAGGAGCAGGGAGAGCAACATGGAAAATGCGGCGCCTGTCAAACATTAGTCGGTACTGGAGAGGTTGTTCGTTCCTCTCAATAAACTGATGGCGGACCATAGCCTCATATCCTAGATAAGTGGGAGGCAATTCCATATCATTTTCATGTATGGGTATCCCAAGAAAATTAGCCACACGGGTTGCATAAATTCCTCCAAAAAAGTCTCCACTTAAACCATTATTATGCAACCTCCGTGCAACAATGGCCCCCAAGTTATATTGTTTATCTCCTAAAACAGCACTCCTGAGAACACTAAGATCAGGGACACACATGTGACATGCTTCATCCTTACCATTTATGCACCTACCTATGAAGAGAGCAAAATAATGTATAGCAGGGAAATGAATGCTCCCTATGGTAGCTTGTGTTATATCTCTAGATCCCCCCACTGTAATACTAGCAAGAAAATCTCTAAACTCAGATTTACGTGGTTCACTAGCACTACCCCATTGTGGAAGTTTGCAAGTAGTATTAAAATCCTCTAAGTTGCCATAGATATCAAATAGGACAGTGTGAGAATTACGTGAAGATGAAAATTTGAACCTTCTCACAAAGGAATCAATTAGGTAGTAATACTGACGACACTTATCTAGCATGAAGCCTCTAGTTCAGCATTACACACATATGCGTCAAATTCCTCCTTAATTCCTGCTCGGACCATGAAATCTTCTGACGGCCATTCACAGGGCCGCACTTGAGCTTCTCTTGGTGATTCATGGTCCGGCTCACGCATTGCGGGCCTGGGTCCTTACTTCCTTGAAGAACCACCTTGGTACAATTTCCTAGACATATTTCTTCCTCTGAAAAATTTCTGAAATTTTTTAGTAACTCAAAATAAAAGTGAACCAAACTCAACAAAATTGATAGCAACTACTCCCACAAGTGCCTAGAGATTATATCATGCATTAGAACTACTTGGGACCATAAAAATTTGACATGCAAGCTCAAGAACAGGGTCACCTAGGCAGCAAAAAATTGCAATGAATAGAGCACTAGAACAAAAACTAATTGGACCATTGGAGGAGTCACATACCGAAGAACAATCTCCCAAAGCAGTTTTGTGAGTGGAGCTTTGAGCAAGGAGATCGAAAATCGCAGCAAAATGAGCAAGAACTCGTGCTTGAGCTGGTTGATGATTTTTTTGGGAGGAGTAAGGAGTGTGTGGTGGCTGGAATAAGTGGAGGGGTGCCACCAGGGGCCCACGAGGCAGGGGGCGCGCCTAGGGGGTGTGGGCGCGCCCTGGACCCTCGTGGCCAGGTGCTTGCTCCCCTAATGTGTTCTCAGTGCCACATATTCTCAAATATTCTTGAAAAAATCATATTTCATTTTTGGGGCATTTGGAGAACTTTTATTTTCGGGGTATTTTTTATTGCACGGATAATTCAGAAAACAGACAAAAAATACTATTTTTGCTTTATTTAATCTAAATAACAGAAAGTAAAAGGAGGGTACAGAAGGTTGTGCTTTCTAACTTCATCCATCTCATGCTCATCAAAAGGAATCCACT
This sequence comes from Aegilops tauschii subsp. strangulata, assembly GCF_002575655.3. NCBI lineage: Eukaryota > Viridiplantae > Streptophyta > Magnoliopsida > Poales > Poaceae > Aegilops > Aegilops tauschii. Next base: position 385,574,126 of record NC_053037.3, on the reverse strand, counting down.
AACAAGGTTGATCATGTCTTGTTAACAAACTCATTCTGAATGACATGGAACCGGAGAAATTTCGAATAACACTATGTTACCTCAACGGGGATATGCACGTCCCCAATAATAAGAATATCATATTTCTTCTTGACAGTAGGAAGAGGAAATTCAAAACCTCCAATAATAATCGATGGAATTTTTCCAATAGAATTGATACTATGGATTTGAAGTTGTTTCCTCGGAAAGTGTACCATATGCTCATTGCCATTAACATGAAAAGTGGCATTGCCTTTGTTGCAATCAATAACAGCCCCTGCAGTATTCAAAAAGGGTCTACCAAGGATAATCGACATATTATCGTCCTCGGGAATACCAAGAATAACAAAGTCTGTTAAAATAGTAACATTTGCAACCACAACAGGCACATCCTCACAAATACCGACAGGTATAGCAGTTGATTTATCGGCCATTTGCAAAGATATTTCAGTAGGTGTTAACTTATTCAAATCAAGTCTACGATATAAAGAGAGAGGCATAACACTAACACCGGCTCCAAGATCACATTAAGTAGTTCTAACATAGTTTCTTTTAATGGAGCATGGTATAGTTGGTACTCCTGTATCTCCTAGTTTCTTAGGTATTCCACCCTTAATAGTATAATTAGCAAGCATGGTGGAAATTTTAGCTTCCGGTATCTTTCTCTTATTTGTAACAATATCCTTCATATACTTAGCATAAGGATTCATTTTAAGCATATCAGTAAAACCCATATGCAAAAAGATAGGTCTAATCATTTCAGCAAAGTGCTCAAAATCCTCATCATCCTTTTTCTTGGATGGTTTAGGAGGAAAAGGCATGGGTTTCTGAACCCGTGGTTCCCTTTCTTTACCGTTCTTCCTAGCAACAAAGTCTCTCTTATCATAACATTGATTCTTTGATTGTGGGTTATCAAGATCAATAGCAGGTTCAATTTCTACATCATTGTTATTACTAGGTTGACAATCAACATGAACATCATCATTAACATTATCACTAGGTTCATGTTCATCACCAGATTGTGTTTCAACATCAGAGATAGAAATATCATTGGGATTCTCAGGTGTGTCTACAACAGATTCACTAGAAGCATGCAAAGTCCTACCATTTTTATTTTTCTTCTTTTTAGAAGGAATAGGTGCATCAACATTAGTTCTCTGAGAATCTTGCTCAATTCTCTTAGGGTGGCCCTCAGGATACAAAGGTTCCTGAGTCATTTTACCCCCTCTAGTCATAACTCTAATAGCATTATCATTCCTCTTGATATGCAATTCATTGAGAAAATCATTTTGAGCTTTAAGCACTTGTTCTACTTGAGTGGTAACCATAGAAGCATGTTTACTAATGAGTTTAAGTTCACCTTTAACACTAGACATATAATCACTCAAGTGTTCCATCATATAAGCATTATGTTTCAATTGTCTACCAACATAAGCATTGAAGTTTTCTTGTTTGACAATAAAATTATCAAACTCATCTAAGCATTGGCTAGCAGACTTATAACGAGGAATATCACCTTCATCAAATCTATAGAGAGAATTTACCTTTACTACCTGTGTCGGGTTATCAAGACCATGTATTTCTTCAACAGGCGGCAAATTAAGACCATGTATTTCTTCAATAGGAGGTAAATTCTTAACATCTTCAGTTTTAATACCTTTTTCTTTCATAGATTTCTTTGCCTCTTGCATATCTTTAGGACTGAGAAATAGAATACCCCTTTTCTTCGGAGTTGGCTTAGGAGTTGGTTCAGGAAGTGTCCAATTATTTTCATTAGTCAACATATTATGCAATAGCAATTCAGCTTGATCAACTGTTCTTTCCCTGAAAACACAACCAACACAACTATCCAGGTGGTCTCTGGAAGCATTGGTTAGTCCATTATAAAAGATATCAAGTATTTCATTTTTCTTGAGAGGATGATCAGGCAAAGCATTAAGTAATTGGAGAAGCCTCCCCCAAGCTTGTGGGAGACTCTTCTTCAATTTGCACAAAATTATATATTTCCCGTAAAGCAGCTTGTTTCTTATGAGCGGGGAAATATTTAGCAGAGAAGTAATAAATCATATCCTGGGGACTACGCACACAACCAGGATCAAGAGAATTAAACCATATTTTAGCATCACCCTTTAATGAGAATGGAAACAATTTAAGGATATAGTAGTAGCGAATTTTCTCATCATTAGTGAATAGGGTGGCTATATCATTTAATTTAGTATCATTAGTGAATAGGGTGGCTATATCATTTAATTTAGTAAGATGTGCCACAACAGTTTCAGATTCATAGCCATAGAAAGGATCAGATTCAACCAAAGTAATTATCTCAGTATCAACAGAGAAATCATAATCCTTATCAGTAACGAAGATAGGTGAAGTAGCAAAAGCAGGGTCATATTTCATTCTAGCATTCAAAGACTTTTCTTTCAGCTTAGCTAATAATTTCTTAAGATCACTCCTATCATTGCAAGCAAGAAAGTCTCTAGTAGTTTCTTCATCCATAACATAACCCTCAGGCACAACAGGCAATTCATATCTAGGGGGAGAATCTTCATCATCACTTTCATCAATATTATGAGTTTCAATAATTTCATTCTCTCTAGCCCTAGCAAGTTGTTCATCAAGAAATTCACCTAGTGGCACAGTAGTATCAAGCATAGAAGTAGTTTCATCATAAGTATCATGCATAGCAGAAGTGGCATCATCAACAACATGCGACATATCAGAATTAATAGCAGAAGCAGGTTTAGGTGTCGCAAGCTTACTCAAAACAGAAGGTGAATCAAGTGCAGAGCTAGATGGCAGTTCCTTACCTCCCCTCGTAGTTGAGGAAAAAATCTTAGTTCTTTCGTCTTTCAAGTTCCTCATAGTGATCAGCAGATATAAATCCCAAATGAGTCAAAGAATAGAGCTATGCTCCCCGGCAACGGCGCCAGAAGATAGTCTTGGTAACCCATAAGTATAGGGGATCGCAACAGTTTTCGAGGGTACAGTATTCAACCCAAATTTATTGATTCGACATAAGGGGAGCCAAAGAATATTCTCAAGTATTAGCAGTTGAGTTGTCAATTCAACCACACCTGGATAACTTAATACCTGCAGCAAAGTATTTAGTAGCAAAGTAATATGATAGTAGCGGTAACAGTTTTGGTTTTGTAGTAATTGTAACAGTGGCAACGGTAAAGTAAATAAGCGAAGAACAATATGTGAAAAGCTCATAGGCATTGGATCGGTGATGGAGAATTATGCCGGATGCGGTTCCTCATGCAATAGTTATAACATAGGGTGACACCGAACTAGCTCCAATTCATCAATGTAATGTAGGCATGTATTCCGAATATAGTCATACGTGCTTATGGAAAAGAACTTGCATGACATCTTTTGTCCTACCCTCCCGTCGCAGCGGGGTCCTAATGGAAACTAAGGGATATTAAGGCCTCCTTTTAATAGAGTACCGGACCAAAGCATTTACACTTAGTGAATACATGAACTCCTCAAATCTCGGGTAGTAGGTGCGACATATGCCAACGGGTGGCTTATCATTGTGGGTGCCAATAAGACGTCGCCGGTGCCTGGAAACGGGATGAGGCGAAGACATGCACGCCGGCGGATCTTACCCGGGTTCGGGTCTCTCCGAGGAGATAACACCCCTAGTCCTGCTCTTCGGGGTCTCCGCATGATCACTAGATCAGGAAAAGTAGCTACAATCGCTCCTAGAGCTGTTGGGTTCAAGGGAGAAGAAGAACAAGGCTAGCTCTCGCTTCTCTCTCTATGGTGTGTGTGCTATGCTCAGAAGCCAACCCTTTGCATGGGTGTCCCGGGGGGTTTATATAGGCCTACCCCCCGGGGGTACAATTGTAATCCGGCTGGGCTCTGGTCCCAGCCGTCGGTGTCTACGCTCGCCGGCTTCTCCGCTGGCTGTTGGGGCCCGCCGACTAGTGGGTCCCACCGGCTGCCGGCCTCTTGGTCGATAGGCCGGCCCCACCGCCTAGGATCTTGTCGGCGGCTGCTTACTATAGCCTCGCCCCTGATGACGAGGGCTTCGTTGAGGTAATCGTGGCTACAGTGGGCCGCCTCGAGGGCCCTCACTGTAGCCTTACCTCGTCTTGTCTCCTTAATGTGGTGCATGCTTCGAGGGAGGGGGTAGCCGACTTCTGGGGGCCGGTAAGCCCTTGGCCAATTGGGGGAGGCCGGGCCGCCTCCGCGCCTCTCTCTGGCTGAAGGGGCCCGCCGCCCGCGGGCCGTACCGGCGTCTGCCGTGGGTGACATCGAGGCTAGCATGGCTACAGTGCCGAGCCGGACGGGGGATGGCTGCCCCGTACGGCGTCCTGGGGCCATGCCTGCCTCGGGCTTCGGGGGTAGTGGGCCGCACTGTGGCCACACCCGTCTTGTCACCGTTATGTGGTGTAGCTTGGGTGGTTGCGGTCTTGGCCGACTTCTTGGATTCGGCATCCTTTACGGCCGGCTTCCTGGAGTCGGCCACCCCGTGGTTATCCTGGGGGGGGAGGTTGCTGAGGCTGGGCCGCCTTCCGTGAGTCGGCTTCAGAGGTAGCCGGCCAGGGAAGGTGGTCCAATGCTTGGAGTGCTCGAAGGCCCAAAGGCCTGATAATTTTTTGGAAGAGCCAGGGGCAGTCGTTTAGGCTACCTGTGGCCATTTACTCCGAAAGTAGTCCCCGAAGCTGATTGGGCTTCGAGGTTGGGTAGGAGTCGAGAAGCTCGGTCAGCTTCCTATCTTGATAAGTCAGCAACTGGGAGCCGGCTTTGGTTAGTCGCGCCTCCTTGGTCGAAAACTCCAAAGTCGGAGGGCGGGAGCTCGCCAGTGCGTGCACCGGGCCGCGGGCCGGCCACTTGCCGTCTGCGAACCACGTGACCTCTCTCGGCCAGAAAGCCTGCCTGCCCACGCGCGGATTCTCTGCAGCCCGAAACCGCCCGCACGTCTCCTTGCGGCAGTTTCGGCACGCCTTTAGGGCGTAATAATCGCGAGGCGTGGTTGGAGTGGGCGCAGTTAATCCCACGTCTCACCCCACGTCCGGCTTCCCCAGCCTCACCTCGCGAGGCTATAAGTAGGGGGAGAGGGAGAGCGGTAGGCTCTCGCACGCTCCTCCTCCTTCCACCATCTTCTTTCTCTTGCCGTTTCTTGCGACAGCGCCTCGCCGCCGCGCTCTTCCACTACTCGTTCCTCCGCCGCCGCGCTCGTTTTCACCATGCCTCCCGCCACGGAGCAATATGGCGGGGATTGGGACGGCTCCAACGTCCACGAAGATCACATCTAGTTCCTCCGCAAGACGCGGCGGCTGCCCAGTGCGGACAAGGTGGAGGTTCGTCTCGCGCCGGCGAAGGAGCTTACGCCGGAGCCGCGGGAGGGCGAGCGGGTGGTCTTCCGCTCGCATTTCTTGCGCGGAATTGGCCTGCCCGTGAGCGCCTTCTTCCGCTCTTGGATCGAGTTCTACCAACTCCAGCCGCACCACCTCACCCCGAACGCGGTGGTTCTGCTGTCTGCCTTCGTCACCCTGTGCGAAAGCTACCTCGGCGTCCTCCCCACCCTCGAGCTCTGGGGGGAGTTCTTCCAGTCCAAGCTGGGGACGCGCTCGCAGGGCATGCCGTCTCAGACTGGCGCCTTCATCGCGGCGCGGAGGGTGGCTGCCGACAACCCCTTCCCCATCATCACGCTAATCGAGTCGGTGAAGCTATGGCAAAAGTCGTATTTCTACGTTAGAAGCATCGCCCCGCAGGGCGACTACGTCAACCTGCCGGCCTACGTAGCCGGCCCTCCGGCGGGCAGGCGGCCCCAGTGGTCCTACCGGGCCGTGACTCTGACGCCGGCTGGGTCCACCGCCGTCGCCCGAGTGCGAGCGATGACCCAGTCGGAGGGCTTGACGGGGCCCGACCTGCTGGCCGCCTTCGTCACGCGCCGGCTACTTCCGCTCCAGAGCTGTCCTCATCTGATCTGTCAGATGAGCGGCCAGCTCGATCCGAGCCGGATGTGCACCAAGGACATGCCGCACGAGGAGGTTGCCTATATGGTGAACTACCTCGCGAATTGCAAACTCTCCGAAGAGTGGCAGTTCGGCAAGGAGCCATATAGCCGAGCCAATCCACCGCCCACGGTATGCTCTCCTTGTCTCTTCTTTTTCTCTTAGCTTTGTCGCCGAGTTCCTTTGGCCGACTCTGACTAGTCGGCTTGTCTTCGACAGAGTCCTCTCCTTCGGCCTGCCAGCGGGTCGGATGCGGAGCAACGATTCGTCCCCGGCCGTACGCAGCACGACCTGGAGGACCCCGACTTGGGGGCGGCCGCTATGGACGACAACACCAAGCCGGGTGGTGGCCAAGGCGGCGGCGAAGCAGGCGGCTCCGGGCACGGAGTCACCTTCGACGACTGGCCGGACGATGATGAGGCCGAAGTCGTCCCGCGCCGCCGGCCGGCATCTGGACGTGGCGCGGGTTCCTCCGCTGCACCGCCTGCTCGGGGCGGAGGGCAAAAGCGTCGCGCCGCCCAGGGTTTGTTCGGCAGTCGGACGAAGAAACCCAGGGGCGGGGCGGCAGCAACCAGGCGGGAGGAGGCGGCCGCGAAGGCGGCTCGCTTCCGCAAGACGGTGAAGCAACCACAGACTGTGTCGGCGTAAGTTCGAATTCCTTTGTATACTCTTTTTTCTTTCTTTTTCTCTGGTGGTTCCTGAACCCTTGTCTTTTTCTCCAAACGACCAGAGCTCCGTTGTCGCTTGAGCGGGCGGTTGCCGCCTCCGTCGTCGAGTTGCCGAGGGGGTCTGGGAGCACCACTCGCCGCGTGGACCCCCGTGCCGACCTTCAGGAAGCGACAGACCGGAACACGCGGGAAGCGCGGGAGGAGCGGGAGGCGCGAGAGGCAGAGGCACGGAAGGCGGCGCAGGAGGAGGAGGCGGCGAAGGCGCTCGCCGACGCCGCAGCCAAGGCCCAAGCGGAGGCTGCAGCTGCGGCGGCGGCGGAGGAGACCTTGATGGTCACCCCGCTGCGCGTCGCAGCGCCTGGGGCCATGGAGCCCTCGCCAGAAGGAGCCGGCGGCGACCAGCCAGGGCTGAAGAGGGACGACGACGTCGTCGTCCTGGAGAGGGCGCCGGTGCCGACCCCGCCAACTGGGGCGGCTCAAGGCGGCCGGCCTGATCTGCCGCCTGCGCAGTCGGCGGGGGGCGTGCCGGCCGCGAGGACAGAGATGGCGGTCCGGATGCCGCCGAGCCGTCGTGCGGGGAAGGCTGCGTCGGAGCCACAGAAGGCCGCGTCGGAGCCACAGCCGGCCGTGGGCTCCAGCTCGTCGGCGCAGGATGTGGAGGTGGCCAGCGCTACCTCGGGGTGGACGCTAGGCGGAGGGACGGCCGTGATGAACGTGGCCGCGCAGGACGTCCGGACCCGGCTCCAAGCCCAGGCTACGACGCTGAGGCAGTTCACCGACGAGTTCCTTGCGACGCGGGCGGCCATCCGGGTTAGTCTTCCCATCTTGCTTCTTCTTGATCTTGATTTCTTCCGTGGGGGCGCGTCAGCGCACCCACTGGGTGTAGTCCCCGAGTTCCGAGTCGGCTGCTGAGCAGGCGGCTTGGAACTTCTTAGTGGATTTGGCTTTGTTATTCTTGTTCTTACTTCGATCTTCTGTCTATCTTGCAGGACTACCACAATCTTCGTGCGGTCGCCTTCAACTCCCAGGCTCGGGAGCTGACCCAGAAGACCGCCGACCTTACTGAGAGCCGGGGTACGTGCTTTGTTCTTTATCTCATGTGGGGGCGCGTCAGCGCACCCACTGGGTGTAGTCCCCGAGATTCGGGCCGACTGCTGAGCAGTCGGGTCGGATCTTCCTTGACGACTTCCTCTTACTGTTCTTTCTTTTTCTGCCGTCTCTGCAGCGGCCAACGCCGGTCTGAGGGCACAGCTGGGAGAGTCTCAGACTGCCCTTCGTGCCAAGGATGCCGAGCTCGCCGCCTTGGTGCAGGAACGCGACCGCCTGGCCAAGAAGTTGGTCGACCAGGAGGAAGGCCACAAGGCGGCTCTGAAGGCGGTGCAGGACCGCGAAGCCACCCTCCAGGCCGAGTATGAGACGGAGGCGGCTGGCTGGGCTGAAGCAAGGCAAACTCTGATCTCTGGCTATGGTCAGATCGAAGATCTGGTTGACGGTAAGCCGCCTACTTCTTTGTCCTTTCTTGCCGTCTGCCGCTTTTGGCTCGTTTTCTGACTTGGTGTTCTTTTCTTCTTTTCTTCTTCTTTTTTTGCACAGGATATTTCCCTGGCTATTCTACTGCCGCCAACCAGACCATCGAGGCCCGCCGCCAAGCGCGAAGGCAGGCTGGCTTCGAGATTTCGCCAACCGCCGGCCGTTCGCTGGAGGAGCAGCTCTTGGCGATCTAGGCCCGCATCCAGCCGGCTCACCGACTGCTCCGCCGGCTTCAGCATGCCGGGGCGCAAGTGTTGGCCGCCCTCTGGCCCGGCCAAGTGGTTCCTCGCACCCCAGTCGGACCGCCGACTGGCTGGAGGTGGCAGTCGGCCGCTTCGAAGCCTGGAAGGCCTCGGCGGCTCGGTCCGGCGCCAGGCGGGCGCTGGAGTTCGTCAAGGCCTGGTATCCCGGCCTGAGCCTGGATCAGCTGGCTACCTGGCGGCAGCAAGCCGACACGGAGCTGGAGCCGGCGCGGCCGGCTATCATCCGGCGGGCTTCGGCGATCGCCGACTACACTGACACCAGCGTCTTCGCCCCCGAGGTAGATGACAACGGTGTCGCCCAGCCGGAGGAGTGGTTCGGGCTGAACCCGGCAGACGGTGAAGACTCGGCAGAGGAGATCGACTCCAGCGACGAGGGCGAAGAGGAGGAGGAGGAGGGTGAAGACGCCGAGCCGGCTGGTGGAGCAACCAACCAGCCTCAGCCTGACCGCGCCTCCAGCACCACGTCGCGCGCGAGTGCGTTGCCTGCCACTGGTGGTGACTAAGCCGAGACCCGCTAGGCGGCCACTCCTTCAGCCGGCAAGGCCGTCTCCACCGACCAGCTCGGCTTCCGCACCGCGCCCTAGTCTGCCATCTTTTGTTTTCCTATCTTGTCACTTTTGGAACAATACTTTGTTAAGTCTGCACAATTCCACCCACTGGGGGTGTATTCGAACCATGTTGATTGCCAGCCTGTTGGGGGCCTTTATATGTATATATAACTTATGCATGCATTTGGCTTTTCCTCGTACTTTGCTTTTTATCCTTCTGCTGTTTCCTTTGCCGCCCTCCATTGGTTGCCGCCTCCCCAGTCAGACAGTTGCTCTGCAATCTGTAGCTGGAGGAGTGCTTGGCCAATTGGGGGGGGGGGGGAAGTACTCTAGCTTTGCTAGACTAAAGCTAAGTGTTTAGGAAGCCGGCCAGCCGGCTGTTCTGACAGCCGGCAAGCGTGGTTGGAGGCCGTCTTTTTGCTATATAAGTTCGTTGGTCCTTAGCCGTTTTTCGTGTGGGCATCCTTTCTGCCTTGCCTCTTGCTAGTCGGACAGTCGGTTCTTCGGGCTGCGACTTTCAGCAAGAGAGGACTCGGGAGTCGGCACACTACTTGTCTGACTTCAGGTAGAACTTTTAATATAGCTCAAAGCGGCCAGTCCCCGGGCCGACTAGTCGAACCCGGTGCCCAACAAGAAATCAAATGTAATACATTCATGGATATGACACTTGTCATTCATAGATAAACAAAGGCAGTCCCCGAGTACTATTCGGGGGGCCTGTTGGTTTGTACTTAATACAAAAGGGTAGCATGATACATACTGCTTTCAACTGTAAAATCTTCTCGGGAGGTTTGAGTTCCATGGTCGCTCCGACTCCTTGCCGGAGTCGTCTCTCTTGCGTGCTCTTGGTTTTTGCGCGTCGATCAGGTAGTAGGAGTCGTTGCCTAGTGCCTTGCTGATGACGAAGGGGCCTTCCCAAGGGGCCGAGAGCTTGCGCTGGCCGGCTGTTCGCTGGATCAGCCGGAGCACAAGGTCGCCCTCTTGGAAGGATCTTGGCTTGACCTTGCGGTTGTAGTAGCGGCGCAGCCCTTGCTGGTAGATGGCGGACCGGCTGAGTGCTAACAGCCGGCCTTCTTCCAGTAGGTCGACGCCGTCTTCTCTTGCTTCGTTGGCCTCCTCCTCCGTGTACATGGTGATCCGAGGCGAGTCGAACTCGATGGCTGTTGGGATGACAGCCTCGGCACCGTACACGAGGAAAAATGGAGTAAAGCCGGTTGACTTGTTGGGTGTAGTGCGCAGACTCCAGAGGACAGCCGGCAGCTCATCGAGCCAGTAGCCGGCCGATCGCTCCAGTGGTACAACCAGTCGGGGCTTGATGCCGGAGAGGATGAGTCCATTTGCTCGCTCGACCTGGCCGTTTGACTGCGGGTGGGCAACGGACGCTAAGTCCAGTCGGATGCCCTGCATCGTGCAGAAACGTGCCAGTGCTCCTTTGGCGAAGTTCGTGCCGTTGTCGGTGATGATGCTGTGCGGCACGCCGTACCGAGTAGTGATGTCAGTGATGAATGTCACGGCAGTCGGCCCGTTCAGCTTCTTAATCGGCTTTGCTTCGATCCACTTTGTGAACTTGTCCACAGCGACAAGTAGATGCGTCAAGCCGCCGCGGGCTGTCTTGAAAGGGCCCACCATGTCCAGTCCCTAGACGGCAAAAGGCCAGGTGAGGGGAATGGTCTTGAGTGCAGAAGCCGGCAGGTGTTGCTTGGAACTAAAAACTTGGCATCCTCTGCAGCTCTTGACTATTTCTTTAGCATCCTCCAAGGCAGTCAGCCAGAAGAAACCGTGGCGGAAAGCCTTGGCCACAGGTGATCTTGAGGCTGCGTGGTGGGCGCATTCGCCTTGGTGGATATCCTTGAGGATTGCCACTCCTTTTTCTGGCTCGACACAACGCTGGAAGACTCCAGTGACGCTGCGCTTCACAAGCTCTCTGTTGATTATTGCATATGCTGCGGCTCGTCGTTGCACTAGTCTTGCTGAGATCTCATCAGCCGGCAGCTCTCTGCTGACCAGGAACTTGAGGATGGGCTGGGCCCATGACGGAGCTGTGACTTGTTCTTCTGTTAGTGTAGCCACCATGACTCGGGTGGGTGGGTTGGGTGGCGCGGAATTGGAGTCGGCCATCGCTTCTTGTGTCGTTGCAGTCCCCGGGCCGACTACTGCAGTCCCCGGGCCGAGTTCTGAAGTCCCCGGGCCGGGTACGACTACGGCAGTCTCCGAGCCAGTTGTCGAAGTCCCCATGCCACCTGCGGGGTTTCTCCAGTCGGATCCGGCTGCATCTGGCGCAGGCGGTACGAAGATAGAGTCCGACTCTAGAGACGGCTTGATGGACGGCTTGAGGAGGCGCTGGAGGGAGACGCCAGTCGGTATGGCTTGTCGGGTGGAGCCGATCCGTGCTAGGGCATCTGCTTGGTCGTTGTCGGCCCTTGGCACGTGAAGGAACTCGCACCCTTCGAAGTATCCGCTGATCTGCTGGACGAGGAATCGATAGCTCGCCATGTTCGCGTCCTTGGCGTCCCAGTCGCCAGACGACTGCTGGACTACCAAGTCCGAGTCGCCGTAACACAGGATCCGGCGTATGCCGAGCTCTTTGGCTAGCCGGAGCCCATGTACGAGCACCTCGTACTCGGCCACGTTGTTGGAGGCGGCGAAGTGGATCTGCAGCGTGTACTTGAGCTTGTCGCCTTTGGGAGAGGTGTGGACGATGCCGGCTCCCAAGCCAGTGCGCATCTTGGACCCGTCAAAGTGCATCCGCCAATGGGTAGAGTCGGGAGCCGGCGGTAGGTACTGGGTCTCGGCCCAGTCGACGAGGAAGTCGGCCAATGCTTGGGACTTGATGGCGGTGCGGGGTTGGTAGAAGATCGTGTAGGGCGCCAGTGCGATGGCCCATTTAGCCACCCGGCCGGATGCATCCCGGCTGCCTATGATCTCGGCGAGCGGGGCGGTGCACACGACCGTGATGGGGTGCTCTTGGAAGTAGGGCTTCAGTTTCTTGGCGGCGAAGTATACCCCATAGCACATCTTTTGGTAGTGCGGGTAGTTCTACTTTGAGCTGGACAGCACTTCGCTTAGGTAGTACACCGGTCTCTGTACTAGCTGGGCTCGGCCTTCTTCCGGGCGCTGGACCACAACAACAGTACTGACTACTCGGCTAGTCGCAGCGATGTAGAGGAGCATGGGCTCCTTTTCAGTCGGCGCTGCCAGGACAGGCGGAGTGGTCAGCATTTTCTTCAACTCATGGAAGGCTTGGTCGGCTTGGTCATTCCACTCGAAGTGAGTGGACTTCTTCATGAGTCGGTACAGGGGGAGAGCCTTCTCTCCTAGTCGGCTGATAAAACGATTCAGGGAGGCCAAGTAGCCGGTGAATTTCTGCACATCTTGCAGTTTGGTGGGAATCTCCATCCTCTCGATGGCCTTGATCTTGACAGGGTTGCACTCGATGCCGCGTTCGGAGACCAGGAAGCCTAGCAGCTGGCCGGCTGGTACTCCGAACACGCACTTCTCGGGGTTGAGCTTGATTTGGAATCGGCGCAAGTTGGCGAATGTTTCTTTCAGGTCTTCCAGCAAGGTGCCGCGCTTCTCTGTCTTCACCACAATGTCGTCTACATAGACGTGGGCATTTCTGCCGAGTTGTTTCAAGAGGCATTTCTGCATGCAACGCTGAAAAGTGGCACCGGCATTCCTCAAGCCGAATGTCATAGTCAGGTAGCAGAAAGCTCCAAAGGGTGTGATGAAGGCAGTCTTCAGGCGGTCAGCTGGGTCCAACTTGATCTGATGGTACCCTGAGTAGGCATCCAAAAAACTCAACAGCTCGCATCCGGCTGTGGAGTCTATCACTTGGTCAATCCGTGGCAGAGCAAACGGATCCTTTGGGCAGGCCTTGTTCAGGCTGGTGTAGTCTATACACATACGCCACTTGTTATTCTTCTTTAGAACCAGAACTGGGTTGGCAAGCCACTCTGGAAAGAACACTTCCATGATAAAGCCAGCGGCAAGGAGCCGGGCTATCTCTTCTCCCATGATTCTTCGCTTCTCTTCTGACAGTCGGCGGAGGGGTTGCTTGACCGGCTTCGCGTCGGCGCGGACATGTAATTTGTGCTCGGCGAAATCCTTCGGGACACCCGGCATGTCCTTTGGGGACCATGCAAAAATGTCTCGATTCTCACGGAGGAAGTCGACGAGCTCGCCTTCCTATTTACTGTCCAAGTTTGCCCCAATGACAGCGAACCTCTTCGGGTTCTCCGGGTCCAGAGGTATGTTCTTCGTCTCTTTGGCAGGCTGGAAGGAGCCCTGCGCATCACAATCTTTGGGGTTGGGGGACAGGGCCGGCTGCTTGCCGGCCATGGCCACAACCCACTCCAGCATCTTCTTCTCCTCTGCCACCACGAGGGACTCGGCCAGCCGGCTGCTGGCCATGGCACACTCGATGGACTTCTTGTAGTCGCCGGCTACCGTGATGATCCCCTTCGAGCTCGGCATCTTCATCTTTAGGTAGGCGTAGTGGGGCACAGCCATGAACTTGGCCAGAGCAGGTCGGCCAAGCAGAGCATGATAGGGGCTCTCCAAATCCACTACCTCGAACCAGATTGCTTCTCGGCGAAAATGATCTTTGTCTCCGAAGAGAACATCCATTTTGATCTTGCCGATTGGGGAGCAAGACAAGCCGGGGACGATACCATGGAAGACGGTGCGGCTCGGCATAAGCTGCTTCGCTTTGATGTTCAGCTTCTCCATGGTATCGCGGTACAGTATGTTGATACTGCTTCCGCCATCTATCAGGACGCGGGAGAATCGGGCAGCTCGCCTCTCCGTTGCAAGGGTGACATCCAAGACCATTGCATAGGAGCCAGGAGAGGGCATCACCTCTGGGTGGTCGGCCTGGCTCCAGCTGATTGGCTTCTCTGACCAGTGCATGAACCCGGGGGCGCTAGAGGCGACTGCATTAACCTCTTGATGCTGTCGGCGCCGACTGCGCTTGTCGTCGGCTTGACTGGTGAAGACGACGTAGGCGGCGTGCTCTTCAGGGAATTCGTCTTGCATGGCGCCGACCGCCGGCCGAGCCGCCGGCTGCTGGGGGGCTGGAGGCGGCGGACCGGGAGGCGGAGGCGGCAATAACCCTTTGCCCTTGGTGATGCGGGTGAGCCAATGGCATTTTCGGGTCGTGTGGTTAGACGGCTTCGCGCCGCTGTGGAACTTGCAGGGGGCATCAAGAGCCTGCTCGTAGGAGAAAGCCGGCTGCCAAGCCGGCCTGCCACCCTTCTTCTTGGGAGCGGGCCGTTCTTCGGGCTGCTCATCTTCAACGGTGGCCACCTGCCGACTGGTGGAAGTCGGCATGGGGCCTTGCGCTTGTGATCATTCTGGTAGGGGCGCCGATTAGGGTCGCCGGCCGGCGTCTTGGGAGCCGGATCAATCACCTTCCCCGAGGCGTCTACTCGGAGCTCGGTCTTCATCGAGGAGTCAGCCGTGGCGTACTTGTCCGCGATGACCAGCAACTCGTCGAGGGTAGCCGGCTCATCGCAGAGGAGTCGGTGCTTGAGGAGGGTGCCCTCTCGGCACCCGGCGGTGAAATACTCGATGGCCTGAACCTCGTGCACCCCCTCGCAGGAGTTGCGGAGCTCGGCCCACCGCGTGAGGTAGTTGCGGGTCGACTCGTTGGGGCCTTGACGCAGAGGGAGAGCTGGCGAGGCTTGGGAGGCCGCTTGTAGGTGCTGGTGAAGTTGCGGACGAAGACTTCCGTGAAGTCCAGCCAACTGTTGATGCTGTAGGGCTTGAGGCTGTAGAGCCATGTGCGCGCCGTGCCTTGCAGCATGAGGGGGACGTACTTCACGGCGACGCGCCGATTGCCGTTGGCTATGCTGACGGCCGTGGAGTAGTCGATGAGCCAATCTTCCGGCTTCACTGAGCCGTTGTACTTGGGCGTGTCTCTGGGGAGCGAGAACCCTTTGGGGAAGGGCTCGTCGCGGATGCGGGGGCCAAAACATGGTGGGCCGACATCGTCTTCTTCTTCTAACGCCAAGGATCGAGCAAGGCGGTCGATCCGGTGGCGGGCGTCGTTCTCGCCGACTCCTTCTCGGCGGCCGAGTCGGTCGCCAAGAGTCGGGTGCGTGATAGGCGGCGGGGTGAGACGTCTCTCTCTTCGAGGCGGGGGAGGAGGCAGATTTCCTTGGTGCTCCACCGCTCGTGGGCGGCCTTCCGCGTCGCGCTCGATGGTGATGCAAGTCCGGCTGCGGCTAGCAGCCGGCTACTTGTCTTTCTTCTGGCGGGCGCCGCTCGCAGTCGGCGAGCGGGACGTCGCGGCGTGCTCCCGGCGCGGGGGATGACTATCAGCACGGGCGCCGGCTTCGTGCCGTTCTGCAGCCGCGTCGATCAGCTGTTGGATCCGTCTTGTCATGTAGGGGAGCTCAGAGGCTCCCAGCCCATTGAGCTCTTCTGCGGCCGCCTGAGCGGCTCGCAAATTCTCGAGCGGGGTGGCGTAGACTGGGCGATCTGCCCCCAGCATGCTGGCGACGGCCGCGCCGCGCTTCTGGACGAAGCCGGCTCGGCTCGGGCCGCTAGGCGGCGGCGTGCTGAAGGCGGCGTGGTCGACTTCGCGCTGGTGGGCCTCGGTGAGGCGTCTCATGGAGGCTATCTTCTGGCCTTCCGCGATGAGGGCGAGGCGGCGTGCCTCCAGGGTCTCGGCGTCGGCGTCGGCCGGGATGGGGACGGAGAGGTCGTGCATCGCCGCTTGCAGGGCGTCGTGAGCATTCTCGCCCGAGTTGGCGACGTGGTTGATGACCAACACTTCAGTGACGGCGCTGCTGCCGCTGTCAGCTCGAGGGAGGGGATCGTCGAAGACCACCACGTCGGAGGGGTAGGCGTCGAGCGATGCCGTGTCGGAGTCGACGAGCATCGGGTCGGTGGAGCCGACCGACTCCACATCTGCAGCAGGCTCGCTGGAGACATGAAGCTGGTCGAGGAGGCTGATGAGGTGGCTCTCGGGGTAGTCCGTGCCTCGTCGGACGCAGGCTCGTCGGAGATGCGAGTCTCGCCGAGCAGATCGGCGAGGCAGCTCGCTGCGCACGCGTTGTCGACGCCTTAGAGCGCGTCGAGGCAAACGCCATCGGGCGCAGCAGGCTGGCTGCGCTCGCGGGGGAGGAAGAGGGTTCCCGTCCAGAACAGGTCTCCGGACGACGGTGCACCTGGCCCCATGGTGGGCGCCAAATGTCGGGTGGTAGGTGCGACATATGCCAACGGGTGGCTTATCATTGTTGGTGCCAATAAGACGTCGCCGGTGCCTGGAAACGGGATGAGGCGAAGACATGCACGCCGGCGGATCTTACCCAGGTTCGGGTCTCTCCGAGGAGATAACACCCCTAGTTCTGCTCTTCGGGGTCTCCGCATGATCACTAGATCAGGAAAAGTAGCTACAATCGCTCCTAGAGCTGTTGGGTTCAAGGGAGAAGAAGAACAAGGCTAGCTCTCGCTTCTCTCTCTCTACGGTGTGTGTGCTATGCTCAGAAGCCAACCCTTTGCATGGGTGTCCCAGGGGGTTTATATAGGCCTACCCCCCGGGGGTACAATTGTAATCCGGCTGGGCTCTGGTCCCAGCCGTCAGTGTCTACGCTCGCCGGCTTCTCCGCTGGCTGTTGGGGCCCGCCGACTAGTGGGTCCCACCGGCTGCCGGCCTCTTGGTCGATAGGCCGGCCCCACCGCCTAGGATCTTGTCGGCGGCTGCTTACTCTAGCCTCGCCCCTGATGACGAGGGCTTCGTTGAGGTAATCGTGGCTACAGTGGGCCGCCTCGAGGGCCCTCACTGTAGCCTTACCTCGTCTTGTCTCCTTAATGTGGTGCATGCTTCGAGGGAGGGGGTAGCCGACTTCTGGGGGCCGGCTAAGCCCTTGGCCAATTGGGGGAGGCCGGGCCGCCTCCGCGCCTCTCTCTGGCTGAAGGGGCCCGCCGCCCGCGGGCCGTACCGGCGTCTGCCGTGGGTGACATCGAGGCTAGCATGGCTACAGTGCCGAGCCGGACGGGGGATGGCTGCCCCGTACGGCGTCCTGGGGCCATGCCTGCCTCGGGCTTCGGGGGTAGTGGGCCGCACTGTGGCCACACCCGTCTTGTCACCGTTATGTAGCGTAGCTTGGGTGGTTGCGGTCTTGGCCGACTTCTTGGAGTCGGCATCCTTTACGGCCGGCTTCCTGGAGTCGGCCACCCCGTGGTTATCCTGGGGGGGGGGGGAGGTTGCTGAGGCTGGGCCGCCTTCCGTGAGTCAGCTTCAGAGGTAGCCGGCCAGGGAAGGTGGTCCAATGCTTGGAGTGCTCGAAGGCCCAAAGGCCTGATAATTTTTTGGAAGAGCCAGGGGCAGTCAGTTAGGCTACCCGTGGCCATTTACTCCGACATCAAACTACGGTCATCACCGGTAATGGTCCCGATTATTGTCACTTCGGGGTTAACGGATCATAACACATAATAGGTGACTATAGACTTGCAAGATAGGATCAAGAACTCACATATATTCATGAAAACATAAGGTTCAGATCTGAAATCATGGCACTCGGGCCCTAGTGACAAGCATTAAGCATAGCAAAGTCATAGCAACATCAATCTCAGAACATAATGGATACTAGGGATCAAACCATAACAAAAATAACTCAATTACATGATAAATCTCATCCAACCCATCACCGTCCAGCAAGCCTATGATGGAATTACTCACGCACGGCGGTGAGCATCATGAAATTGGTGATGGAGGAAGGTTGATGATGATGATGGCGACGGATTCCCCTCTTCGGAACCCCGAACGGACTCCAGATCAGCCCTCCCGAGAGAGATTAGGGCTTGGCGGCGGCTCCGTATCGTAAAACGCGATGAATCCTTCTTTCTAATTTTTTTCTCCCCGAACGTGAATATATAGAGTTGGAGTTGAGGTCAGTGGAGCACCAGGGGGCCACGAGGCAGGGGGCGCGCCCAGCCCACCCTCGTGGACAGGGTGTGGGCCCCCTGGCCTTCATTCTTTCGCCAGTATTTTTTATTAATTCCAAAAATATTGTCCGTGAAGTTTCAGGTCATTCCGAGAACTTTTATTTCTGCACAAAAATAACACCATGGCAATTCTGCTGAAAACAGCGTCAGTCCGGGTTAGTTCCATTCAAATCATGCAAGTTAGAGTCCAAAACAAGGGCAAAAGTGTTTGGAAAAGTAGATATGATGGAGACGTATCAATCATATAGTCTTGTCATGCTCTGTCTTCTTAACACAAAGTATTCATTATGCACAACCCTGATGACAAGCCGAGCAATTGGTTCATACTTTTTAACGCACTTCAACCTTTTCAACCCTCATGCAATACATGAGCGCAAGCCATGGATATAGCACTACGGGTGGAATAGAGTATGATGATAGGGGTAAATAGAAAGAAGACAAAAAATAGAAAGTCTCACACCGACACGGCTAACCAACGGGCTATGGAGATGCCCATCAATTGATATCAGTGTGAGGAGTAGGGATTGCCATGCAACAAATGCACTAAGAGCTATAAGTGTATGAAAGCTCAGTATGAAACTAAGTGGGTGTGCATCTAATCCTATAATGAAATATTCCCACTAGTATATGAAAGTGACAACATAGGTGGCTCTCCATATGTAAAACATGGTGCTACTTTGAAGCACAAGTGTGGTAAAGGATACTAACAATGCCCCTTCTCTCTTTGTTTTTTTTTCTTTTTCTTTTCTTTTTTCTTTTTCTTTTTCATTCTTTTTCTTTTTTTATATTTTTTTCTCATTATCCGGAGTCTCATCCCGACTTGTGGGGGAATCATAGTCTCCATCATCCTTTCCTCGCTGGGGCACTACTCTATAAATGAATAATGATGATCATCACACTTCTATTTACTTGTAACTCAAAAGAGATAAAAATTCCCATTAGAAGTAGGTGAGACGAAGGTTTGGTTCCACGGTACATTTCCCCCCTCAAGAGATGCAAAGGAATTTTTCTGGTGGTATCCTTTTCTTCAGCATCCTTCATTCTCTCGGATGATTCGGTGGCTTTGGCTTTACAATGTTGTCTTGGTGGAATTAGTTCTGGTTTCAAGGTCTGCTGTATCAACAATCATTCATTCAGATTCTCAATGGCAAATAATAAGGTTGGGCACTTCATATATGCTCTCAAGGATCGCATTTGGCCTGATTTCATTTGTCATTTCCATCTCTATAATGGCCGTTTTGCTAAGCTAGACCTTCTTGATGCATCCTGGCATGCTGATGTGGATCTTAATGAGTTATCTGCTTGTCATTCTATGGCTATTAAATCAAATATGAATTTCTTGAAGCCACCTACTACTTTTGTTCGGGCCATCTCCCCTATTTTGTCAAAATTCAAGATTGAACCAAATACTTCAATGGCATTCTACAACAAAAACAAGGCTGAAGCTTCATCGTCCAAGTTGCCGGTGATCGCCGGACTGCTTCAAACTAATTGAAAACTGCATTCAATGCCCTCTAATGACGCGGTCACGTATATTCCGCCCTCTGATGAAGCGATTTCTTTGGACACGCATTTATTGCCACCCCAAGGTACTACTCAGCATACCCAAACCTTATTTGATGGATTTTTTTATCAAGAGCAATTGGATGAAAGACAGAGGGCGAATTTCCTTTTATTGAGCTCTATCAAATGCATTATTGATGTCCCTTACACGAGCCCACCACAGTGCTTCCTCACATCCGCTTACAAATATGCCCCACCGCATGTTCAGTGGCCACCGCTCTTGAGCTCCAATCATAAAAGAGATCTTGCTCAGGCCTCTTATTCGTAACAAGATATTGAGAATTTATCATCTAATTGGGGCGTGTTATGTGCAAAATTCTTACAATGGGGACACCAAAAGATTTCTTGTCAGGCCAGAATTATTTGCCTAAATTGCTCTGAGCTGGGCCATAAGGCGGTCAATTGCACCTCCATTCATAATGATTGCTTGGAAACTCCATCTAATTTGGATAATCAATCAAATCAATATGCTCAGCAGTTTCCTTCCCAGGGTTTACTCAGAATGCATGTGGTGACCGTCCGATGTGAATCATGTGGCTTCTATGGACATATTATAAAACAATGCTTCAAAGCACGAAGAGAAAAATTATGGAAATGGATCCCAAAAATTATGGCCACTACCATTTCTGCCCCGGGCGCTCGGCATTCTGCATCGGTTTCCTCAAACGCCTCGTCCCTGACAACCAGTACCATACCGCAGACTACTGCGCCTCCTCCACCACCATTGCCTATCGCCACTCCATCCATTCCTCCGCCAACCACTACCTCTCCATCCATGGCGAACTACCCCCTCAACCCTGTCCTCTTCCTCCCACCAGGGATGGCGGTTGAACCAGGGCCTGCTAATCATTTGGTGCGAAGTGGAATGGTGGTCAATCCTATCCTCCTCTGAACCATGATTTCTTGGCTATCGCGGAGTCAAATCGCTATATTCCGCATCATCGTTGATTCGAGCTGCGCGGCATCATCGAAGGCCTCCTCCATGAAGCTCAGTTGTTCACCACTGAAGTAAGCGACCACCCTCTTGGTATTGGTTTGTTTGGGTTTGTCGACTCGTTTACTAGAGATTCTACTGTTGCTACCCCCCTCACTTTGGATGAGGAGGATTTAGTGATTAACTTTGTGCCTCACAATGCCGCTCTGAATATGAGGCTAACCACTTTTGGGCCTGCTGTCTGGTTGATGTACTTTGGCTTCCCATACGACTACCAAACAGATTTTTACGTCAATAAGTTGATGTGGGGCTTTGGTAGTCTGATTTCCTGGTATAATCCTGGTCAGGATCGTAGATTTGTCATGCTGAAAACATGTGTTATTCACTTAAGATTAGTGCCAAAGAGTTTTGTTGTCAGGCAATTGGGTGGGCCAAGAGAATGTTGGACTGTTCAAGTAACTATTCTCCATAGCAATGACTGGAATGCACATATTCCTGAGATCCCTCCGGCTGGAGAAGATCCACCTCCCCCTAATGGTAACCCTCACCCTTTGTTTGGCCCGGATCTTACTGCTGAACAGTTGTACCAGGAACAAGTTCATAATTGGTTTGCTGTAAATGGGATGCCCAATCAGAATGAGGGTGCTGCAGATAACAACATTGCTCACAATGGTGATGTGCAAATTGATGCTGCCTGGGGTGCATGGCCAGCCCCACCTCCTCCTCCGCCGCCACGTATGGTGGTGAACTATCAGGCTTGGCTACAGGATCAAGGCTTGCATGTTCATGATGGTATTATTCCTTCTTATAATGATTCTGACAGTTCAGCCCAAGCTTGGAATGATTCCATCATGGTTGTTAGCTCTAGCTCTGATAGCTCAGATTCTGGCTATGTTCTGGTGCCCATTAATAGGTTACCTGGTTTCCAGATTGGACAATCTTCAAACTCTGCTATCACACCCTCATTCAATACAATCAGTGCACAGCTGACCAATCTCTATGTTTTAGTGCATAATTCAGGTCTTCAGTTTAGTTTAGACTACCAGGATGATGTGGTTTTCTCACTGCTGCTCAATGATCCAGCACCTGTCAGACAGCTCAATAACATGCTTGCAACTCTTATTCGTCCTCATTTGGCCACCTTTGGGCCATGGAACTTTGGCTATGGTTTGCGTTATGATAATTTTCAGATTGATATTCAGATTGCTCTTGGATCGAATGGTATTGTGTTCTCTACAGCCACTATCAACCAATCCAATGATAATGCTCTGCCATCATCAGTCACTCTTGAGGAAATCACTGTTGACACACACTCTCATTCTCTGGAAGACTCTCTGGTTCCTGTTCCCCAAAATCTGATTGAAGCTTTTGACACCCAGGTTGCTGCTGTTAGTGAGACTACTGCTCCTGACAATGATCTTCAGGTCGTGACATTCATAGATCTGGTTCCTGTGACTGAGATCCTGGAGGGTCAGAATTCAGTTGAGGATGGCATTTCTGTCACGCAACCGGCTCCTCTCTTGGCTACACATGAGTCTGTTGCTGCAACTGTTCTCCATAGTGCTCGTCGAGGCAAAAAGCTGGCTCCCATCACTTCTGTTGAGCTTTGTTGTAGCACTCGCTCTAATAAATATGATGGTTTTCATGTCCCTCAACACTCTGATCATCGTCCATTCAAGAGCAAGGTGAAGCCTAGAATTGTTCCTGGAGCTCAAGTTTCAAGTGCTACTGACCAAGCTCTGGAGGTTGAAGCCTCAGACACCACTGCTGCTGACATTCCCCCGCCAACTCCAGTCCCTGTGATGCAATATATTGGGGTGCACCCTCTGCACTATCCCTGAAGTGGAACTATCGGTTGAAGCCCTCAACAAACCGTTGGAGGGATCTCCCTCTTCTGCGTAATTTATCTTTTATGTTCTGTCAGCGATGGTCCTTTTGCAGAACTGGAACATTTTATGTTAGAATGTTCATGGTCTTAACTCACCTCAAAAACATTTAGCTCTCTCGAATGCCATTAATTCTAGTGGTTGCTCGGTCATCTGTCTGCATGAAACAAAAATGCCCGTTATTGATCTTGCTATGATTAAAGCGCTCTGTCCGAAACATTTTGATAAGTTCGCTTATGTGCCTTCGATCGGGGCTTCGGGTGGGATTCTGACTATTTGGAATAGCTCTGTCTTCTCAGGTCAGGTAATCTTTGAAGAACAATTAGCGTTGGGTGTCAATTTTACTTCAACTCAATCCATTCACGCTTGGACCCTTGTCAATATTTATGGCCCTTGTACTGGTTAGCATAGAGCACAGTTTACTGACTAGCTTTTTGATCTATCCATCCCATCCAATGAGGACTGGCTCCTTCTCGGTGACTTTAACTATATAAGATCGCCTGAAAACCGGAACAAGCCTGGCGGCAATGTGTCACATCCCTAGTTCTGGTAATGCCTAGTGCTAGCATTTGGTGTTGCATCATGTTTAAATTTTATCTAAACTTGAAATTGGGATTTAATAAACCCTAGCACCCCTTTGAATTACCAGGTTCAACCAAAATTGGTTTCAGTGAACCTGAAATGCCCTTATTAAATGTTCATGATTTAGGGGAAAAGGTGAAAACCCTAACCATAAATAGTGCGCATTTTCGCAGAACCAAAATGGGCATTGAATTAAATCAAACCATATTTGAATTGGGGCTATTCAAATAATATACATATTTTAAAAGCTCCAAATATTTTGAAACTTGCAGAGGGCCTCTGGGATATTTCGGAGTGAGCCCACAAAAAATTTCAAAGTTATCAAAAATGTTTTAGTGCCTAAACTAAAACAAAACAGAAAGAAATAAATAGAAAAGAGAAAGAAATAGAGAGAGAGAGAGAAGGTTTTCACCTGGCGCTCACCTGGCCCAGCACGGCCCGGCCCAGCTGGCCAACGCCAGTTGTCATCTCCACCGCGCCAGAAGGACGCCGAGCGCGTGCTCGCCGCACGCACACGCGCCCGTGCCACCTCCTGCCTGCTAGCTTGCGTGGCGCCGCGGATAGACCGCGGGAGCCGTCCCGATCGAGCCGACCGCCCCGCCTCTCTCCCCCTCGTGTCCCTCGCCCTCTCCTGCAATGGCCGAGAGCCATCCTCACCGCCGTTCGCCGTAGTCATCGCCAGAGCCACCCCTCACCCCTCTGACGTGCCCATGAGCTCCGCCTCCGTCGTCTATGCCTCCTCGACGACTCACGCGACGCCGTACACCTCCAAGCACCTTCCCCGACCCCTTTTTCCTCCTCGATCACCGGAGATTCACCTCACCGCCCTGACCACTCTGGACCTCCTCCGAGCTCGCCGTCTGCACCGCTGCAACCGCCGTGAGCCTCTCCCTCGAACCACCCCCTCTATGGTCTTGTTTGCATGCCGCAGCTGCTACTTCACTGACGACCGAGAACCGCTGCCGCCTGAGCTCGTTGCCAACGCAGCTCCGGTGACCCAATGGTCGCCCCGACGTGCCTAATGTGATTGCCGCCTCGCGTAGCGTCTCCCTAGCGCAAAACCCCGTCCTTTTGCATGCTGCGGCCTCGATCCCGAGCTCACCCGAGCTCCGACCGTCGCCGAGGTCGTCGCCATGCCCAACTCCGGCCACCTCGCGCCCTCCCCCTGCCACCGTCGGTTGCACGCGAGCACCAGCTCCTCGTAAATGGTCTCCGCTGCCCATTTGGTCGCCGGAGACGCAAATCCGAGGCCCTCCGCCGTGTCTAGCCTCGCCGGCGAAGAGTCGCCGGCAGGTTTGACCCTGTTGACCAGAGGTTTGACCTCCTCTGGGTCACTAACGTGTGGGGCCAGCCCTTGACTAACCTTGGTTAGATTTCAATTAGCATTAATTAACAATGTTAACTAGACCAGACACTGACATGTGGGCCCAGGCCTTAACTAATCTAGATTAGGATTAGTTTAATACTAATTAACTATGTTAGTTAGGTTAGCCACTGAAGGCGGGTCCCACTGGTGAGGTTTGACCTGGACCGCCCTTGTTGACTCACTGACGTCACAGTGACGTAATGCTGATGCAATAAAGCATTTTCTGGATTTAGTTTATTTTAAATAACCAGGAAATTCTAGAAAATATTATAAACTTCAGAAAATCATAGAATATAATCTGTAACTCCAAATCAAACAAATTATATATGAAAAATGATCAGAAAAATCCAATCTATCCATATGTGTCATTTTCATGCATGACAAACCAAGTTATACCTAGTGAATATGTGAAAACACATAAATGGCATTTTTAAATGCTTAATTTGGAGTTGCATTTGAACCCTTGGTTCAAATGAACTTCATCCAAATCAAATGCTAGATGCATTAGATCAAACCACATCATATATACATGCCATGATCATGCATCATATTGTTGCATTACATTGATTGTGTTTCCTCTTGTTTGCCAGTGTTGGTTCCCTCTCAGTAGACGTGGTTCCGACGATGAGTTCGATGACACCGATGAAGAGTTATACTATCTTCAGAAGTGCCAGGCAAGCAAAAACCCCTTGTTCATTCCGGTACAATCCCACTCTCTCGCTCCTGCTCTCTTTTACTGCATTAGGACAACAACGATTCAACTGTTACATGTTGCGGTAGTTGAACCCCTTTCCTCTGCATGACCTGTCATTGCCACAGTAAGTAGATGAAACCCACTAGCATGAGTAGGAGTTGTTTGAGCCCTGATGTGCCTACTCATTCATGCTTGTTTGTCATGCCTACTACTGCTTAGAGTTGAGTCAGGTCCGATTCATCGGGGATGAATTGGAATGTGGTGAACATGTTCTACTGTTGAGAGCTAAGTGTGTGAACACGATTTGGTAAAGGTAGTGGTGAGAGGCCATGTAGGAGTACATGGTGGGTTTTCTCATTGAAGCCGTCCTCGGGAACTGAGTTATGTGTTTGTGATCCATGAACAGCTACTACCACACGTTGGGCCCTGAAATATGACCCCGCTCGACTTATTAACCCCCCTTGTCCTCTGTCCAGGAGTTGCAAGTAGTTTCTAGTGTTTGTAGTATGCTGGAGGCCGTGCGCGGCGCTAACCTGAGGGGTGGGCTGTGATGCGGTAGGCACGTGGCACAGTGTGCCGGGACACCTGTTTGGTGCCTCGGGAACCCTACACACATCGTTCGGGGCCGTAAGTGGAAACCTCGGCCGGACTCCCTTTGGATGGAACCTGAATAGGCGATAAACCTGGACTAGGGACTTGTGTGGTTAGTCAGGTCGTGGTCTACACCCACGTCGGCTTTCACTTGAAGTCTGCCGAGCACATGTCGTGTGCAGACGCTAAGTGGTGGAAAGATGTGTGAAGAAGTACACCCCTGCAGGGTTATAAATGATCTATTCGAATAGCCGCGTCCGCGGTAAAGGACCTCTGAGTTGCCTATACAGTTCATAGACAAGTGAAAGTGGATACTCTATAATGTGCAAGATAAGCGTAAGTGCTATGGATGTCCTTCTCGTAGGGAGACGGGAGCGGATCCATAGTGGTGTATTGATTGGTGAATATGTGGACTCGTGTGCGCCACCTCCAAATAGTTACTTGCAGTTGTAGTTCAGGATAGCCACCGAGTCAAAGTTGGCTTGCTGTAGTTAAACTCCACCACCCCCTTTGTTGATACTGATGCATATGTAGATAGTTCTGATGTAAGTCTTGCTGGGTACATTTGTACTCACGTTTGCTTACTTTATGTTTTTGCAGAGAGACTTCAGTCTCACTAGTAGTTCCACGTGGACTTCGGCGTTTAGCTTAGTACCTCAGCTACGATCTTGTACCCTTGGGAGAGTCTTGTAGATAGTCAGGCTTCTCAGCCTTTTTCATTTGTAGTTTTCTGTACTCAGACAAGTTAAGCTTCCGCATGTGCTTTTTGCTTGTATGACTTAAATGATGGGTCGTCAGACCCATGTTTGTAATATCTGGCTCCTCGGAGCCTAATGAATAAATACTTTGAGTCGTAGAGTTTTGTTGTGATGCCATGGTGTATTTGCACATATCGGGCATATTGTGTGTATGATTTTGAAATGCTTGGTATGTGTGGGATCCGACTATCTAGTTGTTTATTCTTGGTAGCCTCTCTTATGGGGAAATGTCTCCTAGTGCTTCCACTGAGCCATGGTAGCTTGCTACTGCTCCGGAACACGTAGGCTGGCCGGCATGTGTCCTTCTTCGTTCCTGTGTCTGTCCCTTCGGGGAAATGTCACGCGTTATTCCTTTAAGTCCTTGTAGCTTGCTACGACTTGGGTTCATACGTTGATGACCGACACGTTCGTTGCTGGGTCATGTATGTCTGTCCCTGTAAGTTAGTGCCACTTTGGATTCACGACTAGTCATGTCGGCCCGGGTTCCCTGTCATATGGATGCTAGCGACACTATCATATACGTGAGCCAAAAGGCGCAAACGGTCCCGGGCCAAGTAAGGTGGCACCCGTGGGAATACCGTGCATGAGGCCGCAAAGTGATATGATGTGTTACATGCTAGATCGGTATGACATAGGATCGGGGTCCTGACACAATGCTCACGACATGTTCACGTTTAATGACTTTATACGAGAACAACACTTAACCGAACTCCCGATCAAAGGTCGGCGTTTTACCTAGAGTAATATGCAGCAGGACCCACTATTAGAACAGCTTGATTGGTTCTTCACATCTCTGAATTGGATGGCTTCTTTCCCAAACACCATCATTAAAGCTCTTGGCAAGCCAGTTTCGGATCATGTCCCATGCTCAGTGGTCATTCAGACGAATATACCAAGATCTAAGCTATTTCGCTTTGAGAACTATTGGGTGGCACATCCAGGTTTTATGGAGACTGTAAAACTAGCTTGGTCCAGACCATTCAAGCATGGAAATGCCGCTTCGATCTTATGCCAAAAATTCAAATTTGTTTGACAGGCTTTGAAACACTAGAGTAAAAACATTTCTCGTCTGACGGTTGCAATTGAGAACACGAACAAAGCTATCCTAGAATTGGATATCATTGAGGAGATGAAATCATTGACTTTCCAAGAACACAACTTCCGCATAATCCTTAAAAATCACATTCTAAGGCTGCTCAAATATCAGAAAGCGTATTGGAAGAAACGCTGCACGATTAGATGGGTCCGTTTTGGCGATGAAAACTAAAAAAATTTCCAGGCTATTGCTACTGAACGTTACCGAAGGAATTGTATCGCAAGCCTTCGTGTTGATGATGATACCACAGTGGAAGATCATGCTGCCAAGGAATCAATTATATACCACGCTTTCAAAGAACGTCTTGGCCAAACCACCCCCTGGACATGAAGTTTGATCTCCCTGCAATTCTTAAAACTTCTAGTCATTTGGACCAGCTCAATGTGCCTTTTACTACCGATGAGATTGACTCTTTCATTAAGGAGATGCCATCGGATCGTGCCCCGGGCCCTGATGGATTCAATGGAGCCTTTCTTAAAGCCTGCTGGCAGATTATCAAAAATGATGTTTACCGCCTTTGCAATGAGTTTCATGATGGCTCACTGAATTTGGAAAGCATAAACTATGGCTTCATTACCCTAATCCCAAAGACAAATTCTCCGGAATCGATCAATGATTTTCGTCCTATCCCACTACTCAATTGTTGTCTCAAAGTGGTCACGAAGCTCCTTGCCAATCATCTCCAGAAGGTTATCTTGAGTATTGTACATCGTAACCAATATGGATTCCTCAAGGGTAGATCGATTAATGATTGTCTTGCTTGGGCGTTCGAATTTATTCATCAATGCAAGGCTTCCAAAAGAGAGATAATTCTGATCAAACTAGATTTTGCTAAGGCCTTCGACACCATTCATCACTCTGCCATGATTGAGATCATGAAACAACTTGGATTCAACTCCAAATGGATTCAAAGTATTTTTAACTCCGGAAAATCCTCAGTGCTCTAAAACGGGGTGCCGGACAGACAATTTGATTGCAACTGTGGGGTCACACAAGGTGACCCCTTGTCTCCTCTCATCTTTGTGATCGCGGCAGACCTCCTTCAGTCAGCAATTAATGATGCATACCGTAAAAATCTCTTGACCCTACCGATCCCTGCGTGTGGACCTAATGACGACTACCGAGTCATTCAATACGCGGACGACACCATTACTGTAATGCCCGCTTGCCCATTCAGGTTGTCAGAATGAAGCAAATCCTTTTGGACTACGCCACTTCTATCGGACTGCATATCAACTTCCATAAATCTACACTCATACCGATCAACATTACAGATTCTCTTTGCCAGGATATTGCTCAAATTCTTGGATGCAGAGTGGGACAAATGCCATTCACTTACCTTGGACTACCACTTAGTACCACTCGTCCCACTGTCCAAGACCTTCTCCCGATGGTTTGCCGCGCACAACGACGTATAATTGCTGCCATGTCCATGATGTCCTATGCGGGCAAATTGGCGCTCCTGAACTCTTGGCTCACTTCAACGGCCATGTTCTCGACGTGTACCCTCAGTCTCAACCCCACGATAATTGGCCAGCTTGATAAGATACGCCGTCATTGCCTCTGGATTAAGAAAATTGACCAGGGAGACAAAACGAATTCTCTTGCTGCATGGGATTTAGTGTGCCACCCTAAAAAACATGGTGCATTGGGGGTCATCAATCTTCGTGTCCAAAATGACGCTCTACTTTTGAAATTCCTACACAAGTTCTATAATCATGAGGACATCCCGTGGGTACATCTGGTTTGGCACACCTATTACAACGGTGTTATTCCACATGCTCTGGAACCCTGCGGCTCCTTCTGGTGGAAGGATGTCATGCATCTTAGTCCGATTTTCCGAGGTATCACCACCGTGCAAGTTCATAATGGTGCGTCTACTCTCTTCTGGAAATATGCTTGGCAAAACCATATCCTTTCGTCTTCCTTCCCTCGAATATTCTCTTCCACAACCAGAGAAGACATCTCAGTTCGTGAGTTCATGAACAACACTGATATTGCTGAGATTTTTCAACTAGCATTATCACCGCAAGCTCATGATGAACTTTTTCAACTTAAGGATGACTTGGGGGAGTTGCAACTCGATGACAGTGATTCTTGGATCTACTCTTGGGGTGCCACCAGTTTCAGGACAAAAGACTACTATGAGTTTTATTTCAAAGATATTCTTGTGTCCGATGCGTTCAAATGTCTATGGAAATCCAAGTGTATCCCAAAACACAAAGTCTTTGGATGGCTACTCCTAGTGGACAGGTTGAACACCCGCAATATGCTCAAGAGAAGACACTACAACATTGGTTCCAACTTCGATTGTCTACTGTGTAGCACACATACTGAGGAAACTGTGGAACACCTTTTCTTTCACTGCAGCTTTAGTAAGGAATGTTGGCAGTCCCTCGGCATACACTGAGCACCCTCTGGAGGCAGACTGGACCTCCTGCAATCCGCCAAAGTTGCATGGTCGCGTCCCATGTTCATGGAGATCCTCTTGACTGCTGCTTGGAGCTTGTGGAAGGAGCGCAACAACAACCACTTCAGAAGAATCACCCCCACTGTGCTGGCCTGGAAGAACAGATTCACCACCGACTTCAACAACCTCAAGTACATGACCTCAGGGGGCGCTAGAGACTTCATTCCTACCTTTATAGCTGAGAGGTCTTTTACTACTAGTGTGATACAGTAGTTCTTTGTTGACTAGGTCATCTACCACTTTACTCTACCTCCCACCTACAAACACTTGCTGCTTTCTGTGTGCCCCCCATCACCCAAAGTGGTGATGGCCTACCTTTGTAAATATGTAACCTACTATTCATTAATTTAATTTGCAGTAGGAGCCTCTCCTACTATTTCTGGTCAAAAAAAGAAATAAAAATTACAACTCGATACCTATGACAAATATGACTCTATATGAATGCCTCTGGCAATGTACCAGGATGTGCAATGATCTAGCGCAGCATGTATGAAAAATGATGAACGGTGGCTGAGCCACAACTACTGTGTCAGCTATATGATCATGCAAAGCAATATGACAATGAAAGCTCAAGTCATTAAACGGAAGTGGTGGAAGTTGCATGGCAATATATCTCGGAATGGCCATGGAAAAGCCATAATAGGTAGGTATGGTGGCTGTTTTGAGGAAGATATAATAAGGCTTATGTGCGATAGAGCGTATCATATCACGGGGTTTGGATGCACCTGCGAAGTTTGCACCACGTCTTGAGGTGAGAAAGGGCAATGCACGGTACCATAGAGGCTAGCAAATTGCGGAAAGGTAAGAGCACTTATAATCATGGACTCACATTAGTCATAAAGAACTCATATACTTATTGCAAAAGTTTATTAGCCCTCAAAGCAAAGTACTACTACGCAAGCCCCTAGGGGGATAGATTAGTAGGAAAAGCTCATCGCTCGTCGCCAACCGCCACTCATAAGGAGGACAATCAATAATAAATCATGCTCCAACTTCATAGCATAATGAGAGACTATACGTGCATGCTTCGGGAATCGCAAACCTTAACACCAATATTCCTACTAACCACAACCATTTACCAGTACCTCCCACATATTCCATCTCTATATCGCAAAACTATTGCAACGAATCAAACATATCATATTCAGTGATCCATAAGTTTTATGTAGGATTTTATGACTAACCATGCAAATGACCAATTCTTGTTGACTCTCTAAATAGATATAAGTGAAGCATGAGAGTTTAATTCTTTCTACAAAAGACCATGCTCTAATAAATATAAGTGTATCAAAATAGCATTCTACAAATAACGGTTTTCTATGTGAAGAGAAACAGGCAATCCAAACTTCAAATGATATAAGTGAAGCACATGAAGCATTCTATAAAGCCACACCCAAAAGATATAAGTGAAGTGCAATGAGAATTCTATAAATCAACCATGGACTATCTCATACCAGCATGGTGCATAAAAGAAAAATGAACAGTAAACACAAAAGACGCTCCAAGGTTCACACATATCACATGAACGAAACGAAGACGAAAACATACTGATACTTGTTCAAGAAAGATGGGATGCCTTCCGGGGCATCCCCAAGCTTAGACACTTGAGTCTCCTTGAAAATTTACTTGGGGTGCCTTGGGAATCCCCAAGCTTGAGCTCTTTCCTCTCCTCCTTCTCCTCATATTGAGACCTCCTCGATCTTTGATCACTTCATCCACACAAAACTCAATAGAAAGCTCGGTAAGATCTGTTAGTATAATAAAGCAAATCACTACTCTAAGTACTGTTGCAAACCAATTCATATTTTGTTTTGCATTCCATCTACTGTAATATAACTTTCTCATGGCTGATTCCACTGATAGAATCGATAGTTTCATCAAAACAAGCAAAACAATGCATCAAAAACAGAATCTGTCTTAAACAGGATAGTTTATAGTAATCTGAAAATTCACCATACTTCTGGTACTCCAAAAATTCTGAAAAAATTAGGAAAAATAAACATTTTGTATAGCAATACTATGCAAATAGTTTCAGAAGCTTTCGACGTTCGAGTAAAAAATATGTAAAATCACGCACTACAGCCAAAGTTTCTGTTTCTGCATCGCACATACCAACAAGCAATCTAAACATCCTAAAGGCAAATCTTAGCACATTATTTTTATAATACAATGGAATTGTACAAGGGGATAATTATTTTTGTTGAAATGTTTCTGCAATTCAAGATTCACAAAGTTTCCATGGGCATGAACAAAGTTCAAGGCATGCTTCCGCTTCCACGGTGCTCGTCTATCTCACTTCCACTTTTCTTTTTGTGAAGTTTTAAGTTCCCCTCTATATTTTTTTGTCTTAAAACTTTATAAAAGCAATCAACAGAAATAAATGACTCTCTAAAACTTCCAGGTTGTCTCCTGGCAGTGCTTTCTTCAAAGCCATTAAGCTAGGCATAAAGTGCTCAAGTAATGAATCCACCGGGATCCCAAGGTATATCAAATCCAATTTTAGTTAGCAATGATTTGGCATTTAGTAGTGAGCACAAAGCAACATATATCAAGCAATGACGAAGTCTAACTCTCTTCCTATGCATCGGCATATCATAAAAGAACAATTCACGCACATCAAGTAAAGGCCAATACATAGTATAAGAAGTTTCTTGCAATTTTATCGTGTTGGAAACATAAAGCGGCGGAGATGTAGTTCCTCTCTCATAATAATTGCAAGTAGGAGCAGCAAGCACATGCATATTACATTCATCAAAATCATCATGTGTAGTAGCAAAAGGCAACCCATCAATGTAATCCTTAGTAAGATCAAAATTCTCCGATATAGTGTAGTTTGGAGAATTCAAAAAGATAATAGGACTATCATGTGCGGGTGCAATAGCAACAATTTGGTTGTTAACATAAGGAACTATAGCAAGTTCATCTCCATAAGCATAATTTAAATTGGCATCATGGCCACAACCATAGCAAGCATCATCAAAAAGGGATATTTCAAACGAATCAACGGGATCATAGCATTCATCCTTCGGTAAGAACGAAGGGACATTAAACAATGTATGAGTTGGAGGGTTACTCTCATTAGAGGGTGGGCACGGGTGATCAATCCGCTCTTCCTCCTTTTGTTCTTCGCTCTCCTCCTCATCTTTTTAATCCAATGAGCTCACAGTTTCATCAATTTCTTCTTCCATAGACTCCCACAAAATATTAGTCTCTTCTTGGACAGCGGAGACTTTCTCAATAAACACATCAATATCGTAATTAAATTTATAATTATCCTAGCAATATTTAAGGATAGCAAAATTATCAGGTCTATAAACTGAATCATCTAAATCTTCAAACCTTTCAAACAAAGATTCAATTTCATAAGGACCCATAAAAGCAACAAATTCTTCTATTCGTTCCACATCATAGTAATCATATATACCATTAGCATAAGAAGCCAAGGTTTCATTAGCAATAAATTTGCATGAAAAGGGAAGATGTGGAGCGTTCATCCTAGAACAACAAGTATAATCATATCTTAAGCATAGCTCCCGAGCATACCAATGCAACGTATGAATTTGATCCCATAACAATTTCCCTTTATGATTCAAATGATAATCCCTAAAGTATTCACGTTGATCCAATGTTACTCCCATTATATAGTTGAATGGGGTTTTCTCAGGATTATCAAAGTATTGCATAATATCTTTTACATAACGAGCATCGAGGGATTTAGGAGGTTTCCCATCTCCATGAGTAGCAAGTGCCACTAATTTTATTGGTGTTTCGTGTTCCTATCCATAACTAAAGATAGAGAACAACTTAGAATAGGAAATAAAAACTACTTAGTGATAAAGAAAACAAGCACACACGAGAATATTCACCCCACGCTATTGCTCCCCGGCAACGGCGCCAGAAAAAGGTCTTGATAACCCACAAGTATAGGGGATCTTTTGTAGCCTTCTTTGATAAATAAGAGTGTCGAACCCAACGAGGAGCTAAAGGCAGAACAAATATTCCCTCAAGTTCTATCGACCACCGATACAACTCTACGCACACTTGACGTTTGCTTTACCGGAAACAAGTACGAAACTATTTTGCAAGGATAAAACTACGAGTACTTTGCAAGAATAAAACTATGGATAAAGTGCAAGGAAGTAAAAGGAGATGGCTTTTGTCAACAAGAAAGTCATTTGTCCCTAGGCAATCGATAACAAGTAGCGGTAATCATTCTTGCAATTCTATATGAGGGGGAGGCATGAGCTAACATACTTTCTCTACTTGGATCAGATGCACTTATGATTGGACCCCTAGCAAGCATCGACAACTACTAAAGATCATTAAGGTCGTGAAACCCAACCATAGCATTAAGTATCAAGTCCTCTTTACTCCCATACGCTATAACCCACTTATCCCCATTTAGGCTGGTGTCACCCCCGCAACACTAACAATAAGCAAACCATGAACATATTGCAACACCCTACAGCGGGGGGTCCTCATGTTTGTGCGAGACGTAGGGCACCGTAGGACAGCACCATAAATAAAATATATAATCATACCAACCAAGATCACAATTAACCCATAGGATAAAACGGATCTACTCAAACATCATAGGATAACCATAGATCATTGGGAAATAATATATGGAGTTGAGCACCATGTTCAAGTAGAGATTACAGCGGGGAGAAGGGAGGTTGCACTGCTGCATAGAGGGGGAGAGAGTTGGTGTTGACGGTAGCAAGATTGTTGATGTAGATTACCATCACGATCCTTGCCTGATACATCTCCAACATATCTATAATTTTTTATTGTTCCATGCTATTATATTATCCATCTAGGATGTTTTATATGCATTTATATGCTATTTTATATGATTTTTGGGACTAACCTATTAACGTAGAGCCCAGTGCCAGTTTCAGTTTTTTCCTTGTTTTTGAGTTTTGTAGAAAAGGAAAACCAAACGGAGTCCAATTGAGCTAAAATTTGACGGAGATCATTTTTGGACCAGAAGAAGGCCATGGAGCAAAAGAGATGGGCCAGAAGATTCCCGGGCTGCCCACGAGGGTGGGGGGCGCCCACCCCCCTGGGCGTGCCCCCTACCTCGTGAACAGCCCGGAGACCCCCCTGACTTGTTCTTGACGCCAAAACCTCTTATATATACAGAAACCTCCAGAACATAACCTAGATCGGCAGTTTCGCTGCGGCAAGCCTCTGTAGAAACCGAAAACCAATCTAGACCCGTTCTGGCACCCTGCCGTTAGGGGGGATCCCTCACCGATGGCCATCTTCATCATCCCGGTGCTCTCCATGACGAGGAGGGAGTTGTTCACCCACGGGGCTGAGGGTATGTACCAGTAGCTATGTGTTTGATCTCTCTATCTCTCTCGTGTTCTTGAGGTGGTACGATCTTGATGTATCGCGAGCTTTGCCATTATAGTTGGATCTTATGATGTTTCTCCCCCTCCATTCTCTTGTAATGGATTGAGTTTTCCCTTTGAAGTTATCTTATCGGATTGAGTCTTTAAGGATTTGAGAACACTTGATGTGTCTTGCATGTGCTTATCTGTGGTGACAATGGGATATCACGTGATCTACTTGATGTATGTTTTGGTGATCAACTTGCGGGTTCCGTGACCTCGTGAACTTATGCATAGGGGTTTGCACACGTTTTCGTCTTGACTCTCCGGTAGAAACTTTGGGGCACTCTTTGAAGTTCTTTGTGTTGGTTGAATAGATGAATCTGAGATTGTGTGATGCATATCGTATAATCATACCCACGGATACTTGAGGTGACATTGGAGTATCTAGGTGACATTAGGGTTTTGGTTGATTTGTGTCTGAAGGTGTTATTCTAGTATGAACTCTAGGATAGATCGAACGAAAAGAATAGCTTCATGTTATTTTACTACGGACTCTTGAATAGATCGATCAGAAAGGATAACTTTGAGGTGGTTTCGTACCCTACAATAATCTCTTCGTTTGTTCTCCGCTATTAGTGACTTTGGAGTGACTCTTTGTTCCATGTTGAGGGATGGTTATATGATCCAATTATGTTATTATTGTTGAGAGAACTTGCACTAGTGAAAGTATGAACCCTAGGCCTTGTTTCGAAGCATTGCAATACCGTTTCTGCTCACTTTTATTACTTGTTACCTTGCTGTTTTCTAATTTCAGATTACAAAAACCTATATCTACCGTCCATATTGCATTTGTATCACCATCTCTTCGCCGAACTAGTGCACCTATACAATTTACCATTGTATTGGGTGTGTTGGGGACACAAGAGACTCTTTGTTATTTTGTTGCAGGGCTGTTTGAGAGAGACCATCTTCATCCTATGCCTCCCATGGATTGATAAACCTTAGGTCATCCACTTGAGGGAAATTTGCTACTGTCCTACAAACCTCTACAATTGGAGGCCCAACAACGTCTACAAGAAGAAGGTTGCGTAGTAGACGTCAAGCAGTTTCTGGCGCCGTTGCCGGGGAGGTTAGTGCTTGAAGGTATATCTTTAGATCTTGCAATCAAATCTTTTGGTTTCTTGTTTTATCACTAGTTTAGTCTATAAAATAAAACTAGAAAAAAAATGGAATTAAGGTTGCCTCATATGCTTCATCTTTTTAATGTCTTTCGTGAAAATGATGGGAAGGAAAATTGTGCTCAAGTACTAGAAGAAGACTGCGTTAGGATGTTTGGCACTAAATATTTGAATGATGAGCATGATTGTAATGTTGTTAGTATGAATTCTTTGAATATCCATAGTACTAATGATGATTGCACTAGTCATGATGAAAATGTCTCTTATAAGCATGTCAACTTTTGTGGAATACATAGAGCTTGCAAGTACACACCAAATAGGGAAGATAGATTTTGCAAGAGCCATAAGTATTTGGAAACTAAATGGTTGCAAGAAAGGCTAGATGATTGTGCTGAAAGATTCAATATTTATCGTAATCCTTGTGAACTTTGCAAGGAACATGGTAATTTAAAGCTCCAATGCTATGTGTTTCATGATCAAATCGTGTCCAAAAATTGTGATAACTTGATTACCCTTGAGCATCATAAAGAGCTTAGTTTTCTTTTGGGGTATGAAGAAATGAAACGTATAACTGAGGGTATTCCAAAATTTAATCTTGATAGATTTCTTGATTTTGATCTAGAAGAATTTTTGATGTATTGTGCGGTGAATTGCATTGAAAATCCTTATATTGCCAATTACATAAAGACAAGAAAACAAATAGAAGATGAAGATAATACTAATGAAAGGGAAGAGACTTCCCAATATCCTCCTATTATTTCTTATGATGAATCAGGTAACGAGGAGGAGCCTTCTATTCAACCAATCTCATTAATAAGGAGCTCCAAAAAGAGGGTTAAACCCACACATGATGTGAAGAAGAAAAAGAAAAGACGGAGAAGCAAAGGTGAAAAGATATCCCTCCCAAATGATGTTGTTTCTATTACTCATTGTGATAAGGATAATTGCTATACTATTGGTGCTATCCATACTATTAATGATGAGAGTGATTATGCTTATGATATGAAAAGGCCCAAGCTTGGGGATGCCATGTTTGATGAGAATGACATGTTTGAGAATATATTTGCTGCAATTAATGTTTGTCCCAAGCTTGGGGATGCTATGTTTAATGAAGATGATATTTTTAGCCTCCCAAGTTTTGATGAGCAAATTTATTATGATGATGATAGCATGCCTCCTATTTATGATGGTTATATTGATGAAAGTGGGTTTGGAAGAGTGTCAACTTTAGGAAGTAATGATCCCACTATTTTGGAGGGTGTTGAATCTTATAATATTTATGAAAGTGGATTTGTAGAGGTCATGACTTTATTTAGTGATGAATCCACTATCTTGGAAGAGGTTTCAATTGATTATGATGAGAACAAAGTTGCTACTTATGATGATTATTGTGAGGAAACTTATGCTATAAAAAGTAGAGATGATTATATTTATAAAACTTGTCATGATTATGATTACCCTTTTTCTGAACATTACTCTTTTAATGTGGAAACAATTTATAGTATTCGAGTTTCTTATGATACTCCCACTATTCTGAATGAGAAGAATTTTGCTTATGCGGAGAGTAGTAAATTTTCTATGCTTGTAGATCATGAAAAGAATGATTTATGTGATGGTTACATTGTTGAATTCATTCATGATGCTACTGAAAATTATTATGAGGGAGGAATATATGCTTGTAGGAATTGCAATAATATCAAGTTTCCTCTCTATGTGCTTAAAGTTTTGAAGTTATGCTTGTTTTGCCTTCCTATGCTAGTTGATTATTGTTCTCATAAGTTGTTTGCTCACAAAATCCCTATGCATAGGAAGTGGATTAGGCTTAAATGTTCTAGTAATATTCTTCATGATGCTCTCTTTATGTTTCAATTCTTATCTTTTATGTGAGCATCATTGAAATCATCATGCCTAGCTAGGGGCGTTAAACAATAGCGCTTGTTGGGAGGCAACCCAATTTTATTTTTGTTCTTTACTTTTGCTCCTGTTTAGTAATAAATAATTCATCTAGCCTCTTTTTAGATGTGGTTTTATTGTTTTAATTAGTTTTTGCGCCGAGTAGAACCTTTGGGAAGACTTGGGTGAAGTCTTTGTGATCTTGCTGTAAAAAACAGAAACTTTAGCGCTCACGAGATTAGCTACAACTTTTTACGGGAGAGTGATATTAGGTTGATTATTTTTGCAGAAGATTAATAGACGAATTCCTCAGGTCCACCAATTTATTTCAGAATTTTTGGAGTTACAAAAGTATTCGAATGATACAGATTACTACAGACTGTTCTGTTTTTGACACATTCTGTTTTCATTGTCGTGTTTGCTTATTTTGATGAATCTATGAGTAGTATCGAAAGGTATGAACCATAGAGAAGTTGAAATACAGTAGATATTACACCAATAAGAATTTAGAATGAGTTCACAACAGTACCTAAGTGGTGATTTATTTTCTTATACTAACGGAGCTTACGAGTTTTCTGTTAAGTTTTGTGTTGTGAAGTTTTCAAGTTTTGGGTAAAACTTTGATGGACTATGGAATAAGGAGTGGAAAGAGCCTAAGCTTGGGGATGCCCACGGCACCCCAAGGTAATATTCAAGTACAACCAAGAGCCTAAGCTTGGGGATGCCCCGGATGGCGTCTTCGTTCATCGGTAACTTTACTTGGAGCTATATTTTTATTCACCACATGATATGTGTTTTGCTTGGAGCGTCATTTTATTTTCTTTTGTTTTGCTTGCTGTTTGAATAAAATACCAAGATCTGAAATTCTTAAATGTTAGATAGTCTTCACATAGTTACATAATTATTCAACTACTCATTGATCTTCACTTATATCTTTTGGAGTAGTTTGTCATTTGCTCTAGTGCTTCACTTATATCTTTTAGAGCACGGTGGTGGTTTTATTTTGGAGAAATAGATGAACTCTCATGCTTAACTTATACTATTTTGAGAGTCTTAAACAGCATGGTAATTTGCTTTGGTTATGAATTTAGTCCTAATATGATGGGCATCCAAGATGGGTATAATAAAAACTTTCATATAAAGTGCATTGAATACTATGAGAAGTTTGAGTCTTTATGATTGTTTTGAGATATGAAGATATTGATATTAGAGTCATGCTAGTAGAGTAGTTGTGAATTTGAGAGATACTTGTGTTAAAGTTTGTGATTCCCGTAGCATGCACGTATGGTGAACCGTTATGTGATGAAGTCAGAGCATGATTTATTTATTGATTGTCTTCCTTATGAGTGGCGGTCGGGGACGAGCGATGGTATTTTCCTACCAATCTATCCCCCTAGGAGCATGCGCGTAGTACTTCGTTTCGATAACTAATAAATTTTTGCAATAAGTATATGAGTTCTTTATGACTAATGTTGAGTCCATCGATTATACGCACTCTCACCCTTCCACCATTGCTAACCTCTCTAATACCGCACAACTTTCGCCGGTATCATATAGCCACCATTACCTTCCTCAAAACAGCCACCATACCTACCTATTATGGCATTTCCATAGCCATTCCGAGATATATTGCCATGCAACTTTCCACTGTTCCATTTATTATGAGATGTTTCATCATTGTCATATTGCTTTGCATGATCATGTAGTTGACATCCTATTTGTGGCAAAGCCACCTTTATAATTCTTTCTTACATGTCACTCTTGATTCATTGCATATCCCGGTACACCGCCGGAGGCATTCACATAGAGTCATATTTTGTTCTAAGTATCGACTTGTAATTCTTGAGTTGTAAGTAAATAAAAGTGTGATGATCATCATTATTAGAGCATTGTCCCATGTGAGGAAAGGATGATGGAGACTATGATTCCCCCACAAGTCGGGATGAGACTCCGAACGAAAAAAAAGAGAAAAAAGTGGCCATAAAAAAGGCCCAAAAAAAACAAAAAAATGAGAGAAAAAGAGAGAAGGGGCAATGCTACTATCCTTTTACCACACTTGTGCTTCAAAGTAGCACCATGATCTTCATGATAGAGAGTCTCTTATGTTGTCACTTTCATATACTAGTGGGAATCTTTCATTATAGAACATGGCTTGCATATTCCAATGATGGGCTTCCTCAAATTGCCCTAGGTCCTCGTGAACAAGCAAGTTGGATGCACACCCACTTAGTTTCTTTTGTTGAGCTTTCATACACTTATAGCTCTAGTGCATCCGTTGCATGGCAATCCCTACTCACTCACATTGATATCTATTGATGGGCATCTCCATAGCCTGTTGATACGCCTAGTTGATGTGAGACTATCTTCTTCTTTTTGTCTTCTCCACAACCACCATTCTATTCCACCTATAGTGCTATGTCCATGGCTCACGCTCATGTATTGCGTGAAGATTGAAAAAATTTGAGAACATCAAAAGTATGAAACAATTGCTTGGCTTGTCATCGGGGTTGTGCATGATTTAAATATTTTGTGTGATGAAGATAGAGCATAGCCAGACTATATGATTTTGTAGGGATGGCTTGCTTTGGCCATGTTATTTTGAGAAGACATGATTGCTTTGTTAGTATGCTTGAAGAATTATTGTTTTCATGTCAATATTAAACTTTTGTTTCGAATCTTATGGATCTGAATATTCTTGCCACAATAAAGAAGTTTACATTGATAAATATGTTAGGTAGCATTCCACATCAAAAATTATGTTTTTATCATTTACCTACTCGAGGACGAGCAGGAATTAAGCTCGGGGATGCTTGATACGTCTCCAACGTTGTAACATCCCAAAATTCTAAATTTTGGAATGTTATAATAAATAGATAGATTTGATTGTTTGTTGGATTGTTGTGTGATTGATTGACTGAAAGTGAGTGAATTCAAAACTTTTTGCAAGTTAAATGAGAGGGAATAAAAGGACTTTCCCAAACTTTCATTTTGCATTTATGATCTTCGTGAATTCAAATTCTTTTCAAATACAAAACCCTAGAGAGAAGATGACATGACTTCTTCCATTTAAATAAATGAAAAGGGATTTCAATTTTATTTGGAAATATTTTCAATTCAGAAAACTTTAAGCAACTCAATGATTTTCATGAGAGAAGATAAAATGACTTCTTCAAAACATATGAAATATGAGTTGGAAGTTTAAAAGGATCAAATTTAAAATCCTTTTGAAATTATTTTCAATTTGGAGTTATTTGATTTTTATTCAAATTATTTTTCTCCAAAAATAAAATATATGGAAAATAGGGTAACATGATTCCCTAGATCAGAAAATTGGAGATAAATAAATTTGAAATTATTTTGTATTTTTAAAATGAATTTTATTGGATTTTAGTAGGGCAGTAGCACTCTTTGAATTATTTGAAATGGTGTGGATTTTATTTGACTCTAGAAAAATGTTCGTCTCGTAGAAAATATTTTTCTGAAAATTTTGATATATTATATGCCTATATAAAAATTTTATTTATTTTGTTTTATTTATGTTTGTTGTCTGGAAAATCTTTATTTAAAAAAAACAACTTTTCCCCTCTGGACCGACCGGACCGGGCCGGCCCAGTTTGCCAGGCCGCGGCCCGCCAGCCCATCCCGCTCGTCCCCGAGCTCTGTTCGGTCTCCCGAGCCAGCACGAGGGCGCCGCCGTCGCCGTGCTCCGCCCGGCCTCCCGCCGCCGCCTCCTTTGCCCCTTCCCCACGCCACCACTCGCCCTCCTCTCCTATAAATCCGGAGCCCCGGACCCCCCGGCCCTCTTTTCTCCTCCTCCCGCCGACGCGCCGCACTTGCCGGGAACTGCCGCCGCCGGCGAGATCCACTCGCCGCAGCCGCCGCCCGCGACGCCGACGACCGCCGCCGACGCCACCACCGCATCCGCCACTCCGTGCCACCCCTCCGCGACTACTTCGCCGCCGTCCTCGACGACCGAAGCCGCCGCCGCCGCCGTCCTGTCTCACCGTTGACCATCGCCGCCGCCGCAGTAACTCCCTGCTCCTCCCTCGCCGTCAGATTTGGATCCGATGGACCAGATCGGTTCTATTTTTCTTAAACGGTTTTCTTTAATTAGTGAACGCTCGCTGTTTACCTGTCCGTAGCGAACGAAATTTGTCAGTTAGCGTTCGGCAGCGAACGTTCTTTCTGTAGAGATTTTCTTTTTCTTTTAGTTCCGGTCAGGGACCTATCTGTGATGATTTATTTTACAGATTAGCCCCTGGTTTTCAAACGATCACAACTTTTCGCTCGTTTGTCCAAATCCAACGAAACAAACGCCCACTTCTTCGTTATGATCTCCTCTATCCAGTAATCCAACTCAAACATGTTTTTGAAATTTTAAAATGTGAATTAGATCAGATTTGAATTTGAATCTTCTTTTGATCGTAACTTGAGTTTCGTAACTCCGATTTAGTTGATTCTTTTTGCAAATTAAAGCTCTTGACCTAAACTTTCTGATAAGGCCAAATTCACATAATTTTGGTACTGTTAGAAATTGTTGCAAGAGTTAGTTGCTTGGTTTTGATGTTTTCCGAAGTATCTTCTTCGTTCTTTCTGATCTTTTGAGTGATTTCTTATGTGTGGTTACTATTGCTTGCTCACGATAGATTCACCGGAGTATGACGAGTAGACCTATCAAGAGTTATGAGTGCGAATGATCTTCATCAACATTGCAGGCAAGTTCACACTTTGATCATACCTCCTTTACTACCCAGTTTTATTGCATTAGACCAACCCTCAAACATTGCATGGTTAGGATCTAATTAAATTGTGGGTATTGGGATGTAGTTGAGGTAGTACCTATTGCCCTGTTTATTATCAAACCCTTGGGAGTTACTTCTACGTTTGCTTATATCGCTATGCTATGCTAGTAGACGTGGATTGGGTTTGAGTGATATTCACGACAGATGTGAGATTGTTAATTTATGGTTTACTTAAGGTGGCAACTAAAACTCACATCTGGGTGGATTGAGGCACCTGGAGAACCCAGTGTTGCCTGTTTTTATAAGGACCGCCACCCAGGCTCAAAGGGATCATAAGATTATTCATGCTAGAAACTTCCGTGTGCAGCCACAAGCTATTATGGGCTCTAGCATAGTTGAGTAGGTTACATGATCTCTTGAAGAGGTGGGCTAGCAGATGTAGGGGAAAGTAGGTGTAACTGTCCACCCGGAGTAAAGAGTTATTGTTTCTGAAAGACTGTGTCTCGGTCATCCGTTTCTCAAACACCATGTAGTGCGAGAATCAAGCGGAGGCGATCGAGTCTTGTGGGGAAAAGTGCACAAACCTCTGTAGAGTGTACAAACTAATCATGATTAGCCGTGTCCCCGGTTATGGACATCTTGAGTATCTAGTTCTTGGATTATCATGTGAATCTCATCATGATGTTACTTTAATTAATTTTGTTGGGTTAATGATGATACTTAATTGGGATTGAGATGCTGTCAAGCATCTCAATGTTTCACAACCACCATGATAGTTAAATAAAATTGTTTGTTGTAGGGAAAAATTGGCTTTTCGCAAAAACATTGTAACCATAGAGCTTTTCCACCAGCCATATATGCATGTAGTGATAGCCTTTGTTCATCATTTCTCTATGGTGTGAATTTGCCAGTACATTCAATGTACTGACCCTTTGTGGCTGCAACGTCTCATGTTGCAGGAATCTTACGACGAGTAAGTGATACGTTAGGGTTACGATTTCTACACTCAACTTTGCCGTTGGTGTTGATGGGAATCCACAACCTTGTTACTTCCGCTATTTGGATTGAGGTAATAGTATTTACATTACTTTATACATGTGATTTACCTCTGTTATAAATCCTCGAGTACTGTGTGTGTCAGCATACCGATCCAGGGATGACACTTAAGCACAGAGACTTGATCCATTCGGGTCGGGTCGCTACAAACGTATC
The DNA here is from genome assembly GCF_002575655.3 of Aegilops tauschii subsp. strangulata. Classification (NCBI taxonomy): domain Eukaryota; kingdom Viridiplantae; phylum Streptophyta; class Magnoliopsida; order Poales; family Poaceae; genus Aegilops; species Aegilops tauschii. The sequence goes on along the minus strand of NC_053037.3, from coordinate 385,529,868 downwards.
TATAATTTTTGATTGTTCCATGCTATTATATTATCCATCTAGGATGTTTTATATGCATTTATATGCTATTTTATATGATTTTTGGGACTAACCTATTAACGTAGAGCCCAGTGCCAGTTTCTGATTTTTCCTTGTTTTTGAGTTTTGCAGAAAAAGAAAACCAAACGGAGTCCAATTGAGCTGAAATTTGATGGAGATCATTTTTGGACCAGAAGAAGGCCATGGAGCAAAAGAGATGGCCCACAAGAGTCCCGGGCTGCCCATGAGGGTGGGGGCGCCGCCACCCCCCTGGGCACGCCCCCCTACCTTGTGGACAGCCCAGAGACCCCCCTAACTTGTTCTTGACGCCAAAACCTCTTATATATACAGAAACCTCCAGAACATAACCTAGATCGGGAGTTCCGCCGCCGCAAGCCTCTGTAGACACCGAAAACCAATCTAGACCCGTTCTGGCACCCTGCCAGAGGGGGGAATCCCTCACCGGTGGCCATCTTCATCATCCCGGCGCTCTCCATGACGAGGAGGGAGTAGTTCACCCTCAGGGCCGAGGGTATGTACCAGTAGCTATGTGTTCGATCTCTCTATCTCTCTCGTGTTCTTGAGGTGGTACGATCTTGATGTATCACGAGCTTTGCTATTATAGTTGGATCTTATGATGTTTCTCCCCCTCTATTCTCTTGTAATGGATTGAGTTTTCCCTTTGAAGTTATCTTATCGGATTGAGTCTTTAAGGATTTGAGAACACTTGATGTATGTCTTGCATGTGCTTATCTGTGGTGACAATGGGATGTCATGTGATCTACTTGATGTATGTTTTGGTGGTCAACTTGCGGGTTCCGTGACGTCGTGAACTTATGCATAGGGGTTGGCACACGTTTTCGTCTTGACTCTCCGGTAGAAACTTTGGGGCACTCTTTGAAGTTCTTTGTGTTGGTTGAATAGATGAATCTGAGATTGTGTGATGCATATCGTATAATCATACCCACGGATACTTGAGGTGACATTGGAGTATCTAGGTGACATTAGGGTTTTGGTTGATTTGTGCCTTAAGGTGTTATTCTAGTCCGAACTCTAGGATAGATCGAATGGAAAGAATAGCTTCATGTTATTTTACTACGGACTCTTGAATAGATCGATCAGAAAGGATAACTTTGAGGTGGTTTCATACCCTACAATAATCTCTTTGTTTGTTCTCCGCTATTAGTGACTTTGGAGTGACTCTTTGTTGCATGTTGAGGGATAGTTATATGATCCAGTTATGTTATTATTGTTGAGAGAACTTGCACTAGTGAAAGTATGAACCCTAGGCCTTGTTTCGAAGCATTGCAATACCATTTCTGCTCACTTTTATTACTTGTTACCTTTCTGTTTTTATAATTTCATATTACAAAAACCTATATCTACCATCCATATTTCACTTGTATCACCATCTCTTCGCCGAACTAGCGCACCTATACAATTTACCATTGTATTGGGTGTGTTGGAGACACAAGAGACTCTTTGTTATTTGGTTGCAGGGTTGTTTGAGAGAGACCATCTTGATCCTACGCTTCCCATGGATTGATAAACCTTAGGTCATCCACCTGAGGGAAATTTGCTACTGTCCTACAAACCTCTGCACTTAGAGGCCCAACAACGTCTACAAGAAGAAGGTTGCGTAGTAGACATCATTGCCCCGGCAGCACTCCGGCGCCACCGGGAGAGAGGGGGCGAGAGCCCCCTCCTTCTTCTTCTTCCATGGCCTCCCCCCTAGATGGGAGGAGTGTTCCCCCTCTGGTCCATGGCCTCCATGGCAGCGGAGGGGCGGGAGCCCCTTCAAGATTGGATCTCCCTCTCTGATCTCTTTTTCTTTTCGCGTTATCCAGATCTGGCCGAAAACTGTTTCTTATATTCCGGGAGATCCGTAACTCTGATTGCGCTGAGATTTTAACACGACTTTTTTCCAGATATAAGCTTCCTTACGCCCGAAGTAGATCTCCAACCGACGTACGAGGTGAGCACAACCCACCACCACGCGCCTGGCTTCGGGGTCGCGCCCTGGTGTCTTGTGGTGTGTGTGGGCCTCCGTTTGCGGTGATTCTAACTCCCCAAAATCAAATATATTCCAAAATAATTCCCGTAAAATTTTATTGCATCTAGACTTCGTTTGATATTTATTTTCTGTGATACAAAAAACATGCAAAAACCAAGAACTGGCACTGGGCACTGGATCAATAAGTTAGTCCAATAATTCATATAAAAAGTTGCCAAAATACGTGAAAGTTGTATAATATCGGCATGAAGCAATAAAAAATTATAGATACGACGAAGACGTATCATTGTTCTACTGAGCATGCAGTGCCGCTAAGTCTCGCCCTTCTGCTTCAGTGGTTGGCATCTGAACCGATGGTGCATCTTCAATACTTGTAGGCCTTGCCACTAGCTGCTCTGGGGCAGACGATAACATGGCCTGTACGACACAAAGTCGGGCGGGCTGATCACAGGTTGATGCATCAGCTATTGGATTACGAGTATTAGGTTCCTTGGGGGAAGCACGCGAGAGTTTTTGTGGCAAGGAGAGAGTCACCGGTTGAAGGGCGGCATTCGTTGCTCTTGGCGGGGTGATTTCTTGTATCTGCATTCATATTTCCCCGAAGAGGAGAGAATGATGCGGCACAACAACGGTAAGTATTTCCCTCAGTTATGAAACCAAGGTTATGAATCCAGTAGGAGAACTAAGCAACACTATGTAAGCGGTACCTGCACACAAATAACAAATACTTGCAACCCAGCGCGTAAGAGGGGTTGTCAATCTCTCCTTGGTATTGAGAGAGATTAAATGGTATGAGATTTGATAAATAGATCTGACAAAAACACAAAACAAAATAAATAAATAAAAAGTGCAGCAATGTATTTTTGGGTTTTTGGAATAATACATCTGAAAAGAATATGATAGGAAATAGACCCGGGGCCCGTAGATTTCACTAGCGGCTTCTCTCAAGAAAATAGCATATGGTGGGTAAACAAATTACTGTTGGGCAATTGATAGAAGAGCAACATAGCAACATGCAACATAGCAACATGCATTGTACTGAATGACTAAATATGCAATCCTAGGCTACATAGCAATAAGGAAGAGTGTTACCTTAATGATCTGATGATGTGTAGATATACATGTAATAAGATCTTATATAATGGGATGGAGGGAGTGTTTTACTACATCATTTTGCAATTGTTGTTTAGCTTCTAATATTAACTTGGTGCTTTTAGGTACATCTGTCATTGCCAAAGATCCAATCTTCGACCCTTTCTGCGTATGGGCAATGAGATATTGATGAACCAACATCAAGTAAGGAAACTGATAAAGATTGTTATTAAAATGGGTCAAAAGATGTCAATCGAACTATTTCTTTACACTTTATGCAAGACAACAGTGAACTGCAGGATGGTAAGTAAGAACTCTGTAGCCTTCTTTTTACTCCACGTAATGAGTTGTGTTAGATGACAATGTCTGAATCTTTTTCCTTTGCAGTGGATCCTGAAGCAGTTTACTCAAGATTACCTCTCAAACTACATGATTGGCGGCCGGCCATCACAAGGGGTTGGAATAGAGTCGTGCGTGCCTTCTGCATCGAGGAGAGCACAATAAGGCCATTCCGCTTCACCTTGTTCAGCAACCAGAATGTTTCTCGCCTCTTTCTTTACCATCTGTAATAGTACAAGTATACAACTATGGTTCATCATTCTTTATTTGGTGCTTATGTAATTCTTGAACATATGAACATGTGAACGAATAATGCATTGGTTGTTTGAACCTGATGGATATGAATAAATTTAAATAGCAGCAATTAAATTAGGGTGAAACTACGCTCTGCAGGTCAATACAGCGCACACGGTCTATAAAGCACACCGTGTGCGATATATATCATTATCCGACATGGTTCACGGAGAGGAAACGTGTGTAACCATGCACACAGTTGCCGTTTGCAAACTGTGTGTGATGTCACACAATATCACAAATAGTGCGGGAAAACTAAATGTGTGTGATTGTCGCCCTATCATACACGGTTTACAATGATGAACCGTTTGTGATGTGCCAGGTGAGGGAGTCCTGCATTATGGGGTCCTCGGGTGTCCGGGATGTGTAGCATGGGCCAGACTGATGGCCCATGAAGATACAAGATAGAAGGAATTCCCTCGTGTCCGGATGGGACTCTCCTTTGCATGGGTGGCAAGTTTGGCGTCCGGATGTATGATTTCCTTTCTCTGTAAACCGACTCTGTAAAACCCTAGTCCCCTTCGGTGTCTATATAAACCGGAGGGTTTAGTCCATAGAGGCTATCCGAATTTACATAGGCTAGACATCTAGGGTTTAGCCATTACGATCTTGAGGTAGATCAACTCATGTAACCCCTATACTCATCAAAGTCAATCAAGCAGGAAGTAGGGTATTACCTCCATTAAGAGGGCCCGAACCTGGGTAAACATCGTGTCCCCTTTGTCTCATGTTACCTTCGATCCTCAGACGCACAGTTTGGGACCCCCTACCCGAGATCGGCCGGTTTTGACACCGACACCAGGCATCGTAAATGTAGAGCCATTTTGGTACGTGCTTGGAATGTGCCTGGACTGCGCCTAGAAAAATCCCGTGCCTGGAGTGCGCCTGGTTTTAGGTAAAACCACAAAACTCCGACTGCGATGGCAATGCGAGCACAAACGAGTAACAAGGTTGAAGCGTTTGGGATATTTGAGATATTAGAAACAGTTTTATAGGGACAACTATATGCATCATGGCACTATCCCCGAGGTTTCTGGGTCGTGTGGGAAGGACCCCCTTATCGCAGTCACTCACTAGGCGACGTTTCAGAACACCGTCGCGGAAAGGGGTTAAAAACTGTTTGTATAGCACCTCGATGTACCAGTGGAGGCATCAAGCCCAAACTTATGGTTCCTCTTGAGCGCACTCCAGGTTTTTGGGTTGAGGAGCTCCCTTTTGTCCTTTGGAGCATACAAAGCACCCCCAATAGATCAACTAGTTATACGCCTTTCTTCATGGTTTATGTTGCTGAAGCAGTGCTACCAAGCGATATTCGTCATGATTCCCCCAGAGTGCTGGCTTATGTTGAAGCAGATAATGAAAAGGATCGACATGATTCCCTCGATGCTCTGGAGGAGGAATGCGACTTTGCAGTGCCAAAATCGGCAATATATCAACAAGACCGGTGTCGCTATCACAGCTGTAGAGTACGTAGCCGTACTTTTGAAGAGGGCGACTTAGTGCTCCGATGGATACAAGATCAAACCGGTATGCATAAGCTTTCACCTTCTTGGGAAGGGCCTTTTGTCATAAGCAAGAATCTCAACAACGGATCATATTATCTGATTGACATACGTGAACATAGGAAGTCTCGTACATCTGAGGAGGAGACCAACAAGCCTTGGAACATTGCTCATCTCTGTCCTTACTACACTTTAGAGCCACTAGCTCCAACTTTTTTACATACCTATGTGTATATATCTTTTATGATCGAAGTTAATAAAGTTGGCATCCTCGAAACTCAGGGCCTCTGTCGTTTCATTCCATATATTGTGCTTGAGTCTTTATTTTCTGATCATAGGTCACTTGGGGGCTTCCAACTAATCGATTTTAGCTATTAACATCCCTCTTGACCAGGCATACGCCACTACATCATGGTTAAACCTGCATGTTTTCTTGATGCTCATGCGCTAAGATGACCTGGCATACTCTTGACAGTTAATCTATTATGACCCTGAACTTGTCAAGGTTAAAATGCCAGCTTAAGTCATGTGAGAGCCAACCTATAGAAAGCTAGGACAAACCATAGGCTATCAAGCCAGCTTCATTGAAGCAAGACTCGAGCCTCGAAAGCCGGTCTTTTCATCGAGCCACGAAAGCCGACTTACAGGTTTATCTCCTTTGATCACAAATTGATATTGGCCATGAGCCACCGGGTTATTAATACACCGGTTTAATTTGATCATGGAGATTAATTATGACCATGGGTCGCCGGGTCGATAACACACCAGGTTATGCTGATTATCACTTATGGATTAGTCGACAGACAAGGATAAGCTATTGGCAGCTCATACAAATATGACTCGCCATGCCATTACTTACAGAAGCAGATGTTTTCAAAAGATACTAGGCGGGTCAAGATAACACCATGCCAGTTCATAAATTTTCCTTTAGAGTAAACTTCAAGTATCAAGGTGCACGAACGCACCACAAATGATGCAAAAAGTTTTAACTACGCTATTACATAGCCACAGCTGGACTCATCTACTCCTGTAAGCCGGCCCATGTACCCTCCGGGTTGACCTGATCCGGGTTAACGTCTTGGCGATATCCAGCGGGTGATGGCTTCGGGTTATCCTACGCCGGCTCATCTTCGTTTCCGATCTAAAGGTTGTCTAGATCCCAGTCGATGGTTGTTAATGCTTGAAAGACAACATCATCTTGCATGATAATTGATGGGTCAACATCAGGAGCAAAGATGTGCTTACGCCGTGCCGGAGTCAAGTCGATAGGCTCAAAGGTTGGTGGGTCAACTCGCGTGTTCTCTTTGTCATAAGCCGCCTGATATTTCTTCATATCGAGATCTTCAACAAGTTGACTCACCAAGACATGAGTTTCCTTCATGCAACAGGCATGGTCTTTTCCAGTAAATTGACTACGTCCATATTGAACTCCGGAAACCTGCTGGCCAACTAAGAAGGATCCATGTCTAGCACGTAAGCTTTGGCCCGGCTTAGAGACATCATTGCGGCTATCCGGGCGGCTGACTTTTCCACTTCTCTATTTGCTTAGGGAGGGTTGAGAGTCTTCTCAGCACATCTCTTATGAAACGTGATGGGTCTTCTCTACCCATCATAGCCGTAATAGTAAGTAGACTTCCTGCATACATCTTTTCCAGGAAGGTGTAGACAGCCTTGAACTTCACAAGGGTTTCTTGGCCGAGGTTATGACTTCTGCTACGTGCAAAATTTGGACAAGTTTGATTACACCATTTCCATATTACTACAGGAGTCACCAGGCGAGTTAGCCATACATATTGAAAGAGCCACTTGCCAAAAATAGCCTGAGTCATCTGGGTGATATGGTGTTTTAACCCGTCCAGTTCTTCATTCACTGGCTTGAGTTGGTTTTCTACTTCATCAGCATGTTTCAACAGTGTTGATTTTTCCTCTTCATGAGAGGCCTTCAAAGAGCTCAAATTTTCTGAGGCAATCAACACAGATTTTTGCAAAGACGATACTGATGACTCGGCCATCTCACGAAGTTTCTTCTCAATTGTAAGCAACTCTTGTAAGCCGGGGGCCTTGGATTCAACATCGTTGATCATATCCTATTATAACCATCCAAGTCATTAGGCATGTCATAGAGTCCCAAGCCAGCAAAATTGCATGACTTAGCACTTGGGGGCTACAAGATGCAACTTTATTCTCTATTTCTAAGTCCCAAGTAGCTCCAAACAACCTACCTAGCACTTGTGGGCTAATGCATGTCATTTTTTCCTCAAATATAAATCAAGAAGACCCGACTCATTTCATAGAAATAAGTCAACCCTTGGGGGCTACATGCTACTTTTCAAAGTTCATCTATTTGGAAGACCCGGCTTGTTATTTTTAAAAACAAGTCGGCCCTTGGGGGCTACACAAGTATATACAGTATTTAAAGAAGGGAAATTTTGTATACCTCATACTTCTTCTTTAGCATCTTCACCATGCTTGCTTCCATTTCCCGGGTTGTGGATAGCCGAGTCAAAAAACTCTCATATAGCTCGGTCGCGCTGAGGTCTTCAAAGTTTGACAGCTCAAGTTTTGCCTTCCCTTTCTCAGACACAACCGACTCATCTTTGGTCACAAGCCTGGTCAGAATATTTGAGGCTTCTAGAGTTTTGAAGGCCTCTCCAGTAATGTTGACATCATCATCAACTATTGGAGATGATAAAGCAATGTTTTCAACTGCCTTTATTGGACTTGAGGCGCGAGCAAGGCTTGGCGGATCATGGCCTTCCACTGTATCACCCAGGCCGACTTGAGTGTCCATCTTTTTAGTAACGGACGGCTCATTTTGTTGGGGAGGCTCAATTTGTTGATCAAGATGGCCTTATGGCATCTCAATGTGGGCCTTATGGGTCGCCAAGAGTGGATCCTCTGATTCAGGAATTTCTGGAGTCATCGATTACACGCCAATTTTTGTCTTCTTGGCCTTGGCCCTGAAATCACAAGGGCATATTCAAATATACAAAGCAATGATCATAGTGAAGCATGACTCATTTAAAAAGGACTTACCCCTGTTTGATGATTAAAGGTGCAAGCTTGGAAGCAGTTGAGTCCCCAGATGATGGTGGCGACTCCTGATAATCCGAATTAAACGGGTTAAGAGGTTGCCTAATAATGCCGGCTCGTGGAAGATATGAGGTTAGACTGTGAGGCACCTCGGTACGACGCTTGTGGGCGACTGGTCTTTCAGATAAGCCGGCCACAAGTTCTCCAGAACCACTTCGAGTTTGGCGTTTAGATGTACTAGCATGCTTCAACTTCTTCAAAATAAATTATGTACCTAATGAGCGTCTGGGTGAGAAAATTTTACTTTCCGGATGACTCATCTTATTTTCTTTGTACATAAGGGTTCCGAGCCGGAAGAGATGGAAATTACCTCAACATCGTCAGCCCGACTTGTCTCAGCGTTATCCTGGGAAGAATGAGCATCAGCAAGTTGCATAAAAAGAAGGCCAAGTGAATCAAGGTCTACCTCTGACTCATTTCCCGCGGCCGGCTCATCTCCTTCAAAAGGCTCATTAACTCGAGGGGCTGGAGCATGAATAGAGTTGCATGTTGTGGATTTCTTCCTTTTCCAAAAAGCAGAATCAACATACATGATTGACAAGATCAACAAGTTAGGCTGCCTCAAATAAAAATTGAGCTCGATCAATGAATATGAGCAGGCTTATAGGAGGTGCTGGATTTCGAACGCAAATGGGATTAAGCCCTGTCTTGTTACATGCTTCTTGAGACTCCCCTAGCATATTTTTCACAACTTTGTTTATCTCCTCAGCTGATAAGTCAACTGGGCTGAAACGTTGTGCGTCATTTAAGTCATTGGTGTACTGGCACATTAAGTTGCCCCTCTGACTTAGTGGTTGAATTCTCCAACTGACCCGACACCGGGTCAAGTCAATACCAGTAAGGCCGTTTGCCAACAAGGCTCTCACTTGGGGGGTAGATGTGGGCGACTGCTATGTCTCCAGCGTATCTATAATTTTTTATTGTTCCATGCCATTATATTATCTATTTTGGTTGTTTTATATGCATTCATATGCTATTTTATATTATTTTTGGGACTAACCTATTAACCTAGAGCCCAGTGCCAGTTTCTGTTTTTTCCTTGTTTTTGAGTTTTACAGAAAAGGAATATCAAACAGAGTCCAAACAAGCTCAAATTTTATGGTGATTTTTTATGGACCAGAAGAAGCCCTGGCTTGTGGACTCCTCAGGGACCCCCCCTGACTTGTTTCTGACGCCAAAAATTCATGTAAATATAGAAACCCCCGAAAAGAAACCTAGATCAGGAGTTCCGCCGCTGCAAGCCTCTGTAGCCACAAAAAACAAATCGGGAGCCCATTCCGGCACCCTGCCGGAGGGGGAAACCATCACCGGAGGCCATGTTCATCATCCCGACAGTCTCCATGACGAGGAGGGAGTAGTTCACCCTCGGGGCGGAGGGTATGTACCAGTAGCTATGTGTTTGATCTCTCTCTCTCTCTCTCTCTCTCTCTCTCTCTCTCTCTCTCTCTCGTGTTCTTGATTAGGCACGATCTTGATGTATCGTGAGTTTTGTTATTATAGTTCGATCATATGGTGTTTCTCCCCCTCTATTCTTCTTGTGATCAAATGAGTTTTACCTTTGAGGTTTCACTATTATCGGATTGAATAATATTATGGATTTGAGAACACTTGATGTATGTATTGTGTGGGATACCCGTGGTGACAATGGGGTGTTTTATTGATTCACTTGATGTATGTTTTGGCACTCAACTCACGGATTCCCGAGGTGACATTGGGGTAATCTATGCATAGGGGTTGATGCACGTTATCGTCCTTGTTTCTCCGATAGGAATCTTGGGGCACTCTTTGAGGTTCTTTGTGTTGGATTGAATATTATGAATCTGAAGTTGTTTGATGCATATTGTATAATTGACCCACAGATACTTGTGGTGACATTGGAGTATCTTGGTGACATTAGGGTTGATTGATGTGTATCATATGGTGTTATTTTACTACGAACTCTAGAGTTGTTTGTGACACTTATAGGAATAGTTCAATGGATTGATCGGAAAGAATAACTTTGAGGTGGTTTCGTACCCTACAAGTAATTCCATATTATGTTCTCCGTGATAGGAACTTTGGAGTGACTTTTGTCGCATGTTGAGGGATTGCCATATGATTTAATTATGTTATCATTGTTGAGAGACATTATGAACCCTAGGCCTTGTTCTCAAGCATTGCAATACCGTTTTTGCTCACTTTTGCTACTAGTTACCTTGTTGTTTTAATATTTTCAGATTACAAAAACCTATATCTACCATCCATATTACACTTGTATCACCATCTGTTCGCCGAACTAGTGCACCTATACAATTTACCATTGTATTGGGTGTGTTGGGGACACAAGAGACTCTTTGTTATTTGGTTGCAGGGTTGTTTGAGAGAGACCATCTTCGTCCTACGCCTCCCACAGGTTGATAAGCCTTAGGTCATCCACTTGAGGGAAAAAATTTACTGTCCTACAAAACTCTGCGCTTGGAGGCCCACCACGAGTCTACAAGAATAAGTTGTGTAGTAGACATCAGTGACTTCTTGAGGATCATCCTTTGAAGGCCAGCCAAGATAAGTTTCAGTGGGATTTAGTCAATCAGGCCGATGGCAGTGGATGTTCATCAGCAGGAGCAATGTTCTTGCAATAAAACCAAGTCTTATTCCATCCTTTCGGATGACTCGGTAGAGTGGCTGCTGGAAATGAACAACTTTTCCTCCTTTGAATGGAAATCCCACCTGTTTGGACCGAGAGTATATCGACCAGAGGGGGTGAATGGGAGATTCAAAAATTCTTGCGAATGTTTTGAACTGGTCCCAAACACATCAATTGAAATAAGGTTTGGTAGAATAGAAATTAAACAAGCAAGCTATTGAGGAACATATTCATCAAGATATGAAGCAATAATGGTTCAAGCATAGGATAACACATGCCTGGCGATGAAGATGGTAATGCAATATGCTAACAGATATAGTAACATGTCATAGACGAGAAATGAGATACAAGAGTGAACACGAGAAAGAATTATGACTCGGTGAATGAGAATGATACATAGCAAACATAATGAGTATGAATGGAATGGCTACACAGAATGATGAGAATGCAATAGGGTGTGTAACGGATGATAATAGCCGAGGACGACAGAATGAAAGATATGAACGATATGCAATAGATAAAGATAGATGAGATAAACTATCGTCATAGAGCACGAAAGTAAACTGCTAAATGTAATGCGGTAAAGTAGAGTGAACCAGTGGTGCTCGATGGCGACAATTGGATTTGGTAGACCAGTTCGCCCTTCTGCCAAAGCATTATGTCTGGTTGGAGGGGTTGTGATTTAACACAGAAGATAAACTCTCTTCGCTCTATTTTCCTTCAACTCAGAGCTAATCATACTCTAGTTGATTTCACTCGTGGTAGATACTTGTCGGCGATCTCCAAACCTTTGATCGACCTTCGCGAACCACAGTTACTCTTGGTTGCTGAAGATCTTGCTCGGTGAAGACAACAACTCTTCAACACTTGAGTTGACACCTATCCGTCTAGAGAGTGCCAACTCTCAAGAGTAATAGGTACAACAACTCTAACTCATAACTACTATGATGCACTACCACTCTCCAAGTTTGGGCTCTTGATTTTTCTCCCTGTGGATCTTAAACTCAAATCACTCGGAGAGGGGATGCTCAGTCAATCTTCTCAGAAATCTTAAGCGGAGCAGCCAACGGGCAACATTGGAGCGGGGTGGCTATTTATAGACGCAACCTTCCCTGAAGGGAAATGACCAAATTGGACATGTGGAGTAGCCAATGGCCGAATGACATGGGTCCAACGGTCTGAAATTGAGCACAACGGTAACATTACTTGTGGAGCAAGTAAAGCTAACTCCTCAGTCCGAAGGATATCTCCTGCAGCACGAAGAACATTGTCTACTGCTGACAGGTAATCATTCGGAGCATAAAGAGATTTCTCTCGCATCTTTCATAGGTTCTCGGCTAAGCATCACAGCGGATCTAAGCTTCGAGAACCTATACCCCTCTAAATAGTATTGAGGTCCTATGACTCAAATAAATGAAAAATAAGAACAACGAAATGAGTACTTCATCTTCACTTTGTCTTCGAGTTCCATTCATTGCAGTCAATTTCTTCGGACAACAGGTCCGAACCAATTGCTTCACTTCAGCAACAATTTGAAGGGGTCAACTCCTTCACGTCAATCTTCTCGTCTACATGTCTTCAATAGATGTAGCTCAGTCTTCTCTGTAACACAGATATTCTTCGGTGAAGTTCCTCGAACTTGGCACCGGAGACAACATTCTCTTTGGTTCTGCATGGACTATTTCTCTCTGTGTGCACTAGCAAACAAATCAGTCCGTGCCTGTTTCTGTCAACAATCTCCAAAACACAAGGAGGCAAATATTGCACCAACAATCTCCCCCTTTTTGGACGATTTTTGACAAAACAGAATACATCTAAGGATAGATAAATGAATGAAATATAATGCAAAGGATAACGAAAACGAGAGATATTCACGAAGATAAAGCACGCTCCCCCTAAAGATATGCATCCAATGCATACAAGATAAAACGAAAGGTAGCGAGATGAATCTTCGTACGAGTAATATTGACATAAGATCTCATTCTTGGTCTCTTTCAATACACTCGACAGTGTCTGAGGTGTTTCCTGTCACACACAATCTTTGAAAAAGAATTGTTAGATAAAGTGAATACTTTGAAATGATTTGTGATGAAGGATAATCCATGAAGCTCTACTCAGACCACGGTTTGAATCCACACGAGATATAAGTTCCCTACAAGTTAGTTACTCGAGGTGAATCAGAGCAAGGGAAATATGGGTATATTACTCGGAGTAGATATGCCTTAGGCAAGGGTTTCCTCCAACAAGGATGATATAAAGGATATATGCGATGAAAAACAGCTTATGAAATAGATAGAGAGATTTCACTTTCAAATCTCAAGAAATTTAATCTGAAGCTGACTTTCTTGTCCTGCAAGGTTAGGTAACGAAAGAAAATCATGGTAGCATATCTAATCATATGACACCAATTGTTTCAAGGAAGTGATAAAAAAATATCTCCTTTAGAGAAGCATGATTGTAACACCCCGGATGTAACTTGCCATATTTGTAACTCCGACTCTTTACATTTTTGGCTATGTGTTATGATATTCCCATCATGGTCGGGTTTTGTTTTTCGTTTTGCATTTTGTTCATGTCATGCATCTCATATCATGTCATCATGTGCATTGCATTTGCATACGTGTTCGCCTCTTGCATCCGAGCATTTTCCCCGTTGTCCGTTTTGCAATCCGGCACTCCCACCTCCTCCGGCGCACCCCTCTTGTTTCTTTTCGTGAGCGGGTGTTGAACGTTCTCGGAATGGACTGAGACTTGCCAAGTGGACTTGGTATACCACCGGTAGACCACCTGTCAAGTTTCGTTCCATTTGGAGGTCGTTTGGTGCTCCAACGGTTAACCGGGTAACCGTAAAGTCCTTTTGTGTGTTGCAGAAAACCCCCCCTTCAAACAGACCAAAACCCCTCTAAGTCACTTCCATGCTCTAGGTCGTTCGATCATGATCGTGTGGGCGAAAACCGTGCTCAATTTGGACTCTCCTAGCTCCCTCTACCTATAAAAACACCTCCCCTCCCCGAAATTCTGAATCCCTGAAACCCTAGCCTCTCCCTCCGCGCGTCGGACACATCCGCCCGGCGCCGGACGAACTGCGCCGCCGCCCGCACCCACTCAGACGCCGCCACGTCAGCGCCCCGCTGCCCGTACGCCGCGGCCCGCCGAAGCCCGCAACCGGCCCCCGCGGGCCCGTGCACCCCGAGCCGCCGCCGCCCCCTGTCCCCGCGCGCGCACGTCCTCCCGCGCCGGCGCCACCGCGCCCCGCCACCGGCGCCACGCCGTCACCTCCGCGCGCCCCTCCGCCGGAGCCCGCGCCGCCCCTCTCCTCCATCGCCGCGCCGCCGTCGTCCTCGCCGGCCCCGAGGCCACGCCGGCCGCCGCCTCCTCCCTCACCGGCAGCAACTCTGGCGGCCTGAGCCCCGAACCCTAGCCAGCCCGATCGGATCTGGAGACGTGCGTTGATTTTCTCCCTCTCCCGAAATCTCCAAGTCCTAGATTTCATACATTATATGGTCATGTTCATTGCATCATAACTCTCTGCATATAGCTCCGTTTCGTGCATGTAATATATTGAAATGTTCGCCTCAAGAAACTCTTCATTTTTTTCCATTGCGCCATGTTCATTTGAGTCCATCTTGATGCCCAAATCTCTGGTACAAGAGTGCTAGTTGCTGTTATCTGCTGTTACTTATCAGAACTTGGTGATTTGTTATTTTTGTTGCCTTTAATCTGTGCATCTTATGGGCATGACCTCTACATGTGTTTTGATGTATGCCATGCCATATTTATAGAGGTGGATGCCATGTATTTTTGCAATCTCTGTGGTGACTAGCACAAGCATGCAAACTAGGCTTCGTGATGTTTCTGTTTTCAGGGACTTGGTAATTTTACCAAGGCTGTGACTGCTGTTATTTTGATGCTTTGTATCCATATGTCTACAGAGAGATCCATACTTATTTTGGTGATGTTAATTAAGGATTTTTTGTAGCTATTGTTGTAGTTGATCCATTCGTACCCTTGTTTGCAATTATGGAGTGCGATAGAATGACTCAATCTTGCTCTACTTTTGCTATAAAATATTTCTGGCAGATTGTTTACGTGTTATTCAATTTTGCCATGCTTGTTGTACTTGATCCTTTTCATGCTATGAACTTGCTCTTGCCGTGGATAGCTTCATAAACATGCCATCTTTCTGTAGGTATGCTTGTTTTTCCATGCATTGCTTTGTGGTGACTGCATCAAGCTCACCAAGATACCTTCATATTATTGTTTCTGCCATGCTCTGTTTTCTGCAAAGTCTGAAACCTGTTAACGAAACTTGCTATGTTTACATGGTTTCCATCATATCTTCTGGTCCTTTTTGGCTCATGGTCAGTAAGGGACTTTTGTTCTATGCATTTAGTAGATTCATTCCATGCCTTGTTTTGCTATGTTAGGTTGATGTAGCATGTGTTTTGCTTGCTCTGAACATTGCTACCTGACGCTGTTTCTGCCATGCCCAGTAATTTCACTAAGTCTGTGAACCTGATATCTTTTGCACTTTGGCCATGCTTGTTTGAACCTGTTGTGTTGTGATCTAGCCGTAGCTCAGTGTTCATCTTTTGTCAAGAATCACCTGTAAATTACTGTCATATGCTTTGTTGCAATGTTGGAGTGCTGTAGCTTTGTTACTTGTTGCATTCTAAGTGCTATCATGCTGTTAATCACAGATTCGTGTCATTCTTGTTTTGCTTGCCATTTGCAAACCGTGCATCCGTTTCCGGTGATCTTTATATCGATTTCGACCGAAATCATCTCATCTTTCCAGTGGCATGCTTGTGTTGCCAAATTACTGCCTTGTTCATCATTTTCTTCTGGAGCACGCATATGCATCGCATATCACATCTCGCATATCATGCATGTTTTGCATCATATTGCTTGTGCATTTCCCGTGATTGATTGTGGTTCCGTTGCTTGTGTTCTTGTCGTGGGTAGAGCCGGGAGACGAGTTCGTGAACGAGGAACCTGTTGAGTACGCTTACGAGGATCAAGCTTTCGACAACACTGAGAACCTTGCAGGCAAGATGACCATACCCTCGAAATCACTTCTATCTTTGCTTCGCTAGTTGTTCGTTCTATTGTCATGCTGCGCTACCTACCACTTGCTATATCATGCCTCCCATATTTCCATATCAAACCTCTAACCATCCTTTCCTATCAAACCGTTGTTTGGCTAAGTTACCGCATTTGCTCAGCCCTTCTTATAGCGTTGACAGTTGCAGGTGAAGTTGAAGTTGGTTCCATGTTGGAACATGGATATTTTGGAATGTCACAATATATCTTATTTAATTAATGCATCTATATATTTGGTAAAGGGTGGAAGGCTCGGCCTTATGCCTGGTGTTTTGTTCCACTCTTGTCGCCCTAGTTTCCGTCATACCGGTATTATGTTCCTTGAGTTTGCGTTCCTTACGCGGTTGGGTGATTTATGGGACCCCCTTGACAGTTCGCCTTGAATAAAACTCCTCCAGCAAGGCCCAACCTTTGTTTTCCCATTTGACCACCTACCACCTACACTTCCCTTGGGTTTTCGCGAGCCCGAGGGTCATCTTTATTTTAGACCCCCACGGGCCAGTGCTCCTTCGAGTGTTGGTTCAAACCGAGCTGCCTGCGGGGCCACCTTGGGGAAACTTGAGGACTGGTTTTACTCGTAGCTAGTCTCATCCGGTGTTGCCCTGAGAACGAGATATGTGCAACTCCTATCGGGATTTGTCGGCACATCGTGCGGCTTTGCTGGTCTTATTTTACCATTGTCGAAATGTCTTGTAAACCGGGATTCCGAGACTGATCGGGTCTTTCTGGGAGAAGGTTTATCCTTCGTTGACCGTGAGAGCTTATGATGGGCTAAGATGGGACACCCCTGCAGGGTATTATCTTTCGAAAGCCGTGCCTGCGATTATGAGGCAGATGGGAATTTGTTAATGTCCGGTTGTAGAGAACTTGTCACTTGACTTAATTAAAATACATCAACCACGTGTGTAGCCGTGACGGTCTCTTCTCGGCGGAGTCCGGGAAGTGAATACGGTTTCTGGGTTATGTTTGACGTAAGTACGAGTTCAGGATCACTTCTTGGTCATTACTAGTTGACGACCGTTCCGCTGCTTCTCTTCTCGCTCTCATTTGCGTATGTTAGCCACCATATATGCTTAATGCCTGCTGCAGTTCCACCTCATTACACCATCCTTTCCTATAAGCTTAAATAGACTTGAACTCGCGGGTGTGAGATTGCTGAGTCCTCGTGACTCACAGATTCTACCAAAACAGTTGCAGGTGCCGACGATGCCAGTGCAGATGACGCAACCGAGCTCAAGTGGGAGTTCGATGAGGAACGTGGTTGTTACTATGTGTCTTTTCCTGATGATCAGTAGTGGAGCCCAGTTGGGACGATCGGGGATCTAGCATTTGGGGTTATGTTATTTTCATTTGGATTTGACCGTAGTCGGTCTATGTGTGTATTTTGGATGATGTATGAATTATATTTATGTATTGTGTGAAGTGGCAATTGTAAGCCAACTCTCGTCATCCCATTCTTGTTCATTACATGGGATTGTGTGAAGATGACCATTCTTGCGAAAAAACCACAATGCGGTTATGCCTCTAAGTCGTGCTTCGACACGTGGGAGATATAGCCGCATCGTGGGCGTTACAAGTTGGTAATCAGAGCCATCCCCGACTTAGGAGCCCCCTGCTTGATCGAATCGCTGGCGTTGTTGAGTCTAGAACAAAAATGTTTTGAGTCTTAGGATTATATATATCGAAGAGTAGGATTCTTTTTACTCCTCAGTCCCTTCGTCGCTCTGGTGAGGCCTCCTGACGTAGAAGTTTTGACTCTTCTCTCCTCAAATTTCACTAAAAAAAAATTTGGATCACGCGGGTATCTTAGAATCGTTCCGATGGTTTTATGACGAGAACATTGTTCTTGGTGCCTCCTGACATTTAGGGGTTGTGGCAATGTCCCGGGGAGTTGAGCTCCGAGGTGTTGTCGTCACAATTTTATCGTTGCAGTTCTGGAATACCTGAGTTTCGCCGACATCGGAATCTCTTTTATGCAGTTGTTGGTGAGATCACCTCGACGCCACCCAGTACTGGGGCGGGAGTTCGGGAGTATTGCCATAACTTGTATAACGGATGCTTTTCGAAGGTTGAGGTACACGATTTCCGAAGGTTTCTTGGTTATGTGTTGATGGATGGATACAGCTGGGTCTAGGGATTGCTAGTTTGGGTGATATATTTTTGTGTCCCCTGTATCCCCAACACCAGATTGCATAACCAAAAAGTTTCGGGAGTTTATAAGTGGGAATTCAAGTAGCTCCTAGGATATCTTTCCGACAGACGCATGATATGATATTGGGGTTCGACGTCTAGTGGTCCGCCTTTCCACTGTTGGTTTTACAGTGGTCTCGTAGTGTCTTAAAGAGTCCTTGGCTATGCCGACTCGGGGACGCTTCGTATGTCATGTGCACTGCCTTGTACATGATGGTGCTGTACGATCGAGCCCGTGTGGGCCCCACCACGAAAACTTCGGACGAAATCTCTATCATATGTTTGTTCCGGCTTATTCTGCAAGCCAATACTTTGTTTTGTTTTGAATTGTAGTATTTGTGTTGCTTCGAAGTCAAATGTTGATTCCGTACCTTTTTCTAAGTGGCTTCTCAACTTAATGGAAGTGTGATGATTTACTATGGAATTCATTCGTTCATCCTTGTTCGAATGTTTATTGTGAAGACTATATGTTGCAATTTCTATCCGTTGATTCTACTTGTCTATTTGTCTATCAAGATGCTAACGGATGTCACCCTCTTCAGGATGGCTCCGCCAACGCGTCAGAATCCGGAACGCAATGATGGGAGTCAGGCGAACCCTCTGCCATCACCTCCGCCTCCGGAGGCATGGCAAGCTATCATGGCAGCCACCAACGCCAATGCTCAGATGTTTCTGCAACTCTTGCAAGAACGCACCCAAGGGCAAGGCAATCAAGGAAATCAAGGTCAAGGCAACAATCAGCCTCATTTCGCTACCCTCAACTAGTTTCTTGCAAATCAGCCCAAGTCTTTCAGCTACTGTGCCGAGGCCACGGATGCCGATGATTGGCTCGTGGACATCAACAAGCATTTTGAATGTAGCAATGTCAGGCCTGAGGACTATGTCAAGTTTGCTTCTTTTCAGCTCAAGGACCAAGCTGCTGATTGGTATCAACAATACAAAGATTCCAAAGGAGGTCGTGTGATCACTTGGACTGACTTCTGTCGGGACTTCAAAGCTCACTACATTCCACAAAGTGTTGTTGAGAGCAAGTGTGAGGAGTTCCGCAATCTCAAGCAAGGCAACATGTCCGTGTATCAATACAACATCCAGTTTTAGAAACTTGCTCGCTTCGCTAAACAAGACATTCCTGATGAAAAGAGCATGATCTATCACTTCAGAGGTGGCCTTAGAGAGGATCTGCAGTTAGCTCTCGTTCTTGTTGAGCCTACTCGGTTTGATCAATTCTATAACATGGCACTGAAGCAAGAGGCTGCTCAGCTCAAGTGTGAGGCTTCTAAGAAGAGAGTCAGGGACGCAGTTCAGTCTTCTTCTTCCTCACTAGTGGCTGCTAAGCAATAGAAGTTCTGGTTGCCTCCTCCTCCTCCGTTTCGTCAGCCTTACCAGCAGAAGAACAAAGGTGGCCATGGATCTTCCCACTCATCCAACTCTGGCTACCAGAACAAGTCTCAGAATCAAGCTCCAAAGTCGAATGCTCCTTATCATCGTCCACTCTTGGGGGTGACTTGCAACAAGTGTCAGCAGAAAGGTCACTATGCTAACAAATGCTTCAACCAAAGGCGTCTTCCGCCTCCTCCTCCTGTGAGATCTTCCAGCAATGCAGTGGTCAAGCATAATCCCAAGTCTGCAAAGGTGAACATGATGAATGCAGCTCAAGCAGAGGAATCTACTGATGTGATAATGGGTAATCTCTCAGTTAATGATATTCCTGCAAAAGTTTTATTTGATACTGGTGCATCGCATTCTTTCATGTCATACCCTTTTGCATCGAAGCACAATTTTGACACAGAGGAATTATCTAGAGCAATGCAAGTTATTTCTCCGGCTAAGCGTTTGAGCTCCAGCATGATGGTTCCGGATGTTTCCATCAAGATGGGAAACTATAAATTTCTGTCTTCTCCAATTGTTCTTGGTGACTCGGATATTGATCTTATTCTCGGGATGGACTGGCTTTCTAAGCACAAGGCTCAACTTGATTGTGTTGCCAGGGAAATTCAATTGACACACTCTTCTGAGGATGTTATCATTTATGCCGCTCGTGATGAAACCATTCGGTTATTTTCTCTCAATGAGAAGGGCGAATTGAATGCCTTCTCTCAAATTCCAGTCGTTTGTGAGTACCAAGATGTCTTTCCAGAAGAGCTTCCGGGTATGCCTCCTCACCGGCCAGTTGAGTTCGTTATCGATCTAGAGCCTGGCACGGAACCTGTTTGCAAGCGTCCATACAAGCTTGGACCCAAGGAGCTGAAGGAATTGAAGAAACAGCTCGATGAACAAGAGCGTCTGGGTCTGATCAGACCGAGTTCATCTCCATGGGGTTGTGGTGTTCTTTTTGTCCAGAAGAAGGATGGCACGAACTGAATTTGTGTCGACTACCGTCCATTGAACAAGAAGACAATCAAGAACAAGTATCCACTTCCCAACATCAATGAGCTTTTCGAGCAACTCAAAGGTGCTAAAGTTTTCTCCAAGCTTGACCTTCGTATGGGTTATCATCAGATTCGCATTCGTGAAGAAGATATTCCCAAGACAGCATTCAGAACAAGCTTTGGTTCTTATGAATATACTGTCATGTCTTTCGGCCTTGTCAATGCTCCTCCAACATTCTCTCGGATGATGAATTTCATTTTCAACCCCTATACCAATGAATTCGTGCTGGTGTATCTCGATGATATCTTGGTCTTCTCCAAGAATAAGAAGGACCATGCCAAACATTTGCGATTGGTGCTCGACAAGTTCAGAGAGTATCAATTCTATGCGAAGTTTTCCAAATGTGAGTTTTGGCTCGATGAATTTCTTTACCTTGGTCACATCATCTCTGCCAAGGGCATCGCTGTTAATCCCGAGAAGGTGTCTGCAATTGTGAATTGGGAACCTCCTCAGAATGTCAAGCAGCTTCGTAGTTTCCTTGGTCTTGCAAGCTATTGCCGAAGATTCGAGAATTTCTCTAAGATTGCAAAGCCTCTTTCCAACCTCCTCCAGAAGCATGTGAAGTATGTATGGTCTCCTGAGTGTGACGTTGCTTTTAACACTCTCAAAGAGAAACTAGTCACAGGTCCTGTCTTAACTCCTCCTGACGAATCCAAGCCATTTGAAGTTTTCTGTGATGCTTCTCTTCAAGGTCTCGGTGCTGTGTTAATGCAAGAGAAGAAAGTTGTGGCCTATACCTCTCATCAGTTGAAGCCCAACGAAAAGAACTACCCCACTCACGATCTTGAGTTGGCGGCAGTTGTCCATGCATTAATAACATGGAGACGTCTCTTGTTGTGAAGACAAGTGGACATATTCACCGATCACAAGAGTCTCAAGTACATCTTCACTCAGCCCAACCTCAACCTCAGGCAAACTCGATGGGTCGAAATGATTCAAGAGTACAATCCGAGTATTGAATATACTCCAGGCAAAGCCAATGTCATTGCAGATGCTTTGAGCAGGAAGGCTTATTGCAACAGCTTAATCCTCAAGCCATTCCAACCGGATCTTTGCGAAGCTTTCCGCAAGCTGAATCTCCAAGTTGTTCCTCAAGGCCTTCTTGCCAACCTCATAGTCTCTCCTACTTTGGAAGATCAAATTCGTGAGGCACAACTTCTTGATGCCATGGTGAAGAAGGTGAAACGTGGTATCGACAAGGGTCTTTCCAAATACAAGTGCTATCGCATTGATGACAGAGACACTTTATTCTTTGAGGACCGGATTGTGGTTCCTAAAGGTGATCTAAGGATAGTCATTATGAATGAGGCGCACAATTCTCTTCTTTCCATTCATCCTGGAAGTACAAAGATGTACCATGACCTCAAGCAGTCGTATTGGTGGACTCGAATGAAGCGAGAAATCGCTCAATTCGTGAATGAGTGTGATGTATGTCGAAGGGTGAAAGCAGAACACCAACGACCAGCTGGTCTCCTCCAACCTCTTGCTATCCCAGAATGGAAGTTTGATCATATCGAAATGGACTTCGTGACTGGTTTTCCAAAGTCCAAGCGTGGAAATGATGCTATCTTCGTTGTCATTGACAAGCTTACTAAAGTGGCTCATTTCCTTCCAATCAAAGAATCTAGCACAGCAGCTCAGTTGGCAGAGCTATACACCTCCAGGATTGTCTCCTTGCATGGCGTTCCACAATTGATTTCTTTAGATCGTGGAAGCATCTTCACTTCTAAGTTCTGGGACTCCTTCCAGAAGGCCATGGGCACCAACATTCGCTTCAGCACAGCTTTCCATCCTCAAACTAGTGGCCAAGTCGAGCGAGTAAATCAAATTCTTGAAGATATGCTCAGGGCTTGTGTCATTTCCTTTGGCATGAAATGGGAAGATTGTCTTCCATATGCCGAGTTCTCCTACAACAACAGCTTCCAAGCGAGTTCGGGCAAGGCCCCATTCGAAATTCTCTATGGCAGAAAGTGCCGTACTCCTCTCAATTGGTCAGAGACTGGTGAACGCCAACTTCTTGGCAATGACTTAATCACAGAGGCTGAAGAAATGTGTAAAGTCATCCGTGAAAATCTCAAAGCCGCGCAATCGCGCCAGAAGAGTTACTATGATAGTAAGCACCATGATGTGGCTTTCAAGATCAGAGACCATGTCTACCTCCGCGTCTCTCCAATGAAAGGCACTCGTCGCTTCGGTATCAAAGGGAAGCTTGCCCCTAGATACGTGGGTCCTTTCAAGATCATTGGCAAAAGAGGCGACCTCGCCTATCAACTTGAGCTTCCTTCCAACTTCGCGAACGTGCACGATGTGTTCCACGTGTCACAGCTCCACAAGTGCTTCAAGACTCCTGAGCGCACCATCAACTTCGAAGAGATTGACCTCCAAGAAGATCTGTCTTATCATGAGCACCCCGTTGCTATTCTTGAAGAAACGGAGCGCAAGACTCGCAACAAGTCAATCAAATTCCTAAAAGTGAAGTGGTCGCACCATTCCGACCGAGAAGCCACCTGGGAACGCGAGGACCATCTCCGTTCCGAATATCCGGAGTTCTTTCAGTCCTAGATCTCGGGACGAGATCCTCTCGTAGTGGTGGAGTGTTGTAACACCTCGGATGTAACTTGCCATATTTGTAACTCCGACTCTTGCCATTTTCGGCTATGTGTTATGATATTCCCTTCGTGGTCGGGTTTTGTTTTTTGTTTTGCATTTTTTTCATGTCATGCATCTCATATCATGTCATCATGTGCATTGCATTTGCATACGTGTTCGCCTCTTGCATCCGAGCATTTTCCCCGTTGTCCGTTTTGCAATCCGGCACTCCCACCTCCTCCGGCGCACCCCTCTTGTTTCTTTTCGTGAGCGGGTGTTGAACGTTCTCGGAATGGACTGAGGCTTGCCAAGTGGCCTTGGTATACCACTGGTAGACCACCTGTCAAGTTTCGTTCCATTTGGAGGTCGTTTGGTGCTCCAACGGTTAACCGGGTAACCGTAAAGTCTTTTTGTGTGTTGCAGCAAAACCCCCCTTCAAACAGCCCAAAACCCCTCTAAGTCACTTCCATGCTCTAGGTCGTTCGATCACGATCGTGTGGGCGAAAACCGTGCTCAATTTGGACTCTCCTAGCTCCCTCTACCTATAAAAACACCTCCCCCTCCCCGAAATTCCGGATCCCCGAAACCCTAGCCTCTCCCTCCGCGCGCCGGACGAACTGCGCCGCCGCCCGCACCCACTCAGACGCCGCCACGTCAGCGTCCCGCCGCCCGTACGCCGCGGCCCGCCGAGCCGCCGCCGCCTTCCGTCCCCGCGCGCGCGTCCTCCCGTGCCGGCGCCGCCGTGCCCCGCCACCTGCGCCACGCCGCCGCCTCGCCGTCGCTTCCGCGGGCCCCTCCGCCGGAGCCCGCGCCGCCCCTCTCCTCCGTCGCCGCGCCGCCGTCGTCCTCGCCGGCCCCGAGGCCACGCCGGCCGCCGCCTCCTCCCTCACCGGCAGCAACTCCGGCGGCCTGAGCCCCGAACCCTAGCCAGCCCGATCGGATCTGGAGACGTGCGTTGATTTTCTCCCTCCCCCGAAATCTGTCCTAGATTTCTTACATTATATGGTCATGTTCATTGCATCATAACTCTCTGCATATAGCTCCGTTTCGTGCGTGTAATATATCGAAATGTTTGCCTCGAGATGCTCTTCATTTTGTTCCATTGCGCCATGTTCATTTGAGTCCATCTTGATACCCAATTATCTGGTACAATAGTGCTAGTTGCTGTTATCTGCTGTTACTTATCAGAACTTGGTGATTTGTTATTTTTGTTGCCTTTAATCTGTGCATCTTATGGGCATGAGCTCTACATGTGTTTTGATGTATGTCATGCCATATTTACAGAGGTGTATGCCATGTATTTTTGAGATCTTTGTGGTGACTAGAACAAGTATGCAAACTAGGCTTCGTGATGTTTCTGTTTTCAGGGACTTAGTAATTTTACTAAGGCTGTGACTGCTGTTATTTTGTTACTTTGTATCCATATGTCTACAGAGAGATCCATGCCTATTTTGGTGATGTTCACTAAGGATGTTTTGTAGATATTGTTGTAGTTGATCCATTCAAGCCCTTGTTTGCAATTATGGAGTGCGATAGCATGACTCAATCTTGCTCTACTTTTGCTATAAAATATTTCTGGCAGATTGTTTACGTGTTATTCAATTTTGCCATGCTTGTTGTACTTGATCCTTTTCATGCTATGAACTTTCTCTTCCCATGGATAGCTTCATAAACATGCCATCTTGCTGTAGGTATGCTTGTTTTGCCATGCATTTCTTTGTGGTGAGTGCATCAAGCTCACCAAGATACCTTCATATTATTGTTTCTGCCATGCTCTGTTTTCTGCCAAGTCTGGAACCTGTTAACGAAACATGCTAGGTTTACATGGTTGTCATCATATCTTCTTGTCCTTTTTGGCTCATGGTCAGTAAGGGACTTTTGTTCTATGCATTTAGTAGATTCCTGCCATGCCTTGTTTTTCTATGTTAGATTCCTGTAGCATTTGTTTTGTTTGCTCTGAACATTGCTACCTGACGCGGTTTCTGCCATGTCCAGTAATTTCACCGAGTCTGTGAACCTGATATCTTTTGCACTTTTGCCATGCTTGTTTGAACCTGTTGTGTTGTGATCTAGCCGTAGCTCAGTGTTCATCTTTTGTCAAGCATCACCTGTAGATGACTTTCATATACTTTGTTGCTATGTTGGAGTGCTGTAGCTTTGTTACTTGTTGCATTTTAAGTGCTATCATGCTGTTAATCACAGATTCGTGTCATTCTTGTTTTGCTTGCCATTTGCAAACCGTGCATCCGTTTCCGGTGATCTTTATATCGATTTCGACCGAAATCATCTTATCTTTCCAGTGGCATGCTTGGTTTGCCAAGTTACTGCTTTGTTCATCATTTTTCTTCCGGAGCACGCATATGCATCGCATATCACATCTCGCATATCATGCATGTTTTGCATCATGTTGCTTGTGCATTTCCCGTGATTGATTATGGTTCCGTTGCTTGGTTCTTGTTGTGGGTAGAGCCGGGAGACGAGTTCGAGAACGAGGAACCTGCTGAGTACGCTTACGAGGATCAAGCTTTCGACAACTCTGAGAACCTTGCAGGCAAGATGACCATACCCTCGAAATCACTTCTATCTTTGCTTTGCTAGTTGTTCGTTCTATTGCCATGCTGCGCTACCTACCACTTGCTATATCATGCCTCCCATATTTCCATGTCAAACCTCTAACCATCCTTTCCTAGCAAACCGTTGTTTGGCTAAGTTACCGCTTTTGCTCAGCCCTTCTTATAGCGTTGACAGTTGCAGGTGAAGTTGAAGTTGGTTCCATGTTGGAACATGGATATTTTGGAATATCACAATATCTCTTATTTAATTAATGCATCTATATATTTTGTAAAGGGTGGAAGGCTCGGCCTTATGCCTGGTGTTTTGTTCCACTCTTGTCGCCCTAGTTTCCGTCATACCGGTATTATGTTCCTTGAGTTTGCGTTCCTTACGCGGTTGGGTGATTTATGGGACCCCCTTGACAGTTCGCCTTGAATAAAACTCCTCCAGCAAGGCCCAACCTTGGTTTTCCCATTTGACCACCTACCACCTACACTTCCCTTGGGTTTTCGCGAGCCCGAGGGTCATCTTTATTTTAGACCCCCACGGGCCAGAGCTCCTTCGAGTGTTGGTTCGAACCGAACTGCCTGCGGGGCCACCTTGGGGAAACTTGAGACTGGTTTTACTCGTAGCTAGTCTCATCCGGTGTTGCCCTGAGAACGAGATATGTGCAGCTCCTATCGGGATTTGTCGGCACATCGGGCGGCTTTACTGGTCTTGTTTTACCATTGTCGAAATGTCTTGTAAACCGGGATTCCGAGACTGATCGGGTCTTTCCGGGAGAAGGTTTATCCTTTGTTGACCGTGAGAGCTTATGATGGGCTAAGTTGGGACACCCCTGCAGGGTATTATCTTTCGAAAGCCGTGCCCGCGGTTATGAGGTAGATGGGAATTTGTTATTGTCCGGTTGTAGAGAACTTGTCACTTGACTTAATTAAAATACATCAACCGCGTGTGTAGCCGTGACGGTCTCTTCTCGGCGGAGTCCGGGAAGTGAACACGGTTTCTGGGTTATGTTTGACGTAAGTAGGAGTTCAGGATCACTTCTTAGTCATTACTAGTTGACGACTGTTCCGCTGCTTCTCTTCTCGCTCTCATTTGCGTATGTTAGCCACCATCTATGCTTAGTGCCTGCTGCAGTTCCACCTCATTACACCATCCGTTCCTATAAGCTTAAATAGACTTGATCTCGCGGGTGTGAGATTGCTGAGTCCTCGTGACTCACAGATTCTACCAAAACAGTTGCAGGTGCCGACGATGCGAGTGCAGATGACGCAACCGAGCTCAAGTGGGAGTTCGATGAGGAACGTGGTCGTTACTATGTGTCTTTTCCTGATGATCAGTAGTGGAGCCCAGTTGGGATGATCGGGGATCTAGCATTTGGGGTTATCTTATTTTCATTTGGATTTGACCGTAGTCGGTCTATGTGTGTATTTTGGATGA
The DNA here is from genome assembly GCF_002575655.3 of Aegilops tauschii subsp. strangulata. Lineage (NCBI taxonomy): Eukaryota > Viridiplantae > Streptophyta > Magnoliopsida > Poales > Poaceae > Aegilops > Aegilops tauschii. Next base: position 385,502,585 of record NC_053037.3, on the reverse strand, counting down.
TGTATGAATTATATTTATGTATTGTGTGAAGTGGCGATTGTAAGCCAACTCTCGTTATCCCATTCTTGTTCATTACATGGGATTGTGTGAAGATGACCCTTCTTGCGAAAAAACCACAATGCGGTTATGCCTCTAAGTCGTGCCTCGGCACGTGGGAGATATAGCCGCATCGTGGGCGTTACAATGATTTCCTGTCCTCCTTGAACAACTTTTGCTTTTCCTGCACGGTAGATAAGTATCGAGGATAAACATTGCAATGAAGTAAATTTTCAACCACACCTGCAAACGTGGAAAACATGAAGCAAATAGCATTGCAAGGGGTTATTAACAGTACATGATGACCGATTATCAACACCACAGACGGTGGGTTAAGTTTCAAACGCAAATAGTTCGATGAAACCCAAATAGTTTGAGAGAAAAGCTAATGGCGAGTGGAAAAACCTTGCAAATAACTCTCTTAGCTATCACTCGACGTTCTTCTCCCCTTTTATCAACAAGTGTCAAAAAGGAAAGAGAATGCATGCATGGAACTACTCGTCCAAAGAACCAGAGTCAGAGCCTGAACTGTTCGAAGAAGCAGAACGAGTAATGGTTGAGGCCGAAACAGGTATTGGCGATGCAGCATGGGCTTCGGGAATGGCTTCGGGAGTAGCAGTGCGAGGTGCATCTGGCTTGTAGATAAAAGTCCCTGCTGTGTCTTCAAGAACATCATTAGGTTCTACAAACAGCAGGTCAGTTGAGGCAGAACACTCAGGGAGCACTGGAGTTTGCCTTTGAATGTGAGGTACTTCAAACAGCTCCAGATAATCATATTCCTTTTTGATGCCCTTGGAAGACAGTTGCTTCCAAGAGTAATGCTTGCGCAAAAGTGTCTAGGAGTGTTTCTTATGTTCCTTCTCGTATAAGATAGTTTGGCGACAGTAATTGTGAAGCAAATTGATCGCAGACATCATTTCCACTTTTACTTTCCTATCAATCTTGATGTGGCTCTCTAGGGCTTGCTGAGTGCGAAGACAAATCTCATATAGTGAAGGATTTTCTTCATGGATTTCAACTTTTCCTTTCTTTTTCATCCGAAGACCACTCGTACAGCGAGGCGCTATACAAACAGTTTTTAAACCCTTTCCGTGACGGCATTTGGAACCGTCACCAAGTGACTACGATAGGGGGTCCTTCCGAAACGACCCAGAAACCGTCAGGGATATGGAGCCATGATCCAGAGGCCTTGCAAAATGTAATCGTGTGCGATGCAGCACACACTAAATTCTTTCGCACGTGTGGGATCAGTGATTAAATGTTTCTAATGACACAGTGAAACCAAACGGTGCATCGTAATGAACCATTTGGGAAACAGTATGTAAGGCACACGGGCCAACATACGAACTGTGTGCGACATGTGCCCCATCGCACACGAGTTTTCTGCGGAACCCGTCTGCCATGCAAGACTCCATCACACACGTTTCCCAACAATTACCATCTGTGATAATGTTCTATCACAAATGATTCAGGAGCCCCTTCGCAAACATACAAGTGCTACAGACCATTTGTGATTTGTTGTGTATCACAGACGGTTGCGGCAAGAGTTAAGTGTGCTTTTCGTTTGGGATCCCACATGTTTCCTGAAAAAATTTACAACTGGTATTGTATTTTACATTGGGTACGGTTTACTCCGAGCTCTCGTGTGCGATAACGTGATATCACAAACGGTTCCAGAGCCCCTACGCACACGTAGTAGTGGTGCAAATCGTTTGCGATCTGTTGTGTGTCACCGATGGTTCCGCTATAATTGATGTATGTCTTCCGATGTGGATCGCACACACTCATTTAGTTGAACCGTGCGCGGAGCAATTGCCAAGTTAAAACAAAAACATCCCATTTTGAATCGGCATGCAAAAAGCAAATTCGCCACAATATTCAATTGAACAAATAGTGTCCACAGAAAGAACATTCATCATATTTCGCAACAATTGCAATTGACCATATGGTAGCTAAATATCAATGATTTTTTGACAAGTATATTCATTACATAATTAATCATAGTGTACGAATTATGAAGAACTCATCAAATGGAAAACAATGGATCCATGCGTATATGTTTAGAGGCTAACTCTTACTCAATGTTTCAGGAGAAGGCATGCTAAAATCTTCATTATCACCAGTGGGATTGATGTAGTGATTCAGGAAGAAGTTGCTGATAAATCTCTGAACCATCAGCAATTCACCAACAGGGAGCGGTTCAGGGGTCCAAGGTCCTTAGATGAGCTGCAATATTTTTAAGATCAGAATGTGCCATATGAGTGGAGTAGAAGATATTAATTAAGATAGACTTACTCATACTAATTCGCGAGCATCTTCACAACTATCAGCAGATTTGCAGTTGGAGATCATGTGTCTGCAAACATAATATCCACAAAGGTTGGTCCCTGCTTGTTGTTGAGGACACTGAATTTTTTTGTACAGAATTAGTCATGTATTTGTCCTGTTAGGAACAACCTAACCAGTGTTAGATGTATTTTTTCTTTGGACAGAAATAGAAAGAGGTTTATTTAGAAGCTTGAACATTTGACTAGCGTAAGAAAAGGTATTTGCAGACTATTGGATAAATTTTCCGAAAATAACGGATTTCGGTGTGTTACCGGAGAAACAATCTCGTGCTGCAGAGGTAGTTCCCTCTTGAACAGGTTCCTTGGTTTAGTTTTCCACAATGCGAGCACACTACAAATGAAGATGAATTTTGGCAACATCAATTATTGAACCAGAATGAATGCAAATTAATTTCAACATCATAGAATTCAATACCTATCCATGAATTGCTGAAGATGCATCTGATCCTGAGAGTTTGTTGACTCTCTGAGAGAATCCATGTAGTAAACTGTGTTCTTGTTTGGAACAATGAATACCAATATGCAGTGATTGCTACATATTAAGAAAGCCATGAACTTATGAATTATGTCAAAATTTGAAAAATGATCAGTGTATGCGTGGTTGTTTACTTGACTTACCCTTCATGATATGGCCAGAGAAATGATTCTGCATGGGATATTTTTCGAAGATACGGACGACTGTGTTAATGGCCCAGTCCCGTAGGTCCTTACCATCTAATGTTGTGGCATTTGCTAATGCAGGATCTATGAAATACACTGATGGTAGCTAGAACTACGTCGGTATTTCCCCGGAGAGGGAGGGATGATGTAGCACAGCGACGGTAGAGTATTTCCCTCAGTTATGAAACCAAGGTATCAAACCAGTAGGAGAACCAAGCAACACAACGTAAACAGCACCTGCACACAAATAACAACACCTCGCAACCCGACGTGTTAAACGGGTTGTCAATACCTTTCGGATAACGGCACCAGAAATTGGCAAGCGGACATGAGGTAAATTGTAGTAGATTGAAATAATAGATTGCAAATAAATAAAGTGCAGCAAGGTATCTTTGTGTTTTTTGGTTTAATAGATCTGAATAAAAATGCAAAGGGAAAGTAGATCGCAAGGCAAATATATGAGAAAGAAGACCCAGGGGTTGTAGGTTTCACTAGTGGCTTCTCTCGAGAAAAATATCAAACAGTGGGTAAACAAATTACTGTTGGGCAATTGATAGAACTTCAAATAATTATGACGATATCCAGGCAATGATCATTACATAGGCATCACGTCCGAGATTACTACACCGACTCATGCCTGCATCTACTACTATTACACAACACATCGACCGCTATCCAGCATGCATCTAGTGTATTAAGTTCATGGAAAAACGGAGTAATGCAATAAGAACGACGACATGATGTAGACAAGATCCGTTTATCTATATGGCACTAGATATAGATCTCGTCTTTTTATCCTTAGTAGCAACAATACATACGTGTCGTTTCCCCTTCTGTCACTGGGATTGAGCACCGTAAGATCGAACCCACTACCGGGCACCTCTTCCCATTGCAAGATAAATAGATCAAGTTGGCCAAACATAACCCAAATATCGGAGAAGAAATACGAGGCTATAAGAGATAATGCATATAAGAGATCAAATAAACTTAAATAACTTTCATGGATATAAAAAGATATGACTGATCATAAACTCAAAGTGCATCCGATCCCAACAAACACACCGCAAAAGAGTTACATCATATGGATCTCCAAGAGACCATTATATTGAGAATCCAGCGAGAGAGAGAGAAATCCATCTAGCTACTAACTACAGACCCGAAGGTCTACAAAGGACTACTCACGCATCATCGGAGAGGCACCAATGGAAGTGGTGAACCCCTCCGTGATGGTGTCTAGATTGGATATGGTGGTTCTGGACTCTGCGGTGGCTGGATGAATATTTCGATGCTTGTTCTAGGGTTTCTGGAATATTGTGGTATTTATAGAGCAAAGAGGCGGTCCGGGGGGCACCCGAGGTGGGCACAACCCACTAGGGCATGCCTGGGCCTCCTGGTGCGCCCTGGTGATTTGTGCCCCCTCGGGGCACCCCCTAGGTGCAACCAGGGCCCATTGCCTTCCTTCTGGCCTATAAAAAATCACCGTGGAGTTTCGTGGCATTTGGACTCCGTTTGATATTGATTTCCTGTGATGTAAAAACATGGAAAAAACAACAACTGGCACTTGGCACTATGTCAATAGGTTATTACCAAAAAATGATATAAAATGACTATAAAATGATTATAAAACATCCAAGATTGATAATAAAACAGCATGGAACAAGCAAAAATTATAGATACGTTGGAGACGTATCATACACTCTCCCCTTTTTCTTCTCTGCGCGTTCAATCCCATGAGAGGAAAAAAATGCAGTTAGTTGTTTATCATTTACAGCCTTGTATGGAGAAGTTGATCAGAGTTGTTAAGTACTTACAAAATCAGGCATCTAACAAGAGTGGCATCGAGCTCGTTGAAGTTGAAGAAGAGATGTAAGTCCTCGAAACCTACACTAAAGGAACCATCATCGTGTCGGAAATGATCTCTGTTATAGTGGACTAGCAGAACATGATGACCTGCTAACACTTGATCCATGCAATATTTATGTAACTCGCGACAACTGGAGTTGCACTCATCTAAGTATTCTCCAACAAGAAATGGCTGGCCATGGACGTAATTGTGTGCTTCAAGACGTCTGCTTTATTTCTAGCAAGTTGCAAAGCTGTTTCTTCATCATCCATGCTGTCAGAAATAATATTACTCCCCGATTCGAACAACCTGCTATTAATTTGGTTTTGGGTGATGAGTGCTTTAAGGAAGAGGCAATCGTTCTCTTTCCTCTTCACTCTACCGGCACGCTTCCTCGCGGGTGCAGCCTTTTTGGCTGCTTCCTTCTTGGTACTTGAAGCATTTCTGGTAGAACGTGTGGTTGGCTAAAAGGTACACTGCCGAGCAGATGGTGAAGCTTCGACAGACTGCTTAGCAGACAAATTAGCTATGCTGGACCACTGAGCTGGCGGTGCTGCTATGACAGACTGCTGGGCTGTAGGAGCAGAGGCATCGGACTGCTGACCATGCGTTGAAGCTATGTCGGGTTTCTGTGCAGGTGGTGCCAACTTATCGGTGTGCTGAGGAGGTCGTGCCAACGCATTGGTTTGCTCAGCAGGAAGTGTTGACGCATTGGTATGTTGATCACGCGGCTGCGGACTGACAGACTGATGAGCAGTCAGTTCTGGACCTACAAACTGCTTAGCAGACGGTTTCGAAGAATCACACTGATTAGCAGTCCATTCCACCAGGTTGGTCTGCTGAGCATGTGTAGCGGCTGGGTCTCCCGCCCCTGCTTCAGTGGTAGGCATCTAAACCAGTGGTGCGTCTTCAGCAGTTGTAGGCCTTGCCACTGGCTGCTCTGGGGCGGACGATGACATGTCCGGTACGGCACAAAGTCAGGCCGACTAATCACAGGTTGATGCATCAGTTGTCGGATTACGAGTATGAGGTTCTTTGGGGGAAGCACGCAAGAGCTGCTATGGCAAGGAGAGCGTCACCGACTGAGGGGCGACATTGGTTGCTCTTGGCGAGCCTTCAGGGATCTCATCCATGAACTCAATTTCCTTTTGTGGCACTGGATGACACTGTATTGTTCTTGCTTTTTTCATTAATAAAATGTTGTGGGGTGTAAGCCCTGCAGTCTTCAAGGTAAAAAAACAGTGTTTCTCCCAAGGTCCTTTCCTTATCAAAGTCTCCTAGGAAATTCTTCAGGGAAAATTCATTGAATCCAGGCTTTACTTCAGTCACGTAGTGATACGTCTCCAATGTATCAATAATTTATGAAGTATTCATGCCATTATATTATCATTCTTGGATGTTTTACAATCATTTTATAGCAACTTTATATCATTTTTGGGGACTAACCTATTGACCCAGTGCCAGTTGATGTTTCTTGTTTGTTTTTTACATCGCAGGAAATCAATATCAAACAGAGTCCAAACACCGCGAAACTTTTTGTGGATTTTTTAGGGACTAGAAGACCACCAATGGGCCAGAGCAGCACCTGGGGGTGCCCCGAGGGGGGCCCAACCCACCAGGGCACGCCTGGGGGCCCAGTCGCGCCCAGGTGGGTTGCGCCCACCACGGTGGCCTCCCGCACCCCCTCTTTACCCTATAAAATCCCAAATATTCCAAAAACCCTCGGGGTTAACCTAGATCAGAAGTTCCGCTGCCGCAAGGCTCTGTAGCCACTGAAAACCAATCTAGACCCTTTCCGGCACCCTGCCGGAGGGGGAATCATCTCCGGTGGCCATCTTCATCATCCCGGCGGCCACCACGATGAGGAGGGACTAGTCCACCCTTGGGGCTGAGGGTTTGTACCAGTAGCTATGTGTTTAATCTCCCTCTCTCTCTCTCGTGTTCTTGAGATGTCACGATCTTGATGTATCGCGGGCTTTGTTAATATAGTCGGATAATATGGTGTTTCACCCTCTCTATCTGTGATGAATTGAGTTTTCCCTTTGAGATTTCGTTGTTATCGGATTGAATACTTTTATAGATTTGAGAACACTTGATATATGTCTTGCAATTGAATACCCGTGGTGACAATGGGGCATCGTATTGATTCACTTTATATGTTTTGGCACTCAACTCACGGATTCCTGAGGTGACATTTGGGTAATCTATGCATAGAGGTTGATGCACGTTCTTGTCTTTGTTTCTCTGGTAGAAATCTTGGGGCACTCTTTGAATTTCTTTGTGTTGGATTGAGTATTATGAATATGAATTTGCTTTGGTGTTATTTTAGTACGAACTCTAGGATAGACCAAATGGAAAGAATAACTTTGTGTTATTTTAGTATGAACTCTTGAATAGATCGAAGGAAAGAATAGCTTTGAGGTGGTTTCGTACCCTACAAACAATTTATTCTTATGTTCTCCGCTAGATAAGAACTTTGGAGTGATTCTTCATCGCACTTTGAGGGGTGATTATATGATCCAATTATATTAGCATTGTTGAGAGGTTGCACTAGCGAAAGTACGGACCCTAGGCCTCATTTTCAAGCATTGCAATACCGTTTTTGTGCCCGTTTACTATTTGCTACCTTGCTGTTTTTATTTATTTAGATTATAAAAATATATTTCTACCATCCATATTACACTTTTATCACCATCTCTTTGCCGAACTAGTGCACCTATACAATTTGCCATTGTATTGGGTCTGTTGGGGACACAAGAGATTTCTTGTATTTGGTTGCAGGGTCGTTTGAGAGAGACTATCTTCATCCTACGCCTCCCATGGATTGATAAACCTTAGGTCATCCACTTGAGGGAAAATTGCTACTGTCCTACAAAACTCTGTGCTTGGAGGCCCAACATGTGTCTACAAGAATAAAGTTGCATTGTAGACATCAAGCTCTTTTCTGGCGCCGTTGCAGTGGAGGTGAGCGCTTGAAGGTATATTTTTAGATCTTGCAATTGAATCTTTTAGTTTCTTTTTTTATCACTAGTTTGGTTTATAAAAGAAAACTACAAAAAATGGAACAGAGGTTGCATCATATTATTCATCTTTATAATGTATTTCGTGAAAATGATGGATCGGAAAATTGTGCTCAATTGTTAGAAGAAGAAGTCAATAAAATGTTTGGCACAAAATATTTAAATGATGAGCATGATTGCATTGTTGTTAGTATGAATTCTTCGAATATCCATGATGCTAATGATATGCAAAGTTACAAGCTTGGGGATGCTATATTTGATGAAGATGATATTTTTACTCCCCCAAGTTTTGATGAGAAAAGTTATTATGATGAAAGCATGCCTCCTATTTATGATGATTATATTGATGAAAGTGGGTTTGGAAGAGTGTCAACTCTAGGTACTAATGATCCCACTATTTTGGAGGGTGTTCAATCTTATTGTAATAATTATGAAAGTGGAATTAGAGAGGTCATTGTCGGCGTCCTGGGAACGGGGGTACCCAGACCTGCCTACATGCGGCCCATGGCGTGGCTCCACCAACGGCCCGGTACGACCCATCTTCAGCAGCAACCACTCAAGACCCTCGCGAAGGGCCGAGCCTCGCGAGGCGAACGACACCAAGACCTCCTCAGGGGCAGCCTCACCAGGCTGGCTCCTAGGGAGCGGAGATATCTATGCAAGGGGCACCTCGCGAGGTTCACGTGACGTGAGCCATGACGACCAAGGCCAGGCGGGCGCCAGCGGGCGCAGTGTACCAGTTTCCTCTTTGGTGCTAAAGAGGCAGGCGCAAGCGAGGAGTCCCGAGGCATCAGGCAAAGGTTTCCAAATCGGTGCAACTAAACCAAGACCAGCAGGACGGCAGGACGGAGGTCATCGCGAAGCCCATAGCTGCATCACCACCAGAGCCTTTGGCAGGCGAAGACCACCTTTTGTCAGGATAGCTTGTACTAGTTGTCTCCCTTCAAAATTGGCCGTTGTGGGATCCCTTCCCGCCTACATTTGGGAAGAGGACCCGGGCCTCTATAAATAGGACCTTGCCACCACCGTAGCAGGGGACGGATCATTCAGACCACCCTCATATGCACCAGCTCACCGAGTTCAAGAACACCTCTCCTTAGGAGGCTGTTCATACCTTGTACTTGTTCATCCTCAGCCTACGAGGCAATCCACCACCACCACACTCGAGTAGGGTATTACACCACAACGGTGGACTGAACCAGTATAAACCTCTGTGTCCCGTGTTCTTTGGGTTCGTCAAGCTAGGCCGCGAGATTGTTGTGCGAGCGAACCAGGGAGAGAGAGTTCTTCGTGCGCACCGCAAAGTTCAAACCTCAAGTGTTTGTCGGAACCCAGAATCCGACATTTGGCGCGCCAGGTAAGGGTGCGCCGAAGCCCCTCCTCCATCGATCGACACGTCGACACCCCGCGGTTGCGATGTCGGACGACCCGAGGACCCACACCGACCACTGGGCCGCTTGGCCCGTCCGGGTGGCACCGTCCGCCCAAGAAGACCTCAACTCCGCGCTCGAGGCGGCCCGTACGTCGTCGAACACCGCCGGATGCGGGCGGCGCAGGCCGACGCCCTCGCGCCACCACGCGATCTTCAGGCTACGCTGCGGCAACGGCACTGCACACCCGGCGGGAGCAGGCGAACATGCGAGCCGCGCTAATCGTGGCGCGGGAGCTACTACGATGCAAGCTGGCGGAGAGCGGCCGTGATGCGCTGCTGGATCACGTCACCGAACTGCTGGACGCTGCCTGTAGAGGTATGCCGCCCTTCTGTTCCATGCCCACGCCTCAGGTTGTGGCGGAGGCGCGCGCGAGGCCCCGGCGAGCTCGCGCGCCTCCTGGGGCGCCAGGGGGACCCGACAACACCAACATGAACCCCGACGCTACCCGTCCTGCCACGACGGCGTCGTTGTTAGGAGGGTCAGGCGCTGGCGGGCCACCTCGAGGACGCGCTGGAGAGCCGCCCAACGGCCACCAGGCCCAGGCACCCCGGGTCTTGGCTCAAGGTGTGGCGCACCTAGCCGATGGCTCCGGCGGGGCGGCCGAGGATGCCTACATCCCCTGCATGGTGAATCTGGGTTACACGCCGGGGAAAGGCTCCAATTCGTTCCCCAAGCCAGGATGGGAAGGCGGAACACTCGAGACCGGGGCCTTCCACGAGTCGCTAGGAGGCTTCGCTGACCCCTTCAGCGACTATGATGGTGGGGTACAGCCTATGTCTCAGGAACAAGTTTAGACTAACCATGGGCTGCAGGTGAACCAAACCACAGTTGCGGCCCGTCACCCCATGGAGGTGGGTGGAACCCCCGACCGGAGCGGTGCACTGGGGGCTGCGCAGGAGAGGCCTGGAGCCAGGGCCGCCTCCGCGCCGCACGGAGCAAGGCGCTGCACGGAGGTAGCTCCTCTGTCGGGGAAGGCGCTGGCGAGCCTTTCCCCCCGGCAGAGTGTGACACCCAAAATTTTTGGCCTTGTTTTATTTATTTAAAATATTGCCAGGAAATAAAACTTTTCCAATTTGTCAAGTTTTACCATTTGTGATTTTGGATTTTTGCCTCTAGTGGGAGAAACCTTCAAAGGTATTGTTGGACTTGATTTCTCTCTATAATAAAACCATTATTTATCAGTGGATTCAAATGTTGCAAGATTTATTTATTCAAAAAGCTTTCTTTCTTTAAAATAATTTCCTTTTGCATTTGGGGCCTATTTGCACTACAACCATTTGATAAACGCTTTTAAAAATTCCACCAAAATTTGGGGATGTCATGTGATGTTTCCACATCACTTTTATGCAAAGATACCTTCTGGCCATTGGAGACTTTGAGCTCTACACCAATTTTTCCAATCTGGCCCAGTAGGCACTTTTGCACTGCAACCCTTTTAAATATTTCTTTAAAAATTCTTCCAAGTGTTTGAAGATGTCAAAGGATGCATACAAGTCATCTTCAAGCAAAAACCCAGTGATGTTCTTTGAAAAATTTGAGTGGATCAACCTCTTTTGCACTCTGGTCCAAATTGGTGATTTGTACTGCAACCATGTTTTTCCTTGCTCTAGTGACCCTGAGCTTTCTCCTACTTGTAGCCCTCCCTACCAAACTCTTAAGTGCAGGAGATTGGGCTCATTGGAGGCTTTGAAGTGCATGTTCTAAACCCCTTTTCTTTCTGCCCAAAACTGGAGTTTTGCAAAACTTGCACTATCAACTTTCTGTTTTTGCCAAACTAATCTCACCACCATCTCCTGTATCTAAAGAGACACTGGTCTGGAGATTTTGGCCACTCCAAGAGTTGCCTAGGTGCTTTTGGCATTCTGTCGAACACCTAGTGTGCACAGCCACTTTTGGCAAGCTCTCTGGTTTGCATTGTGGACTTGAACCCCTGGCCTTTCAACCTTGTCCACTGGGCTCCTAACCACCCCTACCCTCGATCTGTGCTTTGCCAGCTCCACCCTCGAGCTCTAGAGCGTGCTGGCATTGCGTCGAACAGGTGCCGTGCGTGCTCTGGGCGCGCCCAGAGCGCACGTTTTGCACGCGCGCGCACTACGCCGACACGCCGCACTGCCGCGCTCGACGTGACCCGACCCTGGCCCCTTCTGCACCGCTGAGCCCCGCACTAGTCGCCCCCTGCTCCACGATGGCTCTGGCACCCTGCTGCGCCGCTGGCCGCGCCCTTGGCGGCACGCCGGCGTCGGCAGTGGATTCCGTCGCGGACGGCGCCGCCCAAGCCACCAGCGCACGACAGCTGCCCCGGAGCACAGGCCGTGCTTATCCTCCCGCTCGTCGGAACGCGTTCGTCGCCGCCAAGATGCCCTGCAACTACAGCAACGGCTGTCGCCGGCGATCCTATCCTCTGCCACCACGGGAACCTGCCTCGAACGCTATATAAAGGGTCCCCGAGCCCCTCCGAGCACTCACGCGACTTCAGGCACTCCCCGTAGAGCTCCCCTAGAAGTAGATCGAGCTGTAGTGGCCGTCTCCCTCAACTCCGGCCAGCTCGGCCGCCGCTAAGCCCCAGCGCGATTCGTTGCCACCGGCCACCCTCTCGCCCAAGCAGCACCACCAGTCGCTCCCTCTGGTCCTTGCGGAGCTGCCCAGCTACTCACCTTCGATCAGAGACCATCGGAGCACAAAAAGCACTCCACCACCGTAGCCTTCACCCGCCGAGGAGCTCGCCGCCGGCGATTCCTTCCACCTCCGACGACCCTTCAACCACCCAAAGGACCGCCTCGGTCTAGCCGTTCCATCCCCGCCCGCAGATGACCTCAAGGTGCCGCCGTTCGTCGCCGGTGATCGCCGGAGCCCCGCCACCGTCGGGCAGAAGAAAGGAGATGGAGGGAAGACCGGTCAAACCTGACCAGTGGGCCCTCTGGACCCACTGTCAGCGACCCGCGCAGCGCCCTCTCTCTGTTTAAGTGGAGGCGCAAAACCCCGAGTGCGTTTTCCCTGCTGCGTAAGCGTATTACTGCTGAAGCGTTTTCCTTTTTCTGGTTTTATTTAAAAACAGATTTGACCAAACTTTGACTGGCTATAACTTTTAAAATAAAACTCCAAATGAGTTGATTCTTTTTCCTACCTCTCTCAAATTTCATCTAGTTTATTTTAAGATTTATTTCAAAAATATTTGAGACAGGTTTTGGTACTGTGTTTGAAATATTTGTATTTGTGTATTTTGCAAAATAGGATTTTTGGAGGAAAAGGAAAGCTTCCACTAAGTGCATCCTTTGCATAATTTTGAAGGCAAGCATTTCTGAACTCTGGCATAATATTTGTTGTGGTGTTTTGATGCGATCACAGCACCTTTTGTCTTGGAGTATAAGTGACAGTTTATGTATCGATGTAGTCTCGTGCATGAGTGCACTTTGGAGTTGTTTGTGGCCAGCAATGGATACCCTAAGGATTTGGATCGCCCTCGTGAGCTTCTCTTGCACACCGGTAGGAAGCGGGAAAGTCGTGGTCTTGGGTAGACACGAGCTTGTCCCTAATCCCTCGTTGTGACGAGTATGCCCGGCATAGCATGGTGAGGCTCGAGGAGTGGTGATTTATTTCACTAGTGGTAATATTGTTGGTGGATACTTGGATCACCTGAGTCGGTTGTAGACCGTGTCTTGTTTAGTAGCTTCCTTTTGTCGGTACCACCACTTGTCCCTGCAGGGGACAGGGTATGGTTCAGTAGGTTGTCAACCCCTTTCCAAAGCACACACCGTATAGAGAGGCCGTGATGAAGGTCCCGTGGCCACAGATTAAAGCCTGTCATTCGGTCCGGGGGCATGGGTGTTTTCGGTTGTAGCCGAAGGGGATAGCTTCCCAAGTTTGCGCGCGGTATAAATTTTGTGATCCCATGCTACGTCGAGGTTGTAGCCTCCCCACTTAGAGTTTTGCTTGGCAGGTGTCGTGGGTGATTCCAGGCACTGGTGAGTTAAGCTGGTGTGTGCAGGTCAGGCGTGTTTTCAATCAAAATACCGTAGACGGAATTAGTCCCGAGGGACTGAGTAATCCCGTTACTCGTGGAAAATGGTACTCCCTCTGCAGAGGATATATCCTGTCGGATAGTCTTGTTCTTGAGTAAAGACCACAGTGTGAGTTAAATCTTGATAACGGTATTCGGATGGAGAACGATTTAGCTAGAACTCTGTAACGGTATTCGGATGGAGAACGGTTTAACTAGAGCTCAGTAACGGTATTCGGATGGAGATACGACTTGACTGAATTATCGGTTTTCGGATGGAGAAACGACTGTACTAAATATTGTTTATGTTTATGGCACCTTTGGATTATGATCTTTATTATTATGGACTAACCATTTATTTTATGTATATTATTGAGTATCCCTGGGACGGTTCTACCTCCTGGACATTCACTGTGATTATTCTCGTATAAGCCCTTTATGTGGTGTCGCTCAGACGCCCGACTGCGGCATGCTTGTTGTTCATTTATCTTTTATAAGCCCTTTATGTGGTGTCGCTCAGACGCCCGACTGCGGCATGCTTGTTGTTCTTTTATCTTTTATAAGCCCTTTATGTGGTGTCGCTCAGACGCCCGACTGCGGCATTATTATTTCTGCATTTTCCGCTCGAGGAGTCATTCAGACACTCGTTTGGCACCAGTATTATTATTTCTGCATTTTCCGCTCGAGGAGTCATTCAGACACTCGTTTGGTACCAGTATTATTATTTCTGCATTTTTCCGCTCGAGGAGTCATTCAGACACTCGTTTGGCACCCAGTATTTTATTTTGGTATATTTTTTTATCCATGTGTGTGCATCATGGTTTCTCGTAGATTTTCATGACGGATGTACGATCGTCTATTAAATCTGGAGTATGTTGGATATATTATACCCGTGTTCTTAATGTTTGCGAGTACATTCAAACGTACTCACTGGCTTGTCCCTGGCTATTGTCTTGGCCAGATTGCCTTGCGTGGAGGTATGCATCGCGGTGACGCCCTCGGAGCCTACGTGTTGACATTTGCAGCCTCGCGAAGATAGGAGTTATCCTGGTCAGCTGTTCTTGTGGGAAATGGAGTCCCATAGACGCAGATGTTTCCAACCGCTTCCGCCCTCAACCATTAGTAACCAAGTGTTGTACTCCCAGGCCTAAATGGTCTTGTACTACATATTTTTGTTCCTTGCTTGGAACTCTTGTATCAAGTTGGTACCTCATCAGCTAACAGTAATCCTGGGGCTGGTGAGCACACAGGCCGTTTTTCTGGGAATTTATATCCCAAAATCCGGTCGTGACAGACTTGGTATCAGAGCCAGGCTGACCATCGGCTAATCCTATCTTAGCCAGGTCGATAAACCTAGGTTAACCCAAACCTTCAGACCTTAGCCTGACCCCGGTTAAGCTTCCCGCGTAAGGTAGCTCAACAGTGACCCGACGCCCTTTTCGGCGGACGGTGCCCAACCTATCAACCTAGCCCGTCGATCACGTGCCAGTGACCGACGTCCAACCCGTCTCTATCGCAAGCGTGCGGAGGAAGACTCCGTCCCCTTTTCCTATAAATAGGGCACGCTAGCCACAGCAGAGCACAGCCTCTTTCCGCAAACCCAGCCACGATGCCTGGTCCCATTATTCACAATGAGACCACAGCGACCAACCTAGGAGGTTTTGTGACCGTGCTCGCAAACCTCACCCGCCGTGCCTACACGTTAGAAGAGCCCCCTGAGTATGTTGTGTACCAAGGACCCATGTACGGTGAAAGCCGTCAGTACTGGGCCACTGTGCACATCTACGGTAGGGGTCTGTCGCCAGAACGCCCCTACAAGTTCATTGGAAGGACAACTTCCTTTGAGCCACAAGCCATCCAACTGGCAGCCCGCGAAGCTATAGTTCAACTCCGGCACTTGTCGCCCAGAGTTAACTGTCGCTCGTTCCACTACTACCCCAGTCGTGACGGGTATGGTAGGCCGCCCCAAGTCGCCAACGGAGACCACGAGACGGACCCTGCGCTTTTGCATCTGGTGCGTTATGTAAGCGCACTGGAGCAACTGTTCGATCAGGTCACTCTCGATCTGATCGCAGCTCGTGGAGAGCTAGTTCGCCGAGCCCCGGCGAGGAGAGAAGCGGAGCCCGACACCGACAACCCAGTCGTGTTGTTCGGACACCCGATCGATCCCTTGAGGTCTGCGCCAGCCATCCACCAGAGCACTTTGGTGACCCCAGAAGCGCTTCGCCGCCTTTTGGAGACCCATTCCAACGGGATCTGGGCCAGCAACCCCCGGGATGGTCATCACCTTTTCCCCGACCCTGCAACACCTCAGCCTCAGCCAGCAAATCCCGACGGTGAGAACCGTGGAGAAGCATCGGCGTCCGCAAGGCCAGCCCACTTGGACATTAACGAAGTAGACTAAGTCGCTCAAAGTTGTATCGAGCCTTAGTTTTCTACGCTTTGTAATGTGTGGCCTTGTATCGCTTTTGTTGCATGCTGTCTGTTTGAGCGCTCTTATTTTTGGAGTAGTAGCTATGCATGTGTACGTTGGCGTACAATTGCATTTTTTTTATTTCTCGGGCGCAGCTACCAAGACCAACCCCGTCGGCTCCCCACAGTAATGCGTCCCATTTATGTGACGTGTATATCTGTGGCTTTGACCCGAATACAGGATCGTCAGCCAGCTACCTTTCACCCCGGTAGATATCCCAGCCCCGGTGCTATATAAAGGCCACTCCGTGACCTTGCCGAGCAACCCTCACCTTTGTGCGCAGCACTCACAGCCATTCCTTGCCATGTCGACCCCCAGCATTTATCTGAGAACCCCAGACGCAACCCCCGGTAGCTTTGTCAAATTACTGTGGGACTTTACCTGCAGTACTATGAGTGCCACCCGTCCACCCCAGTACGAGTTGCTCAAATCGAGGATCACTCCTTCCACCTCGAAATATTGGGCAGTGGTACACATCCCTCCCGCCTACCCAAACCAAGATCCCACGGAAGTCTCCTTCGTGGGGAAATCCATGCCGACTCCGCAGATGGCCATAGAAGCTGCCGCGTACGAGGCGCTCACTCGCCTTCGATTCGCGGTACCCTATGCCAGCGAGCGAGGATATTATTATTTTCCGAGCCGTGCAGCACCCGGAGAAGTTGCATCTTTTCCCGGTGGGCGCATCGAGAGAGATCCAGTACTGGCCAACCTTGCCCAGTACGTCATCGCTCAAGAGCGTTTAACTCAGCGGGTAATGGGTTATCTCCAGAGCCTCGCTGATTTAAATCCTCGGATCGCTATTGGCAGACCACTGAGGCCTGACCAAGAAGGGCGCATTCATCGTCTGGTTAACCCGCTTCCCCCGATAGAAGAGGAGTGTGCCCCAGTGCCAGAGGCGTTTTCTCAGGACCCTGTCGCTTTACCCTTTTCTTTGTAAACGCCTCCGATATATTTATTGTCCCGTACTTGTATTCGTGTGTTGCAGCATGTTCGTAAAAAAATTGTACGACGGATCCGACTTCCTTTAGTTACTGTTTTGTGAGCAGTTTTGCTGCTGTTAGTCTGGTTTTAATTATTTTCTTCTCGCATCATGTTTTCGAGGGGATTTCTTTTCCCCGAGTTATTGCCTCGTATATATGCAGTTTCTCAACGTGGATCTTTATTCGCGCAACATCGTTACTCTCAGCAGCCACCACTCGACCTCGAGTACTGTTACAAATCCCTGAACACGTTTTTGCGCCTATCTAACCACACTCGAGGACACCACAGTCTCAGTGAGAAGGACTTGTGAGTGTTCATTCGAGCGCGAGCTGCCCCAGCACTCCGACAGCAGTCAGCCCCGGTGCCGCGTCTAATCCACATGATCACCGCCACCGCGGAGAGCTAACACTCGCGCGGCAGCATCACGACGATCATCCAGGATCATCGCGCACAGGAGCACGGAGAACCCCAGCAGCACCGCCAAACCTCCACACACCAGGACCACATACCAGTCCGGCATTGCCTCCGCCATTGGAGCCTCGGTTCGAGCTCCTGACAGCAGCTATGGAGAAGAAGGAAGGAGGGGTAGGAGCGAGGCCGGGTGTGAGGAAGAAGAGAGGAGCCCCGCGATCATTTTATAGCCCGAGATCGGTGTACGGTGGGCGAGGTCCACCAGCGCCATCCGTCGCTCGGCCGCCGGTGTTCGGAGGCGAGCCCGCGAGCAGTGCCGACATCCCCTGGCCCGCGAGGTGAGTGCGCGCTGCACCAGCAGCACGCACGCCGCGCACTACCACGGTACGGCCTCGATGCCCTACGAGCTAGGCATCGCCGGTGGAGTAAGCGCGGGAGAACGCGTGAGGGAGAAGAGAGAGCCAGAGGAAGGAGAAGAGGCCGACAGTGGGCCCTGGGCCCACCTGTCAGCCAGAGAGAGCACTGTGCTCTCGGGTGCGACCAGCGTATTTTAGTAATTTAGAATTTATTCTAAATTACTGTATCCCGTAGAAATATCTCGTTTTCCCTAACCGTGGATTTTTCCACACTGCGCCAGTGTAGCACACTGTGGTTTTACACCACTTATTGCCCTCTCACTGCAGTCGTTCTGTTTTTGTGCAATTGAGGGATTTTCTTTGATAAAAACAAATTTGTTTCAAAACAATTCTTGTCCAAAACAACTTTTAACAAATCTCGAGGACGAGATTTTTTCTTAAGGGGGGTAGTGTTGTGACACCCAAAATTTTTGGCCTTGTTTTATTTATTTAAAATATTGCGAGGAAATAAAACTTTTCCAATTTGTCAAGTTTTACCTTTTGTGATTTTGGATTTTTGCCTCTAGTGGGAGAAACCTTCAAAGGTATTGTTGGTCTTGATTTCTCTCTATAATAAAACCATTATTTATCAGTGGATTCAAATGTTGCAAGATTTATTTATTCAAAAAGCTTTCTTTCTTTAAAATAATTTCCTTTTGCATTTGGGGCCTATTTGCACTACAACCATTTGATAAATGCTTTTAAAAATTCCACCAAAATTTGGGGATGTCATGTGATGTTTCCACATCACTTTTATGCAAAGATACCTTCTGGCCATTGGAGACTTTGAGCTCTACACCAATTTTTCCAATCTGGTCCAGTAGGCACTTTTGCACTGCAACCCTTTTAAATATTTCTTTAAAAATTCTTCCAAGTGTTTGAAGATGTCAAAGGATGCATACAAGTCATCTTCAAGCAAAAACCCAGTGATGTTCTTTGAAAAATTTGAGTGGATCAACCTCTTTTGCACTCTGGTCCAAGTTGGTGATTTGTACTGCAACCATGTTTTTCCTTGCTCTAGTGACCCTGAGCTTTCTCCTACTTGTAGCCCTCCCTACCAAACTCTTAAGTACAGGAGATTGGGCTCATTGGAGGCTTTGAAGTGCATGTTCTAAACCCCTTTTCTTTCTGCCCAAAACTGGAGTTTTGCAAAACTTGCACTATCAACTTTCTGTTTTTGCCAAACTAATCTCACCACCATCTCCTGTATCTAAAGAGACACTGGTCTGGAGATTTTGGCCACTCCAAGAGTTGCCTAGGTGCTTTTGGCATTCTGTCGAACACCTAGTGTGCACAGCCACTTTTGGCAAGCTCTCTGGTTTGCATTGTGGACTTGAACCCCTGGCCTTTCAACCTTGTCCACTGGGCTCCTAACCACCCCTACCCTCGATCTGTGCTTTGCCAGCTCCACCCTCGAGCTCTAGAGCGTGCTGGCATTGCGTCGAACAGGTGCCGTGCGTGCTCTGGGCGCGCCCAGAGCGCACGTTTTGCACGCGCGCGCACTACGCCGACACGCCGCACTGCCGCGCTCGACGTGACCCGACCCTGGCCGCTTCTGCACCGCTGAGCCCCGCACTAGTCGCCCCTGCTCCACGATGGCTCTGGCACCCTGCTGCGCCGCTGGCCGCGCCCTTGGCGGCACGCCGGTGTCGGCAGTGGATTCCGTCGCGGACGGCGCCGCCCAAGCCACCAGCGCACGACAGCTACCCCGGAGCACAGGCCGTGCTTATCCTCCCGCTCGTCGGAACGCGTTCGTCGCCGCCAAGATGCCCTGCAACTACAGCAATGGCTGTCGCCGGCGATCCTATCCTCTGCCACCGCGGGAACCTGCCTCGAACGCTATATAAAGGGTCCCCGAGCCCCTCCGAGCACTCACGCGACTTCAGGCACTCCCCGTAGAGCTCCCCTAGCAGTAGATCGAGCTGTAGTGGCCGTCTCCCTCAACTCCGGCCAGCTCGGCCGCCGCTAAGCCCCAGCGCGATTCGTCGCCACCGGCCACCCTCTCGCCCAACCAGCACCACCAGTCGCTCCCTCTGGTCCTTGCGGAGCTGCCCAGCTACTCGCCTTCGATCAGAGACCACCGGAGCACAAAAAGCACTCCACCACCGTAGCCTTCACCCGCCGAGGAGCTCACCGCCGGCGATTCCTTCCACCTCCGACGACCCTTCAACCACCCAAAGGACCGCCTCGGTCTAGCCGTTCCATCCCGGCCCGCAGATGACCTCAAGGTGCCGCCGTTCGTCGCCGGTGATCGCTGGAGCCCCGCCACCGTCGGGCAGAAGAAAGGAGATGGAGGGAAGACCGGTCAAACCTGACCAGTGGGCCCTCTGGACCCACTGTCAGCGACCCGCGCAGCGCCCTCTCTCTGTTTAAGTGGAGGCGCAAAACCCCGAGTGCGTTTTCCCTGCTGCGTAAGCGTATTACTGCTGAAGCGTTTTCCTTTTTCTGGTTTTATTTAAAAACAGATTTGACCAAACTTTGACTGGCTATAACTTTTAAAATAAAACTCCAAATGAGTTGATTCTTTTTTCTACCTCTCTCAAATTTCATCTAGTTTATTTTAAGATTTATTTCAAAAATATTTGAGACAGGTTTTGGTACTGTGTTTGAAATATTTGTATTTGTGTATTTTGCAAAATAGGATTTTTGGAGGAAAAGGAAAGCTTCCACTAAGTGCATCCTTTGCATAATTTTGAAGGCAAGCATTTCTGAACTCTGGCATAATATTTGTTGTGGTGTTTTGATGCGATCACAGCACCTTTTGTCTTGGAGTATAAGTGACAGTTTATGTATCGATGTAGTCTCGTGCATGAGTGCACTTTGGAGTTGTTTGTGGCCAGCAATGGATACCCTAAGGATTTGGATCGCCCTCGTGAGCTTCTCTTGCACACCGGTAGGAAGCGGGAAAGTCGTGGTCTTGGGTAGACACGAGCTTGTCCCTAATCCCTCGTTGTGACGAGTATGCCCGGCATAGCATGGTGAGGCTCGAGGAGTGGTGATTTATTTCACTAGTGGTAATATTGTTGGTGGATACTTGGATCACCTGAGTCGGTTGTAGACCGTGTCTTGTTTAGTAGCTTCCTTTTGTCGGTACCACCACTTGTCCCTGCAGGGGACAGGGTATGGTTCAGTAGGTTGTCAACCCCTTTCCAAAGCACACACCGTATAGAGAGGCCGTGATGAAGGTCCCGTGGCCACAGATTAAAGCCTGTCATTCGGTCCGGGGGCATGGGTGTTTTTGGTTGTAGCCGAAGGGGATAGCTTCCCAAGTTTGCGTGCGGTATAAATTTTGTGATCCCATGCTACGTCGAGGTTGTAGCCTCCCCACTTAGAGTTTTGCTTGGCAGGTGTCGTGGGTGATTCCAGGCACTGGTGAGTTAAGCTGGTGTGTGCAGGTCAGGCGTGTTTTCAATCAAAATACCGTAGACGGAATTAGTCCCGAGGGACTGAGTAATCCCGTTACTCGTGGAAAATGGTACTCCCTCTGCAGAGGATATATCCTGTCGGATAGTCTTGTTCTTGAGTAAAGACCACAGTGTGAGTTAAATCTTGATAACGGTATTCGGATGGAGAACGATTTAGCTAGAACTCTGTAACGGTATTCGGATGGAGAACGGTTTAACTAGAGCTCAGTAACGGTATTCGGATGGAGATACGACTTGACTGAATTATCGGTTTTCGGATGGAGAAACGACTGTACTAAATATTGTTTATGTTTATGGCACCTTTGGATTATGATCTTTATTATTATGGACTAACCATTTATTTTATGTATATTATTGAGTATCCCTGGGACGGTTCTACCTCCTGGACATTCACTGTGATTATTCTCGTATAAGCCCTTTATGTGGTGTCGCTCAGACGCCCGACTGCGGCATGCTTGTTGTTCATTTATCTTTTATAAGCCCTTTATGTGGTGTCGCTCAGATGCCCGACTGCGGCATGCTTGTTGTTCTTTTATCTTTTATAAGCCCTTTATGTGGTGTCGCTCAGACGCCCGACTGCGGCATTATTATTTCTGCATTTTCCGCTTGAGGAGTCATTCAGACACTCGTTTGGCACCAGTATTATTATTTCTGCATTTTCCGCTCGAGGAGTCATTCAGACACTCGTTTGGTACCAGTATTATTATTTCTGCATTTTTCCGCTCGAGGAGTCATTCAGACACTCGTTTGGCACCCAGTATTTTATTTTGGTATATTTTTTATCCATGTGTGTGCATCATGGTTTCTCGTAGATTTTCGTGACGGATGTACGATCGTCTATTAAATCTGGAGTATGTTGGATATATTATACCCGTGTTCTTAATGTTTGCGAGTACATTCAAACATACTCACTGGCTTGTCCCTGGCTATTGTCTTGGCCAGATTGCCTTGCGTGGAGGTATGCATCGCGGTGACGCCCTCGGAGCCTACGTGTTGACATTTGCAGCCTCGCGAAGATAGGAGTTATCCTGGTCAGCTGTTCTTGTGGGAAATGGAGTCCCATAGACGCAGATGTTTCCAACTGCTTCCGCCCTCAACCATTAGTAACCAAGTGTTGTACTCCCAGGCCTAAATGGTCTTGTACTACATATTTTTGTTCCTTGCTTGGAACTCTTGTATCAAGTTGGTACCTCATCAGCTAACAGTAATCCTGGGGCTGGTGAGCACACAGGCCGTTTTTCTGGGAATTTATATCCCAAAATCCGGTCGTGACACAGAGGGCCCGTGGTCGCCGAGGGCACTGCTAGCGTCCTCCTTGCCCCTTTGTCTCGTCCTGGTTTCCGGGTGCCCCAATGGTGGTCGGGGGTGGCGCAGGCGGGGCCCTCTTCTGGCGATATGAAGCAAGGCTCGCGCCTGTGAAGGTCTCTGCTTGTGACACTCTCACGTAATAATGAGTGGGGTTGTACAGTCCCGGAGTCTCCGGAGTGCCGCCCTTGGGCCTCGGGGGCTCCCGCCCACGTCCTAGTGGAAGCTCCATGCTCCGCGCTGGCCGTCACACTGTCCCCCAATGACTATGCTCATAGCCAGTGAAAGCACTTAGCTCCGTGCTTGTGGGAAGACAAGAAGACTAGCTAGGAGCCGGACGTGGCCATTTGCTTTCATCCCTGCTTTCTGTAACTCGATTCGCCGCCCTTTTTGAAGCTGAAATTGAAGTCGTATTTTCGTTGACAAGTGTGGGGGAGTCTTTTCTCGTTTGTGTTGATTTCTTGTGTTTTTTGGTTCCGTGCCTTGTTTCGAGGCTCGCGCCTGCTACCCCTCCCCTTGCGAGCGCCTCGTGAGCGAGGGCTAGGCGTGGTATGCGCGCGTCGACCACGCTCGGGCAGACCGGGCGATGGCAAATCCCGTAGGACCACTGCGTGCACACCCTGCCATGGTCTAGCACTCGCACCTCACGAGGCCCTCTCAGGCGGACTAGCAGGCTCCTCGGAAGCCCAGAACCTCGCGAGCCCACGAAGGGCTCCCCTCGGGAGAAAAGCACATCGGCAACTACGAAACCAGCTCGAGGCCCACTTGGACTGAGGTAAGTTACAGCAGCAAGCCTGTGGAGGAGCTCGTGAGCTCGCAAAAGCACGTTTCAAGTCTGGCCTAAAAAATAGAACATTAGTCTGCTTACACGAGGGGCTCCCCCTCGCCAAAATGCTCTTACACCTTGAGGGGCCATTCCCAAGCCTTTGCATGCAGGTTCAAAGTGAAGGAGCGTGGGCTCAATTGGACATGTCACTCGCAGCATCGTCCGGATCACTCCCGTACACGCTGCTAGCGCTGTCGCTGGCGTTGTCCTCACCGTCATCAACTGCGCTGCCTTCATCCGCCACGACCACCACTGCGTCATCCTCGGTGGCGAAGGCCCTGACCAGAGCGTCCATGTTATCGTCCACCCAGTGCGCCGGGTTGTACCAGATGCCCCCGGGCACTGGGGCAATGGCGGCGTCGAAGTCGAAGTGGGGATCGATGTTCTGGAGATGACTGAAGATGCGGGAGAACACGTGCCCGAGGAGGTCTCAGCTCTTTTCTATAACAAGCTCGTGAGCCCTTGCGGCCTGGTCCTCCAGGCGCGTCACGACGTCGGTAAAGAAGCAGAGATGGCTGGCGTAGTCTTCTGCGTGGGGATGGGGGCGTGCTCTTCACAGATGGCGCCCAACGCCTGGTTGGCCCTCACCCTGAGGGCCCGGAGCATGGGAGCGTGCTCACGCTGTAACGTCTGCCGACGGCACGCCTCCTCCCTGTTCTGTTGCGCGAGGGATGCAACATCGGCAACTTGCCGCTGAAGCGAGTGCAGTTCAGCACGAGCACAGGCCAGGTCAGCCTGGACAGAGGTCAGGGCCGCTGCGGCGGCTTTCTCACTCTGCTTCGCCTCGTCCAGCCTCGACCTGAGGGTAGTGGTTATGCCCTCAGCTTCGGCCTCCACGAGCTTCAGCTTCAGGTCGTACCTGTTGGCAAGATCTACACGAGCCTCCGCCACCCTACGGTCAACCTCCCCTTGGATCCCGGCTTCGCGCGCGCTGGCGGCGTCTTCAGCCAGGGCCACCTGGCACTCCCTCGTCTCCAACCGCTCAAGCTCGAGGTTGCGCTCCGCGGCCTCCAGCATCAGCGCCTCCTCGCGCTTCAAGATCTCCTTCTCTTCGGAAGGCGCCCCCCTCATCGACGCCAAGACAGCTCTGCGCGCCTCGACCTGCTACTCCAAGGTGGCGTTCGGGACCTGGAGCTCCCATTCGCGTTTCTCTGCGACCTCGCGGCGGTGATCAGCCTCCCTGGGCTCCTCCAAGGCTCGGGCGCTGGCCTCGCGCGAGGTTGCAAGGGATGCCTCAGCCTTCACGCTAACGCACTCGTGTCGGAGACGCCCGAGGTTGATGGCCACCTTCAGTTGATGCCATTCGTCCGCCAGCCGAAGGCCCTCGGTCTCAAGGCGGGCGTCAACATCCACAAGCTCTTCCCCGAGCCGGCTCAGCGCACCCATCACCTCCTGAAAGAGCTCGTGACAGATAGCGCCGCGCCCGCGCACAAGCTCAAACACGCTGCCGGGTCCGCCCTCCACTCCACGGGTCGTTGAGGAAGCTCGAGGTGGCTCGCCTGCTCCTAGCAGGGGGCTGGAGGCCGGCGCTTTTCCCGCCGCCCTTCAGGCCTCGGTGGAGGCCTGGCGGGGCGGGGCCTCGTTGCTCGAGGAAGAAGCCAAGGCCGAGGTCGCCCAGCCACGGGGATGACCAGTGGAGGGGCCCTCGGCACGTCTTCAACACCCCAGGCAGAACCACGAAGGATGGACGAGAAGAACGCAAGGTCAAGACGCCTGGCCGGCGCGTCCACTTCCTCGCCAGGCCCCGTGCCACGCGCGGCAGTCTGGAAGGAGGGACTTAGGGCCAGTAGAGAGTTCGGAGCGGGTGGAGGTCGCTTCCCAGGAGACTTCGCCGCTCCGGCCGAAGGGACTCTAAAGAGTTGTGATCAGGAGGAGATGCGGCACTCAGGAAATTATAAAGATAAAGGTACTCACTCGTCTATGGCAATGTACTTCCTTTGCTTCAATGGCCGGTGTGCGTCATCACTGCAGCTCGGAGACCCCTTCCTCTTGCGGAGAGCTTCGAAGTTTAGGCGAAGCTGGCCGAAGCCCCGGGTGCGACCACCCGCACCAGGAGCGGCTGGTGTGGCCCTTGAGGAGGCGACTTCAGGAGTATCGGGCTGCATCGAACCTTCAGCCTCCGCCTTGCAACTGCTCGGCAGGGCCTCGGGAGCTCCCGCCTCAGGAGCATCGAGCTGCGTCAGCCTTCCGGTCGTCTCCTCAGGGCAACTCACCCGAGCCCCAGGGGTCGTTGCTTTAGGAGCCCCGAGCGATGTTGTTTCTTCAGCAACCGAACCACTGGCGTTCGACAGCGGTCGTCCCTCTATGCCCACCTCCGGGGTGAGGATCGCGCTAGCAGCAGGCAAGGGAACCACGAAGACAGGGCTCTCGCGAGGCCCTTCAAGGCTGACCGGGTGCAGTCCCCATTCGTCGAATGAGGGCATCTGCCTCACGAACTCCAACCTGTTCGAGCAACAGTACAAGAGGCAGCCCTCCTCCGGCATATTGGCTGGCGACGGGTCACCCGTCAGGAGCTCAAGCACAGTCCGTTGTGCCTCGGGAGGAAGCCTGGGCGCGTGAAGCCTTATGGGGTCCTTGCTGCCGGAGAAGGTCCACATAGGTCGAGAGTGGTGCTGGAGCAGAGCAATGCGGCATCGTATGAACTCCTTTACCACCATGGGCACCGTCACCCCAAGATCCTTCAGCCTGGACAACCGGCGCCAGATGTGGGCGAGCCGCGGGTCCGCGAATCTCGCGTGCCCCCAGCCAGAGCTGGGAGCAGCTGGTGCCATTGGAAGCAAGAGCAGGGGCTGAGCACGCCGGCGTCCACAAACACCCACCACTTCCGGAACCAGCTCACAACTGGCAAGAGCTCAAAGTCGATCCCCGAGCCAGCCGTCGCCGCCACAGCTTGGAATCTCAAGCATCCCGAGCGCTGCCGGGCATCAGTCGGGTGCAGTGAGAAGAAATGGTGAAGCAGAGCCACGGAGGGAGCGATGCCCACCATGGTCTCATAGACGAAGGCGAAGACGGCAAGGAGAATGATAGACTGGGGATCCAAGTGTAGCGCATTGATCTGGTAGTGAGAGAGCATGATGTTGAAGAAGGCGGAGAAAGGGGGAACCAGGCCGGCCCAGAGGGCGTGAAGATGGATGGGGATCTCAGTGGCCATCCTATCAATCACAGCGCGGGATGCGGGCCAAGCCACCGTCGCCCCCCACTTATTGGAGTCGTCGGCAAGCGTTGGGCGAACCTTGTCCATCCCTTCCTGGTTGAGCACCACCGACCGCTTGACGGCGGGCTCGAAGGCCGGTGGTGCTTCGGCTGAGGCTTGGGGCTTCTTCTTCCCCTTCTTCTTCCGGCTCGGCGCCATGGCGATGGAGAGGGTTGGATCCTGGTTGGGTCGGAGGAGGAGACCGCTGCTTCCTGGAAGGCGAAGGAGTTGGGGGAGCGCTCCTGGTGATGGAGGTGGAGCTGTGTAAACAATGGCGGCCGCCTAGCCTGGCGGATATCAAGGCAGCGTGGGGAAGTGGAGGCGCCCACGTACCGTTGACCGCCACGTGTCGACCAAGGCCGCAGGTGGTTGGGGCCCGCGACACTCTGCACTTGCCCTTTGGCTTTGCCCCGAAGCCAAGTTCGAGCGTGCCTTGGGCCCGGGGGCTACTGTCGGCGTCCTGGGAATGGGGGTACCCAGACCTGCCTGCCTGCGGCCCATGGCGTGGCTCCACCAACGGCCTGATACGGCCCATCTTCAGCAGCAACCACTCAAGACCCTCGCGAGGGGCCGAGCCTCGCGAGGCGAACGACACCAAGACCTCCTCAGGGGCAGCCTCACTAGGCTGGCTCCCGAGGAGCAGAGATATCTATGCAAGGGGTACCTCGCGAGGTTCACGTGACGTGAGCCATGACGACCAAGGCTAGGCGGGCACCAGCGGGCGCAGTGTACCCATTTCCTCTTTGGTGCTAAAGAGGCAGGCGCAGGCGAGGAGTCCCGAGGCATCAGGAAAAGGTTTCCATGTCGCTGCAACGAGACCGAAACCAGCAGGACGGCAGGATGGAGGTCATCGTGGAGCCCACAGCTGCATCACCACCAGAGCCTTTGGCAGGCGAAGACCACCTTTTGTCAGGATAGCTTGTACTAGTTGTCTCCCTTCAAAATTGGCCGTTGTGGGATCCCTTCCCGCCTATATTTGGGAAGAGGACCCGGGCCTCTATAAATAGTACCTTGCCACCATCGTAGCAGGGGACGGATCATTCAGACCACCCTCACACGCACCAGGTCACCGAGCTCAAGAACACCTCTCCTTATGAGGTTGTTCATACCTTGTACTTATTCATCCTCAGCCTACGAGGCAATCCACCACCACCACACTGGAGTAGGGTATTACACCACAACGGTGTCCCAAACCAGTATAAATGTCTATGTCCCGTGTTCTTTGGGTTCGTCGAGTTAGGCCGCGAGATCGTTGTGCGAGCGAACCAAGGACAGAGAGTTCTTCGTGCGCACCCCAGAGTTCGAACCTCAAGGGTTTGCCGGAACCCACAATCTGACAGTCATGACTTTATTTAGTGATGAATCCACTATTTCGGAAGGGGTTTCAATTGATTATTATGAGAACAAAGTTGCTATCTATGATGATTATGGTGATGACATGTATGCTATAAAGAATAATGATAACCATGAAACTTTTAATCATGATTTTAATTTTCAATCTCATGATAGTTATTTTGTTCAGTTTGCTCCCACTACTATTGATGAGAATAAATTTGCTTATGTGGAGAGTAACAAAATTTCTATGATTATGCATCATGAAAAGAATGCTTTATGTGATAGTTATATTGTTCAATTCATTCATGATGCCACTGAAAATTATTACGAGGGAGGAACATATGCTTGTAGGAATTGCAATAATATCAAGTTTCCTCTCTATGTGTTGAAAGTTTTGAAGTTATGCTTGTTTTGCCTTCCTATGCTAGTCGATTCTTGTTCCCATAAGTTGTTTGCTCACAAAATCCCTATGCATAGGAAGTGGGTTATACTTAAATGTGCTAGTCATATGCTTCACGATGCTCTCTTTATGTTTTAATTCTTTACTTGTATGCGAGCATCATTGAAATCATCATGCCTAGCTAAAAAGGCATAAAAGAAAAGCGCTTGTTGGGAGACAACCCAACACTTTTACCTACTGTTTTTGTGTGTTCACATGATTATGCTACTGTATTGAACATGTTTTATTGCTTTTGTTTCAATAAAGTGCCAAGTAAAGCCTTTGTGATCATGTTGGGTGATAGTTGATTTGATCTTGCTGAAAAACAGAAACTTTGGCGCTCACGAAAATAGTTCTCATTTTTAACAGAAAAGTGATTTTGAGTTGATTCTTTTTGCATAAGATTAACATACAAATTTCTCACGTGTTCATAATTTTTTAATAATTTTTGGAGTAGAATAAGTATGGTTTAAGTACAGATTACTACAGACTGTTCTGTTTTTGACAGATTCTGTTTTCAATGCATAGTTTGCTTGTTTTATAGTTTCTATAGCTTATATTGCTCAATATAAATTGTGTAAATGATATGCTACAGTAGGTATTTTGTGCGTGGAAACAATTATGAATCTTGTATTTGACAGTCCCAAAAGTGAAATGGTTTGCTCTTTACCATACTAACCTATCTCACAAAGTTCCGTTAAGTTTTGTGTGATTGAAGTTTTCAAGTTTTGGGTGAGATATCGATACGAGGAAAATAAGGAGTGACAAGACCATAAGCTTGGGGATTCCCAAGGAACCCCAAGGTAATATTCAAGGAAGATCCAAGCAACTAAGCTTGGGGATGCCCCAGAAGGCATCCCCTGTTTCGTCTCCAACATTATCGGTATTCTTACTCGGAGCTATGTTTTCATTCGTCACATGATATGTGTTTTGCTTGGAGCATCAATTTATTTTGTTAGCATTTGCTTGCTTTTATTTATAATAAGTTTTTGGATATTTTATTTCAATAAAGTGGCATTCATAGCCTTTAGTATGCTTATTTTACAAGTCTACATGTTGCTGTTTGAAAACAGAAAGTTTACCGCTGTAGCAAAAATTCCCTAGAAAAGTCAGAATGTGATAAAATGTTGAAACTTTTTGCAAAATAAGGTCTAATAAAGTTTGTACAGGGTGGTAAATTTTCGTAACTTTTGGAATTGAATAAGTAATGATAATCTTGCATTCTTTACAGACTGTACTGTTTTGGCAGATTGCTGTTATGTTTGCATTGTTTGCATATGTTTGCTTTTTTAATGATCCAATTTGAGGATAAGAGTATTAAATATGCAGAGGCATTTAGTATGCAATGTTTAATAATAATTTTAGTGATTTTCTACAGTATAGAATGATAAGGTTTTTGCATTAGTTTATACTAACTTATCTCACGAGTTCTTGTTGAGTTTTGTGTGGATGAACCTTTTGAGATTTAGGAAAACCGTGGTATGAGAAGAATTAAGGAGACACAAAAGCTCAAGCTTGGGGATTCCCTAGGCATCAGAAGATAATATTCTAGAAGTCTCAAACATCTAAGCTTGGGGATGCCCCGGTAGGCATCCCACCTTTCTTCTTCAACAATTATCGGTTAGTATCGGTTGAGCCTAAGTTTTTGCTTCTTCACATGAGTTGTGCTATCCTTGAAATGTCATTTGATTTTGTTTTGCTTGTTGTTTTAATAAAGTACTCAGATCTGGAAGTTTTTAAATAAAATAGAGTCCTCAAATAGTTGCCAGGGAGGCTAGGTAAGCGGCACGCACATCCCGTCAACGAAGCTCTTTTCTGTGGAATTGCTCTACTGCTTCACTTATATCTTTTTGAGCATGGTGTGCTTTAGTATTTTTTTAAGAAACTCTCTCTTGCTTCACTTAAATTAATTTGAGAGAAAGAAATATTATGCTCATGATCTTCACTTATATCTTTTTGGAGTAGCTTGTCATTTACTCTTGTGCGTCACTTATATCCCATGCGTAAATTGTTGAATGAATTGAATGTCATGAAGTTGAAATTATATCATGCCTAGTGGTAGCTTCACATTGGGTTTAGAAAGTGAAATCTTTTGAAGCTTGACAATGACAATATTGGTCATACAAGCAATTCATGAATAATTAGTAGAAGGAAGAGAACTTTCACATGCAAATATACTATCTTGGAAATCTTCTGTGATTGTGAGCCCCCATAAAAATATTATATGCCAAAATTGTTGACGTTGGACAAGGAGGACAACATAATGGTTTATGTTTGTTCATATTCACATATAAGTTATATTGTCATAGATCCTTCAAAATGTGGTGCTTGCCCCCCATCTTTGCTAGCCAAAAATTTCGCACCAAGTAGAGATACTACTTGTGCATCCAAAAACCCTTAAGCCCAAATCTTATTTCCAAGATTCCACCATGCCTACCTAGGGATTGAATAAGATCCTTCAAGTAAGTTGTCATCGGTGCAATAAGGCAATAAAAATTGCTTCTAAAAGTGTGAGATCATTTAGTGTAAGAGAAAATTGAGCGTTGTACGAACTTGTGATGGTTAAGAATAAAAGCGACAGACTGCATAATAAAGGTTGCCATCACAAGGGGCAATACAATGTGACGTTCTTTTGCACTAAGGGGTTGAGCATACAAACAAATAAGTGCATGGCAACCTCTGCTTCCCTCTGCGAAGGGCCTATCTTTTACATTTTAGTATTTACTTTTATGCAAAGAGTTAAAGTTTTTCTCTCTATTCCTTTTTTTCTCTTTTGGCAAGCATCATGTGGTGAGGAAAGATCTAGGCACATATATCCAGTTGGATATGGGTAGCATGAGTTATTATTGTTGACATCACCCTTGAGGTGAATACGTTGGGAGGCGAAATTATCAGCGCCTATCTTTCTATGTGTCCGGTTGAAACGTTTTGCTCATGTGTATGCGGTGAGTGTTAGCAATCATAGAAGACTATATGATGGTTGAGTACTTGGAGCTCTTACTTAAACTCTGTTGAATAAGTTGAATTACAATTGCTTGGTGACTAAGAACATAGGTTGTTGAGTTTCAAGAGAATTCATTGTTTGAACCTTAACATGTGAATTGGTTGCTACTTTAACATGAAATTTTTTATGATAAAGAATTGTTGATACGATGCTAGGAAAAGTGATTGAAATTGTCATTGATCAAACTTGTGCACTTTTCTAGCATTCACACTTCATAAATTATTTCTTTGATCATTTACCTACTCGAGGACGAGTAGGAATTAAGCTTGGGGATGCTGATACGTCTCCAACGTATCTATAATTTATGAAGTATTCATGCCATTATATTATCAATCTGGATGTTTTACAATCATTTCAACTTTATATAATTTTTTGGGACTAACCTATTGACCCAGTGCCCAGTGCCAGTTGCTGGTTTTTTGTTTGTTTTTTACATCGCAGGAAATCAATATCAAACAGAGTCCAAACACCGCGAAACTTTTTGTGGATTTTTTATGAACCAGAAGACCACCAATGGGCCAGAGCAGCACCTGGGGGTGCCCCGATGGGGGCACAACCCTCCAGGGCGTGCCTGGGGCCCAAGCGCTCCCAGGTGGGTTGTGCCCACCTCGGTGGCCTCCCGCACCACCTCTTTACCCTATAAAATCCCAAATATTCCAAAAACCCTCGGGCTTAACCTAGATCAGAAGATCTGCCACCGCAGGCTCTGTAGCCACCGAAAACCAATATAGACCCTTTCCGGCACCCTGCCGGAGGGGGGAATCATCTCCGGTGGCCATCTTCATCATCCCGACGGCCACCACGATGAGGAGGGAGTAGTCCACCCTCGGGGCTGAGGGTTTGTACTAGTAGCTATGTGTTTACTCTCTCTCTCTCTCATGTTCTTGAGATGTCATGATCTTGATGTATCGCGGGCTTTGTTAATATAGTCAGATCATATGGTGTTTTCCCCCCTCTATCTTGTGATGAATTGAGTTTTCCCTTTGAGATTTCGTTGTTATCAGATTGAATACTTTTATGGATTTGAGAACACTTGATATATGTCTTGCAATTGAATACTCATGGTGACAATGGGGTATCGTATTGATTCACTTGATATATGTTTTGGCACTCAACTCGCGGATTCCCGAGGTGACATTGGGGTAATCTATGCATAGGGGTTGATGCACGTTCTTGTCTTTGTTTCTCCGGTAGAAATCTTGGGGCACTCTTTGAAGTTCTTTGTGTTGGATTGAGTATTATGAATATGAATTTTCTTTGGTGTTATTTTAGTATGAACTCTAGGATAGATCGAACGGAAAGAATAGCTTTGTGCTATTTTAGTACGAACTCTTGAATAGATCAAACGAAAAGAATAGCTTTGAGGTGGTTTCGTACCCTACAAACAATTTATTCTTATGTTCTCCGCTAGATAGGAACTTTGGAGTGATTCTTCATTGCACTTTGAGGGATGGTTATATGATCCAATTATATTAGCATTGTTGAGAGGTTGCACTGGTGAAAATACGGACCCTAGGCCTCATTTTCAAGCATTACAATACCGTTTTTGTGCCCGTTTACTATTTTCTACCTTGTTGTTTTTGTTTATTCAGATTATAAAAAATATATTTCTACCATCTATATTACACTTTTATCACCATCTCTTCGCCGAACTAGTGCACCTATACAATTTGCCATTATATGGGGTGTGTTGGGGACACAAGAGATTTCTTGTATTTGGTTGCAGGGTCATTTGAGAGAGACTATCTTCATCCTATGCCTCCCACGGATTGATAAACCTTAGGTCATCCACTTGAGGAAAAATTGCTATTGTCCTACAAAACTTTGCGCTTGGAGGCCCAACACGTGTCTACAAGAAAAGTTGCGTAGTAGACATCACGTAGCACTTCACACAGCCCGACTTCAATCACACATTGTCCAACAAGAGGCCCTCTTCCAAGAAGGGTGGGCAAACCTGATACCTTTCCAACGTATCTATAATTTTTTATTGTTTCGTGATATTATATTATCCATCTTGGATGTTTTATATGCATTTATATGCTATTTTATATTATTTTTGGGACTAACCTATTAACCTAGAGCCCAGTGCCAGTTTCTGTTTTTTCCTTGTTTTTGAGTTTTACAGAAAAGGAATATCAAACGGAGTCAAAACGAGCTAAAAATTTACGGTGATTTTTTATGAACCAGAAGAAGCCCACGGAGCATCAGAGTTGGGCCAGAAGCTTCACGAGGAAGCGGCAAGGGTGGAGGGCGCGGGCGCGCCCCCTACCTTGCCGTTGCCTCGTGGACCCCCCTGACTTGTTTCCGATGCCAAAAATTCCTATAAATACCGAAACCCCCAGAAAGAAACCTGGATCGGGAGTTTCGCCGCCTCAAACCTCTGCAGCCACGAAAAATCAAATCGAGAGCCTGTTCCAGCACCCTACCGAAGGGGGAAACCATCACCGGGGGCCATCTTCATCATCTTGGCGGTCTCCATGATGAGGAGGGAGTAGTTCACCCTCGGGGTTGAGGGTATGTACCAGTAGCCATGTGTTTGATCTCTCTCTCTCTCTCTCGTGTTCTTGATATGGCACGATCTTGATGTACCGCGAGCTTTGTTACCATAGTTGAATCATATGGTGTTTCTCCCCCTCTACCTTGTTGTGATGAATTGAGTTTTACCTTTGAGGTTTCGCTATTGTCAGATTGAATAATATTATGGATTTGAGAACACTTGATGTATGTCTTGCGTGGGATACCCGTGGTGACAATGGGGTGTTTTATTGATTCACTTGATGTATGTTTTGGCACTCAACTCATGGATTCTTGAGGTGACATTGGGGTAATCTGTGCATAGGGGTTGATGCATATTTCGTCCTTGATTCTCCGGTAGAAATCTTGAGGGCACTCTTTGAGGTTCTTTGTGTTGGATTGAATATTATGAATCTTAAGTTGTTTGATGCATATCGTATAATTGACCCACGGATACTTGTGGTGACATTGGAGTATCTAGGTGACATTAGGGTTGATTGATGTGTGTCATATGGTGTTATTTTACTATGAACTCTAGGGCTGTTTGTGACACTTATAGGAATAGCTCAATGGATTGATCGGAAAGAATAACTTTGAGGTGGTTTCGTACCCTACAAGCAATTTCATCTTATGTTCTCCACGATAGGAACTTTGGAGTGACTTTTGTCACACATTGAGGGATTTCCATATGATCTAATTATGTTATCATTGTTGAGAGAACTTGCACTAGTGAAAGTATGAACCCTAGGCCTTGTTTTCAAGCATTGCAATACCGTTTTCGCTCACTTTTACTACTTGCTACCTTGCTGTTTTTATATTTTCAGATTATGAAAACCTATATCAACTATCCATATTACACTTGTACCACCATCTCTTCGCCGAACTAGTGCACCTATACAATTTACCATTGTATTGGGTGTGTTGGGGACACAAGAGACTCTTTGTTATTTTGTTGCAGGGTTGTTTGAGAGAGGCCATCTTCATCCTACGCCTCCCACAGATTGATAAACCTTAGGTCGTCCACTTGAGGGAAATTTGCTACTGTCCTACAAAACTCTGCACTTGGAGGCCCAACAACGTCTACCAGGATAAAGTTGCGTAGACATCAAAACCCAAGCTGTTGCACATTTTAATGTACCTTCATAATGTGTAAGCACGCCCTTCAGTCTGTCTTACATTCCAGATAGATCAGATACAACATCATCATTTGCAGTTGCAGTGTTAGTGTCGCTGGGGTCAGCTGATGCAAAGCTACTCTTGTGCGGTGTTGTCGCACAATAACCAGCATCCTCCATGCCCGCCCCCCTCCCATCTGCTGGCTATCTGTCAGTGTTAGAGTCTTCTGCATCATCATTGACTCCTCAATATCCTTCCGAACAGTCGGACACATGTCCTTCCTCAACCTTTCGTACAATTCATTCTGCTTCATTTCACTCCTCGCTTTTTTCATGCTGAGCCTCTATTCTTTGCTGACTGTGAAAGCCCTCTTGTGCGGGACATTAACACCTATACCCCTTG
Organism: Aegilops tauschii subsp. strangulata; assembly: GCF_002575655.3. Lineage (NCBI taxonomy): Eukaryota > Viridiplantae > Streptophyta > Magnoliopsida > Poales > Poaceae > Aegilops > Aegilops tauschii. The sequence goes on along the minus strand of NC_053037.3, from coordinate 385,467,429 downwards.
CACGGACAGGGGGCTCTCTTGTTTCTAGAGCATCGGACAGAATGTCACATGGCCCTAAGTTCCTGTAGAACCTTCCAGGGATCTTGGGAGCCTTTAACATCACGCGATACGGTTCTTCGTCACGTGAGTTTTCAAAGTAATAAGTTCCATCATCACACCTCCTTGCACGTGCCCGCAAGTAGTCTCTAGCGTGTTCGCCCCTGATTTCACTAAAGGTCGGTTTCCCACCCTCCGCTACTGCTTCTTTGTCCTCTTTGTCCCATATCGGTTTCATGTCGTAGTATCCTACCACACCCATACGGTGGTTGTGTGTGTTCGTCTTCTGAAGTTTCGCTTGCTTGGAACTCTTCTCAGCAAACCTTGTAGTTGCCCTGACCCTTTCGAATTCTGCCTAGTTTGCCTTTGTAATTTGGGGGTATGCGGGGATTGGCTCCTTGCCTTCACTCAAGTACTTCTTGTACAACACATGCTTCCAGTTTCTCCAAGCATCCCTAGCCTTCTTAAGTGCAGCGCGTTCCACCTGCATTCTCCACTACTCTGGAACGTTGAAGTGATCCATGATCTCCTGGACTATCCTTTGTCGTGTTTCTGTGTTAGCCTTCTGAAACCCCGGTAAAAGTGCAACTAATCCCCGGATGGTTTTGGTAATTCATAACAACATATAGCTCATTGAACTACTGTCCATTCAAGTTAAATATTTCAGAAAGTTCAATGATTGGCATGGCATGGACTAGAGATGTGGACCCCTCAAAATGCTAAGGACAAAGATTGGCAAAAGCTCAAGACTCTTCATTTCTATTTTAGTGATCCAAGATCACATTGAGTCCATAGGAAAAGCAAATAATATTAAAAGGGGATGAGGTGTTGCTTAATGGTGTACTTGCTCAAAATGCTTAGTGATATGCTCCAAAGCCCTCAACCACCTTCTCGATTCCAAATATGTCCAAAACCTAAAGTCAAACTCGGCCCCACCAATTTGATCTATCCGGCACCACCGGGTTCCTTTGACATAGCCACTGCCAAAAACCCTAATCAGTTTGGTCTCACCGAGATGGGATTGCAAACTCTCTGTTTCCCTTCGTAGCTTTTCGGTCTCACCGAAATGAGCGATCGGTCCCGCCGAGTTCGCAATGCAAACTCATGTTTCCCTTCGTAACGTTTCAGTCCCATAGAAATGAGCGAACGGTCCCACCGAGTTCGCCTGACCAACTCTCCGGTTCGCTCATTGCTAAAATCGGTCTCACCGAGTTCATGCAATCGGTCACACCGAGATGAGGTTTTGCCCTAACCCTAGCTCATCGGTCCCACCAAGAATCCTAACATTCACATTTTGAACTGAACCAGTCTCACCGAGTTCATCTATTCGGTCTGACCGAGTTGGGTCAAATGTGTGTAACAGTTAGATTTTGTGTGGAGGCTATATATATACCCCTCCACCCCCTTCTCTATTCAAGAGAGAGCCATCAGAACGTGCCTACACTTCCACTACTCAATTTCTGGGAGAGAACCATCTACTCATGTGTTGAGACCAAGACATTCCAATCCAACCACAAGAATCTTGATCTCTAGCCTTCCCCAAGTTGATTTCCACTCAAATCATCTTTCCACCATAGCCAAATCTGTGAGAGAGAGTTGAGTGTTGGGGAGACTATCATTTGAAGCACAAGAGCGAGGAGTTCATCATCATCACACCATCTATTACCTTTTGGAGAGTGGTGTCTCCTAGATTGGTTAGGTGTCACTTGGGAGCCTCCGACAAGATTGTGGAGTTGAACCAAGGAGTTTGTTAGGGCAAGGAGATCGCCTACTTCGTGAAGATCTACCCAAGTGAGGCAAGTCCTTCGTGGGTGATGGCCATGGTGGGATAGACAAGGTTGCTTCTTCGTGGACCCTTCATGGGTGGAGCCCTCCGTGGACTCGCGCAGCCATTACCCTTCGTGGGTTGAAGTCTCCATCAACGTGGACGTACGATAGCACCACCTATCGGAATCACGCAAAAAATCTCCGTGTCTACATTGCATTTGCCTTCTACAAACCCTTCCCTTTACCTTCATATGCAATGTTTTGCTTTCCGCTACTACACTCTTAGAATTGCATGTGTAGGTTGATTGCTTGACTTGTGTTAAGCTGCGAAAATCTGCCAAGACTTAAAATTGGGAAAGGCTAGATTTTTATTTGGTCAAGTAGTCTAATCACACCCCCTCTAGACCTACTTTTGATCCTACACCCGACAGATTAATGTTGAGCCTTGCCCTACCACCAAATCCACACACACTCCTGAACCTCATGCATGCTTTGTCTGGTTTCGTTGGAGCCCAAGACTTTAAATCGATCTCGGTTACTTCATATACACCTTTAGGCTGGTGTGTGGGCTTCCTTGGAGCGTTCCTCCATGTCCTGACCGGAAGGGTAATTGCTGCAGCTCTATCCCGTTCAAGATTTCTCGATCCCTCACCATCTGCTGAAGACCTAGGGTTGTCGGAATCAGATGAAGATACATCGCCTAAAGCATGAGTGTTGTCGCTGCTACTCAGCATCTAAAGAGACACATGCGAAACTCAAGAAAGGATGATAATCATAGAACTAACAACTTGGTATCAAGCTGTCTAAACATGTCATGCAATAATTTAGAAAATGTATGACTTATTTGTTAAGTTTGTGTGACTCGGGCACCCGCGATCTGTAAAGAGGCAGTAACATATTGGAACAAATATAGCTTATATGTACTAGTTGGGAAGGTAGATAATGAATATATATATATATATATATATATGTACGCTCTCCATTATTTTATAGCCAATTTGGGAACATACAGAATGAAATAGGAAGAGGGATTGCGAGGAAATATGCCTCACCGTGATGGAGTGCAGTAACTAACAGGTTTCTTAATGCAAACCCGGATGGACCACAGGAGAGGCGAGCGTTACAGGATCGATATGCTCAAGGGTGGCTGGCGAGCAAACGAAGACGGCGAGGCGCGGGCAGCCGCGTGTTGCGAACAACAGTGGAGGTAGGGTTGACGCCGAAGAGCGGGCACACGGCCAGGGTGAGCATGCAGGCGCTGGAGAGGGTTCTGCTGTGGATCTGGGGGAGGGGGAGCTGGCGATGGAGATTGGGTGGACTAGTTGAGTGAAACGCGGGCGGGGCGGTGGGGGTGTTGGCGGCCTAGGTGAAAAGGGTGAAAATATCCCCGGATGTCGCGTGGAAAGGCCTATGCAAACTGTTGCCTCTAAGTGCTCGTGTGCACAAAAAGAACAATTTCGTTTGAAATGAAGACGTACTAATTTTGAAATGAAGACGTGAGTTCTTCGTTTCGCCTCTAAATTTTTCCCACGTTAAGCAATCACCATTATACCACGGGTTTGATTTGCTGGCGCATTTCAGGTCTCGTGTGCTATATTTAAGACATTTTTTGGCATTTACCGTGCATTTTGGCATATAAATTAAATCCTAGCCGGACTGCATTTTTCGTGTAAAGGAATGAGGATTGTCATTCGATTAGGGTGCATCTGATACGTCTCCAATGTATCTATTATTTTTGATTGTTCCATGCTATTATATTATATGTTTTGGATGTTTATGGGCTTTATTATGCACTTTTATATTACTTTTGGGACTAACCTATTGACCCAGAGCCTAGTGCCAGTTCCTGTTTTTTCCCTTGTTTCAGTGTTTCGAAGAAAAGGAATATCAAACGGAGTCGAAACGGAATGAAACCTTCTGGAGAAGTTATTTTTGGAAGGAAAGCAACCCGGGGGACTTGGAGTCCACGTCAAGGAAGCAACGAGGGAGGCATGAGGCAGGGGGCCGCGCCCACCCCCTGGGCGCGCCCTCCACCCTCGTGGGCCCCTCGTGGCTCCCTTGACGTACTTCTTTCACCTATATATACCCATATACCCCAAAACGATCGGAGAAAGGAATAGATCTGGAGTTCCGCCGCCGCAAGCCTCTGTAGCCACCAAAAGTCAATCGGGACCCTGTTCCGGCACCCTACCGGAGGGGGAACCCTCACCGGTGGCCATCTTCATCATCCCGGTGCTCTCCATGACGAGGAGGGAGTAGTTCACCCTCGGGGCTGAGGGTATGTACCAGTAGCTATGTGTTTGATCTCTCTCTCGTGTTCTTGATTTGGCACGATCTTGATGTATCGCGAGCTTTGCTATTATAGTTGGATCTTATGTTGCTTCTCCCCCTCTACTCTCTTGTAATGGATTGAGTTTTCTTGAAGTAATCTTATCGGATTGAGTCTTTAAAGATTTGAGAACACTTGATGTATGTCTTGCCGTGCGTATCTGTGGTGACAATGGGATATCACGTGACTCACTTGATGTATGTTTTGGTGATCAACTTGCGGGTTCCGCCCATGAACCTATGCACAGGGGTTGGCACACGTTTTCGTCGTGATTCTCCGGTAGAAACTTTGGGGCACTCTTTGAGGTTCTATGTGTTGGTTGAATAGATGAATCTGAGATTGTGTGATGCATATCGTATAATCATACCCACAGATACTTGAGGTGACATTGGAGTATCTAGATGACATTAGGGTTTTGGTTGATTTGTGTCTTAAGGAGTTATTCTAGTACGAACTCTAGGGCTGTTTGTGACACTTATAGGAATAGCCCAACGGATTGATTGGAAAGAATAACTTTGAGGTGGTTTCGTACCCTACCATAATCTCTTCGTTTGTTCTCCGCTATTAGTGACTTTGGAGTGACTCTTTGTTGCATGTTGAGGGATAGTTATGTGATCCAATTATGTTATTATTGTTGAGGGAACTTGCACTAGTGAAAGTATGAACCCTAGGCCTTGTTTCCTAGCATTGCAATACCGTTTACGCTCACTTTTATCGCTTGTTACCTTGCTATTTTTATATTTTCATATTACAAAAACCTATATCCACCATCCATATTGCACTTGTACCACCATCTCTTCGCCGAACTAGTGCACCTATACAATTTATCATTGTATTGGGTGTGTTGGGGACACAAGAGACTCTTTGTTATTTGGTTGCAGGGTTGTTTGAGAGAGACCATCTTCATCCTACGCCTCCACGGATTGATAAACCTGAGGTCATCGACTTGAGGGAAATTTGCTATTGTCCTACAAACCTCTGCACTTGGAGGCCCAACAACGTCTACAAGAAGAAGGTTGCGTAGTAGACATCAAGCAGTTTCTAGCGCCGTTGCCGGGGAGGTGAGTGCTTGAAGGTATATCTTTAGATTTTGCAATCAAATCTTTTAGTTTCTTTTTTTATCACTAGTTTATTTTATAAAAGAAAACTACAAAAAAATGGAATTAAGGATGCCTCATATGCTTCATCTTTTTAATGTCTTTCGTGAAAATGATGGGAAGGAAAATTGTGCTCAAGTACTAGAAGAAGAAATACATAGAATGCTTAGCATAAAATATGTGAATGATGAGCATGATTGCAATGTTGTTAGTATGAATTCTTTGAATACCCATGATGCTAATGATACGCAAAGCCACAAGCTTGGGGAAGCTATGTTTGATGAAGATGATATTTTTGTCCCCCAAGCTTTGATGAGCAAATTTACTATGATGAAAGCATGCCTCCTATCTATGATGATTATTGTGATGAAATGTATGCTATAAACAATAATGATAATGATGAAACTTGTCATCTTGATCTTAATTTTCAATCACATGATAGTTATTTTTGTTGAGTTTGCTCCCACTACTATTGATAAGAATAAATTTGCTTATGTGGAGAGTAATAAAATTTCTATGCAAGTAGATCATGAAAAGAATGCTTTAGGTGCTGGTTATATTGTTGAATTCATTCATGATGCTACTGAAAATTATTATGAGAAAGGATCATACGTTTCTACATATTGCAATAATATCAAGTTTCCTCTCTATGTGCTTAAAATCTTGAAGTTATGCTTGTTTTACCTTCCTATCCAGGTTGATTCTTGTTCCCATAAGTTGTTTGCTCACAAAATCCCTATGCATAGGAAGTGGGTTAGACTTAAATGTGCTAGTCATATTCTTCATGATGCTCTCTTTATGTTTCAGTTCTTATCTTTTATGTGAGCATCATTGAAATCATCATGCCTAGCTAGGGGCGTTAAACGTTAGCGCTTGTTGGGAGGCAACCCAATTTTATTTTAGTTTCTTGCTTTTTGGTTCTGTTTAGGAATAAAAAATCCATCTAGCTTCTGTTTAGATGTGGTTTTATGTTTTAATTAGTGTTTGTGCCAAGTAGAACCTTTGGGAAGACTTAGGTAAAGCCTTTATGATCATGCTGTAAAAACAGAAACTTTGGCGCTCACGAGATTAGATTCAAATTTTTACTGGAGAGTGATATTTAGTTGATTATTTTTGAAGATGATTACTAGCCAAATTTATCAGGTCCAAAAATTTATTTTATAATTTTTGGAGTTCCAGAAGTTTGCGTTAGTTACAGATTAGTACAGACTGTTCTGTTTTTGACAGATTCTGTTTTCTATGTGTTGTTTGCTTATTTTGATGAACCTATGGCTAGTAAAAGAGTTTATAAACCATATAGAAGTTGGAATACAGTAGGTTTAACACCAATATAAATAAAGAATGATTTCATTACAGTACCTTGAAGTGGTCTTTTGTTTTCTTTTGCTAACGGAGATCACGAGATTTTCTGTTAAGTTTTGTGTTGTGAAGTTTTCAAGTTTTGGGTAAAGATTCGATGGACTATGGAATAAGGAGTGGCAAGAGCCTAAGCTTGGGGATGCCCAAGGCACCCCAAGGTAATATTCAAGGACAACCAAGAGCCTAAGCTTGGGGATGCCCCGGATGGCATCCCCTCTTTCGTCTTCGTTCATCAGTAACTTTACTCGGAGCTATATTTTTATTCACCACATGATATGTGTTTTGCTTGGAGCGTCATTTTATTTTCTTTAGTTTTGCTTTCTGTTTGAATAAAATACCCAGATCTGAAATTCTTAAATGTTAGAGAGTCTTCACATAGTTGCATAATTATTCGACTACTCATTGATCTTCACTTATATCTTTCGGAGTAGTTTGTTGTTTGCTCTAGTGCTTCACTTATATCTTTTAGAGCACGGTGGTGGATTTATTTTGAAGAAATATATGAACTCTCATGCTTCACTTATATTATTTTGAGAGTCTTTAGAACAGCATGGTAATTTGCTTTGGTTATGAAATTAGTCCTAATATGATAGGCATCCAAGAGGGATATAATAAAAACTTTCATATAAGTGCATTGAATACTATGAGAAGTTTGATGCTTGATAATTGTTTTGAGATATGAAGATGGTGATATTAGAGTCATGCTAGTTGAGTAGTTGTGAATTTGAGAAATACTTGTGTTAAAAGTTTGTGATTCCCGTAGCATGCACGTATGGTGAACCGTTATGTGATGAAGTCGGAGCATGATTTATTTATTGATTGGATTCCTTATGAGTGGCGCTCGGGGATGAGCGATAGTCTTTTCCTACCAATCTATCCCCCTAGGAGCATGCGCGTAATACTTTGCTCAATAACTAATAGATTTTTGCAATAAGTATGTGAGTTCTTTATGACTAATGTTGATTCCATGGATTATACGCACGCTTCTTCCTTCCACCATTGCTAGCCTCTCTAATACCGCGCACTTTTCGCCGGTATCATACACCCACCATATACCTTCCTCAAAACAGCCACCATTCCTACCTATCATGGCATTCCCATAGCCATTCCGAGATATATTTCCATGCAACATACCACCGTTTCGTTTATTATGACACGCTCCATCATTGTCATATTGCTTTGCATGATCATGTAGTTGACATCCTATTTGTGGCAAAGCCACCTTTCATAATTCTTTCATACATGTCACTCATGAGTCATTGCATATCCCGGTACACCGCCGGAGGCATTCATATAGAGTCATATATTGTTCTTAGTATCGAGTTGTAATTGTTGAGTTGTAAGAAAATAAAATTGTGATGATCATCATTTTTAGAGCATTGTCCCAAGTGAGGAAAAGGATGATGGAGACTATGATTCCCCCACAAGTCGGGATGAGACTCCGGACGAAAAAAAAGAGGCCATAAAAAAAGAGAAAAGGCCCAAATAAAAAAATGAGAGAAAAAGAGAGAAGGAACAATGTTACTATCCTTTTACCACACTTGTGCTTCAAAGTAGCACCATGATCTTCGTGATAGAGAGTCTCTCATTTTGTCACTTTCATATACTAGTGGGAATTTTTCATTATAGAACTTGGCTTGTATATTCCAATGATGGGCTTCCTCAAAATGCCCTAGGTCTTCGTGAGCAAGCGAGTTGGATGTACACCCACTTAGTTTCCTTTGTTGAGCTTTCATATACTTATACCTCTAGTGCATCCGTTGCATGACAATCCCTACTCACTCACATTAATATCTATTGATGGGCATCTCCATAGCTCGTTGATACGCCTAGTTGATGTGATACTATCTTCTCCTTTTTGTCTTCTCCACAACCACCATTCTATTCCACCTATAGTGCTATGTCCATGGCTCACGCTCATGTATTGCGTGAAGATTGAAAAAGTTTGAGAACATCAAAAGTATGAAACAATTGCTTGGCTTGTCATCGGGGTTGTGCATGATTTAAATATTTTGTGTGATGAAGATAGAGCATAGCCAGACTATATGATTTTGTAGGGATAGCTTGCTTTGGCCAAGTTACATGATTGCTTCGTTAGTATGCTTGAAGTATTATTGTTTTCATGTCAATATTAAACTCTTGTTTTGAATCTTATGGATCTAGATATTCTTGCCACAATAAAGAAGATTACATTGAGAAATATGTTAGGTAGAATTCCACATCAAAAATTCTGTTTTTATCATTTACCTACTCGAGGACGAGCAGGAATTAAGCTTGGGGATGTTGATATGTCTCCAACGTATCTATAATTTTGGATTGTTCCATGCTATTATGTTATCTTTTTTGGATGTTTATGGGCTTTATTATGCACTTTTATATTACTTTTGGGACTAACCTATTGACCCAGAGCCCAGTGCCAGTTCCTGTTTTTTCCTTGTTTCAGTGTTTCGAAGAAAAGGAATATCAAACGGAGTCGAAACGGAATGAAACCTTCTGGAGAAGTTATTTTTGGAAGGAAAGCAACCCAGGGGACTTGGAGTCCATGTCAAGGAAGCAACGAGGGAGGCACGAGGCAGGGGGGCGCGCCCACCCCCCTGGGCGCGCCCTCCACCCTCGTGGGCCCCTCGTGGCTCCCCTGACGTACTTCTTTCACCTATATATACCCATATACCCTAAAACGATCGAAGAACAGAATAGATCTGGAGTTCCGCCGCCGCAAGCCTCTGTAGCCACCAAAAGTCAATTAGGACCCTGTTCCGGCACCCTGCCGGAGGGGGGAACCCTCACCGGTGGCCATCTTCATCATCCCGGCGCTCTCCATGATGAGGAGGGAGTAGTTCACCCTCGGGGCTGAGGGTATGTACCAGTAGCTATGTGTTTGATCTCTCTCTCGTGTTCTTGATTTGGCACGATCTTGATGTATCGCGAGTTTTGCTATTATAGTTGGATCTTATGTTGCTTATCCCCCTCTACTCTCTTGTAATGGATTGAGTTTTCCCTTTGAAGTAATCTTATCGGATTGAGTCTTTAAAGATTTGAGAACACTTGATGTATGTCCTGCCATGCGTACCTGTGGTGACAATGGGATATCACGTGACTCACTTGATGTATGTTTTGGTGATCAACTTGCGGGTTCCACCCATGAACCTATGCATAGGGGTTGGCACACGTTTTCGTCATGATTCTCCGGTGAAACTTTGGGGCACTCTTTGAGGTTCTATGTGTTGGTTGAATAGATGAATCTGAGATTGTGTGATGCATATTGTATAATCATACCCACGGATACTTGAGGTGATATTGGAGTATCTAGGTGACATTAGGGTTTTGGTTGATTTGTGTCTTAAGGTGTTATTCTAGTACGAACTCTAGGGCTGTTTGTGACACTTATAGGAATAGCCCAACGGATTGATTGGAAAGAATAACTTTGAGGTGGTTTCGTACCCTACCATAATCTCTTCGTTTGTTCTCCGCTATTAGTGACTTTGGAGTGACTCTTTGTTGCATGTTGAGGGATAGTTATGTGATCCAATTATGTTATTATTGTTGAGGGAACTTGCACTAGTGAAAGTATGAACCCTAGGCCTTGTTTCCTAGCATTGCAATACCGTTTACGCTCACTTTTATCGCTTGTTACCTTGCTATTTTTATATTTTCATATTACAAAAACCTATATCCACCATCCATATTGCACTTGTACCACCATCTCTTCGCCGAACTAGTGCACCTATACAATTTATCATTGTATTGGGTGTGTTGGGGACACAAGAGACTCTTTGTTATTTGGTTGCAGGGTTGTTTGAGAGAGACCATCTTCATCCTACGCCTCCACGGATTGATAAACCTGAGGTCATCGACTTGAGGGAAATTTGCTATTGTCCTACAAACCTCTGCACTTGGAGGCCCAACAACGTCTACAAGAAGAAGGTTGCGTAGTAGACATCAGCATCCAACGTTGCAAACGTACAATCCGTGGGGTTTGGGTTCTGGCCAATCAGAACGTGTGACTCAGATCGCGCGCGCAGCAAGGGGGGCATCGGCCACGGTTTGGTAGGCACACGACGTTCGTGAGTGAACCGTGTTCTATTTGAGAACATTTACATGAACTAACAACGTATTTCCGTTTGAATGAAAACGAGTTTATCGTTTTCCCTCCAAATTGTTTTCCTTGATAAGAAATCACCATTGTACCTTATGGTTCGATTTTCTGGTGCATTTGAGGTATCGCTTTCTATATTTGAGTAGTTTGCTATAGTTGCAACTACACGTGGGTGCTAGCTAGCAAAATCATTTGTGCGTCGCTTTGGGAGTTTTCATTCATTGTTTGAGAAACGGGAAAAAAGATTCAAATAGTTCGGCCGTAGGGTGCGGCTAGAGGCGTAGGCCTTGTTGGTATTCTAATTACAGGAAATGCATATAGAGTCCGAAAATAACGAAAATCGGTGTGTCATCATGGTGTACTCTCGGGATCCCATTTACAAATTTTGGTAAAGTTTGGCACAAGTTTTGATGCTCACACCTTCCAAATCGGAGCATCTCACAAGAAGGATCATAGTTTCCAAAAGGAGATGCGGCACTTCGGACTCCAATCGTCAGTGACTACATCGTTCTGCCTCGAATTGTTTTCACGGTGACATTCACGTATATACCCTAGGTTTGATTTTCTGGCCCATTTCAAGTCTCATCTGCTATATTTAAGTCATTTTTGCACTTACCTTGCATTTAGTGCATATAAATTCAAAACCGTTCTACAACTACATCTGGGTGTTAGTTAGCAAAGAAGGTGTACAAATCATTTGTGTATCGCTTTGCGAGTTTTCATCCATTGTCCGAGAAACGGGAAGAAGTTTCAAACATTTCGGCCGCGAGGTGCGGCCACCGGCATAGGCCTGGTTGGTATTTTAATTACAGGGAATTCAGATAGAGTCTAGACATCATCAAAATCGGTGTGTGCCCATGGCGTGCACTCACGCCCCCGGGGAAAAATTGGTAAAGTCTGGTACAAGTTTTGACGATTGCTCCTTCCAAACCGGAGCATCTCACATTAAGGACCATGGTTTCCAAAAGGAGGCGTCTCAATTCAAACTCCAGTGGCCAGTGACTGCATCGTTGGCCCCATAAAAATTTCCACGGTACGCAATCACCATTATACCACGAGTTTGATTTTCTAACGCATTTCAGGTATCGTTTGCTATAGTTAAGAATTTTTTTGAATTTATCGTGCAATTTGTGGATATAAATAAAATCACAACCGGAACTGCATGTGCTGTCGAAAGGGGTGAGGATTGTCGTTGGATCAAGCAGAATCCAACAGTGCAGACGTACGATCCGTGGGGTTTGGGTTCTGGCCAATCAGAACGCACGACTCAGATCGCGCGCGTGGCAGCGCGCATCGGCCACGATTTAGTAGGCACACGGCTTTCGTGGGTGAACTGTGTGCTATTTGAAAACATTTACATGAACTAACAGCATATTTTCGTTTGAATGAAAACATGAGTTCATCGTTTCGCCTCCAATTTTTTCCGCGATAAGAAATCACGATTGTACCATATGGTTCGATTTTCTGGTGCATTTGAGATCATGATTGCACACCTATATATGTATGTATAGTCGCAACTACACGTGGGTGTTAGAAAGATCATTTCTGTGTCGCTTTGCGAGTTTTCATTCATTGTCAGAGAAATGGGAAAAAACTTCAAACAGTTCGGGCACAGGGTGTGGCCAGAGGCGTACGCCTTGTTGGTATTTTAATTACAGGAAATCCATATAGAGTCCAGAAATAATGAAAATCATTGTGTCACTCAGGCGTGCTCTCACGATTGCATGGAAAAAAATTGGTAAAGTTTGGCACAAGTTTTGGTGCTCGCACCTTCCATACCGGAGCATCTCACAAGAAGTATCATAGTTTCCAAAAGGAGACGCGGCACTTCGGACTCCAAATCGTCAATGACTACATCGTTCCGCCTCGAAAAAAAACATGGTAAACAATCACGGATATACCCTTGGTTTGATTTTCTGGCCCATTTCAGGTCTCGTCTTCTATGTTTAAGTCATTTTTTGCACTTACCTTGCATTTAGTGCATATAAAGTCAAAACCTACTACAACTACATGTGGGTGTTTTAGTTAGGCCATACTTAGGCTATTCTTAGTGGAGAGTATCATATACTAGTATCATGCATATATATGATACTAGTATATGATACTACCTTTAATTATAGTGCATAGTATAATAGAGTAGTATCATAGATGATTATATTTATTGCCATGCATGACACAAATTAGCATTGCATTTAACATGATATGATATCTACCTATATGTTACTCTAACCCTCTATATCTTCTTTAATTCCTTGCCACATCAGCCTACTTGCTATTTCCGAGTGCATGATACCGGCTATGATACCACCACTATGGCCAGCCTTATAGTGAGGAGTGTCATATACTAGTATCATGCATGTGATATTAGTGTATGATACTCCCTCCTTTCCGGTTTACAAGGCTCATCTCAAAAAAATATTTTTCCATTTTGTAAGTCTCAATTCTACTACTTACCATCACATGTTCAGATTTCAACGTGTATTAAATCACTGCATGGAAGGAGGAAGACAAAACTCACCAATGCATGTAGAAGTTCTTGGTCATTTAGTGGTCATGCATGCATGTGGTGTAATTAATGGATCGGTATACATAAATTTTTAAGAAAAACAAGAGTATTAATTAAATACTTTTGCAAACTATGAAATTGATTCCATCATTCATCATCTACCTTGGTTGAAGAGATTTTCAAATTAAGCCCTATAATCCTAAAAGGAGGGAGTACTACGTACCTTCATAGTGCATAGTATCATAGAGTAGTATCATAGATGACCGTATTTATGGCCATGCATGACACAAAGTAGTATAGCATTTATTATGTTACGGTATCTACCTATGTTACTCTAACCCACTCTCCCTTCTTTAATTCCTTGCCACATCAACATATTTGATATTCCCGAGTGATGATACCGGCTATGATACCCCCACTATGGCCAGCCTTAGCAAAGAAGGTGTACAAATCATTTGTGCGTCCATTTCAGAGTTTTCATCCGTTTGTCCAAGAAGCGGGGAGAAGTTTCAAAAATTTCGGCCGTGAGGTATGGCCCCTGGTGTAGGCATAGTTGGTATTTTAGTTACAGGAAATTCAGATGGAGTCCAGACATCATCAAAATCGATGTGTGCCTGTGGCGTGCTCTCACGACCCCATGGAAAAAATTGGTAAAGTTTGGCACAAGTTTTGATGATCGCTCCTTCCAAACCGGAGCATCACACATGAAGGATCATGGTTTCCAAAAGGAGACATGTCAATTCAAACTCTAGTGGCCGGTGACTTCATCGTTTGGCCTCATAAAAATTTCCATGGTACGCAATCACCATTATACCACGGGTTTGATTTTATGGCGCATTTTAGGTATCGTTGGCTATATTTAAGACATTTTTGACTTTAACGTGCATTTTGTGCATAAAAATAAAATTACAACCGGAACTGCATTTGCTGTCGAAAGGGATGAGGATTGTCGTTCGATCTGAGAGGATCCAACGGTGCGGACGTACGATCCGTGGGGTTTGGGTTCTAGCCAATCAGAAAGCACGACTCAGATCGCGCGCGGGGTTTGGTCGGCACACCACTTTCATGAACAAACCGCGTGCTATTCGCAAACCAGATTGCATATCTTTTGTTCACACATACTGGAGTGAGATCAATTGAGTGTGCTACCCTATGATATATTATTATTATTAATAAAACATTTCATCTTCATTGCCTGAGCTGACAGCGTATCAAGGTCGACATATTAACGGTTCTTACATCAACAGAAAACCGGGCATAACTCACAAATTCAGTACACACGACAGTTCTAAATTGCAAGAATTAAGTTGCAGGGTAGGCATAAAGACTAGTCTTACGGCTTAATTCCCATGTACATGGGGGAACTGGGATCATTACGTTGACCCCGAATGAACTTGGGTTTTCTGATGATTTTACGCTTCTCTGTTAGATGGGTGCATGATCCCTTGGCCGGCAACTCAGTAAATTCATCGTACTCGTCCTCATCGCCAACATCCTCGACACCCAATACCCTCCTCTTCCCATGCATCACTACATGGCAGTTCTTATGCAAGGGGTCTTCCACATAGAAAATCTGGGTAGCATCGCTGGCAAGAATGAACGGGTCTGCGTGATATGCCATCGTTGTCCTATTAACATAGGTCTTCCTGTAATCATCAACCTTTACATGACCAAGAGGGATCCATGCGCACCTGAATAATGCCACCTTAACTTTCACATAGTTAAGCTCCCAAATCTCTTTGATGGTTCCATAGTATACCCTTTTATCAACTTCATCTACAGTCATGCATTCTATTCGAAAGAGTTGTTCTGATATGAGGTCTTCTCATCACGTTCCTTGGTGTAGAATGTGTATCCATTTATGTCATATGCTTGGTACGTCAACACCATAAGTGATGGCTTTTGTGCCAACCACGTAGCAATGTCATCGATGGATCCTTGTGCCAAACGATTCAGCCATTCGGCGTAGTTCTTAGTGTGCTCCTTCATCTCCACATCTCATGAAGGCACCATTGGTAAGAAGCCTTGGCATATCTTTGCCAAGTATTATTCGGCATAAGCGCTGAAAACTGGGCTGTTAAGCAGTACCGTCAAATGGGCTTTCTCTACCAATTATCCGGGTGCAGCCATTTGCATTCCAGCAAGGACCGGCTTTCCTTTCAGCCTTCCCTCGTGGCGAGAGAGGGGCAAACCTATAGGTCTTTCTTTCATGTATTCGGTGCAAAACTCAACTACCTCCTCTGCGGTATAACCTTGTAGGATGCTTGCCTAGGGATGGTTTCGGTTCCGACAATAGCGCTTCGGTATTCCATGAACCGCTCAAAGGGATACATGTTGCGAAGAAACACAGGACCATGATAACCCACAAGTATAGGGGATCGCAAAAGTTTTCGAGGGTAGAGTATTCCACGCAAATTTATAGATTCGACGCAAGGGGAGCCAAAGAATATTTGAAGGTATTAGCAGCTGAGTTGTCTATTCAACCACACCTGGGGATTAATTATCTGCAGCAACGTGATCAGTAGCAAAGTAATATGATAGTTTTGATAATAGTGACAGCTGCAATAGTAACGATAACAGTGATAGCGGTAGTTTTGTAACAAGTGCAATAGTAACGATAGCAGTAGTAACTTAGCAAGAACCATATAGGATAAATTCGTAGGCATTGGATCGGTAATTTGTTGGATGATATTCATCATGAGATAGTTATAACCTAGGGCGATACGGCACTAGCTCCAGTTCATGAATATAATGTAGGCATGTATTCCGTAAATAGTCATACGTGCTTATGGAAAGAACTTGCATGACATCTTTTGTCCTACCCTCCCGTGGCAGCGGGGTCCTATTGGAAACTAAGGGATATTAAGGCCTCCTTTTAATAGAGACCGGAAGAAAGCGTTAACACATAGTGAATACATGAACTCCTCAAACTACGATCATCACCGGAGTGGTCTCGACTATTGTCACTCCGGGGTTGCCGGATCATAACACATAGTAGGTGACTATAACTTGCAAGATCATATCTAGAACATGGATATAATGGTGATAACATAAACGGTTCATATCTGAAATCATGGCACCTGGGCCCAAAGTGACAAGCATTAAGCATGGCAAAGTCATATCATCATCAATCTTAGAACATAGTGGATACTAGGGATCAGGCCCTAACAAAACTAACTCGATTACATGATGAATCTCATCAACTCCTCACCGACCAGCGAGCGTACGAAGGAATTACTCACTCCCGGTGGGGAGCATCATGGAATTGGCGATGGAGAAGGGTTGGTGATGACGAAGAACGAAGATCCCCCTCTCCGGAGCCCCAAACAGACTCCAGATATGGCCTCCCGATGAAGAACGGGAGGTGACGACGGCTCCGTCTCGTGGATCGCGATAATTATTTCTCCCTAATTTTTTCTGCAAAAATAGGATTTTATAGTGTCAATTTCAGGGTCTGCGGGGCCTCCAGGTGGGGACGACCCACCTGGGCGCGCCAGGAGGGGGGCGCCCTGGCGGGTTGTGCCCACCCAGGTGCCCCCCTCCGGTGGATCTTTGCTCCTGAAATTCTTATTTATTGTATAAAAAATACTCACAAAGTTTAGTTCCATTCCGAGAACTTTTATTCTGCACAAAAACAACACCATGGTAGTTCTGCTGAAAACAACGTCAGTCCAGGGTTAGTTTCATTCAAATCATGCAAATTAGAGTCCAAAACAAGAGGAAAAGCATAAGGAAAAGTAGATACGTTGGAGATGTATCAACTCCCCCAAGCTTTAACCTTTGCTTGCCCTCAAGCAATTCAGTTGTTAAACTGAAAGTGAAAAAGAAAAACTTTTACGAACTCTTTTGCTCTTGTTTGCAAAAATAAGCTTAAATAGACCCAGGTTTTCAGCCAACATTATAACTAACCATGCCGACAATAACCCTTAAAAATTATATTAACTCATATCAATGACATAATCAGCTAGCAAGCAATAATAAGATATCTCACACAGCAAGTTGTTGTCAAAAAAACCATGATATAATATGACAATAGGGGTATCTCGCTAGCCCTTTCTGAGACCGTAAAACATAAATGCAGAGCACCTCAAAAGTTCAAGTAGCGACTAAACATTGTAATTCATGGTAGAAAAGATCCAGTCATGATGCACCCAACATTAGCTACACATAATGCATCAGTCATGACAACAGTGCTCTCAGGTTCTAGCGCTTGTTTTAGAAGGTGATGACACAACATAAAAGTAAATAGATAGTACTTCGCAGAGCGAAGCAGTGATTTGCAAAGGTGCCAGAGCTCAAGTTTTTAAAACAGAGGTAAATGATATTTTGAGACATGCACCCTTCTCATTTACTTCACGACTATCAGTTATCAATATCTTCCATGCTAAGCACGCTAGTGGCGGTTCCCAAGCGATAAAATTAAAGGTTTTGACTCCATTGGGAGTTTTTGTTTGATTATTTGTAAGCTTTTTCTATTTGCAGTTTGGGAGTGGGCATCCCTAGTACCGCCCTTTTCTCGTGCGATGGCGAGTGAGTAAACACTCGACCTGAGAATTACCCGCTTAGCAAGGAAGATACCGACCACCTCCTGTCGTTCCATGAACGATCCAGGCACACAAAAAGGATATTTATTAGAAGTTTTTAGAGGTGGCACATGCAAATTTACTTGGGACGGTAGGGTAATACCTCATATAGGTAGGTATGGTGGATTCATCTGGAATAACTTTGGGTTCAAGGTTTTTGATGTACAAGCAGAATTCCCACTTAGTACAGACGAAGGCTAGCAATTAGATTGAGAAGCGGCCAGCTAGAGAGCAATAACGGTCATGAACATGCATTATGCATAAGTAACATTGGACACTAGCATGAGTAAGATATGAACACCATGAACATAAATATCATAGAGGCTATGTGGGTTTTGATTCAACTACATGCATGAACATGTGCCAAGTCAAGCCACTCGAACATTCAGAGGAGGATACCATATCATCATACTACATCACAATCATTTTAACGCAACGTTTATATCCAAGATAAATCATTATCCACTCCCAGCTACTTATGCATGGCATGAGAAACTATAATCTCTAATTGTCATTGCAAACAAGTTTAATCATAATGGCATGAATCATGGATACTAGGTTGAACATATTTACACAAACAGAACAAGTCGAGTTCATAGCAGTTTCTCTCTGCCATGGCCAGTTCATTGAATATCGCCATTATTCCCTTTCACTTGCATGACCGAACGATATGAAAATAATGATAGTGCAAGAGTGCTGTGGACTAAGCTGGAATCTGCAAACATTTTATTCAATAGGAGAAGACAAGGTAAAATGTGCTCTTTATTAGATCAACAGTTATTCATATGAGAGCCACTCAACATTTTCATCGTGGTCTTCTCCTCAGTACAACTCGAATAAAAAGAAAAGAAATTCAGAGAAACACACTAAAATATTTTTGGAGTTTTTGGTTTTCTTGAACAAGCAAATAAAAGGGAAAAGCAAAAACGAGAAAAACTATTTACACGGGAAAGCTCCCAACAAATAGAAGAAGACCAAGAAAATCTTTTTGGGTTTTCTTTTTAGTTCTACAACTAAGCATGCATAGAAAGTAAACTAACTGCAACTAATTTTTTTGGTGTTTCTAAAGTCTTTCAAACACACAAGAATAAAGCAAGAAAATAAATCTAAGCATGGATGATACAATGAAAAAGCGTGAACACTGACAAATGGAATAAGTGGACATGAATGTAATGTCGGTGAGAAACACGTACTCTCCCAAGCTTAGGCTTTTGGCCTAACTTGGTAGTCGATCAGTAGCCTGGATAGTAGTTGGGGTACTAAGGAGCGGGCATCCACTCATCCCACTGCTGAGGCTCCTCCGCTGCCTCAGCAGCAGCCTGATCGTTCCGGTAGGCGATGATATCCATAGGCATAATCCTATATCCGCCCCTGGCGACAGAATCAAACAAAGTAGGAGCAGGCAATGGAATAATATCACGAGTTTCAATGCTAAAAAACAGGTTATAAGGAATAGGAATGTTAGGTAATATCGTGCAATAAAATGGTGGTATTCCATTGCTGCACGGTCTAGGTAAGCCTTGGGCAGAGGGTGATCATGAAGGCATATCTCAACCTCAAAGTGAGCTGCCAAACGAGTAGCGAAAATCCCATCATGTATTTTACCCTTGGACTTATTAATGTGGAGGCGACGTGCCACAATAGCTCCCAAGCTATAAGTGTTGTCGCCCTCCAGTGCACGACGTAAAACAACAAGGTCTGGTGAACTAAGCACACCCATCTAGTCTCTAGCAAGCAAGCATTTTACAATGAAAAGAGCAAAGTAATGGACAGCCGGAAAATGCAAGCCAGCGGCAGTGATAGCCGACACCCCTCTCTCATCTCCCACTGTCAAGGTACGATAAAAGGCCTCAAACTCTGCCGGCCTAGGCTCAGCTAAGCTCCCATCAGAAGGGATCATGCATATGTTACAAAATTCAGTAAGTGGTATCTGATGGGTTTCAACATATATATCAAACCGCACTTCAGGAGGATTATTCCTAGGAAGGAAAGTAAAACTTTCAACAAAGATGTTTGTGAGGAGATGATACTATTCGCATTCAGCAGCGATGAAGGCGGTGAGGCCGGCATTAGCAGCATATTGTGTCAACTCCTGAAGGATTCCAGCCTCTTCCATGAACTGGGTGTGCGACCATTCGCACGACCGTACCTCCGCCAACCTGCGAGGATGGAGATCACTATCAGACGACTCCCCACTAACACCCTTGGAGTTCTTCTTAGAAGCAAACTTCCTAAAGATGTTCATCTTTTTCCTATGAACATAATTCTGAAATTTTTAGTCCACAAATTTTTCTCAACAAAACTTCACAAAATTGATAGCAACTACTCATAGGGATGCATAGAGGCCATAGCAAGCATTCAAACTACTTAGAACTCTAAGAATTCAACATGCAAGCTCATCTACAACAGCACCAAGAGTAGCTAATTATTCAAAATATAAACCACTAAAACAAAAACTAATTGGACAAACGGTGGAGTCACATACCAAGCAACAATCCCCCGAAACAGTTTCGAAAATGGAGCTTCGAGCAAAGAGATCGAAATCCATGGATTTGAGAGCAAGAACACGGGAGAGAGAGCAATGGAGAATTTTTTCTGGAGGTAAGTGATGATGTGGTGTGAAGGGATAAGTGAGGGGGCCCACATGGGGACTACTACCGACCAGGGCGCGCCTGGGGGTCCTGGCGCACCCACGTGGGTTGTGCCCACCTGGTGCACCTCCCTCTGATATTATTTGCACCAGAAATTCTTAAATGTTCAGAAAAAATCATATTAAATTGTCAGGGCATTATGAGAACTATTATTTTTGGGTCATTTTTTTATTGCACGGGAAATTCAGAAAACAGACAAAACATGGCATTTTATTTTATTTAACTAATAAAAACAGAAAATAAAAAGTAGGGACACAAGGTAGTGCTTACTAAATTCATCAACTTCATACCTCTCAAAAATGGTCCATTAATAAGGTTGATCAGGTCTTATTAACAACCACTTTCAATTAGCATGAAACCTAAGAACTTTCGTAAATCACTAAGTTACCTCAATGAGGATATTAATGTCCCCAACAATAAGCATTTCATATTTCTTTTTAACAATAGGTAGAGGTATTTGAAAACTTCCAATAGTGATTGTCGGAGATTTTTCAATAACATTAATACCATTCACTTGGAATTTTTTCTTCGGAAAGTTCACCGTATGCTCATTACCATTGATATGAAGAGTGAACTTGCTTTTATTGCAATCAATAACAGCCCCTGCAGTATTCAAGAAGGGTCTACCAAGGATAATCGACATGTTGTCATCCTCAGGCATCTCAAGTATAACAAAGTCAGTCAAAATAGTAACATTAGCAACAACAACGGGCACATCCTCACAAATACCGATAGGTATGGCAGTTGATTGTCAGCCATTTGCAAAGATATTTCAGTAGGTGTGAGTTTATTCAAATCAAGTCTTTTATATAAAGAGAAAGGCATAACACTAACACCAGCTCCTAAATCACATAAAGCAGTTTTTACATAATTCTTTTTGATAGAGCAAGGTATAGTTGGTATTCCCGGATCTCCATGTTTTTTGGGTATTCCATCTTTAAAAGTATAATTAGCAAGCATAGTGGAGATTTCAGCTTCCTGTATTTTTCTCTTATTGGTGATGATGTCTTTCATGTACTTTGCATAAGGAGGCATTTTCAAGATATCAGTCAAGCGAGTACGAAAAAAGACTGGCCTCAGCATTTCAGCAAAGCGTTCAAATTCTTCATCATCTTTCTTTTTAGTTGACTTGGGTGGAAAAGGCATAGGTTTTTGAACACACGGTTCTCTTTCTTTACCGTGTTTTCTAGCCACAAAGGCTCTTTTATCATATCTTGTATTCTTAGGTTGTGGGTTATCAAGATCAACTGGAGGTTCTATCTCAACATCATTATCTGGTTCTTTTTCATTGTTTGGTTGAGTATCTTCATGAACATCAACATTATCTTTTTCATTATTACTAGGTGAATGTTCATTACCAGATTGAGTTTCAACATCAGAAATAGAAACATCATTATCATTATCAGGAGGTTTTTCTATTTCAGGTTCACTAGAAGCATGCAAAGTCCTATCATTTTTCTTCTTCTTTTTCTTTCTAGAAGGACTAGGTGCATCAGCGTTAACTCTTTTTGAATCTTGTTCTATTCTTTTTGGGTATCCCTCGGGATAAAGTGGTTCCTGAGTCATTTTACCTCCTCTAGTTGCAACTCTAACAGCAAAGTCATGTATGTTGCTATTCATTTCAGCAAGCAATTCTCTTTGTGATTTAGCAACTTGTTCTAACTGAGTTTGAACCATAGAAGCATGCTTTCCAACACCTCTAACATCATTTGAGATTCTATATAACAAGTCACTCAAGTGAGAACATATCAGAATTATATTTCAATTGTTTCAGAACATTTGCATTGAAGTGATCTTGTTTTCTAATGTAATTTTCAAACTCATAAAGGCATTGGCTAGGATGCATATTGTGAGGACTGTCATTATCATTGAACTTCATTAGAGAATCTACCTCTACCACCTTAGGCAGTGGTGGTGTATTAAGACCATGTATTTCTTCAATAGGAGGTAAATTTTTAACATCCTCAGCTTTAATACCTTTTTCCTTCATAGATTTCTTTGCCTCTTGCATATCTTCAGGAATGAGATATAATATACCCCTCTTCTTCGGAGTAGGTTTAGCCGGTGGTTCAGGAAGAGTCAAATCATCATAATTTTTCAATATATTATTCAATAATTCTTCAGCTTGCCCAATAGTTTGTTCCCTGAAAACACAACCAGCATAACTATCTAGGAAATCCCTAGAAGCATCGGTTAGTCCATTATAGAAGATATCAAGTATTTCATTTTTCTTAAGAGGGTGATCAGGCAAAGCATTAAGTAATTGGCAAAGCCTCCCCCAAGCTTGTGGGAGACTCTCTTCTTTAATTTGCACAAAGTTAAATATTTCCAGTAAAGCAGTTTGTTTCTTATGAGCAGGGAAATATTTTTCAGAGAAGTAATAAATCATATCCTGGGGACTACGCACACAACGAGGAGCAAGAGTATTGTACCAAGCTTTAGCATCCCCCTTTAATGAGAACGGAAATAATTTTAGAAGAAAGTAATAGCGGGTCTTCTCGTCATGAGTAAAAAGGGTGGCTATGTCATTCAACTTAGTAAGATGTGCCACAATAGTTTCGGTTTCATAACCATGGAAAGGATCAGATTCAACCAAAGTAATTAACTCTGGGTTGACAGAGAATTCATAATCCTTATCATCAATAAAGATTGGTGAAGTACCAAACTTAGGATCATATTTCATCCTATCATTCAGAGATTTTTATTTATACTTGCATAATAATTTCTCTAGATCTCTCTATCCCTACAAGCAAGAATATCTCTAGTTGTCTCTTCATTCATAACATAACCTTCCGGTACCTTAGGAAATTCATATCTAGGAAGGCTAGTCCTAGCAGGTGTTTCAGGAGTTTCAGTTTCAAGCTCATCATCAGATTCAACAACATCATGTTGTATTACTTTAGCAATTTGTTCATCAAGAAAGTCACCAAGTGGCACATCATCATTATCAAGCAAGGTACTAGCATCATCATAAGCATTAACCATACCAGAAGTAGCATCATCAAAAACTTGTGACATATCAGAATTGATAGCATGTGGTGGTGTTGCAAATTTACTTATAACAGAAGGTGAATCTAAAGCAGAACTGGATGGCAGCTCCTTACCTCCCCTCGTCTTTGAGGGTAAAATCTTAGTCTTAGCATCCTTCAGATTCTTCATAGTGAATAATTGATAATAATCCCAAGTGACTCAACAAATATAGCTATGCTCCCCAGCAACGGCGCCAGAAAAAGGTCTTGATAACCCACAAGTATAGGGGATCGCAGCAGTTTTCGAGGGTAGAGTATTCAACCCAAATTTATATATTCGACACAAGGGGAGCCAAAGAATATTTGAAGGTATTAGCAGCCGAGTTGTCAATTCAACCACACCTGGGGATTAATTATCTGCAGCAACGTGATCAGTAGCAAAGTAATATGATAGTTTTGATAATAGTGACAGCAACAATAGTAACGGTAACAGTGATAGCAGTAGTTTTGTAACAAGTGCAATAGTAATGATGGCAGTAGTAACTTAGCAAGAACAATATAGGATAAATTTGTAGGCATTGGATCGGTAATTTGTTGGATGATATTCATCATGAGACAGTTATAACCTAGGGCGATACAGCACTAGCTCCAGTTCATCAATATAATGTAGGCATGTATTCCGTAAATAGTCATACGTGCTTATGGACAGAACTTGCATGACATCTTTTGTCCTACCCTCCCGTGGCAGTGGGGTCCTATTGGAAACTAAGGGATATTAAGGCCTCCTTTTAATAGAGAACCAGAACAAAGCATTAACACATAGTGAATACATGAACTCCTCAAACTACGGTCATCACCGGGAGTGGTCCCAACTATTGTCACTCCGGGGTTACCGGATCATAACACGTGGTAGGTGACTATAACTTGCAAGATCGGATCTAGAAATGGATATAATGGTGATAACATAAACGGTTCAGACCTGAAATCATGCACCCGGGCCCAAAGTGACAAGCATTAAGCATGGCAAAGTCATAGCAACATCAATCTTAGAACATAGTGGATACTAGGGATCAGGCCCTAACAAAACTAACTCGATTACATGATAAATCTCATCCAACTCCTCACCGACCAGCGAGCCTACGAAGGAATTAATCACTCACGGTGGGGAGCTCATGGAATTGGCGATAGAGAAGGGTTGGTGATGACGAAGAACGAAGATCCCCCTCTCCGGAGCCCCAAACGGACTCCAGATCTGGCCTCCCGATGAAGAACAGGAGATGACGGCGGCTCCGTCTCGTGGATCGCAGTAATTCTTTCTCCCTTGTTTTTTTCTGGAAAAATAGGATTTTATAGCGTCGGTTTCAGGGTCTGCGGGGCCTCCACGTGGGGACAACCCACCTGGGCATGCTAGGAGGGGGTGGCGCGCCCAGGTGGGTTGTGCCCACCCAGGTGCTCCCCTCCGGTGGATTTTGCTCCAGAAATTCTTGTTTATTGTATAAAAAAATCCTCGCAAAGTTTCGTTCCATTCCGAAAACTTTTATTTCTGCATAAAAACAACACCATGGTAGTTCTGCTGAAAACAGAGTCAGTCCGGGGTTAGTTTCATTCAAATCATGCAAATTAGACTCCAAAACAAGAGGAAAAGCATTAGGAAAAGTAGATACGTTGGAGACGTATCAGACCACAATAGTTTATCTCGTCGACAAGGTGCACAGTGAGATGGACCATGACATCAAAGAATGACGGTGGGAAAAACATCTCTAGGTTGGACAATATTCTTGCAATATCCTCTTGCATATGATCCAACTCTTCAGGACCTACAACTTTCTTCCATAGTTGGTTGAAGAAAACACAGAGCTCAATGAGTGTGTTTCTTATTTGTTTGTCCATCAGATTCCTGATGGCCACCGGGAGGATTTGTGTCAACATTACGTGGCAATCATGTGACTTCATGTGTCCCAACTTCATTTTACCTAAGCTCACATCCATGAGACTTCTGATGTTTGCGGAGTAGGAAGAGGGTATCTTAACTGACAACAAATAGGTGAAGAACTGTGTTGCTTCTTTTGTACTGAAATTGTAACTCTGGTGAGCTTTGATGAATTTGCCATCATCTTCTGCTTCACTCTTGCATTTTGATTGATCAGCAAGTATATCGAGCCGTGCAGCATCACCATCCTTTGTTTACCTTTAATCTTGAGTAGAGTACCAAGGATGCTTTCACATACATTCTTCTCTACGTGCATGACATCGATGCAGTGATGTACACGTAGAATCTCCCAGTAAGGTAATTTCCAGAACATCGATTTCTTCTTAAACACTTGACCCTTGGGTGTTTGTTTCACCGTCAAAGCGTGCTTCTTGCCAAGTACAACATTAATTTGTTTAGCCATGTTGTGGACAACCTCTGCATCATAGGGTCTTGGGCCCACATCTACCTCTGCCGTACCATAAAATTCAGCTTTCATCTTTTGGTATGGGTGATTTCTCCGTAAGAACCTATGATGACGCAAATACATGTTTTTGTGCGAGTTGGGAAGAAATCTGCTAGCTGTCCTATCCATGCATGTGACACACCCTACATCTCCCTTTGTTTTCTGCCCGGATGTGTTGCCTAATGCTGGCATATCTTGAATGGTGTGCACCAGCATCGCATGTAGATCGAAAATCTCCTTTCTGTAAGCATCATAACATCTTACAGCAGGCGCATCTATCCACACTGTCTGCAGTTCTTCTACAAGTAGCTGAAAGTAAATGTCGATGTCATTTCCTAGAGGCAATAATAAAGTTATTATTTATTTCCTTATATCATGATAAATGTTTATTATTCATGCTAGAATTGTATTAACCGGAAACATGATACATGTGTGAATACATAGACAAACAGAGTGTCACTAGTATGCCTCTACTTGACTAGCTCGTTGATCAAAGATGGTTATGTTTCCTAGCCATAGACATGAGTTGTCATTTGATTAACGGGATCATATCATTAGGAGAATGATGTGATTGACTTGACCCATTCCGTTAGCTTAGCACACGATCGTTTAGTATTCTGCTATTGCTTTCTTCATGACTTATACATGTTCCTATGACTATGAGATTATGCAACTCCCGTTTACCGGAGGAACACTTTGTGTGCTACCAAACATCAAGTGTTGATGGTTAACAAGACCACTAGTTCCAAGAAAAGGGCAAAGGGATAGAAGGGGAACTTCAAGAAGAACGGCAAGCAAGTTGTTGCTCAAGTGAAGAAGCCCAAGTCTGGACCTAAGCCTGAGACTAAGTGCTTCTACTGCAAAGGGACTGGTCACTGGAAGCGGAACTGCCCCAAGCATTTGGTGGATAACAAGGATGGCAAAGTGAACAAAGGTATATTTGATATACAGATTATTGATGTGTATTTTACTAGTGTTCGTAGCAACCCCTCGGTATTTGATACTGGTTCAGTTGCTAAAGAGTAGTAACTCGAAACGGGAGTTGCATAATGAACAGAAACTAGTTAAGGATGAAGTGACGATGTGTATTGGAAGTGGTTCCAAGATTGATATGATCATCATCGCACACTCCCTATACTTTCGGGATTAGTGTTGAACCTAAATAAGTGTTATTTGGTGTTTGCGTTGAGCATGAGTATGATTTGATCATGTTTATTGCAATACGGTTATTCATTTAAGTTAGAGAATAATTGTTGTTCTGTTTACATGAATAAAACCTTATACGGTTACACACCCAATGAAAATGGTTCGTTGGATCTCGATCGTAGTGATGCACATATTCATAATATTGAAGCCAAAAGATGCAAAGTTAATAATGATAGTGCAACTTATTTGTGGCACTGCCGTTTAGGTCATATTGGTGTAAAGCGCATGAAGAAACTCCATGCTGATGGGTTTTTGGAATCACTTGACTATGAATCACTTGATGCTTGCGAACCATGCCTTATGGGCAAGATGACTAAGACTCCGTTCTCCGGAACAATGGGGTGAGCAACTGACTTATTGGAAATAATACATACTGATGTATGCGATCCGATGAGTGTTGAGGCTCGCGGCGGGTATCGCTATTTTCTGACCTTCACAGATGATTTGAGCAGATATGGGTATATCGACTTGATGAAACATAAGTCTGAAACATTTGAAAAGTTCAAAGAATTTCAGAGTAAAGTGGAAAATCATCGTGACAAGAAAATAAGGTTTCTACGATCTGATCGCGGAGACAAATATTTAGTTACGAGTTTGGTATTCAATTAAAACAATGTGGAATAGTTTCACAAATTCGTGCCACCTGGAACACCACAGCATAATGGTGTGTCCGAACGTCATAACCGTACTTTATTGGATATAGTGCAATCTATGATGTTTCTTACCGATTTACCACTATAGTTTTGGGGTTATGCATTAGAGACAGCTGCATTCATGTAAAAAAAAGGCACCATCTAAATCCGTTTGAGACGACACCGTATGAACTATGGTTTGGCAAGAAACCAAAGTTGTCGTTTCTTAAAGTTTGGGGTTGCGATGCTTATAAGAAAAAGTTTCATCCCGATAAGCTCAAACCCAAATCGGGGAAATGTGTCTTCATAGGATACCCAAAGGAGACAATTGGGTACACCTTCTATCACAGATCCGAAGGCAAGATATTCATTGCTGAGAATGGATCCTTTCTAGAGAAGGAGTTTCTCTTGAAAGAAGTGAGTGGAAGGAAAGTAGAACTTGATCAGGTAACTGTACTTGCTCCTTTATTGGAAAGTAGTTCATCACAGAAATTTGTTCCTGTGACTCCTACACCACTTAGTGAGGAAGCTAATGATGATGATCATGTAACTTCAGATCAAGTTACTACCGAACCTCGTAGGTAAACCAGAGTGAGATCCACACCAGAGTGGTACGGTAATCCTGTTCTGGAGGTCATGTTACTTGACCATGATGAACCTACGAACTATGAGGAAGCGATGATGAGCCCAGATTCCACGAAATGGCTTGAGGCCATGAAATCTGAGATGAGATCCATGTATGAGAACAAAGTATGGACTTTAATTGACTTGCCCAATGATCGGCGAGCCATTGAGATTAAATGGATCTTCAAGAGGAAGACGTACGCTGATAGTAGTGTTACTATCTACAAAGCTAGAATTGTCGCAAAAAGGTTTTCGACAAGTTCAAGGTGTTGACTACGATGAGAGTTTCTCACTCGTATCTATGCTTAAGTCTGTCTGAATCATGTTAGCAATTGCCGCATTTTATGAAATCTGGCAAATGGATAAACAAAACTGCATTCCTTAATGGATTTATTAAAGAAGATTTGTATATGATGCAACCAGAAGGTTTTGTCAATCCTAAAGGTGCTAACAAAATATGCAAGCTCCGGCGATCCATCTATGGACTGGTGCAAGCATCTCGGAGTTGGAATATACGCTTTGATAAGTTGATCAAAGGATATAGTTTTATACAAACTTGCGGTGAAGCCTGTATTTACAAGAAAGTGAGTGGGAGCACTACAGCATTTCTGATAAGTATATGTGAATGACATATTGTTGATCGGAAATAATGTAGAATTATTCTGCAAAGCATAAAGGATTGTTTGAAAGGAGTTTTTCAAAGAAAGACCTCGGTGAAGCTGCTTACATATTGAGCATCAAGATCTATAGAGATAGATCAAGATGCTTGATAAGTTTTTTCAATGAGTGCATACCTTAACAAGATTTTGAAGTAGTTCAAAATGGAACAGTCAAAGAAAGAGTTCTTGCCTGTGTTACAAGGTGTGGAATTGAGTAAGACTCAAAGCCCGACCACGGCGGAAGATAGAAAGAGAATGAAAGTCATTCCCTATGCCATAGGTTCTACAAAGTATGCCATGATGTGTACCAGATCTATTGTATACCCTACCACTAAGTTTGGCAAGGGAGTACAATAGTGATCTAGGAGTAGATCACTGGACAGCGGTCAAAATTATCCTTAGTGGAATAAGGATATGTTTCTCGATTATGGAGGTGAAAAAAGGTTCGTCGTAAAGGGTTACGTCGATGCAAGTTTTTGACACTGATCCAGGTGACTCTAAGTCTCAATCTGGATACATATTGAAAGTGGGGGCTATTAGCTAGAGTAGCTCCGTGCAGAGCATTGTAGACATAGAATTTGCAAAATACTTACGGATCTGAATGTGACAGACCCGTTGACTAAAATTATCTCACAAGCAAAACATGATCACACCTTAGTACTCTTTGGGTGTTAATCACATAGCAATGTGAACTAGATTACTGACTCTAGTAAACCCTTTGGGTGTTGGTCACATATCGATGTGAACTATGGGTGTTAACCACATAAAGATGTGAACTATTGATATTAAATCACATGGCGATGTGAACTAGATTATTGACTCTAGTGCAAGTGGGAGACTGAAGGAAATATGCCCTAGAGGCAATAATAAAGTTATTATTTATTTCCTTATATCATGATAAATGTTTATTATTCATGCTAGAATTGTATTAACCGGAAACATGATACATGTGTGAATACATAGACAAACAGAGTGTCACTAGTATGCCTCTACTTGACTAGCTCGTTGATCAAAGATGGTTATGTTTCCTAGCCATAGACATGAGTTGTCATTTGATTAACGGGATCATATCATTAGGAGAATGATGTGATTGACTTGACCCATTCCGTTAGCTTAGCACACGATCGTTTAGTATTCTGATATTGCTTTCTTCATGACTTATACATGTTCCTATGACTATGAGATTATGCAACTCCCGTTTACCGGAGGAACACTTTGTGTGCTACCAAACGTCACAACATAACTGGGTGATTATAAAGGTGCTCTACAGGTGTCTCCGAAGGTACTTGTTGGGTTGGCGTATTTCGAGATTAGGATTTGTCACTCCGATTGTTGGAGAGGTATCTCTGGGCCCACTCGGTAATGCACATCACTATAAGCCTTGCAAGCATTGCAACTAATGAGTTAGTTGCGGGATGATGTATTATAGAACAAGTAAAGAGACTTGCCGGTAACGAGATTGAACTAGGTATTGAGATACCGACGATCGAATCTCGGGCAAGTAACATACCGATGACAAAGGGAACAACGTATGTTGTTATGCGGTTTGACCGATAAAGATCTTCGTAGAATATGTGGGAGCCAATATGAGCATCCAGGTTCCGCTATTGGTTATTGACCGGAGACGTGTCTCGGTCATGTCTACATTGTTCTCGAACCCGTAGGGTCCGCACGCTTAAAGTTCGATGACCGTTATATTATGAGTTTATGTGTTTTGATGTATCGAAGGTAGTTCAGAGTCCCCGATGAGATCGGGGACATGACGAGGAGTCTCGAAATGGTCGAGACATAAAGATCGATATATTGGACGACTATATTCGGACATCGGAAAGGTTCCGAGTGATTCGGTTATTTTTCGGAGTACCGGAGAGTTACGGGAATTCGCCGGGGAGTATATGGGCCTCATTGGGCTTTAGGGGAAAGAGAGAGGAGAGGCTGGGCGCCCCCCAAGGCCTAGTCCGAATTGGACTAGGGGAAGGGGCTGCGCCCCCTCCTTCCTTCTCTTCTCTCTCCCCTTTCCTTGACTCCTACTCCTACTACTTGGAAGGGGGGGATCCTACTCCCGGTGGGAGTAGGACTCCCCTAGGGCGCGCCATTGAGAGGGCCGGCCCTCCCCCTCCTCCACTCCTTTATATACGGGGAGGGGGGCACCCCTTGGAGACACAACAATTGATCGTTTGATCTTTTAGCCGTGTGCGGTGCCCCCCTCCACCATAGTCCACCTCGATAATACTGTAGCGGTGCTTAGGCGAAGCCCTACGTCGGTAGAACATCATCATCGTCACCACGCCGTCATGCTGACGAAATTCTCCCTCAACACTCGGCTGGATCAGAGTTCGAGGGACGTCATCGGGCTGAACGTCTGCTGAACTCGGAGGTGCCGTGCGTTCGGTACTTGATCGGTCGGATCGTGAAGACATACGACTACATCAACCGCGTTGTGCTAACGCTTCCGCTTTCGGTCTACGAGGGTACGTGGACAACACTCTCCCCTCTCGTTGCTATGCATCACCATGATCTTGCGTGTGCGTAGGATTTTTTTTTGAAATTACTACGTTCGCCAACAGTGGCATCAGAGCCAGGTTTTATGCGTTGATGTTATATGCACGAGTAGAACACAAGTGAGTTGTGGGCGATATAAGTCATACTGCTTACCAGCATGTCATACTTTGGTTCGGCGGTATTGTTGGATGAAGCGGCCCGGACCGACATTACGCGTACGCTTACGCGAGACTGGTTCTACCGACGTGCTTTGCACACAGGTGGCTGGCGGGTGTCAGTTTCTCCAACTTTAGTTGAACCGAGTGTGGCTACGCCCGGTCCTTGCGAAGGTTAAAACAGCACCAACTTGACAAACTATCGTTGTGGTTTTGATGCGTAGGTAAGAACGGTTCTTGCTAAGCCCGTAGCAGCCACGTAAATTTGCAACAACAAAGTAGAGGACGTGTAACTTGTTTTTGCAGGGCATGTTGTGATGTGATATGGTCAAGACATGATGCTAAATTTTATTGTATGAGATGATCATGTTTTGTAACCGAGTTATCGGCAACTGGCAGGAGCCATATGGTTGTCGCTTTATTGTATGCAATGCAATCGCCCTGTAATGCTTTACTTTATCACTAAGCGGTAGCGATAGTCGTAGAAGCATAAGATTGGTGAGACGACAACGATGCTACGATGAAGATCAAGGTGTCGCGCCGGTGACGATGGTGATCATGACGGTTCTTCGGAGATGGAGATCACAAGCACAAGATGATGATGGCCATATCATATCACTTATATTGATTGCATGTTGATATTTATCTTTTATGCATCTTATCTTTCTTTGATTGAAGGTAGCATTATAAGATGATCCCTCACTAAATTATCAAAGTATAAGTGTTCTCCCTGAGTATGCACCGTTGCGAAAGTTCTTCGTGCTGAGACAGCACGTGATGATCGGGTGTGATAGGCTCTACGTTCAGATACAATGGGTGCAAAACAATTGCACACGCGAAATACTCAGGTTAAGCTTGACGAGCCTAACATATAACATATATGGCCTCGGAACACGGAGACCGAAAGGTCGAGCGTGAATCATATAGTAGATATGATCAACATAGTGATGTTCACCGTTGAAACTACTCCATCTCACGTGATGATCGGACATGGTTTAGTTGATATGGATCACGTGATCACTTAGAGGATTAGAGGGATGTCTATCTAAGTGGGAGTTCTTAAGTAATATGATTAATTGAACTTAAATTTATCATGAACTTAGTCCCGATAGTATTTTTCAGATTATGTTGTAGATCAATAGCTCGCGTTGTTGCTTCCCTGTGTTTATTTTTGATATGTTCCTAGAGAAAAATTATGTTGAAAGTTGTTAGTAGCAAAGATGCGGATTGGATCCGTGATCTGAGGATTATCCTCATTGCTGCACAGAAGAATTATGTCCTTCATGCACCGCTAGGTGACAGACCTATTGCAGGAGCAGATGCAGACGTTATGAACGTTTGGCTAGCTCAATATGATGACTACTTGATAGTTTAGTGCACCATGCTTAACAGCTTAGAATCAGGACTTCAAAGATGTTTTGAACGTCATGGACCATATGAGATGTTCCAGGAGTTGAAGTTAATATTTGAAGCAAATACCCGAGTTGAGAGACATGAAGTCTCCAACAAGTTCTATAGCTAAAAGATGGAGGAGAATAGCTCAAGCAGTGAGCATGTGCTCAGATTGTCTGGGTACTACAATCGCTTGAATCAAGTGGGAGTTAATCTTCCAGATAAAATAGTGATTGACAGAATTCTCTAGTCACCATCACCAAGTTAGTAGAACTTCGTGATGAACTACAGTATGCAAGGGATGACGAAAGTAATTCCCGAGCTCTTCGCGATGCTGAAATCGACGAAGGTAGAAATCAAGAAAGAGCATCAAGTGTTGATGGTTAACAAGGCCACTAGTTTCAAGAAAAGGGCAAAGGGATAGAAGGGGAACTTCAAGAAGAACGGCAAGCAAGTTGTTGCTCAAGTGAAGAAGCCCAAGTCTGGACCTAAGCCTGAGACTAAGTGCTTCTACTGCAAAGGGACTGGTCACTGGAAGCGGAACTGCCCCAAGCATTTGGTGGATAACAAGGATGGCAAAGTGAAAAAAGGTATATTTGATATACAGATTATTGATGTGTATTTTACTAGTGTTTGTAGCAACCCCTCGGTATTTGATACTGGTTCAGTTGCTAAAGAGTAGTAACTCAAAACGGGAGTTGCATAATGAACAGAAACTAGTTAAGGATGAAGTGACGATGTGTATTGGAAGTGGTTCCAAGATTGATATGATCATCATCGCACACTCCCTATACTTTCGGGATTAGTGTTGAACCTAAATAAGTGTTCTTTGGTGTTTGCGTTGAGCATGAATATGATTTGATCATGTTTATTGCAATACGGTTATTCATTTAAGTTAGAGAATAATTGTTGTTCTGTTTACATGAATAAAACCTTATATGGTTACACACCCAATGAAAATGGTTCGTTGGATCTCGATCGTAGTGATGCACATATTCATAATATTGAAGCCAAAAGATGCAAAGTTAATAATGATAGTGCAACTTATTTGTGGCACTGCCGTTTAGGTCATATTGGTGTAAAGCGCATGAAGAAACTCCATGCTGATGGGCTTTTGGAATCACTTGACTATGAATCACTTGATGCTTGCGAACCATGCCTTATGGGAAAGATGACTAAGACTCCGTTCTCCGGAACAATGGAGTGAGCAACTGACTTATTGGAAATAATACATACTGATGTATGTGATCCGATGAGTGTTGAGGCTCGCGGCGGGTATCGCTATTTTCTGACCTTCACAGATGATTTGAGCAGATATGGGTATATCGACTTGATGAAACATCAGTCTGAAACATTTGAAAAGTTCAAAGAATTTCAGAGTAAAGTGGAAAATCATCGTGACAAGAAAATAAGGTTTCTACGATCTGATCGCGGAGACAAATATTTAGTTACGAGTTTGGTATTCAATTAAAACAATGTGGAATAGTTTCACAAATTCGTGCCACCTGGAACACCACAGCATAATGGTGTGTCCAAACGTCATAACCGTACTTTATTGGATATAGTGCAATCTATGATCTGGGGAAGGCGAAACAGAAGAGAACAGAGAGGGAGATCCAATCTCAGAGGGGCTCCCGCCCCTCCGCCGCCATAGGAAACCATGGACCAGAGGGGGAATTCTCCTCCCAATCTAGGGGGGAGGCCAAGGGAGAAGAAGAAGTAGGGGGCTCTCTCCCCCTCGCTCCCGGTGGCACCGGGGTGCCGCTGGGGCAACGATCGAGACGGTGATCTACATCAACAATCTTGCTACCGTCAACACCAACTCTCTCCCCCTCTATGCAGCGGTGTAACACCTCTTCCCCCTGTTGTAATCTCTACTTAAACATGGTGCTCAACTCCATATATTATTTCCCAATGATATGGTTATCCAATGATGTTTGAGTAGATCCGCTTTGTCCTGTGGGTTAATCGTGATCTTGGTTGCTATGATTGTATATTTTATTTATGGTGCTGTCCTACGGTGCCCTCCGTTCTCGCGCACACGTGAGGGGTCCCCGCTGTAGGGTGTTGAAATATGTTCATGGTTCGCTTATGGTGGGTTGCGAGAGTGATAGAAGCTTAAACCCGAGTAGGTGGGCTATGGCGTACGGGATAAAGAGGACTTGATACTTAATGTTATGGTTGGGTTTCACGACCTTAATGATCTTTAGTAGTTGCGGATGCTTGCTAGAGTTCCAGTCATAAGTGCATATGATCCAAGTAGAGAAATTATGTTAGCTCATGCCTCTCCCTCATATAAAATTACAAGGATGATTACCGGTACTTGTTATCGATTGACTAGGGACAAATAACTTTCTTGTTGAAAAAAACCCTTTTACTAAACACCTAACTTTTATTATCTCGCAAAGTTCTCGTAGTTTTATTCTTGCAAAATAGTTCTAGCATCACTCCTACAAAATAGTTTCATACTTGTTTTAGGTAAAGCAAACATCAAGTGTGTGTAGAGTTGTATCGGTGGTTGATAGAACCTGAGGGAATATTTGTTCTGCCTTTAGCTCCTCATTGGGTTCAACACTCTTATTTATCGAAGAAGGCTACAAACGATCCCCTATACTTGTGGGTTATCAAGACTTTTTTCTGGCGTCGTTGTCGGGGAGCAATAGTGTGGGGTGAATATTCTCATGTGTGCTTCTTTGCTTTATAACTAAGTAGTTTTCATTTCCTGTTCTAAGTTGTTCTCTATCTTTAGTTATGGACATGGAACACAAAACACCAAAAAAATTAGTTGTACTTGCTACTCATGGAACCACCTAAAACCCTCGATGCTTGTTATGTGAAAGATAGTATGCACTACTTTGGTAATCCTGAGAAAACCCCATTTAACTATATAATGGGAGTAACGTTGGATCAATGTGAATACTTTAGGGATTATCGCTTGACACAAAAAGGGAAACTTTTATGGGATCAAATTTATATGTTGCGTTGGTATGCTCAGGATTTATGCTTGAGACTTGATTATACTTGTTGCTCTAGAATGAATGCTCCACATCTTCCCATTTCATGCAAATTTAATGATAATGAAACCTTAGCTTCTTATGCTAATGGTATATATGATTACTATGATGTGGACCGAATAGAAGAATTTGTTGATTTTAAGGGTGCATATGAAATTGAATCTTTGTTTGAAAAGTTTGAAGATTTTGATGATTCAGTTTATAGACCTGAAAATATTGCTATCCTTAAATATTGCTATGATAATTATAAATATAATTACAATATTGATGTATTTATTGAGAATAACTCCGTTGTCCAAGAAAAGATTAATATTTTGCAGAAGTTTATGGAAGAAGAAATTGATGAAACTGCGAGCTCATTGGATGAAAAAGATGATGAGGAGAGCGAAGAACAAATGGAGGAACAGCGGATTGATCACCCGTGCCCACCTTCCAATGAGAGTAACTCTTCAACTCATACATTGTTTAATTTCCCTTCGTTCTTACCGAAGGATGAATGCCATGATAATTGCTATGATCCCGTCGATTCGTTTGAAATATCCCTTTTTGATGAACTTGATGCTTGCTATGCTTGTGGCCATGATGCCATTATGAATTATGATTATGAAGATGAACTTGCTATAGTTCCTTATGTTAAGAATGACATTGTTTCTATTGCACCCACACATGATAGTCCTATTATCTTTTTTGAATTCTCCAAACTACACTATATCGAAGAAGTTTGCACTTATTAAGGATTATATTGATGGGTTGCATTTTTCTACCACACATGATGATTTTGATGAATATAATATGCATGTGCTTGCTGCTCCTACTTGCAATTATTATGACAGAGGTACTATATCTCTGCCTCTCTATGTTTCCAACACAAAAAATTGCAAGAAACTGTTTATGCTTTGTATTGGCCTTTACTTGATGTGCATGAATTGTTCTTTTATGACATGCCGATGCACAGGAAGAGAGTTAGACTTCGTCATTGCATGATATATGTTGCTTTGTCCTCATTACTAAATGTCACATCATTGTTAATTAAAATTGGCTTTGATATACCTTGGGATCCGGATGGATTCATTACTTGAGCACTTTATGCCTAGCTTAATGGCTTTAAAGAAAGCGGTGCCAGGGAGATAATCCAGAAGTTTTAGAGAGTCATTTATTTCTGTTGAGTTCTTTTATAAAGTTTAAAAAAAAAATAGAGGGGAACTTAAAACTTTTTCAAAAAGAGAAGCGATTGAAAGGTGATGCATTGCGGAAATGAGGGTCGACCTTGAACATTTGTGTTCATGCTCATGGAAACAATGTAGAATTTTTCATGAACATTCTAACAGAAACAATTACCCCCTTGTGCAATTCCATTGTATTATAAAAATAATGTGCCAGGTTTGCCTTTAGGATGATTAAATTGCTTGTTGGTTTGTGCGGTGCAAAACAGAAACTTTGTCTGTACTGCGCGATTTTACATTTTTTACTGGAAAATCAAACGGTTCTGAAACTTTTTGCAATGTCTTTCTATACAAAATGTTTATTTTTCCTAATTCTTTCAGAATTTTAAGAGTTACAGAAGTATGGTGGATGCCCGAATCTGTATAGACTGTCCTGTTTTCACAGATTGCTGTTATAGCTTCATTATTTGCGTATGTTTGAATTCTTGTTGAAGCCTCCTTGACTTGGGGCCATAGAATTGTGATAGCATACAGTGGGAAATGTTTTTTTATAATTATACAATAATGTTAGAGCAGTACATGGTGGGATTTCATTGCCATATTCACTAACCCCGCCACTAAAAGTTCGGCTAAGTTTTTTGTGAATGAAGTGTTCGAAGATCGAGGAGGTCTTGATGTGAGGAGAAGGAGGAGAGGCAAGAGCTCAAGCTTGGGGATGCCCAAGGCACCCCAAGTAAATATTCAAGGAGACTCAAGCGTCTAAGCTTGGGGATGCCCCAGAAGGCATCCCATCTTTCTTCAACAAGTATCGGTATGTTTTCAGATTCGCTTCGTTCATGAGATATGTGCAAATCTTGGAGCACCTTCTGTGTTTAGTTTTCATTTTCTTTTATGCACCATGATGGTATGAGATAGTCCATGGTTGATTTATAGAATGCTCATTGCATTTCACTTATATATTTTGAGTGTGGCTTTATAGAATGCTTCATGTGCTTCACTTATATCATTTGAAGTTTGGATTGCCTGTTTCTCTTCACATAGAAAACCATTGTTTGAAGAATGCTATTTTGCTTCACTTATATTTGTTAGAGAATGATATTTTGTAGAAAGAATTAAACTTTCTTGCTTCACTTATATCTATTTAGAGAGTCAATGGGAATTGGTCAATTGCATGGTTAGTCATGAAATCCTACATAAAACTTATGGATCACTGAATATGATATGTTTGATTCCTTGCAATAGTTTTGCGATATAGAGATGGAATATGTGGGAGGTACTAGTAAACAGTTGTGGTTAGTAGCAATATTGGTGTTAAGGTTTGTGATTCCCGAAGCATGCACGTATAGTCTTTCGTTATGCTATGAAGTTGGAGCATGATTTATTATTGATTGTCTTCCTTATGAGTGGCGGTCGGGGACGAGCGATGGTCTTTTCCTACCAATCTATCCCCCTAGGGGCATGCGTAGTAGTACTTTGCTTCGAGGGCTAATAAACTTTTGCAATAAGTATATGAGTTCTTTATGACTAATGTGAGTCCATGGATTATACACACTCTTACCTTTCTGCAATTTGCTAGCCTCTACGGTACCGTGAATTGCCCTTTCTCACATCGAGATGTGGTGCAAACGTCGCAGGTGCATCCAAAAGCTTTTCTATGGCCATTCTGAGATATATTGCATGCAACTTCCACCGCTTCCGTTTTGATGACTTGAGCATTCATTGTCATATTGCTTTGCATGATCATATAGCTGACATAGTAGTTGTGGCTCAGCCACCGTTCATCATTT
This sequence comes from Aegilops tauschii subsp. strangulata, assembly GCF_002575655.3. Classification (NCBI taxonomy): domain Eukaryota; kingdom Viridiplantae; phylum Streptophyta; class Magnoliopsida; order Poales; family Poaceae; genus Aegilops; species Aegilops tauschii. The sequence goes on along the minus strand of NC_053037.3, from coordinate 385,428,467 downwards.
TTCATACATGTTACGCTAGATCATTGCACATCCTGGTACATGCCAGAGGCATTCATATAGAGTCATACTTTGTCATAGGTATCGAGTTATAATTTTTATTTATTTTGAGTTATAAGTAAATAGAAGTGTGATGATCATCATTATTCATTTTTAGAGCAGTGTCCCAGTGAGGAAAGGATGATGGAGACTATGATTCCCCCACAAGTCGGGATGAGACTCCGGACAATGAGAGAGAAAAGAGGAAAAAGAAAAAGAAAAAAAGAAAGAAGAAAAAAGAAAAAGAAAACAAAAAGAAAGAAAAAGAAAAGGAAAAAGAAAACAAAAAGAAAGAAAATGAACAGGAAAAAGAAAACAAAGAGAGAAGGGGCATTGTTAGTATCCTTTACCAAATGTGTGCTTCAAAGTAGCACCATGTTTTTCATATGGAGAGTCTCCTATGTTGTCACTGTCATATACTAGTGGGAATTTTTCATTATAGGATTAGATGCACACCCACTTAGTTTTCATATTGAGCTTTCATACACTTATAGCTCTTAGTGCATTCGTTGCATGGAAATCCCTACGCCTCGCATTGATATCGATTGATGGGCATCTCCATAGCCCGTTGGTTAGCCGCGTCGATGTGAGACTTTCTTAGTTTTTGTCTTCTCTATATTTACCCATATCATCATACTCTATTCCACTCGTAGTGCTATATCCATGGCTGGCGCTCATGTATTGCGTGAGGGTTGAAAAAGCTGAAGCGTGTTAAAAAGTATGAACCAATTGCTCGGCTTGGCATCGGGGTTGTGCATGATAAATACTTTGTGTTAAGAAGACGGAGCATGACAAGACTATATGATTTTGTAGGGATAGCTTTCTTTAGCGTTGATATATTGGAAGACATGATTGTTTGTTGGGATGCTTGAGTATTGATGTCTTTATGTCAAATTATAGACTATTGCTTTGAATCTCTTATGTCTTAATATTCATGCCATGATTAGATATATGATCAAGTTTATGCTAGGTAGCATTCCACATCAAAAATTATCTTTTTTATCATTTACCTGCTCGAGGACGAGCAGGAATTAAGCTTAGGGATGCTGATACGTCTCCATCGTATCTATATTTTTGATTGTTTCATGCCAATATTATACCACTTTCACATATTTTTGGCAACCTTTTATATGATTTACTAGACTAACCTATTGATCCAGTGCCCAGTGCCAGTTCCTCTTTTTTGCATGTTTTTTGTATCACGGAGAATCCATATCAAATGAAGTCCAAATACAATAAAATTTTACGGAGAATTATTTTGGAATATATGTGATTTTTGGGAGTTGGAATAACCCCAAACGGAGGCCCACACAGGGCACAAGACACCAGCGCACCACCCCTGAGCCAGGCGCGTGGTGGTGGGTTGTGCTCACCTCGTACGTCGGTTGGAGCTCTACTTCGGGCGCAAGGAAGCTTATATCTGGAAAAAAATCGTGTTAAAATCTCAGCGCAATCAGAGTTATGGATCTCCGGGAATATAAAGAAACGGTTTTCGGCCAGATCTAGGGAACGCGAAACAGAAGAGAACAGAGAGGGAGATCCAATCTTAGAGGGGCTCCCGCCCCTCCGCCGCCATAGGAGACCATGGACCAGAGGGGGAATTATCCTCCCCATCTAGGGGGGAGGCCAACGAAGAAGGAGAAGTAGGGGGGCTCTCTCCCCCTCACTCCCGGTGGCGCCGGAGTGCTGCTGGGGGAACGATCGAGACGGCGATCTACATCAACAATCTTGCTACCGTCAACACCAATTCTCTCCCCCTCTATGCAGCGGTGTAACACCTCTTCCCCCCGCTGTAATCTCTACTTAAACATGGCGCTCAACTCCATATATTATTTCCCAATGATCTATGGTTTTGCTATGATGTTCGAGTAGATCCATTTTGTCCTGTGGGTTAATCGTGATCTTGGTTGTTATGATTGTATATTTTATTTATGGTGTTGTCCTATGGTGCCCTCCGTTCTCGCGCAAACGTGAGGGGTCCCCGCAGTAGGGTGTTGCAATATGTTCATGGTTCGCTTATGGTCGGTTGCGAGAGTGACAAAAGCTTAAACCCGAGTAGGTGGGCTATGGTGTATGGGATAAAGAGGACTTGATACTTAATTATATGGTTGGGTTTCACGACCTTAATGATCTTTAGTAGTTGCGGATGCTTGCTAGAGTTCCAATCATAAGTTCGTATGATCCATGTAGAGAAAGTATGTTAGCTCATGCCTCTCCCTCATATAAAATTATAAGGATGATTACCGGTACTTGTTATCGATTGACTAGGGAGAAATAACTTTCTTGTGACAAAAACCCTTTTACTAAACACCTAACTTCTATTATCTTGGAAAGTTCTCGTAGTTTTATTCTTGCAAAATAGTTCTAGCATCACTCCTACAAAATAGTTTCATACTTGTTTTATGTAAGGCAAACATCAAGTGTGCGTAGAGTTGTATCGGTGGTCGATAGAACCTGAGGGAATATTTGTTCTGCCTTTAGCTCCTCGTTGGGTTCGACACTCTTATTTATCGAAAAAGGCTACAAACGATCCCCTATACATGTGGGTTATCAGGTTTGCGAACAAATGACTCAACGTGGAATTAAAGGCAAGTACAAACAACATTGAATGGGATTCCTGTCTTGATCTTGTCGTCCAATTTGTACTTGTCCTTTGCTCTCCTGCGCTTGTATCGTGCATGATTGCATGTCGGACATGCACGCAAATCTTTGTACTCACTAGGGTATAATATACAATTATTCACACAAGCATGTATCTTCTATACTTCAAGTTCCAATGGGAAAACAATTTTCTTCGCTTCGTTCGTGCTTCTGGGGAGCACAATATCTTCCGGGAGAATTTCTTTGAAAAGACCTAACATCTCTATGAAGCCCTTGTCCGATAGACCATTTGCTGCTTTAAATCTGAGAAGCGCCAGGGTGGCACTCAACTTGGGATATTTCTTTTTGCAACCTGGATACAATTCTTTCTTGGAGTCCGCATCAATGGTTGGCAGATCCTTGTACCCAATCATATCCTTTTGGGGCCCTTGAAATCTGCAATCATAGCAACAAAATCTGGCATATCAAGATCGTCGTCATCTGCGTCGATGTCTTGGTTTTCCAGTGGGTGTTTCAGCTTTCCGGTGTTCCAGTGGTAGCTTGACGCCTCTGCCCCGATGTTAGATTCAACATCCATGTGACACTGACCGGGGTTTGGCATCTCGCAGCCCTGGGTATATTCATCCATGACCTGCTCTTCATCGTGTCTGGTCCAACGTGTATATCCATCCATGAATCCCTGAGAGAGTAAGTGCCACTGGACATCTCCAACTTGACGTGACTCTGTATTGGCACAATGAGTACATGGACACAGGATGTAATCCACATCACCAATTCTCCTCTTTGTACTTTCAGCCAAATTCATGAACTCTGTCACGCCACTGATAAAATATGTGGTTCTTCGATTCTTCATCCATTGGTATCGTCCCATCTACACCACATGAATGGTAATTAAAAACAAAACAACAACACTAATACACGGATTAACTGATGCCCAAAGATGCGTGCATAAATCACAAGGTTTTATTTTCATAATTACTGAGGGCGCTCCATATTGTTATCCAGACGTGCAATGACAAAAATTAATGGCCAGTCAATTTACAAGCAGAGTACTATAACACTACCCTTAGGAATTGAATACCTTAATTAATCCACTCATGAAAAGAATACCTTAATTAATTAGCCACGCGGTGACCTCCACCCAGTAGACAGAGAAGCACGATCGGCGGCACGCCGAGACAGCAGGGTCGAGGAGTAAAGCTTAGTGCGGCTGTCGCCTGAAGTTTGGCCTCCACTATCCCGCCATCGACCGCGATGGATGTGCTCCAATCACGCCACCGCTGACATCGATGGTTCAGCTCCTCCTATCTCCCGCTGCAGACCGAGGATTGACCTCCTATGATTCTGCCAGCGCCCACCGACCGAGGATTGACCTCTTATCCGGTAGCCGCTTGTTGGGAATCGTTGCATGGAAAACAAAAAAATTCTACGCACACGCAATGATCTATCCATGCAGATGCATAGCAACGAGGGGGAGAGTGTGTCTATGTACCCCCATAGACCGTAAGTGGAAGCATTTCACAACGCGGTTGATGTAGTCGAACTTCTTCGCACTTCAACCGATCAAGTACCGAACGCACGGCACCTCCGCGTTCTGCACACGTTCAGCTCGGTGACGTCCCTCAGCCTTCTTGATCCAGCAAGACGTCGAGGTAGTAGATGAGTTCCGTCATCATGATGGCGTGGTGGCGGTGATGGTGAAGTGATCTCCACAGGGCTTCGCCTAAGCAATACAAAAATATGACCAGGGGTGTAAACAGTGGAGGGGGCGCCGCACACGGCTAGGCAATTGTCTGGTGTGTGCTAGGCGCCCCCCTCCCACATATATATAGGTGGGAGGGAGGGAGGAGCAGCCATACGAGGCACCCAAGTAGGAGGAATCCTACTTGGAGTCCCTCCCAAGCCGCCCCCTGCCATATATAACCGAGAGGGAAGGAAAGAGGGGGAGAGGGAAGGAAGTGGGAATCCTAATCCACACTTTCCTTTCCCTCCCCCTTTCCTTCTCCTCCTTAGGCCGACCTGCTATGGGGGGCGCACCAGCCCCTTGTGGCTGGTGCGTGCCCTCTTTTGGCCCATAAGGCCCATATCTTTTGCCGGGGGTGCCTCGAACCCCTTCCGGTGACCCGATAAGTACCTGATACCCCCGAAACACTTCCGGTGTCCGAATACCATTGTCCTATATATCAATCTTTACCTCTCGACCATTTCGAGACTCCTCGTCATGTCCGTGTCCTCATCCGGGACTCCGAACAACATTCGGTCACCAAATCACATAACTCATATAACACTATATCGTCAACAAACGTTAAGCGTGCGGACCCTATGGGTTCGAGAACTATGTAGACATGATTGAGACACCTCTCCGGTCAATAGCCAATAGAGAAACCTGGATGCCCATATTGGCTCCTACATATTCTATGAAGATCTTTATCAGTTGAACCGTTATGACAACATACGTAATTCCGTTTGTCCATCGGTATGTTACTTGCCCAAGATTTGATCGTCGGTATCTCTATACCTAGTTCAATCTCGTTACTAGCATGTCTCTTTACTCGTTCCGTAATACATCACCTCTTGACTAACTGCTTAGTCATTTGCTTGCAAACTTATGATGTGTACTACCGAGAGGGCCCAGAGATACCTCTCCGATACTCAGAGAGACAAATCCTAATCTCGATCTATGCCAACTCAACAAACACCTTCGGAGATACCTGTAGAGCATCTTTATGATCACCCAGTTGCGTTGTGACGTTTGATAGCACACAAGGTATTCCTCCGGTATCCGGGAGTTGCATAATCTCATAGTCGAAGGAATATGTATTTGACATGAAGAAAGCAATATCAATAAACTGAACGATCATTATGCTAAGCTAATGGATGGGTCTTGTCCATCACATCATTCTTCTAATGATGTGATCCCGTTATCAAATGACTAGACATGTCTATGGTTAGGAAACCTTAACATCTTTGATCAAAGAGCTAGTCTAGTAGAGGCTCACTAGGGACACGGTATTTGTTTATGTATCCACACATGTATTTAAGTTTCCGATCAATACAATTCTAGCATGAATAATAAACCTTTATCATGGTATAATAAATACAATAATAACCATTTTATTATTGCCTCTAGGGCATATTTCCATCACCGCTGCCTAGGCCGCCGCCGCCACGATCTCTATCTGCAGAGCGGATGTTTTATTTTTTGACGGATATCCAAAGAGCGGCTGTTTACACGGTATCACTATAATTCAATTATATGTATAGGGTCACATACGGTTATGTAAGGGCAACCGTGTCTCACCTACGTTGTCTTACACGGTTTCGTGCGGAAATCGTGTGTGAAGTTGTAATACCTAACACAAACGACATGTATAAACAGTGTGTTGTATACAACATATAGTGCCATAAGTAGTTCCCGACCGTTAGCTTATCCCCAATTTCCCCATTTCCCCCAAATCCCTAGATAACCTGCAAATTGCCTCGTGTGGCGCTAACATTGGGGGAATGCGGACGAGTGGTGCTGATGGTTTCGGTGCAGCTACTGCTGCCCCTATCGCCGCTCCCGGCAGCGCCGCCACGACAGTGGTCGCCGCCGAGCACTTGCCTAAGGTCATTAGAAGGCAGGTGTACTACGGAACCGAATCGTCCTGCGAGGTTCCAATCTATCCCGATCTTTTTTAGCATGTCCAAAGTAGCTCCTTGCTGAATCCGTCCTGAATGACCCCCCCCCCCCCACTAGGAAAGCGATCCGCCGCCGGATCCAGAGCATCACTCTAGAGTCCCGCAACACAAGTTCGCCTCCGAGTTTTGCGCCACCGAGAAGTACCAAAAGATGAGTTGTGTGCATGGGCACACTCCTGCTCGACGTGTATGCACGAAGGTGAAGGAAATATGCCCTAAAGGCAATAATAAAGTTGTTATTTATATTTCCTGATATCATGATAAATGTTTATTATTCATGCTAGAATTGTATTAACCGGAAACTTAGTACATGTGTGAATACATAGACAAACAAAGTGTCCCTAGTATGCCTCTACTTGACTAGCTCGTTAATCAAAGATGGTTAAGTTTCCTAGCCATAGACATGTGTTGTCATTTGATGAACGGGATCACATCATTAGAGAATGATGTGATGGACAAGACCCATTTGTTAGCTTAGCATAATGATCGTTTAGTTTTGTTGCTATTGCTTTCTTCATAACATATACATGTTCCTATGACTATGAGATTGTGCAACTCCCGAATACCGGAGGAACACCTTGTGTGCTATCACACGTCACAACGTAACTGGGTGATTATAAAGATGCTCTACAGGTGTCTCCGATGGTGTTTGTTGAGTTGGCATAGATCGAGATTAGGATTTGTCACTCCATTTGTCGGAGAGGTATCTCTGGGCCCTCTCGGTAATGCACATCACTATGAGCCTTGCAAGTAATGTGACTAATGAGTTAGTTACGGGATGTTGCATCACAGAACGAGTAACGAGACTTGCCGGTAACGAGATTGAACTAGGTATGAAGATACCGACGATCGAATCTCGGGCAAGTAACATACCCATGACAAAGGGAACAACGTATGTTGTTATGCGGTTTGACCAATAAAGTTCTTCGTAGAATATGTAGGAACCAATATGAGCATCCAGGTTCCGCTGTTGGTTATTGACCGGAGATGTGTCTCGGTCATGTCTACATAGTTCTCAAACCCGTAGGGTCCGCACGCTTAACGTTCGATGACAATTTGTATTATGAGTTATGTGATTTGATGAACCGAAGTTTGTTAGGAGTCCCGGATGAGATCACGGACATGACGAGGAGTCTCGAAATGGTCAAGAGGTAAAGATTCATATATTGGAAGGTTATATTCGAACACCGGAATGGTTCGGGATGTTTCAGATGATTTTCAGAGTACTGGGGGGTTACCGGACCCCACCCCCCCCCCCGGGAAGTTATGGGCCATAAGGGAGAAGAGGAGAGGAGGCCACAAGGTGGCGCCCCCCCCAGGGCAGTCCGAATTAGACTAAGGGGAGGGGCGCGGCCCCCCTTCCTTCCCCTCTCCCTCTCCTTCCCTCCTTCTCCTAGTTGGAATTGGAAAGGGGGGCCGAATCCTACTTGGACCGGGAGTCCAAGTAGGACTCCCCCCTTGGTGCGCCCCATCTAGGGCCGGCCTCCTCTTCCCCCCTCCTTTATATACGTGGGAGGGGGGCACCCCAAAGGCACACCAAGTCTTCTCTTAGCCGTGTGTGATGCCCCCCTCCATAGTTACACACCTCGGTCATATCGCCGTAGTGCTTAGGCGAAGCCCTGTGCCGGTAAATTCATCATCACCGTTGCCATTGTGGCACCCCGGCTCAGAGAAACCGGAACGCCCCGTATTCCAGCCCAGAGATCGAGGAGAAGTCTTCAGGAATACGACACTGCTTAGCATAGAACACATCATCTCTTTATTGCAATCTATGTGGGTACAAGGGGGTTACATCGGCACGGCGACACTACGCCTGCCACGGTTGCTCCATGCAAGCAGCAGAACAACTCGACGCAGCAGAATGACTACTGGCAACGGAACAGCAAAGACGGTGGTGAACTCCACTCCGCAGGGACTCTGGCTGGAACGCTTATCCTAGCGCGCAAACAAGGGATCCGCGGCAAACAAGCAATCATATCCGGCATGACCTGCAAACTGGCATGACACGCCAGGTCAGTACATTGAATGTACTTGCAAGCTCACAGCAACCAAAGCAATCAAGACAAACAATAGCATGGCAATTACAGGTTAACCAGGTTTAACATGATACTATCAGATCAATCATAGCATGAACAAGATGATACAGCTAGAACAATACGAGCATAGCATAAACATATGAACATGATGAGACTAGCATGCAACATGATGAAACTATCATGCACCAACTTACTCTGCTCGGGTTATCTCGTAACCATCACATGCATCACTTACCATCACGGACATCACACGATCATCTCAGGATCCAATCAAGCTTGGTATTAACAATACTGTAGTAATCATTTATGACCACAAGGAGCTTGACTTTTTCCCTTGACTCTCGCATAACACCACAAATATCCAACAAGTTGGTATTCACGATACCAACGTGATCCTCTTATGATCACATAAATATCAACCGACTTCTTTCATCATCGAACCAGGGTTGTTATTAAGCACATCATTATTATTACTGTTGACCCATAGTGTGACCAACTACGAACTGGGCCCTTATCCGCGGGTGCGGCTATCGATAGATTTAACACACACACACTCTGCAGAGGGTAGCACACTGTACCCACACCACGGAACCCTGGCCTCGCACTCCCATTCAGGTGGACCAAAGCGTTCCGACAAAACCGTCCTACTGCCATGACACCCTCCCGGCCACTCCGACCAACTCCCCTTTGGGCTAAGTCCTGGGTGGCCCCGTGCCTACCAAAGGCACCAACGGCCACCGTCGTGGCAAAACGGTCCCAAACGGGGACAAGGATCCATACTCAACAACGGTCACACAAGGCTTATGTCGTCCAACCTGCTCAGGGTAGCGCCCGCGCATAACCTTCCCTCGCGGGAGGCACCGGTGAGAGGCATGACAATAGACCCAGTTAGGACCCCCCCCCCATAGGGTAAGCGTGGTTGCACTGGTCAGATCGATATGGTGGCACCATGACTCAGCCAAGTTGTTCAAGTTCAATTTAATCCGGTTAAACTTGAATGCAATATGCTGAGCCATGATAAAAATAACAGGATGCAACTACAATGCATGAACATGATATCAAACATAAGCATGGGGGTGCATCATAATTAACGAGCATAGCAACAACATGTAACCATTTATCCAGATGAGCATGGCATACTGACAAGCATGAATATCACAACTAGAACACTACCCATAGCATGACATGACCACTAGCATCAATAATAAATACCATGCAATAACATAACGATAAAACTACCATGCAAGCATTTAACTAACTGGGTGCAAGGGAACATGCATAATAACGGTACTCAGAACAGACAATAGTCATGCACCGAAGACCATCACCAACATGTACTACTACCAAGCATGGCCAATATTAAAGTAATACTAGCATGAAGAACATAATAACATAGTGCAAGAAAACATATCATGGCGGTAACCACCGATCCATAAGCATAACTGAAATAACGATAGCAGTAGCAAAATAATCAAACAGTTATTAAAAATTCAAGTTGGAAACCAATGCTTCTGCATGGCTATCATGCAAATGGTGGTTGTGGCTTGCCTGCGGATGACGAAGGCTCCGGGGAGAAGTGCGGAAAGATCGCGGAAGGAATCGCCGGAAAGGGTACTCTCTCGGAGGGGGCTGATTTAGCATACGGGCAAAATGGTCATTTTAAGAATGTCAAAACATAGTGAAAATGGTTCCATCAGAACGGGCTCGACGAAACAAAGAAGTGGGCGTTGGATTCACCTCATTCGGAGTTACGGTTGCGGGGATATGAGGTGTAGAAGATCATGGACATTTTTGTAAAAATAATATTCACAGCCGGGTCCGTGAGTGGATAAGACAGAGGCGCAAAATTAGAAATACGGTTTTTGACTAAGAAAACGTATTCTGGGCTGAAATAGAGAGGAATACGCTTTCAGAATAACGAAAACGTACTTTGAGCTGAAGCAGAGGGAAAATACGCTTTCGATTTGGTGAAAGCGTATTTCACGAAATGCGCGGCCACTTATCCACGTCAGCACCCGGGGTCAACCCCTCGTGCGGCTGACGGGTGGGCCTCACGGAAGGTGGGGCCCGCCTGGCCGGCCTTCTTCTTCCTCCCGCCTGGACGCACCGGGCCGTGCAGGGGAGCGCACCCCGACGACGCTCGCCGGCAATCCCGGCCACCATACGGGGCGCGCGACCTACCGACGAGCTCAGCGTGACGATGCGGATCCCTTCTCGGTGGTAAAAGACGCCGGGGATCATCGAGCCGAGAGGGACGTCGACCGCGATGGACGACGGCCTCGGGCACCGAGGGGCTCGTGGCCACGGCGCACCGGAAGGGAAGGAGAAGGGCGGAGGTGATTGGGTGGACTCCTAGAGATGCTCTGGTGGCGACGGGAAGGAGGGAGGGGCTCGGCTTCGACCGAATTTAAGAGGTCAGAGGCAACGGCCATGGCGGCGATGTCGAGCACCGAGAGCTTCTCAAGGTCGGGCAAGAAGTGGGGCGGGGCTAGAGGAGTGATACGAGGTCGATGGCGAAGGGAAACGACACCGGGGTGGCTTTATATAGCCGAGGGGAGGGGAGGCGAGCTCGCGGCTCCGCGGACGCGTGTCCGGCGCCGCGGACGCGTATCCTCGCGGCCAAGCTCGGACGGCGACGAGGGAAAGGTCCAAAGGGGTTCACGGAGTCGAGGAGAGCTCGGGGACAAGAGAGGAAGAAGCCACGACGCCATTAATGCCTTGTCGGCACTGTGCGCCCGTGGACGCGCTCTGTTTCTGGATGGGGACGGGTCGCTGGGGAAGCAAACGGAGGGGGCAAGGGCTCCAGAGGGACGGCGACTGCTCGGGGAAGGCTCTGGACATAGCTAGGTGGCGGGGGGACAAGCGCACAGCGAGGGAGAAGAAGACAGAGGCGCTAGAGCGTGAGAAACGCCATGCCAAAACGGTGGTCACCACTATGACCGGCAAGGAGGGGACGCGAGAGGTTGCGGCGAGCTGTCTAGTGACTAGTCCCTGCATAATAGAGGCCAAGGTAGTTGATGGATCGACAAAAGGAGCCAAGGAGATGAATGAGGGATCGTCTGAAGTTTGCTGTATCAGTTTTGTATGAGCACTGGTGATCAACAGCAACTTGATTGGGTCAAATGGGGTTTTCTGGGATGATTAGGATAGGAAGGACTACGGTCCTAGAAAGTTTGGAGGGATTTGGACCACTAATTAATATAGTTGCTTTACAACTAAGTAATCTGGTCCAGAATGAAGATCATGATGATACTCTCACATGGAGTATCAACTTAAGCTCAACTTGGGTAGTGCTGAGTTATTTGGTCATATGAAGATGCTGCAAAAGGTTTCATACCAATTGGATAAACCAAAATGGTACTTGCTTCACAAGCATTTCAACTGACCAGAAACTTGCAAAAATTCTAGAGGAAAATTGGCTAAATGGAATATGCCCAAATTTTGTGGAGCTAGGTTATATAGATAGGAGAAGGCCTAGGAAAATTTTCAGACATAATGGAGCAAGATAAAATATACTTGCTTCATTAACTAAAAATTTGGACAGAACCAAAGAATTGATGCTCGGCTCACATGGATGCATTGCATGAGCTCAAATCTTGTGGAGAGCTTTTATTTGATGATATGAAAGACCATGCAAAAATTCAACTCAATTGGATTAACCCAACTAGTACTTCCTTCACAACCAATTCCCTTAGACAGGAACTTTGAAAAATTGCTCAGGAATATTTACTAGGCAAATTAAGTTGAAATTTGTCATGAGGCAATTATTTGGACATGAAAAGATGTCCAAGAAGTTTGGAGTCAATTGGGCAAAGATAAATGGCACTTGCTTCACAATCTGCCATTCAGGACAGAATAGGAAAAGAATTATTTGAGGATGGTGGGAAACATAGTCAATGAAATATTTTGCCATATTTGAGGAAGATATGACCCAAACAATTTATGAGAATTATTCGGGAATTTAAGGAGTGATGGAAATATAGGTTGCTTCACAACCTAGGGCAAAAAGGATTATTCCTTTAATAGAAAAAGGAATATTCCCAATAAAAAGAATATTGGGATTTGGGCTAGGATGAAAATGGAAAGGTCTTAGGAAAGAATTTGGGTATGACAAGCCACTCTAGAAGCAAAAAAGAGTTCATCTTCTTCAGTTTCCAGACCACATAGCCACGGAAAAAAGAAATCTCAGGCAAAAATCTCAGAAAATCAAAAGAAAAAGAAAGGGCCAAAAATCAGGCTGTGACAGCCACGCCGTCGTGCTGACGGAACTCTCACTCGTCCTCAACTGGATCAAGAGCTCGAGGGACGTCTTCGTGCTGAACGTGTGCTGAACATGGAGGTGTCGTACGTTCGGTACTTGGATCGGTTGGATCGCGAAGACGTTTGACTACATCAACCGCATTACTAAACGCTTTCGCTTTCGGTCTACAAGGGTACATGGACACACTCTCCCCTCTCATTGCTATGCATCTCCTAGATAGATCTTGCGTGATCATAGGAATGTTTTTGAAATACTGCGTTCCCCAATAGTGGTATCAGAGCCAGGTCTATGCGTAGATGTTATATGCACGACTAGAACACAATGAGTTGTGGGCGATAATAGTCATACTGCTTACCAACAACGTCTTACTTTGATTTGGCGGTATTGTTGGATGAAGCAACCCGGACCGACATTACATGACCGCGTTCATGAGACTGGTTCTACCGACGTGCTTCGCCCACAGGTGGCTAGCGGGTGTCTGTTTCTCCAACTTTAATTGAATCAGGTTTGACTACGCCCGGTCCTTGTTGAAGGTTAAAACAGCACACTTGACGAAAAATCGTTGTGGTTTTGATGCGTAGGTATGAACGGTTCTTGCTAGAAGCCCGTAGCAGCCATGTAAAACTTGCAACAACAAAGTAGAGGACGTCTAACTTGTTTTTGCAGGGCATGTTGTGATGTGATATGGTTAAGATGTGATGAGATATAAATTGTTGTATGAGATGATCATGTTTTGTAACAGTTATCGGCAACTGGCAGGAGCCATATGGTTGTCGCTTTATTGTACGAAATGCAATCGCCATGTAATTCTTTTACCATATCACTAAGCGGTAGCAATAGTCGTAGAAGCAATAGTTGGCGAGACGACAACGATGCTACGATGGAGATCAAGGTGTCAAGCCAGTGACGATGGTGATCATGACGGTGCTTTGGAGATGGACATCAAAGGCACAAGATGATGATGGCCATATCATATCACTTATTTTGATTGCATGTGATGTTTATCCTTTATGCATCTTATTTTGCTTAGTACGGCGGTAGCATTATAAGATGATCTCTCACTAACTTTCAAGGTATAAGTGTTCTCCCTGAGTATGCACCGTTGCTACAGTTTGTCATGCCGAGACACCACGTGATGATCGGGTGTGATAAGCTCTACGTTCACATACAACAGGTGAAAGCCAGTTTTGCACACGCAAAATACTTAGGTTAAACTCGACGAGCCTAGCATATGCAGATATGGCCTCGAAACACTGTGACCGAAAGGTCAAACGTGAATCATATAGTAGATATGATCAACATAGTGATGTTCACCATTGAAAGCTACTCCATCTCACGTGATGATCGGACATGGTTTAGTTGATATGGATCACGTGATCATTTAGATGACTAGAGGGATCTCTATCTAAGTGGGAGTTCTTAAGTAATATGATTAATTGAACTTAATTTATCATGAAGTTAGTCCTCATAGTATTTTGCATGTCTATGTTGTTGTAGATCAATGGCCCGTGGTACCGTTCCCTTGAATTTTAATGTGTTCCTAGAGAAAGCTAAGTTGAAAGATGATGGTAGAAAGTACACGGACTGGGTCCGTTGTCGTGGGAGTAAGTCTGACAGTAGAATATGGGGTACGTAGGAGGAGGCAAGATCCTAGCTACGGCAAGGTTGTGCATGCAAGCTTTACGAGTTCAGGCTTTTCACGGAGGAAGTAACAGCCCTACGTCTCGGTGCCCGGAGGCTTGGTCGACTGGATTATGCATGAGAGTTACAGGGGTGCGAACCCTTGTGCTAGTGGAGGGGGTGGCTTATATAGAGTGCGCCAGGACCCCAACCAGCCCACGTTACAAAGAGTTCAATGTACATTAAGGCAGAGCGTTACTGGTAACGCCAATAGTAAAGAGGTATAAATGATCTTTAAGACTATGGAGTGAATGACCGACCGTTGCCATCCTGAGTGACGTTAGGTCTTCTACATTCCGAGTGGTTTCTCGTATCGTCGAGTGACTTCAAATTGGTCGAATGGAATTGGGGTATCCGAGTGAGGTTGAAGGTCGAGTGGATTGCACTCCTTGATGAACTCAGTCGGTTTCTCTTCTTGTGCTTTGAATGCCTTTGAATCTAGGGCAGTGTCCTTGGGTAGGGCGTCCAGGTCAGGCCTATGACCCTACCCTAGGTACATGTCATCGTCATTAGCCCCCGAATTGATAGAGGTCCGAGTGAAGAAAGAACTGAAGTTGACTCCGACTCGATTCCATACTTCGGAGGTATTTCATCTGAGTTTGTGAATCATGTTGAAGCTTCGATCTTGTTTTGTCGCCTCAATTGATTCAGAGGTCGTCGAGTGAACTTCAACTGATAATCTTCGAGTGTCGACATGATACGAAATCTTCGGCGCGATTGGTTACTCTGCGGTTCCCGGATCTCACGGGATTCGAATTTTTGGGGAAGCACGCGGGACAGAGCGGGCCGCAGTAAACAGAGTGGATAGACAGAGGCGCCTCGATTCTTGCGCCACCTTTTTGGCCACATATCCGGCGCGCGGCTCTTGCGGGATTTGACAGGATCATTTGGGCCCACGAGTCAGCCACTCGGAAGCAGGCCCATAAAAGGCGTCGAAGCCGATGTGTTTGCACAGTGCGCCTTATTCCCCTTCTTCCTCCTTTGCTTCTCCACCGCGCCCACCTCCACTCTCGACATCGCCACCCCGCCCGTGCACAGTCTGCTACGATGGGAAAGGACAAGACGGAGGCCCTGGAGCGCGCGAAGAAGGCGATGGCGACGGCGAAGGGCAAGAAGACGAGTCGGGAGGGGTCGTCGTTGAGGTCCGGTCTGCCGCCCAGCTGGATCAAGGGGGACTAGATTCAGTCTACGATCCAGAAGGAGGATCCGGAGGATCTGGCCGACGGAGGCTTGATCGCCCATGGGTCTTGGAGGCTGCCGGGGAACGAGTCTGAGCCTCGACCGCAAGAGGGTGAGTGCGTTCTCCTCGCCACCAATGTCGACCGGGGTTTTACTCTGCCTCCACATCCTTTCTTCCGGCGTTTCTTGAACTTCTTTGGTGCCCAACTTCATCACTTCTCCTCAACACAATCACATACCTCGCTGCATACGTTTCTTTGTATGAAAACTTCTTGGGTTGTCGACCGCATTGGGGGTTGTTTAAGCACATCTTTACTTGCCGCTCTCAGTCTGTGAAGAAGGCAAATCTGAATGACGAAAAGACGCACGTGATCCAAATGTGCGGGGGTTTAGGGATTCAGACGAGGGGTAGGGGTACTTTTCCACCTATGACTCTGCCCAATTCAGTTAGAGGGTGGCAGTCGACCTGGTTGCCAAGATGTTCCGACTCCTGGTCAGTCGACCGGTCTTCCTCCCTTCACCATGGATTGGGTCCGCCAACCCTCCTCGCTGATCGTAACCCCAGAAGAGAAGGTAGAGGTGTCCATGCTAGTCGACCGAGTAGTCCAATTGGTCTGTGATGGCGTGACGGGCATGGATTTGTTAGAAGTGTTTCTCAGCAGACGCATCCAGCCTCTTCAAGCTCGCGACCATCCGATGTGGATGTACTCGGGCCTGAACGACACCGCTCGGGTCGACCCAGAGGAAGTCACCGAGGAGACGGTGGAGCAGTGGCTGTGAAGTATCACTGGAAACAAGGACAACCCCAAGGGGTCCAGGAGGGTTGCTCCGTACGATGCTGAAAATGAGCCGGACAAGGTCTGTCCTTTGTTTCTGAGTGTATTTTTATTCTGATTTGCGACTGTCCTTGAATCTGATTGACGCATGATCAACTTCTTGCCTTGTAGATTTATACTGAGATGTACTCAATGCCGAACGGGGAGCAGGTCCAGGAGGGGACGGAGAGCACTGACGAGAGCGGTGACTGGCAATCCCCCGACGACCATGAAGACAAAAGTGATGACTCGGACGGTGGTGAGGAAGTCGACTCACCACCTCGTTCTGAAAGACGCTCCAAGTAGACACACGACCCAGCAGGTGAACGTGGCAAAGCGGTTGCGTCGAGTACGCAGGCGTCGAAGCGCACTCGGATATCCACTTCTGATCCAACAGAGAAGGCACCGAAGCAACCCAAGATTGTGCCTACAAAGTCTCAGAAGGCCTTGCCTAAGATCAAGGTGGACGTTCCCGTTGCCTCCACATAAGTACTTCTCCTCCTTACTTTTCTTTTGCTCGAGAATTCCTATGTTTGTTGCCGACCCACTCGCCTGTTTGACCAAGTGAATTCTGAAATTTTTAGTGCTGCTACTTCTGTGACCTCCATGGACATTTACAAGGATGATGAGGAGACCGAGGACACGGCCACTTCCAAAGCGGGTCCAACTCTATAACCTTGCTCTCATTTTGTCACTTGAACTGCCGGTCGACCGAACTCTTACGGTCGAGTCTTTTGCAGCGCCTCAAAATGTCATTGAACTTCCAGATGATGATGAAGATATACCCTAGAAGACCACGGGAAGGAAAAGCAGGACTTCGAGCGGGAGGGTGCCTGCCAGCAAAGTACCCCAGTCGACACCAGTACTAGAACCAGTGACTCCGCAATCTAGAGATCCAATTCAGGCTTCTATTTCTTTTGTTAACCCTGTCTCGACTGAGCGTCCTTTGGTGTCGACCGCTCAAGTCCCTACCCTGTCTGTGCGACTCCATGCTTCAGATCCTCTGGCTGACTCGACCATTCCACCAGCTCCACTCTTCGTCACCCATCATGTCCCAGAGGATCAGGTGAGCGCTTCTAAGCAAGCCATACGCCAGGCAGGCCTTATGATGGAGCAGATGAAGGTGGTGCGCGAGGCCAGCCAGGCTGCTTATGATGCCAGTTCAGCTCACCAGACCAACGTCCAGGTTAGTTGACTTTTCACTGATCTTTAGCTTGACGCTTGTTCTGTTAGATATGGTGCTTGAAAACTGCTGCTTTATTAGTCGTAAGATGTCCGTGGATGAGCATTTTGAAACCTTTAATGTGCATCTATCATGAGTCTGCATCTTGCATCTGTTCACCCACTGGGTGCTTCAACTTTTCCTGAGTAGTTTTTCCACTTGAATCGACTAGGTTGCGTCGAGTGTATCTTTGAATTAGTGGGGGCACGCAGAGTGCACCGACTGGGTGTAGTCCCTGAGGCTGCCGTCGAATGTTTGATTCGGCGGTGGTCTTTATCAAAATGTCTCTTTATAGTTCTTCCACTCGGTCTAGACAGGTCTTGTCGAGTGGGATCCGGACCAGTGGGGGCACGCTGAGTGCACCCACTGGGTGTAGTCCCCGAGACCGCGGTAGACTGCGGGCAGTCGGCGGTGGTCTGAGAATAAGTGCCTTCTCTTTTTTTCTCGACTAGACGGACCATGTCGATTGAAAAGTCGAACTAGTGGGGGCACGCTAAGTGCACCCACCGGGTGTAGTCCCCGAGACTACTGTTGAATGTTTGATTCGGTAGTAGTCTTAGAATTCTTTTGCCGTAATGACCTGAACTTGTATCTTATCGCTCAGAAGTGATTGATCTTTGTTCCTGTCGACTGTCGTGCCCATTCATCGATTGCAGAAATCTTGTGAACTCGGGGCTCAGTTTGCTGAACTGGAGAGGAAGCAAATTCAGCTCAACCTTGATCTGGAACTGGCCAAGCAGAATATGCAGAAAGCCAAGGATGAAGCAGCTGCCATGGGAGGTAACTACTTGTCGACTATTTGCTTTGCCAGCTTTACTTTTCGCCTTTTGAACCGAGTGACTCCACTCGAACAGATGTGCGTAGTGAAAACAGACAACTCCAAGCTCGTCCGAAGAATGTTATTTCTTTAGACAAAATGAAGCAGGCGCTGGAGCAGAAGGACCTTGACCTTGCCGCAGCTGAGAAGACGGCGCGGGAAAGAACTGAACTTGCCGACAAGAAGCTGGCTTCAGTCGGCAAGTTAGAAGAAGAAAACGCCAAATTCAAGACTGCCATCAATGAAGCCAGCAAAGAAGTCGTGTAACTGAAGAAGGACAAGGTGGCTCTGCTCGACAAAGTTGGAGATCTCACTCGGAAGAGGGACGAACTGGAGGTTTATCTGGGAGGACTCACCAAGAAGATGTTCCTTATGCTTGAAGGTACTTTCTCTTGTCCGACTAATTTGCCACTGTCGACTCTTCATACAGCTGTCGACTCATCATTTTTTTGTGTGTGCAGAATTCTGTCAAAACTTTGAGGAAGAGAAGCTGCAATGAACATGCTGCGACTGGAATCTCGCCTCGCCAGTGTCACCAATTATCTTGCTCGACTGAAGGTGGCGGTATCTCGGATCGACGCGGAGCTCTGGCCGAGAGAGACATTCCAGAATGACCTCGAGTCTCTGATGACTCGACTCAATGAGATCCTTGGTCGAGTGCAGGCGTGGAAGAAGTCATCTGCTCGGTGTGGTGCTGATGTGGCTCTATCCCTGGTCCGCGTCCATTGCAAGGAAGTTAAAGAAGAAAAGCTCGTGGCTCTCAAGGTCGCCAATACCAAGAAGCTTAATTTCCAGTCCTTCATGGAGACCTTCATTGATGCTGCCACTCGTATTGCTGATGAAATCGACCTGGACGAGTTCGTCGAGCCAGTTGGCCCTCCTCCTGCAGAGTGAACAAACTTTAAGCCTCACTTTTATTTGCCTCGGAATGCCGAGTGATTTTGTAACCGTTAAACTCCTTCGGGCGTGACGCCCGAGTACTTCCATTCGTGGTTCTGGACCTCGCTGGATTTATCCGAACTTGGTTTTTCTTTGAATATGGTTGCTTTGCCTTTATCGTCATCAAATCTCTTAACTCCAAGCGAAGCTTGATTCTTTACTCGGAATAGATATTGTATTTGTGACGCAGCTCCGACGAGAGGGTCGTGGACATGGGCACTAGGTGCTGCACACGATCTGCACCTCGTCGTTCTTGTGGATCGAGATGTAGCGTACATTGTACTTGTGACACAGCTCCGCCGAGAGGGCCGTGGGCATGAGCACTAGGTACTTCACATGACCTGCATCTCGTCGTCCTTGCGGATTAGGATGGAGCGTACATTGTACTTGCGACTCGGCCACTCGGAGCGATTTTTTAACTTAGGCGAGTACGGGGTCACAACTAAGTCCCCGAGTGAGAGGGTCGCTCTTCACTCGGAGGTTTTTTTAGCTTAGGCGAGTACGAGGTCGCAGCTAAGCCCCCGAGCGAGAGGGTTGCTCTTCACTCGGAGGGTTTTTTAACTTTGGCGAGTACGGGGTCGCAGCTAAGCCCCCGAGTGAGAGGGTTGCTCTTCACTCGGAGGGTTTTTTAACTTAGGTGAGTATGGGGTCGCAGTTAAGCCCCCGAGTGAGACGGTTGCTCTTCACCGGGAGGATTTTTAACTTAGGCGAGTGCGGGGTCGCAGCTAAGCCCCCGAATGAGAGGGTTGCTCTTCACCCGGAGGATTTGTTAACTTAGGCGAGTACAGGGGCGCAGCTAAGCCCCCGAGTGAGAGGGTTGCTCTTCACCCGGAGGATTTTTTAACTTAGGCGAGTACAGGGTCGCAACTAAGCACCCGAGTGAGAGGGTTGCTCTCCACTCGGAGTGGTTTTTAACTTAGGCGAGTACGGGGTCGCAGCTAAGCCCCCGAGTGAGAGGATTGCTCTCCACTCGGAGTTGTTTTTTTAACTTAGGCGAGTATGGGGTCGCAGCTAAGCCCCCGAGTGAGAGGATTGCTCTCCACTCGGAGTAGTTTTTTAACTTAGGCGAATCGGGTTCGCGGCTAAGCCCCCGAGTGGGAGGATTTCTATTCACTCGGAGGATTTTTAACTTAGGCAAATCGGGTTCGCGGCTAAGCCCCCGAGTGGGAGGATTGCTCTCCATTCGGAGTGGTTTTGTAACTTAGGCGAATCGGGTTCGCGGCTAAGCCCCCGAGTGAGAGGGTTGCTCTCCACTCGGAGTGTTTTTGAAACTTAGGCAAATCGGGTTCGCGGCTAAGCCACCCACAGGGGGATTTGAACACATGTGTTTGAAACAATCATTAAGATACTGCAAAAATCTTATCTTTGATAAGCAAACTGAATGATTCTTATTACAACTCGTCGACCCGAGTGTTTAGGTATAAAAACGGTGGAGCAGATCTGCATTCCACGAGCGTGGCTTGTCTACTTTCTTGGCTATGTTGTAAAGGTGATAAGCTCCATTGTGGAGCACCTTGGTGATGATGAAGGGACCTTCTCAGGCCGGAGCAAGCTTGTGAGGTCATTTCTATTGCACTAGGAGCACAAGATCTCCTTCTTGGAACGCTCGACCTCTGACATTACGGGCATGGAATCGACGCAAGTCTTGCTGATAGATGGTCGACCTGATCAGAGTCATCTCACGTTCTTCCTCCAAGAGATCAACTGCGTCTTGGCATGCTTGTTCAGCTTTAGCTTCTGAGAAAAGTTCCACTCGGGGAGCGTTGTGTAGCAAGTCACTCGGTAGCACAGCTTCAGCGCCATATACCATGAAGAAGGGAGTTCGGTCAGTCGACCGGTTTGGAGTCGTTCTCAGTCCCCACAAGACAGATGGCAATTCAGTCACCCAAGCTCTAGCAGCATGCTTGAGATCGCGCATCAGTCGGGGTTTCAACCCTTGAAGGATCAAACTATTCGCCCTTTCTGCCTGCCCATTCGACTACGGGTGCGCAACAGATGCGTAATCGACCCGAGTACCTTGGGAAGCACCGAATGCTCTGAACTCATCAGAATCAAAGTTGGAGCCATTATCTATGATAATACTGTGAGGGACTCCATATTTGAATATCAGCTCTCTGATGAAGCTGATGGTAGTGCTTGAATCAAGATTCTTGATAGGCTTGGCCTCGATCCATTTAGTGAATTTGCCGACTGCCACAAGCAAATGAGTGAAACCACTTCTGCCGTTCTTGAAGAGTCCAACCATATCCAACCCCCAAACAGCAAATGGCCAGACGAGTGGAATAGTCTTCAAGGCAGACGCAGGCTTGTGAGACATGTTTGAGTAGAACTGGCAGCCTTCGCACTTGTCGACTATATCTTTTGCCATCTCATTTGCACGCGGCCAGTAGAATCCCGCTCGGTATGCTTTGGCTATGATGGTCCAAGAGGACGCATGGTGACCACAGGTCCCCGAGTGGATATCATTCAGAATCATTCGACCTTCTTCTGGTGTGATACATCGCTGAGTGACTCCAGTAACACTCTCTCTGTAAAGTTGTCCACCTATCACTGTAAAGGCTTTGGATCGACTGTCACGACTGGTTTTTCAATAAAATAATTATTGAGAGACCAATCCCTTTTATGGACCAGTAAGGAAGAATTCCTTCTCACTGGTAGACAATATCTTGGTCACAGAAGAAAATTACCTGGAGTACTGAATACAGTACAAGGTTGAGCGGAGACTGCCCAACAATCTATTACATGCACGCCGATAAAACAAGACGGCGGATAGGGTGGCATAACTACTAACTCACGATAATAACGGTGGCGGAAATATCACCGCGAAGCGAGTGATATGACTCATGAAGACTACAGCTCTTCGAGCGTCGAAGTGAGGCTCGGGGAGACTTATTGCGGGTGGCGGAAGCGTATATAATACAAGTGACCAATATCCGGGATCGCGCAGGACTGACTGGGACTCCTCTAGGCGTCGGACGCGCTATCAAACTCTTCATCCAAGAGATCGCCTTCGTCAACATCTGGCCAAATCAACAAGCCAGGTGAGTACTATGAAAGTACTCGCAAGACAGTTTGGACATAAGATATAACAAATGTAAACATGAAGCGTATAAACAAGTTAACCAATGCGTTCAGACGTAGGGATAGTACAAACTGGGTGCCAAACGAGGGTCTGAATGACTCCTCGAGAGGAAACTGCAAGAATAATAATACTGGTGCCAAACGAGTGTCTGAATGACTCCTCGAGAGGAAACTGCAGAATAATAATGCTGGTGCCAAACGAGTGTCTGAATGACTCCTCGAGAGGAAACTGCAAGAATAATAATAATGCCACAGTCGGGCGTCGGGGCGACACCACATAAAGGGCTTATAACAGAAAATAAAGGCAGTGCATGCCACAGTCGGACGTCTGAGCGACATCACATAAAGGGCTTATATATTAAAGTAAGAAACAAAAAACACGCCACAGTCGGACGTCTGAGCGACGTCACATAAAGGGCTTATATTGTAGCTCAATAATTCGGTAGCTCGAGAGTAAAAATTATTACAAGTACGAGACAAATATAAGGTTAGTCCATCCACAGTAATAATAATTAAATTGGGTTCACCACTTGAGCTTGTTCACCGGGGGACAAGTTTTCCACGCGGATAGATATGGATATACTGATTACACTACTTGATCATGGATACGATGACTTGGAAGAATTTGACTCTGCAGAGTTTGTACTTAACCACAGCCAACGGATTTCAGTAGTCACAGGGACTAGTTCCGTTTACGGTGTTTTGGAAGAAACACGTCTAACCAGTACACACCCTTTCAATCTTCCGAAGCCAGGGATCACCCTCAGCAACGTTCAAGAAAAACCTTGAGACGGGGAGGCTACAACCTCGCGTAGCATGGGATCAAATTTCTATACGCGCGCTCTAAGGGGGTGCCCCCCCTCTCGGTCCCAACCGGAAACACCCATGCCCCCTGACCGGATGACTGGCTTTAATCCTGGGCCAAGGTACCATCATCCCGGCCCCTCTGTTTGGTGTGTACACGGAAAGAGGTTACCAACTTACTAAACCGCATCCTGGCAAAAGAAACATGTGGTAGCACGGAAGGGAAAAGAACGATAACGTGGCTCCGTCCACGTTAACGTCGGGATTTTGTCGAATGACGCAAGGCTGGTATGCTACAGCGGTACCACCTTGCTGCCCTTCATGTTACCACATGATTAGGCCATCTCTCACCAGAGATCATCGCAACCTTGGAACATGCGGGTAGTTGCCTCGCAAGCAACGGGGAACTCACCGATACTCATATGCCACGCACAAACTTTCACGCAAACATGCAATACACCTATCATATCAAAGGTTCAAACATGCTTGCCTGGTTCAGAGAAGTCAGAGTCTAGCTTGGCGAAGTTCGCGGCTCCGTCACCTCTTCCGGAACCTACGGCAATAACGAAAACGGGCACTAACGTGAAAACCAACGCGTGCACAGAAGTTTCTCCAAAAAAATTCCAAATAAATCCCATAAAAAACTAGACAAAATTTTAAGACTGTCAGGAAAAGAATCACTCAAAAATCTCTTTTTATTAAAAAGTTATAAAGGTTTCTGTCCAGGGACTCATCTGTAATGAAACAGAAAAGTTCCAGGGTTTAAACTGAGAAACCAGAAAACGCTTCGGAAAGAAATGCGCTAGCTAAAGAGGGAAAGCGTATTTTTCCCGAAGGCGCCAACAGAAAACGGTTCGAGGGAGAATAGAACAGAGGCTGACATGGGGGGTCCACATGTCAGGTTCAAAAAGCTCGCCGGCGCCCGAAGACTGCGGTGGACGCCGGCGTCGAACCACGGCGAGTCAGGAAGATCGGGGGGTACCAAGAGCTTCAGCGTGTTCTTCCGCGTCGGTGGGTGGTGGACTCGACCAACGGAGAGCACCACGTCGACGACGACACTTTCTCCGGCGGACGGCGACTCGGGTGATGGTGGAGAACTCCGGTGGAGGGCTGCAAACTTCGAATTGAAGCGCGGGTCAGAAGGAGGGATGCATAGTGAAGCTACTGGCAAGAGATGGGAGGCAGAGGCGCACGCACGGGAGCGAATCGAGCTGGATCCCGTGGCGGGTCGCGGCGGCCGGAGTTGAGGAAGGAGACCTCCTCGGGGCTCTTCCAGTGGCTAGGCGTGCTCTAGGTGGAGTGCAGGGATGGTGTGGGTTCGAGTTGAAGCTCGGGGCCTCTATTTATAGGCGGATCGACGGGGTGGCCGTGAACGGAGAATCTCCAGCGAGCAATTACGGCGATGCAGTGGATGAGCAGGTGGTTTAGGTGGCCAGGCAGCATCAGTGGAAGTTACTGGTGTCGTTCCCCCGCTAATCCCGGCTGTTCTTGGCGTAACGGCGCCGGTCCACGGTGGGGTGGCCGCACGGGCACGTCGGCGGCAGAGAGCGCGCTCCGCGCCCTGCGGTTCACGACGAGAGTGGCAGCGCGTTCTGGGGAGTGGAAGGCCACGCGGCGAGCTCCGGTGGCTTGGGCGGCGTTGGGTGGCGCCGTCAGCGCCACGCCTCTCTCTGGCGGCCGCAAAGCCGCCGCTAGCGTCGGTCACGGGGCGGCGCACCTTCTGCTGCTCGTCGCCGACATCCGCAAGGTGCCAGACGCTCGTGCGGTGCAGAGGACAAGGGGGAGGGACAGGGAACACGGCGACACAGCGACACTGGCGAGATCGACGTCGGGTTCTGAAGAAAACGACAGTGCACTGAAATGTTCTCTGAACTTTACGGAACCTGATTTTGACAATGCACTGCAGGTGTTCGACAGAATGATTTGGCAGTGAGAAAAATTTTCCTGGGGCTGGGACTTGGTGAGGTGACCACTCAATGTACCCAGAGGCTGCCTGATTTTACTTGGAATTTTTGGAGAAAGATTTGAATGAATTTCACCAAATTTGACAAATCTGGTCCAAACTTGCAGCAAGTGTAGTTTGAAAATTTTGAACTGAAGACCAGTGGATCTTCATGGATCTTGGTTGAGGGTTCAAGGGACTAGGAAGGAAAAAAGGTTTGGGGGCAAAAATCAAAACAGAAAGTGGAGTTCCTTTGTAAATCACCAATGGCTAGAATAGAAGACAGAAATTTGTTTGAATATGATTTAAATGGAAAAATAATCATATGGGGAGGTTCAACTTGCTGGATTTGATGCAAATCATGATCCAAAGGTGAGGGAAGGTTTAGGAGAGTGGATTTGCACTAAGGCCATGGCAAGAGAGAAATGTTGAAAGTGGTAAAGGATTATTCCAAAAGCCATAGTGCATTTTCAGAGAGATTTTCAAAAGGCATTTTTCTCAAGTGAAAAGTATTTTGTCTTGAGTTCAAATAAAAAGGCAAGGACCTCTAAGACCAAAAGCAAGTCTTGGGTGAATCCAAATAAAACTCTTGTCATGAGAAAAATATTTGAAAGGGAGGGTCCTTTTGAAGAAAATTTTCAATTCACCTCCCTCAAGTCAAATAAAATCTTTTGAAAAATCCAAAAAAAAATTGGGTGTCACATCGACAGAGAATCTGACGAGCCTCATCTTCATCCTCCGGAAGCTCCTTTCTGAGCAGATACGTAATATATGGTACTGTCCAGTCGGGGGTGATTACCAAAACTTCCATAATTAGGTCGACTACGGTCGGGACCTCAATCTCAGTAGGATCGGTAGAACTTTTCGGTTGTGGGGGCTCCTATGTGAAATATCCTCTTGAACTGACAGGGTATGGAGATGTTCTAAGAACACATTCCTGGGAATAGGCTTCCGAGTGGAACCTAACTTCGCCAGATCATCTGCTGCTTGATTCTTTATTCGGGGTATATGGTGGAGCTCTAACAACTCAAACTTCTTTTCCAACTTTCTTACTGCATTGCAATAGCCGGTCATAGCTGAGCTCCTGATGTCCCACTCCTTCATCACTTGATTGACCACTAAATCTGAGTCACCGTAAACCATCAGGCGTCGGACACCGAGTGAGATGGCCATACTCAACCCATACAGAAGTGCCTCATATTCAGCTTCATTCTTGGAAGAATCAAAGTGAATCTGGAGAACATAACTGAGCTTATCACCTCTTGGGGATACCAGGACTACACCAGCACCAGAGCCATTCAACATCTTGGGTCCATCAAAGAACATAGTCCAATGCTCCGAGTGAACCTGAGTTGGTTGCTGCTGTTCAATCCACTCGGCGAGGAAATCTGCTATCGCTTGGGACTTGATTGCTTTCTTTGCCTCGGACTTGATATCCAGCGGAAGGAGTTCAATCGCCCACTTTTCCACTCGACCAGTTGCATCCTTGTTGTTCAGAATTTCTGATAATGGAGCATCACTGACGACTGAAACCGAGTGGTCTAAGAAGTAGTGTACAACTTTATTCGTGGTCAAGTAAATTCCATAGACAAGCTTCTGATAATGCGGATATCTCTGCTTGGACGGAGCCAAGACTTCCGAAATATAGTACACTGGGCGTTGAGCTTTGTAGGCTTTGCCTTCTTCTTCCCGCTCGACCGTGAGCACTATGCTGACAACATGTCCATTGGCTGCTATATACAGTAGTAGAGGCTCTTTGCTGATTGGGGCAGCAAGCACCGGCTGGGTGGAAAGCAGGGCTTTGAGCTCTACAAACGCTGCTTCAGCTTCAGGAGTCCACTCGAACTTGTCAGACTTCTTCATCAGTCGGTAAAGAGGAAATGCCTTCTCACCAAGACGAGAAATGAATCGACTCAAAGCGGCCAAACAACCAGTAAGCTTCTGAACGTCATGCACATGCACGGGGCGTTTCATTCGGAGGATTGCACCAACCTTCTCTGGTTTGCATCGATCCCTCGTTCGGAAATGAGGAAACCGAGTAACTTTCCACCTGGGACTTCGAATGTGCACTTCGACATATTAAGCTTGATATCATATCTTCTCAAGTTGGCAAAGGTTTCAGCAAGGTCAGTCAGTAGGTCGGAACCTTTACATGACTTGACCACGATGTCATCCATGTATGCTTCCACATTCCGACCGATTTGAGTGAATAGGCACTTCTATATCATGCGCATGAACGTGGCGCCAGCATTCTTGAGACCAAAAGGCATGGTAACATAGCAAAAACACCCGAATGGGGTGATGAAAGCTGTTTTATTTCGTCGGGCCCAT
Source organism: Aegilops tauschii subsp. strangulata (assembly GCF_002575655.3). Lineage (NCBI taxonomy): Eukaryota > Viridiplantae > Streptophyta > Magnoliopsida > Poales > Poaceae > Aegilops > Aegilops tauschii. Next base: position 385,401,042 of record NC_053037.3, on the reverse strand, counting down.
ACAGTCGGATCTGATGGTACCCGGAATATGCATCCAAAAAGGACAAAACGCTCACATCCTGCAGTCGAGTCAACAATTTGATCGATGCGGGGTAGAGGGAAATGATCTCGATTGATATGCTTGAAGTCGATGCACATACGAAGTGAATCATCTTTCTTGGGGACCATGACAACATTGGCGAGCCACTCGGAGTGGTATATCTCGCGGATGAACTCAGCTGCCAGAAGCCGAGCCACCTCCTCGCCAATTTCCTTCCACTTCTCCACGGCAGACCGACAGAGATGCTCTTTAACAGGTTTTGCTTTCGGGTCGACTCGCAAACGGTGCTCAGCCAATTCCCTAGGTACACCTGGCATGTCAGACGGCTTCCATGCGAAGATGTCCCAGTTCTCACGGAGGAACTGGATGAGCGCTTCTTCCTATTTGCTGTCGAGTGTTGTTGAGATATGAGTCGGAGCAGCATTGGGGTCGGTCGGGTGAATGTGAACTTGCTTTGTTTCCCCGGACGACTGAAATGCGGACTCTGAAGCAGGCTTCTTAGCACGCAACAAATCACTCGGATCTGCATTTTTCTGGTACTCTTGCATCTCTACTGCTGCCATCTGTTCATCGGCAATCTTTGAGCCCTTCTAGAGGCACTCTTCTGCTCTCTGCCGATTCCCAGTGACTGTGATCACACCTCTAGGACCAGGCATCTTGAACTTGAGGTACACGTAACACGGTCGAGCCATGAAACGATCATATGCAGGCCTGCCCAGAATAGCATGATAGGCACTGTGAAAGTCCACGAATTCAAATGTCAACTTTTCCTTGCGGTAATTCTTGGAATCACCGAAAACCACATCAAGAGTGATCTGGCTGAGTGAATCAACCTTCTTCCCCGGAATGACTCCGTGGAACCGCATGTTGCTCTCACTGAGCTTGGACATCGGGATGCCCATCCCTCGGAGGGTCTCGGCATACAAAATGTTCAAGCCACTGCCACCGTCCATCAAGACCTTGGTCAGTCGAGTGCCCCCAACGATTGGGTCAACCACCAACGCTTGCCGCCCAAGGGTAGCAACGTGCGCTGGGTGATCGGACCGGTCGAATGTAATGGGAGTCTTTGACCACTTCAGATATGGCATTGTTGCCGGAGCAACCATGTTCACTTCTCTGTTGATAACTTTCAGTCGACTTTTGCTCAATGTTAGCAAAAATCACTAAAGTGGCATTGACATTGGGGTAACCATCATCCTCCTCTTTGTCCTCATCCTTATCAAATTCCTTTTCGTTCCCACTGGGCTGACCCTCTCGGAAGCTCTGAATTAGGAGTCGACACTATCGAGTGGTATGCTTGGGATAAATCGGGTTTCCCTCTTCGTCCTTCTTGGTGAGTATATGACATGGCAAATCTAGAACATTATTTCCCGCTTGATCTTTCACCTTCTTGGGATCCATGGCCCCTTAGGCTTTCCTTTGAACTTTCCTTGGGTCACAACTGCGGCCTCACCAGGACCTACGGGTTCGGCTTTGCGCTTTTGCTTCCGACTGGAATTCCCTCCTTCGGTGTCCTGGACGACTGGTTTGTTCTTGCCACTGTAGAGTCGGTCTTCTTCCTCGCCGTTAGCATACCGAGTGGCTATTTCCATCATCCGGGCCAGGGTCATATCCCCTGTTTGACCGAGTTTCAGGTTAAGCTCTCTGTACCGAACACCCTCCTTAAAGGCGCAAACTGCTTGGTGTTGTGACACATTTTCCATTGTATGATGCAGAGTGGTCCATCTCTGGATGTAATCCCTCAAAGTTTCATTTGGTTTCTAAACACAATGTTGTAATTCAGTCAGCCCTGCAGGCCGTTTGCAAGTGCCCTCACATGTCCTGACAAACACTCGGGCCAACTCTTCCCAACTGAATATACTACCAGGAGCCAACTGATTCAACCAAGCTCTGGCCGAACCCTCCAACATCAGGGGGAGATGTTTCATGGCTACATCATCATTGCCACCGCCAATCTGCACAGCCACTCGGTAATCCTCCAGCCAAGTGTCAGGCTTCGACTCACCGGTGAACTTGCTCACTCTTGTTGCTAACCTGAAGTTGGGAGGGATCTCAGCAACTCTGATGGCTCTGCTGAAGCATTCAGGTCCGGACACATGAACTCTGCTACCAGTCGGACTATCTCTATCCAGTCCTTCTCTGTGTGCTTGGTTTCTGTCGACCAGACCTTGTACAAGAATTGACCTCGCCTCAAACCCGGACTCTCTTGGATCGATTGGGACCCTCCGCTCATCGCTATACGGGCGCCTGTCATCATACTGCCGGGGGACGTACGATCCGCCCCTTGGAGGGGGCGTAAGCACTCGACGGCAGTCATCACGGCCGAGTCGATGATCATACTGCTCGTGGTTCCGACCCAGGTACTGCTCTTGGCGGTGCCCACGACCCTCACACCGCAGAGGCGGTCTTGGGCTGTGAGCCGACTGGACTGTGTCCGCCACCATGGACCTGTTGTGGATCCTGTTGCGAGACTGAGAAATGGTTGTGTTTTGCTCTCCTGCTGCCCGGAGCAGTGCTCGGATCTGCATCAAACCTCTTCCAGCCTCTGATTAGTACGGCTGAATCAACTCTGCTATATGGGCTGCAGCTGTAAGATTCTGGATCGGAGTCTGGTATACCTGAGGTTTAGGTGGAAACAACTGTCGCTGTTGTCAACTTGATTCAGGGACCTGTCGTCGAGCGCGTTCGTCGAGTGAATGTTGAAGGTTCTCCAGATGTGCGCGCTCAGCCAAAGTGGCCAGGCGTGCAACCTCCAAGGCCCGAGCCTCGGAGGTCTCCCCGATGATGGGAGTGTGGAGCGCCTCCACATTGCGACGGTGCAGCTCATCCCTTTGTTGCGAAGTGAGGGCTTCGGGACGATATTCCTCATGACCATGTGACGAGCCGCCATCACCATCACCGTCGCCGCCGTGACGGAAACCAGGAGGGCTACACGGCATGTCGACCATCAGGACTTCTGCCACAGGGTCGCTGCTGTCGCACTCGGACAGAGTCTCAGCGGAACCAGTCGACAGGTCGAATAGTCCGTAGAGAGATTTGTCGGGCTCGATCGCCGCGACTTGAGGGGTGGCTGACTGACGGGCCACCGCATGCTTTACCCACCGCTGAAGCCGCGATCGACCAGACCGCTTGCAACGGCGAGCGGCGGGGAGCAAAGATGCTGTGGGAGCCGACCGATACTGGGTCAACGGCTGCCACAGAAGAACACCGCGGATACATGCGCAAAAGTGCGTCGCCCCGCGGACGGGGAGCGTCTCGACGTCGAGGGGGGCCTCCTGGAGCCAGGCGGAGTCGTTGGCGATGAACACGAGCGCACCGAGACGGATCTCGCGGCCCTCAGCCAAACCGCTGCCAGAAACCATGATGATGGAGATCGGAAATTGCAACCTCACCGGAAGTCGCTAAGACACCTACCCCACGGTGGGCGCCAACTGTTGTGGGGATAAGTCTGACAGTAGAATAGGGGGTACATAGGAGGAGGCAAGATCCTAGCTACGGCAAGGTTGTGCATGCAAGATTTACAAGTTCAGGCCCTTCACGGAGGAAGTAACAGCCCTACGTCTCGGTGCCCGGAGGCTTGGTCGACTGGATTATGCGTGAGAGTTACAGGGGGTGCGAACCCTTGTGCCAGTGGAGGGGGTGGCTTATATAGAGTGCGCCAGGACCCCAGCCAGCCCTCGTTACAAAGGGTTCAATGTACATTAAGGCAGAGTGTTACTGGTAACGCCAATAGTAAAGAGGTATAAATGATCTTTAAGACTACAAAGTGAATGACCGACCGTTGCCATCCTGAGTGACGTTAGGTCTTCTACATTCTGAGTGGTTTCTCGTATCGTCGAGTGACTTCAAATTGGTCGAATGGAATTGGGGTATCCGAGTGAGGTTGAAGGTCGAGTGGATTGCACTCCTTGATGAACTCAGTCGGTTTCTCTTCTTGTGCTTTGAATGCCTTTTACTCTAGGGAAGTGTCCTTGGGTATGGCGTCCAGGTCAGGCCTATGACCCTACCCTAGGTACATGTCATCGTCATCCATAACTTGAGGATTATCCTCATTGCTGCACAGAAGAATTACGTCCTGGAAGCACCGCTAGGTGCAAGACCCCCTGCAGGAGCAACTCCGGACATTAGGAACGTCTGGCAGAGCAAAGCTGATGACTACTCGATAGTCCAGCGTGCCATGCTTTACGGCTTAGAATCGGGACTTCAACGCCGTTTTGAACGTCATTGAGCATATGAGATGTTCCAGGAGTTGAAGTTAATATTTCAAGCAAATGCCCGAATTGAGAGATATCAAGTCTCCAATAAGTTCTATAGCTGCAAGATGGAGGAGAATAGTTCTGTCAGTGAATATATACTCAAAATGTCTGGGTACCACAACCACTTGACTCAACTGGGAGTTAATCTTCCTGATGATAGTGTCATTGACAGAGTTCTTCAATCACTGCCACCAAGCTATAAAAGCTTCGTGATGAACTATAATATGCAAGGGATGGATAAGACAATTCCCGAGCTCTTCGCAATGCTAAAGGCTGTGGAGGTAGAAATCAAGAAGGAGCATCAAGTGTTGATGGTTAACAAGAACACTAGTTTCAAGAAAAAGGGCAAAGGGAAGAAGGGGAACTTCAAGAAGAACGGCAAGCAAGTTGCTGCTCAAGTGAAGAAGCCCATGTCTGGACCTAAGCCTGAGACTGAGTGCTTCTACTGCAAAGGGACTGGTCAATGGAAGCGGAACTGCCCCAAGTATTTGGCGGATAAGAAGGATGGCAAAGTGAAAGGTATATTTGATATACATGTTATTGATGTGTACCTTACTAATGCTCGTAGTAGCGCCTGGGTATTTGATCTGGTTCTGTTGCTCATATTTGCAACTCGAAACAGGGGCTACGGATTAAACGAAGATTGGCTAAGGACGAGGTGACAATATTATGAAATGGTTCCAAAGTCGATGTGATCGCGGTCGGCACGCTACCTCTACATCTACTGTCGGGATTAGTTTTAGACCTGAATAATTGTTATTTGGTACCAGCGTTAAGCATGAACATTATGTGTGGATCTTGTTTGATGCAAGACGGTTATTCATTTAAATCAGAGAATAATGGTTGTTCTATTTATATGAGTAATATCTTGTATGGTCATGCACCCTTGCTGAGTGGTCTATTTTTGTTGAATCTTTATTATAGTGATACACATATTCACAATATTGAAGCCAAAACATGCAAGGTTAATAATGATAGTGCAACTTATTTGTGGCAATGCCGTTTAGGTCATATTGGTGTAAAACGCATGAAGAAACTCCATGCTGATAGGCTTTTGGAATCACTTGATGCTTGCAAACCATGCCTCATGGGCAAGATGACTAAGACTCCATTCTCTGGAACAATGGAGCGAGCAACTGACTTATCGGAAATAATACATACTGATGTATGCGGTCCGATGAGTGTGGAGGCTCACGACGGGTATCGTTATTTTCTGACCTTCACAAATGATTTGAGTAGATATGGGTATATCTACTTGATGAAACATAAGTCTAAAACATTTGAAAAGTTCAAAGAATTTCATAGTGAAGTGGAAAATCATCGTAACAAGAAAATAAAGTTTCTGCGATCTGATCGTGGAGGTGAATATTTGAGTTATGAGTTTGATCTTCATTTGAAACAATATGGAATAGTTTCGCAACTCACGCCACCTGGAACACCATAGCGTAATGGTGTGTCGAACGTCGTAATCGTACTTTATTAGATATGGTGTGATCTATGATGTCTCTTACTGATTTACCGCTATCGTTTTGGGGTTATGCTTTAGAGACGGCTGCATTCACGTTAAATAGGGCACCATCTAAATCCATTGAGACGACACCATATGAACTGTGGTTTGGCAAGAAACCTAAGCTATCGTTTCCTAAAGTTTGGGGCTGCGATGCTTATGTGAAAAAGCTTCAACCTGATAAGCTCGAACCCAAATCGAAGAAATGTGTCTTCATAGGATACCCAAAGGAAACTGTTGGGTACACCTTCTATCACAGATCCGAAGGCAATATATTCATTGCTAAGAATGGATCCTTTCTAGAGAAGGAGTTTCTCTCGAAAGAAGTGAGTGGGAGGAAAGTAGAACTTGATGAGGTAATTGTAGCTACTCCCTTATTGGAAAGTAGTTCATCATAGAAATCAGTTCTAGTGATTCCTACACCAATTAGTGAGGAAGCTAATGATGATGATCATGAAACTTCTGATCAAGTTACTACTGAACCTCGTAGGTCAACCAGAGTATGATCCACACGAGAGTGGTACGGTAATCCTGTTCTGGAGGTCATGTTACTTGACCATGACAAACCTATGAACTATGGGGAAGCGATGATGAGCCCAGATTCCGCGAAATGGCTTGAGGCCATGAAATCTGAGATGGGATCCATGTATGAGAACAAAGTATGGACTTTGGTTGACTTGCCCGATGATCGGCAAGCCATAGAGAATAAATGGATCTTCAAGAAGAAGACTGACGATGACGGTAATGTTACTGTCTACAAAGCTCGACTTGTTGCGAAAGGTTTTCGACAAGTTCAAGGAGTTGACTACGATGAGACCTTCTCACCCGTAGCGATGCTTAAGTCTGTTCGAATCATGTTAGCAATTGCCGCATTTTATGATTATGAAATTTGTCAAATGGATGTCAAAACTGCATTCCTTAATGGACATCTTAAAGAAGAGTTGTATATGATGCAACCAGAAGGTTTTGTCGATCCTAAAGGTGCTAACAAAGTGTGCAAGCTCCAACGATCCATTTATGGACTGGTGCAAGCCTCTCGGAGTTGGAATATACGCTTTCATAGAGTGATCAAAGCATATGGTTTTATACAGACTTTTGGAGAAGCCTGTATTTACAAGAAAGTGAGTGGGAGCTCTGTAGCATTTCTGATATTATATGTGGATGACATATTGCTGATTGGAAATGATATAGAATTTCTGGATAGCATAAAGGGATACTTGAATAAGAGTTTTTCAATGAAAGACCTCGGTGAAGCTGCGTATATATTGGGCATCAAGATTTATAGAGATAGATCAAGACGCTTAATTGGACTTTCACAAAGCACATACCTTGACAAAGTTTTGAAAAAGTTCAAAATGGATCAAGCAAAGAAAGGGTTCTTGCCTGTATTACAAGGTGTGAAATTGAGTAAGACTCAATGCCCGACCACTACAGAAGATAGAGAGAAGATGAAAGATGTTCCCTATGCTTCAGCCATAGGCTCTATCATGTATGCAATGCTGTGTACCAGACCTGATGTATGCCTTGCTATAAGTCTAGCAGGAAGGTACCAAAGTAATCCAGGAGTGGATCACTGGACAGCGGTCAAGAACATCCTGAAATACCTGAAAAGGACTAAGGATATGTTTCTCGTTTATGGAGGTGACAAAGAGATCGTCGTAAATGGTTGCGTCGATGCAAGCTTTGACACTGATCCCGATGACTCTAAGTCACAAACCGGATACGTATTTATATTGAATGGAGGAGCTGTCAGTTGGTGCAGTTCCAAGCAGAGCGTCGTGGCGAGATCTACGTGTGAAGCGGAGTACATAGCTGCTTCGGAAGCACCAAATGAAGGAGTCTAGATGAAGGAGTTCATATCCGATCTAGGTGTGATACCTAGTGCATCGGGTCCAATGAAAATCTTTTGTGACAATACTGGTGCAATTGCCTTGGCAAAGGAATCCAGATTTCACAAGAGAACCAAACACATCAAGAGACGCTTCAATTCCATCCGCGATCAAGTCAAGGAGGGAGACATAGAGATTTGCAAGATACATACGGATCTGAATGTTGCAGACCCATTGACTAAGCCTCTCTCACGAGCAAAACATGATCAGCACCAAGACTCCATGGGTGTCAGAATCATTACTATGTAATCTAGATTATTGGCTCTAGTGTAAGTGGGAGACTGAAGGAAATATGCCCTAGAGGCAATAATAAAGTTGTTATTTATATTTCCTTATATCGTGATAAATTTTTATTATTCATGCTAGAATTGTATAAACCGAAAACTTAGTACATGTGTGAATACATAGACAAATAGAGTGTCCCTAGTATGCCTCTACTTGACTAGCTCGTTAATCAAACATGGTTAAGTTTCCTAGCCATAGACATGTGTTGTCATTTGATGAACGGGATCACATCATTAGAGAATGATGTGATGGACAAGACCCATCCGTTAGCTTAGCATAATGATCGTTTATTTTTGTTGCTATTGCTTTCTTCATAACATATACATGTTCCTATGACTATGAGATTGTGCAACTCCCGAATACCGGAGGAACACCTTGTGTGCTATCACACGTCACAACGTAACTGGGTGATTATAAAGATGCTCTACAGGTGTCTCCGATGGTGTTTGTTGAGTTGGCATAGATCGAGATTAGGATTTGTCACTTCGTGTATCGGAGAGGTATCTCTGGGCCCTCTCGATAATGCACATCACTATGAGCCTTGCAAGCAATGTGACTAATGAGTTAGTTACGGGATGATGCATTACGGAACGAGTAAAGAGACTTGCCGGTAACGAGATTGAACTAGGTATGAAGATACCGACGATCGAATCTCGGGCAAGTAACATACCCATGACAAAGGGAACAACGTATGTTGTTATGCGGTTTGACCGATAAAGATCTTCGTAGAATATGTAGGAACCAATATGAGCATCTAGGTTCCCCTATTGGTTATTGACCGGAGATGTGTCTCGGTCATGTCTACATAGTTCCCGAACCCGTAGGGTCCGCACGCTTAATGTTCGATGACGATTTGAATTATGAGTTATGTGATTTGATGAACTGAAGTTTGTTTGGAGTCCCGGATGAGATCACGGACATGACGAGCAGTCTCGAAATGGTCAAAGAGGTAAATATTCATATATTGGAAGGTTACATTCGGACACCGGAATGGTTCGGGATGTTTTGGATGATTTTTGGAGTATCGGGGGTTACCGGACCCCCCCCCCCCCCCGGGAAGTTATGGGCCTTAATGGGCCATAAGGGAGAAGAAGAGAGGAGGCCACAAGGTGGCACCCCCCCCAAGGGCAGTCCGAATTGGACTAAGGGGAGGGGGCGCCCCCCCCCTCCTTCCCCTCTCCCTCTCCTTCCCTCCTTCTCCTAGTTGGAATTGGAAAGGGGGGGTGAATCCTACTTGGACCGGGAGTCCAAGTAGGACTCCCCCCTTGGCGCGTCCCCACTAGGGCCGGCCTGCTCTTCCCCCCTCCTTTATATACGTGGGAGGGGGCACCCCAAAGGCACACCAACTCTTCTCTTAGCCTTGTGCGGTGCCCCCCTCCATAGTTACACACCTCGGTCATATCGTCGTAGTGCTTAGGCGAAGCCCTGGGCCGGTAACTTCATCATCACCGTTGCCATGCCATCGTGCAGACAGAACTCTCCCTCGTCCTCACCTGGATCAAGATCTCGAGGGGCGTCATCATGCTGAATGTGTGTTGAACACGGAGGTGCCGTACATTCGGTAATTGGATCGGTTGGATCGGGAAGACGTTCAACTACATCAACCGCGTTACTAAACGCTTCCGCTTTCGGTCTACGAGGGTACGTGGACACACTCTCCCCTCTCATTGCTATGCATCTCCTAGATAGATCTTGCGTGATCATAGGATTTTTAAAAAAATATTGCATTCCCCAATAGGAGGGATTCGAGCAGACTAAGGCATAGCCTAGTGGTGGGGAGGGGTTGATGCCTTCCCACCCACCCAGGTTCAAGGCATGGTACTTGCAATTTGGGTTTGTTGCACCAATTATACTATAGGGGGTTCCCTTACAGTCTTTCTATCAAAAAAATAGGAGGGATTCGACATTGGCAGGCGGTTTCTTAGTTGCCCCTTAGAGGTTAGTGCTAAGTTCATCATTTTACTTGAGTTAATGCCACCGCTCATCCTGAATACTATTTAACATTGGCAGGGATATGAGGGTTATGCCTTTGTTAACTGGCTGGATGAAGAATGGCATGGCAGGGCTCGGAGTGTTATCACCAAGCTCGCAGAAGATAACGTAAAGCTGAAGAAGAAACTGGCTGATCTGGAATGTACAATCAGTACGATGAAGCAAGAAAGAATCAATCACAGGAAACAGATGAAAGCAAGAGACAAGAAGGAACTAGCATGTGTAGTTGTGGTTGTCGCATTAGCCATGTTCTATGTGCTGTTTGCAATGATGATTAGGGGTTTCATTTGACAGTATTGCTAAAGCACATCTAGATGTGCTCTAAGTAATGCACATCTAGGCCCTATGCCGTTGATATTATGCGAAGATTCATGCAGATATTTTCCTTTGTCTTTTTTTTCTTTTCCTTTATAGTTTGATTATTACTGGCTTCATCAATAAGAAGAGCTTAATGTATTGCTTGCCAACTTTCCTACTCCGTTCGTACCGGTACCGGTGCATAATCCCAAAACTCGTTCCTTGTTTTTGTCCTGAAAAAGGAAATCAGCCAATAGGAGTCCTGCGCAACCCCGAGAATTTGGAGCGACTGGGTACAAATACTTGTGGTTGATTATATTAGCGGTTAGATAATACGTCAACCCCCGCTTCAATTGGCATTTCCTCTTCTCTACATACCCTGCTTAAGTGTCCACCATCTCCATCGTCCCCGGCAGGCCGCGCTACACACTTGCACACACTCTGCAATCTCGCTTTCTCGCTATTTTTATACGACCGCAGCCATGTCAGCGATAGTGAGGACGACCGTTCGACCAGCAGTCTGGCGCCCGATGATAGGTCAACATCGGAATCATCCCGCTTGTCTTCCATGAGTCCGACGTCAAACCCAGACCTCGATTATATCCGGATCATGGAAGGGACGCCACCTCCAGAGTCATCAGAAGACAACTAGATGGACGAGGAGTCGTCGGAGGATGAAGAAGAGGACAACGATGATGAGGAGGAGGAATGGTCGAATGAGGAGGAGGACCACGACGACAGCAACGACGATGACGACGGCGGCGGCAATGAAAAGCCAACGGTCATCAGCAAGAAGCGTCCTCACCAAGATGATGTCATGAGGCCATCCAACAGTAAGAAGAAGATGGACTAAATTAAGCAGCTGTATATATCTCTGTTTCCATTCGCTCATATTAATTTGTTATGTCTGTTTATCCTGTCAATCTAATCGCAGACAGTTAGTAATATGTATTCGACAGAGATCTTCTACATTATCACCCACGGGTTGGTTTATTGAACTTTGTGCCCTGACGAGCACACAATTCACAAAAAAAGACCGTATGGGCTATCTATAATGATCGCACACAATTCTGATTACCGACCTGTTTGCCGGGTATCACACACATCTTGTTACACCGAATCGTTTGTGTTCACCTTGATCATCGCAAACGGTTCATCGGAGCGAAGTCTATGCCATATATCGCACACACCTTGATCTGGCTACCCGTTTCTGTTGTTCTGTCTCATCGGAAATAGTTCGCATGGATCAAACGTATGCCCCGCATCGCACACGCAACTAAAATCTGAACCGTGTTTGATGTATCATTCATCGCAAATGTTTTGCATCTTTTTTGACGGGTTTTTACATCACCGTTTGTGATTAATGCATCACACACAGTTTGGTCAAAGGGTCTCTAATCGTAGTGTTGCGTTAGCAGCATCCTGCAGTAGTGCACTAGCAGAGGCCGGCATAGAAGCAGAAGTAGTAGCATCCATTGGCATCTTTCCTTTGCCTATGTCCTTCACAATCTTGAGTGTATCACGGACTGGTGGTATATAAACTTTCGAGACATATGGACAGAAGAACTTTTCTTCAAGGAGCTGCTCGATGGCATACATGACCCACGGTGCATATGGCTTCAAGGCTTGAGGGCTATCAGCTGCATTGGCCAAGTTGCAAATGAAAAGATCTGGAACATCAAACCAAATGCCTTGAGCAGTGGCTAGAAGAGCATTTCCCACGATGTCATTGATAGTTTCTGGCCTGTTGGTTGGAGTAAGGGAGTTGCATAGGATGTAGAACAACACTTTGTTCTCATAGGCCAAATTCTTTGGATTGATCTCTATGCATTCATCACCAACTAGTTTGGGGTCCATCAGCATGTGAAGTTGAGCTTCAGATACTTCCCAATAGTGCAGCTTGTGTTCACGATCGGCATGAAATTTGCATCAAGAAAGATTTAGCAGGGCTAAGAACTGATCAGCTGAGCACTTGATCTTTTCCTCTCCTGTCATCCTTTCGAGAATCCATGTAGAGCTATCTCCAAGTTCTCCTGAGATAAACCTGGTGGCATAGAATTGATGAATCACTTCACGATTCCATCCATGATTGAAGCGGAGGAAACTCTTCAGGAAAACAAGTTCAATCTGCTCGACGGTGTGATGGAAGCAAGGTAAACTTTCGAGCTCAGCAAAATCCAGAATCGGGTGCTTGAAGACGCGATTCTTTTCATACAGAATACGAGCATAATACATAGCTTGTTCCTTAGTCCAGAACCTTGGCGACAAAGAAGTTCTTTCTCCTTCATATGGGCTAGTTCCAAAGAAAGCAAGTTTCGAAAGATGAAACTGCTTGTTAAATGCAGGACCATTTGGGCCATCTTCAGCTGGCAATAGCGGAAATGTTTCCAAAGGATTTTTCAGATGTTCTTCACTCACATTCCTAGTCCGAATGTCATCAGGGGCTTGCACACCTTCCTTGATGGGCTTAAGAGGAGCACGAGGATTTCTTGACTTCTCTGACTTCTTTGATATACCTGACTAACCAACATCTTTGCACGATGGAACTCCTTCAGCGTCTTTCAGACTTTCGGGCACTGGGGCCTTTTCTTTCACTTTATTTTCTTTGACTGGGGGCACAACAGCTTCTTTCTCGGACACTTGGGAAACAACTGGTGGAACAATTCCTTCATGAGCCAAGGGCTCTTCAGATTTCTTTTCTTCCTTTTCCAACTCTGGTTCGGTGGAAACAGGAGCAGGATCAACATCCATCTGGGTAGGAGCACCAAATGACGCGACCGGGGTGGTTTTCTCTCGGGAAGGATTTTGCTCCCCGTCAATCTTATGACTCTCCTCCTTGTTAGATCCGGAGGCCTCAGATTGCATTTTCTTCGGAGGCGATGGATCTGCCTTCTCAATCTCAATCTCTTCATCAGTTTTATCATCTGGGGCTTGTTGCACAGGCAAGACATTCTTTTCATCAGACTTGTTCAGAAAGATATCAACCACATCAGGTTGTACGTCGGCTGCTGGAGTAGCAAAGATAATTTCCACATGATCAGCTTGCTGCATGGGTTCATCTTCGTGAGATGGAGAAGGAGGAATATGCTACAAGGGAGTGCTAGAGTCAATAGGTTGATCATCAGCTATAGTCTAAAGGCGGCGATCCTTGATTCCTTCGGGTTTGCTGGCTCTTTCCTTGGCCTTCTGATGTTTTTCCTCTTTGATTCTCCTTCGAGCCAGATCAGCCTTGCGCTCAATCTCATCATTCCTTCTATCACATAGCTATGAAATATCCATCTTCAATCGCGAGAGCCAATCAATTTTGTCATTTCTCATGACACTAAGTGCCTTAGTAAGCTCAACAATCTCTTTGTTCAGACCTTTCCTTTCGGATTCAGTATTGGCATCTCTCCTCATCTGCTCGAGAGTTTGCTTTTCCTTGACAGCCTGATTTAGCTTCTTTGTATTTTTCATTAGCTAATAAAATGTTTCATCACCATTTTGATAACATCGTCAGGAAGGCCCAGACTGCTGATATTAGCAGATTTTGCATCGTAAGCAGCACTTTCAATCACATCAATCATAATATTGAAGTCATACTTTTGTTCCTCTGTGGAAGAAGGAACACTGTGTTTGCCCTTCTTTGCAGAAGCTTCAGCTTTTTCTTCAGGCAGCAGCTTTCTCTTTGCAACAGTGGAACCAGAAGGTTTATCAGTGAGGGGATTGTGCATGCCTAGGTGATTTCCTTAGTGTGGTTGAAACTTTCACTGGTGATGGAGTCTTGTAAGGCTTGTTGAGAATGGCTCGTTGATCATACATAGGACTTTCATCGGGAGCATCTTCATCGGAAGACTCATCAGACGAGTCAGAGGCAGCCTTCTTGGATTTTCTGGCGACTGATTTCTTTTGTGGAGCACGAGGGGAAACTGGTTTCCTAGATTGACTTCCCTTTGATGCAGATGCGCGATCCTTTTTCTTCTGCATGTCTTGCTGAGTCAGTGCGACGTGTTCTACTTTGACTTGATTCTTCTTCGCTAGCCTGGCATCACGCTTGGCTTTGCCTTTCGCCCTCTTAGCAACTTCTTCAGGGAAATCAGTGATGGTCTTGAGGGATCCAGGATGAGCATTTGACGGTGCTGGTGGCCTGACTTTTTCATCATCTGGGCCAATGCAATTCTCAGCAATGCAGTCGTTCCAAGGCGGTGTGAAGGCAAATAAGATTTGATACTTCTCGCGAACATTTTCATAGTTAAACCATTTCTTCGCCCAATGATGGTGAATCCTTTGCAGTCTGTTGTTGCGGTCAGTGGTTGATTCAACTCCAGGTAGAGTTTTGTACCCATCTGGTTCAAACATCTCAGCAGTGGTGTTCTTCTCTCTGCCACGACCACCCTTCTTTGGATTTCCATCGGAGAACATGGTAAGGGCGTCAGTGACCAATTCATCCTCGGGTTGACTGTGAGCCGAGGGAATCTCTTCATCATCTTCTTCAGATTCAAACTTGGATTTCTTCTTTGGTGTCTTTGGTGGCTTTGATGGTTTTCCTTCACCAGTCAATCTCATTCGGTCTGACCTTGGTGGTGGCTGAGGAAAATCTCCTTCAGAATATGTATACTTGTCCGAACTCTGTGCCATGACCAACCTGTGAAAAGAATAGATACGAGGGAAAATAGGGTAGGGTCATAAACATGCACAGAAGCATTTTGAACAAAAAGAAATATTTTTCGGAAGGGACAAAGGAATCCATAGTATACTTAGAGAAGATATCTTTGATAGATATTAACCTGGCCATAGACAGCTCAGGACTGGTTAAGAACTATCTAATCTTTCGGATAAGTACACATGAACCCTAGATCGAGGCGAACTAGTACGAGGGAAAACTACAAACCATACCAGTCATAACCTAGTGAATCCTAAAGATCTACCATAGTGAATAAATCAAAAGAAATAGCATCGATATAAACTGCCCTATGAACAGAGGAAGGAGCAGGAGCAGTCCAAGATCTAGGCACCCTAACTTGGCAGCGTAGATCAACTACGGCAATGCAGAGAGCAATATTACCGCACGGGCGTGATCAACTGCGTCGAGACTTCATCGGAGTCACATGGCAAGGCACCTTGTTGGAGTTGCTTTGAGCTCGGGCTCGGAAGGAAGAGGATGAGGGTTTGAGGATCAAATGAAGAAGACACTGGGAGGGGTATTTATAGCTAGAGAGAAGAACCACCTCTCCAAAGTCTATGGCCCTCAAAAGCGGGACGTTCCACATTCAACGGACATGATCACAATCGAGGGGATCATGGGCACGTGGCAACCATTTCCTGTGAAAAACTCGGGACGAGAGCGGGAGGCCGAAAGGTTTGAAGAAGGGCAAGCGCCAAAATGGTTTAAAGTTCGAAGTCGATTTCTTTCATGACCAGGGATGTTGGACATAAATTTTCTTCAGATCAAATTTCATGCTTATGACAGACAACATAGATTGGATGAGAAAGAATAGAGGGATAAGAGGGTCTGAAACAAATCACTCAGCCGGAAGAGAGGAAGCACACAGAAACATAACTATGTGTGAGTTGTTCATCGTATGAAACACAAACACATCGAACAAAATACAACCTCACAAATGAAAGCTAA
Source organism: Aegilops tauschii subsp. strangulata (assembly GCF_002575655.3). Classification (NCBI taxonomy): domain Eukaryota; kingdom Viridiplantae; phylum Streptophyta; class Magnoliopsida; order Poales; family Poaceae; genus Aegilops; species Aegilops tauschii. Next base: position 385,385,166 of record NC_053037.3, on the reverse strand, counting down.
CAAACACAACATGCAAGCACCAACAAAGTAAATCTCAGGGCTTAGAATAAGCGAGAAGAATCCATGAGATAGTTCCTGCAAGAATGGTTAGTTCTTCTTTGCAACCCACACTTGTGTGGGCAGCAAGCATCTCTTTTGCTTAGTCTGAGCAGGGACATTCCTTTGGTGAGATCTGTAGTTCACCTGTGCATTTCGAGAGTAATCATATGAATATGCATTGAATTTTTTTCCAGAGACATGAGTATAATGATTCGAGGAGGTAGGCATGTACTCCTTCTGTCGAAGGTTTGACCCATATCCATTCGAGGAAGTTTCAGTGCCAATCTACAAATGATAACCATTTCCTTGAAGGGAAACACTCTGCAAGTTCAGGCTAGCAGTGACAGATAAATTTTTTATGATGCACTTCTTCACCCAGATGTGCTTCTTGGGTGAGATAGACCTGCAGTTAGTTCCAACATACCGAGCGAAAACTTTACCATTCTGTTGTTTGAAGAATTTGTAGTTTGAGTCATCAGACTCGTCAGAGATAACAGAAATGGATGAATCATATCCAAATAGAGTTGCAGGTTCGAGAGTTTTAGTTTTAGCAAGAACCCAGCTCGTTCGAGGATATTACTCGGGGGTCTAGTAGGTACCATTGACGCTGAGTTTTCTTTTGAAACCCAAACCTTCCTTTCGAGGGTTTTTGTGCAGTATAGACTTCTTGAGCACATCACAGAGAATTTGATGCCCTCTGAGAATCTTTAGCATTCCTGTCTCAAGCAAGTTCTTTAATCTACAATTTTCATCAGAGAGAGCAACAATTTCCTCGGAAGAGGGGTTAGAAATATCATTCATAGTGGTTGCAATATTCTCGATGACAGCATTAGATGTTTCAGCATTTGAATCAGCATTGCTACGTTCTAGGCATTTTAAGCGAGGAGGCACAAAGTCATCAGGAAGCTGTTTAGATTGCTTGGCGAAGAGAGAAGATTTTTCTTTTGCAAGCTCGTTATGAGACTCTTTCAGTGACTCGAGCTCTTGATTCCTGTTAAGGAATTCATCTGATAAACTCTTGTAGTCGACTGTAAGTGAATCATATCGGTTGGAGAGATCATCAATACTTGAATAAAAACATCATGCTTTTCGATCAAATTTTGATTCTTCTCCATCTCTTCGACCAGTAATCCTTTGGTCTTCCTAAGATTGTTCTCAAGTTTCTCAGGCTCATCTTGTTGAGATTTAGCAATCTTAATCAGCTTAGCATAGGCAAGATATTCAGGAGAATATTCATTCATAGATTCTAGGTGTTTTGCTGATACCTGGTCCTTTGAGGTCTTTGCCATGAGGCATAATGCGATTGGTTCATCATCACTTGAAGCATTTTCATCAGTGCCTGATTCGGGTGATTTTTTAGATGATTCACATGCTACGAAAGCATTGCTTCTTCCTATCCTTCTGTGAAGCTCTTCATCTTCTGATTCTGATTTGGAAGTTTCATCTTCAGGTTCCAAGTTCATATCAGCACATGCTTTGTTCAGCTGAGATATTATCTTCATATTGGATTCAATGGTTGCTCTAGCTTTCACGTCAATGGCTGGTCTCATCGAAGATGATGAGGAAGATTCAATTTTCATCGAGAGCTTAGTGTGACGATCCATTCGAGTGAATCCATTTCCGTGAAGATACATCCATTGGTTGCTAGGTTTTGCATCCGAGCACGGATAGTCTGCTATGAGATGATCGAACTATTTGCACTTGAAGCACTTCATTTCTTTCGGAGGTAACCTTCTTGATGATTCAGGCAAATCAAATTCGTCATCATTTGTGAGACACAAATCCTATCTTCTGAGATCACTTAGCCTTTCTGTAAGCATTTCCAGTTCCCTTGTGATGGTGTGTTGATTTTCAACATCTTCTTTTTGTGAGCTGCCATAGTGAGAGAGAATTTCCCCTTCACTTTCCGAAGAAGATTCTTGATCTGCATTTTCAAGTTCCATCTTTTCATCGTGAATGGATAATAGCGTCATGACCTCGACGTAGTGAAGTTCTTCATAGTCTAGTCTTTGCTTGATTTCAGCTACGATGGGATCGAAGGTTGCATCAAGGGCACTCGATAGCTTGTTGACTACGGGTGCGTTTGGTTCCTTGGCAAAAATCAGTTTTGCCTTGCTAGGCTAGGCTTGCCGTTTGGTAGCGCAAAAATATCCTAGCTTTTGGGGGCAGCTAGCCTGGCTAGGCTAGAAAGTCCTCGCTCCGCGGGGAGAGCCGATTCGGCTCGCCCTCGACGGCAAAGCCGGAACGCGCGAAAAGGATCTACGCGGAACTCTCCGGATGGATAAGTCTGCTGCAACAAATCCCTACATCTTCGTTCTCCACTTCGACCTCCTCCTCCACTTTCCCCCCGATTTTTCCTCATCCCCAACGATATCCCCTGAGGTCTTCGTATTCTTTGTCAGCTGCAGAGAGAAATCAAGCGAATCCGCCCCAGTTCCCCTTCACGATAGCTGAAGGCGGATAGCGAAAGCCCACATCTGGCCTTGCTCTGGTCTGCGTCCGCCTACACCCGCCTTTCCCAGCTCTGTGTCCGCCTCCTCTCTTGAATTCTGCTGTGTATGCATGTGCTTTTTTCTTGGCAATGGATTAGCTGGTTCAGGAATTGATTATTACTAGAAGCTGCAAATTCTAAGTACTATCTTTCTATACTCCCCGTGGTCTTATCCAAGGTTGGATTCTTGTTGGGTGAGCTGGTTTGGGATTAGATTGGTACAGCTAAGGTGATATGAAACTCTAGTATAAAGCCACTGTGGCGTTGGGGTTGGGGAGGATACTGTTGTTGGGAGGCACCCAGCTCTTGATTTTTATTTTTGGCCGGACTGCAATTGAGTACTAGCTCATAGGAGTGCATGACATGAATTGATTTTACTGAACATGTATGATGCATCTGCACCTGAATCCTTAATTTGCTATGTACTGAATCATGCATACAGAGCTATCTACTTAGCATGCATCTGAACTGATTCATTACTTCTACATATGTATTTTCTTAACAAACAGAGCCTCCTCTATTTTTGTCTTGTGCCAGCATCTTATTTTCATTTATATGAACAAAGATTTGTCTACAATAGTCCTGGACTGTATATACTAACGACACCGTGTTGTGTGAGTCATTAATATTCGATCTTCTTTGTATTTATAGATGGACGACAGTGTGCAAATTAACAGAAAAATTGCGTTCTTTAGTGCTTTTGTAGTGGCATATTGTTCATTGATCATATATCTAAGCAACTCTAGTCACCCTACAAGATACTCGTTGTTAGAGAGAAATAAAGAAAGAATGGCATATCTACGGAAACTGTATTGTGGCGAGGAGAAACACTGCATTGGTGAATTGCGCATGGGAAAATCAGTTTTCTTCAAACTTTGTGATAAATTACGCCGTATGGGTCCACTTAAAGATACATGGCATTGTACTATAGAGGAGCAAGTTGCCATGTTCCTCACTACAGTAGGGCATCATAAGAAAAATATCGACATTAGTTTCCATTTCACAAGGTCAGGTGAGACAGTGAGTCGTTACTTCAACAGAGTTTTATTTGCAATTGGGAAACTCGGGCCAGAAATGCTTAGGCATCGAACACTTGATACACCATCAAAAATTCAAGGCAACCCACGATTTGATCCCTATTTTAAGGTATAGTACAATGTCCATCTAGTTACCCATAAATTTTTAAATAACTTCATAGTGCAGTAGGTGTATTACTAATTAATTGTTACTTGGATGTTTAGGACTGTATTGGTGCTATTGATGGTACACATGTTCCATGTAACGTTCCACCTCGGATAGTCGACAGATTTCGTGGCAGGAAACCATTCCCTACCCAAAATGTTCTTGCGGCAGTTGACTTTGATTTATTGTTCACTTATGTTTGTGCGGGCTGGGAGGGTTCGGCACACGATTCAACTGTTTTAAGACATTCTCTTGAGCATCCAAATGGCCTTAGAGTCCCTGAAGGTAGGCCCCTGCATTTGTTACATATGAACATATAACATACAGAGTGAATGAGTGATTAATTGCTGATATTGTCATGTTAGGTAAATACTATCTTGCGGATGCGGTTATGCAGCTAGGAAAGGATTCCTACCACCGTTCCGCCAAACTCGATATCATTTGCGTGAATGGAGGGGTAATAATAGACCTCGCACCCAGAATGAGCTTTTCAACTTAAGGCACTCATCCCTTCGTACTACTGTTGAAAGGGCATTTGGAACTTTAAAGAACCGTTTCAAAGTTCTGACAACTAGGCCTTATTATCCCTTTCCTTCACAAGTTCGAGTCGTCATAGCATGTTGTATCCTTCACAACTGGATATTACTAAACGGGGGTCCTGATGAACTAGTCTACAGTGAGCAAAACTGGTTTGAGCAATATCCAAGATCAGTTGGCCGTGTCCAACGGGATTTACGTGAGGAACAAAGGGAGGTGCTTAGAGATAGGGATGCCATGGCAGCCAATATGTGGAGAAATAGGCATAATGTTAGACGTGGTTGATTTTTTTCAAACTTTCTGTATGAATTTGTTGATTCTAAGTTGTATTATCACTTAGAAGAACGACTTGTGTGTTTTCTTTCTTCAACTTGTAACCATGATTTCTTTCCCTTGGTACGAGTGCAATGCGATATGCATCTCAGAGGTGTTATTCTGTCTATGAATTATAAAATTTAATTGATGCCACAGGGATATGACGGGTAACAATGTGGTGTGGCAGCCCCAAGTTGTAGATGAAATGCTACGTTACTACAAAGAGAAGATTCAGTCTGAGGGAAAACAATTTGTCTTCAAAGAGACACATCATGAGGAGTGTGCAAAACAAATCAATGCAAAGTTTACCACCGCCTTCACACAAAGGCAAGTTTATCACAAGTTCCATAAGCTGAAAGGTCAGTGGAAGATCATACTAGAGGCGAAGAATTTAAGCGGTGCCAATTTTGATGATGTCAACAAGATAATATTATATGATGATACCGAAGTTGTACGGATGAAGAACGTGAGCATTACATCTAAATTTTGTCAAATTATATTTCCATCTTGTATTATGTTTTGTCTTTTATAACTAACATTTTCATGCTTCCTCCTCTCTTCCAGAACAAAGACAAGAGGGCAAAATATATCAATGTGCCTATTGCCAACTTTGATGAGATGGAGTTCATATTTCAGGATAAGCATGCTACCGGAGAGTTCACTGTCCTTCAAACACCCTATGACCGTGTTCATGCTCGTGACAAGGATTTTATTGGTGACGCCGAGAAGAATGCGATTGATATTGAGGTTGATCCTGCAACACAATATGATTCAGATTGTCTTCCTGACGACACCAATAATGAAAGCTCATCTTCGAAGCGTCCTAGAGGTGGCAAACATGATAAAGGTAAGAGGGTGAAGTGTGAGGAGAGTGTAGTTCAAGACATGACGCGGTCTCTGCGTGATATGTCGGATACTATGCGTTTCACACACGTGACCAACCCGAATGAGAATTTATTCAAAATAATTGATGACATGGAAGAATACCCTCTATTCGTCCGACTTTCACTGCAGACATCTTTGGCCACCAATGAACAAGTGGCGTCCATGTTGAAGGGGAGGCCGATGGCTGCTATTCAAGAGTTTGTGCGGCGCTGGGTCCGTGATAACTTTCCTGAACACGTTCATGTTCCTCCTGGTGTGTGATTCATTTTACTGTAAAAGTTTAGGATTATTTTGTATGTCTTCCAGCATCGTCTCCTAGGGAAATAATATCCATGACACTGAAGGGGAACGCAGCAGAAAACAAAAAATTTCCGACCTACACACCAGCCCAGGACCACTATGGAGACTGCATACATGGTTTGATCTTTTTCGTTACCGACTCGTAGCGCAGCCGGAAGTAGAGTCGATGACGATCGGCGGTGCAGATCCCCGCAGCTAGGATTTACAACCTCCCAACCGCGAGGATGTATACCCTCATCTGCTCCTCAGACAGCCCTCCGGGAGGCGGTCGAACAGCCCCCCGGACGGTGTCGCGGACAGCCCTTCGGGAGGACCTTCAAAACTCGAACGGTCACTCGGACAGCCCTTCGGGAGGACCTTCGAAACTCGGACGGTCACACGGACAGCCCTCCGGGAGGCACTCACGAACTAAGACCGAAACTACGATCTCTCTACAGAGTTGCACACATACGGTGTCATCTATCCGGCAGGGCTTCGCCGTCCAGAACTAGTTCCCACCGGAACCCAGACAGCCTTTCGGCTCTACGAAACTATTTTGCTGGGAGGGAGAGAGAAGCCAGATCATGCATGGCACTTGTATGTGAGAAGGGATGAGTGTGGAGGGCTTCCCCTCCACCTCTATTTATAGGAAATCCCAAGGGGGTAGGGTAGTTTCACAAAAAACCCAAAATGCACATGAATGAAGTCCTTCCACAAGGACCTAGGAGTGAAACCAAGGAACAAGAGGGTCCCCAAGGGGGGATACCCCATGTGGCCGGCCACACCCCCATGAGGGGCCCAAAAAATGGCTCCTATCCATCCATGTCATCCCCAAGATCTTTTGGAGCAAAGCCCCAAAAGGTGGCTTTCCATAAAGTAACCATAAAGCTGATTTTCACTATTCACGACGACATTTTTCAGCGTCTGATCGAACTAGAAATATTTATGTGGGCTAAGAACATTTCCAGTACCCACTAAAATGATTTTCAACGCGTTCCGAAACAATTCCGGTTTTAGTGATTTTCATCTGCGAAACGCATCTGAAGTGGCTCCGGCAGCTCTGGAACATTTCCGGTTTTTATCTCAGAAAATTCCAAAAAGCTTCCAGAATGATTCTGGCATCCTCCAAGAATTATCAGGCATGTGCCGAAACCAATTTGACTTAATGGTGTATCCCGAAACAACTTTTCGGTATCATCGAAACTTATCCGATGACCTCTCTCTGCGGTACGATTCCGCTGTCTGAAACTTTTTCGGTGATTTTCTCTCAGACTCCCTGTCTAGTATTCAGCGGATAGATGATCCTTAAGCGTGTGACCCTATAGGTTCGGTGAAGTATAGACATGACCTGGAACCCCTTCCGATCAATGATCAACATCGGAGCCGTGGACACCCATATTGACCCCTATACCCACACGAATAAATATTCGAGTGAACCTCCAGTTGCCGTGTGCTATTCCTGTTGCTTCGCGATATGTTACAAATACCCGAGGTGAGACATGTTGGCATTCCCGTGGATCAACAACTTGTCCACTATGCTAGTTACCTCGTTACCGGTATTGTTCTCTTTTCTCGTTATCGTGTTCCGGCATCCCCGTGATCAAATCACAAAGTGTCTGGCCAGACGATGATGGATACCGTAACATCGAGAGGGCCCAGAGATATCTCTCCATCGTCGGAGGAGCAAATCCCAATCTTGAGCTATCAAGTTACTTGACACACTTTTCCATGAACCCGTAAGCCGCCGTAATAGCCACCCATTTACGGATGACGTTTAACAAACCCCAAAGTTCATGAAGCAAGCATGAAGAAACTCGATACTCTCATGGTCTAAGGAATCATGCAAACATTAACCATCTCTGTGTTATGTACCAATAAACTTGTGACGAATGAATCTCATAGCATAACATCAATCCGGGTCGATTCAACACAAATGTTCTCTTAACATTGTGCCCTCAAAGTTGCTGGCATAGACATGCCCATGACCAGGAAAACAGAATTATCATGCAACACTTGAGCTAGTCTTAGAGGCCAGACTAGGAATACTTCTTACCGTTTATTATTCCACACGTGCATATGAGTCTTCCTCCGAGCCTCGTGGATATTGCAGACTCGAGAATCATTGCAGTTATAGCATGGAACATAAACATAATTATGAACTCGGAGATAAATAATATCATTTATTATTGCCTCTAGGGCATATCTCCTACAGACTCCCACTTGCACTAGAGTCAATAATCTAGCTTATGCTAATGCACTTCACACCTGTGGCACACCGGTGTAAATATGCTTCGCTTGTGGTATAGCCTGATGTCCAATGGATCTGACGACTTCAGTTCCGTGTGTATCTTTGCATGTCCTCGCGTTTTCACGTTTTCACAAAATTCATATTTTGTGTGGACTTGGCTTTGTATGTATGTGAATCACAGGTCGAACCTGGATTCCTCAGACTGAGTTATGGAGCAACTACCTGCAGTAGTGTCCCATTGTCAAAAGCCATCTTGGAACTATACTAAGTTCATGAATGAACTATATGATTCAACATCTTCTTTGTCGCTTCTAAAGCGTCAACATACTTAGCCCTTGTTATAGAATTCGCTACAGTAACTAGTTTGAACAAATTCCAACTAACTGTGCCACCACATTGTGTGTTACACAAAACCCTTAATTTAAATCGAAAATCGCATGGAGAAAAGATGAAGACTGTATCGATGTAACATTTTACAACGAACTCTTCATGATCTCTGCTTGCGAGAAAACCATGTCATCAGTACTTACTCTAGTACTCTGTGACATCTTTCACTGTTGTCCCATGATCAGTAATTTGATCACTTTGGTATCCATACTCGCAACACCTTGGGAGTATCGGACATATCTGGTTGTTTTACATACCATGGAATACATGATTAATCCAAACACAAAAGTGTGTGGAATCTGCATCATGTATTTTACTCATCAGTGTTTTGGGACACCGAGTCTTGCAAAAACTCTTTCCATGTGACTTTGGCAAGAATCACTCCTTGGCGTTTTAAATGCTAAAAGGTTTTAGCATCTTGTCAATATGTATTCATTGCTTAGCCCCATTAGGTAAATCTATCTCCATAGATCATCATGCCTAATATTGAGGCTATTTAGCCTAAGCACTTCATCGAAAAACTATTTTCAAATGAAGTCCTAATTCGTGTCAAGAAATTTATTTCCAATTACCAATGTGCCAAGCACATAAGGTTTTTAGAAATATTATTACGCTCCCACTTACTTTCTTGAATTACAAGCATCTTGTTACCCATTGATGAAATCAAAACCCCTTTGACCATTTCATCAAAACACGAAGATTCCAACTCCATTTTGCTCTCTTCTGTCCATTGCTGGAACTCTGAAGTTTGCATACCTACTAGCATCCTCTGGATCGACAAATTACTTTGGACTGTATCATATACAAGTCCTAGCTTTCATTTCCATCAGATGGAAATCCTTTTATCATCCATGTTTCATATCTCATGATTGAAATATGTATTAATTGCTAGTTCAACCCGAACCGAATTTAAGCATCGCTACGATGAAAACAACCTCATCGTAGTCAACTCTTGAACTTGTTATTTCAACAAGTCGAGCTTTATGGATAAAACATTTTTATCCGTATCAGTTTTAAGTTCCATAAATATTTGTTAGACTCTAAGTCTTCCGGAAGGTGTATCAAGGTTTTAATCTTGAATCACTTATATGGAAACTAACTCGGGTTGTATTGGCATTTAGCCAATTCCGGAGTCAGGGCCCATCAACGCTTCCTTGTGTATCGTAGGTATAATGTTGTCTAACAACAATATCTCGTTTGCGCACCTGAGAGGTTTGCACGAGCCTTGCCTACGTGGTTCAGCTGCAAGTTCGACCGAAGTTCATACATTTTTATTGTAGAGACTTCTGTATCAGTCGCAGTAGGAAACTCTGGAATTTCTTCCAAGGTCTCTTTCCTTTGATCTGATGAAGATACTGTTTATCTCGTCGAGTTGCACTATTCTCCCACTCACCTTTTAGAAAGAACCATTCTCTTTAAAAGCACACCGTTTCGCGGCAAAACTATTTGCCTCGGTATAGTGAGGGAGGAATACCCAACATTTTGTTGGTATAACCTACAAAGTAGCACTTGTCTGATTTGGAATAGGTTTGTAACCTTTTACACAAGCCCCATATTCCAAATGTTAAGAAAAGATATAACATGGTTGGGCGTACCATACCATGGCTTCATTTCAACAGACCCGATGTAGCTCTTTTCAGTGTAAAAGCCGCAGTCTCTAAAGCATCACTTTAAAAGGGATAATGGAAAATTTATTTATGTCATCTTTGACCTTACCATGTCATAAATGGTTTGATTACATCTCCACGGACTTTCCACTTGCAGTGGTGTTCCGGGAGGTGCAAGTTTATGAAACCCCTTTCACAACTCATCAGACATTCGCTAAACATGTAACTCAAATATTTCTTTGTGCAATCAAATTGCAGAAACATAATTTTCTTGTTACAATAACTTCTACTTCATTTTGAGAACCTTTCGAATGATTTCAAAAGATCCAGAGTTACGTCTCATCAAGTAAATATCCATATATCTACTTGAGTCATTTCTGAAGATAAATAAATCCACCACTAACAACACTTATCGGACTACACACATCAAATGTATGATCACTAATAAGTTTGTTCTTCGTTCCTTATGGCCTGTGAACGGTATTTTAGTCACTTCACTTTTCGGAGGAAAGTTGCAAGTGTCAGATGATTCAAAATCAAAAAGACTTCAAAATCCATCATAATGGAATTTTCCATGCGGGTTTCTCCAATGTGACCAAATGTAGTGCCACACTTGTGTGGTATTCTTTTAGTCTTGCGACATTTAGTGTCAGTGTTATGGATGTATCATATTACCCTCAATATTCATAACATACGTCCCATCGATGATGGAAGTATGGCCCTTATGTTATTCATAATACTTAACAACAATTGTTGTTTTTATGAACAACTCTTTTGCAAAAAACATTGTGCAATGGGCTAGAGTGTATGAAACTCTAAAATGAATTATGAAAAGTAAACCCAGAGGTATTGTATTATTATAAATATTCATAACATACATCTCATTCATAATGAAAGTATGGCCCTTGTGTTATTCATAACATCGAACATAAAAAGTTCTCTTATGAACAACCTTCTTGCAAGATGCCTTATGCAATGGGATAGAGTTTGTAAAACTCTAAATGAATTATGAAAATAAATACAGACGGCAATACACCGATGGAAGGTATAGTAACATTTACTATGTTCCCTGTGTATACCTTAACCTCATTTCTAGCTAGTCTTTCAGGCCATAGTAGTTCTTACATCGAGTTGCAACAGAATGCAATCGAGCGGGCATTTTTGTGATGAACTCACAATACCCAAGAATCAGTGATTAACATGTTTAACCATAATTCGCAAGAACTATATCTTTTGACCAGCCTTCTATACATCAAAAACTTGTATGACATTCATACATGAGCTGGATATTCCAGTCTTCTTTCCTTTTGCCTTTATACTTCTAGCAGTTTAACTTTTAGTATTTCTCCTACTCTCAGAAGAAGCACCCAACTTAAGAGTGGCATCAGCCCCGGACTTCCTAGGCGTGTAAGTCATACTAACACCCTTTGGACACTTCCTTTCTCTTTAAGTTGTTGTTTTATTCACCTTTCATTATATGACAGGCGTTCTTCTGGATCCCTTTCCCAATAGTCAAATGCATAGTAAACACTTTTACTAATACTTGCAAACAAACATTGCTTTGTTTGTATCTGAAAATAATTTTCAGTTCCATGAATATCATATAACTATCCCAACGTTCGAAGTTTGGGTTTCATGGAAGCAAACATATTTCACTTGACCGTAACAAAATTCTAGCTTTTGGATCGAAGGACGAGAGTCACATGATCCATAGCATTAGCGGGAGGATACGGAAAGCATGCGATAGGACAAAGTCCTTCTCGGCACTTTTGAGGACAATCCTCATATTACCTTACCAATCGTAAAGTTTTAACCAGATATTTAACAGCTATTCAATTTTAATAGGGAAGGTGGAAATGCGAGCCATTATTCTACAACTATTATGCAAGAAACATTTAGACAGTGTTCATAATTAATTGCACTAAGAATTAAACATGTTAATTCAACAGTGCGCTCCCACTCAAATCAATATCTCTCACAATTAATTTTGAGTGATACAAGATCCAGACTTCAATTCATCGCCATAGAATCATCATCTCATAACGGGAATTTTAATCGGTAGGCCAACTTGCCGATCACATCTCTATGTGACTCTTGCTCATCTTTCGATGCGTGTGTTCCGAGCTGAGGACGATCCTGCCATGAACGTCAAGACAACCAAGTGATCTTGCTGCGAGGTCTGACCTCACCCGCCTCACACTTCTCTAATCGCTCGTACCCATGCATCCATGGCGCACCCCGAAAAGATAGGTGCCGTGACGGTGCTACACTTGGGAGAACACTAACTACTTGATATTTTAAGTGAGAGATCACCCTAATAAAAAGCGACTACCGCGCAATCAAGAAGGGTGCATCATAAGGGATAAACATCTCAGGCAATTCATAATAGCATGATATGGTATAGCCCTTTCTGACGGAGAAGTATTTCATTTCTTCGTCTTCGGCATTCGCGTCGGTGTTCACCTTCGCGAAGATTGCCACCACCTTGTCGATGCACCAGATAATATTGCTATCTCTATAGCTAACAAAATAATGCGTTACAACAAGGTTGACACGCAGGTCATTAAAGTGCAATCATATGGCTCCAGCCATCATGCCGAATCATGACACGCAGGTCATGTTAATCAAATTACATCATATAGTCATCTCATACATAATCGAATTAGTATGAGCACTGCTATACCACATCACATGCACATCCTGCAAAACCAAGTTACACGCCTCTAATCGGTTTATGCAAAATTTATTTTACGTGGCTTCTAAGGTTTTGACTTAAACCGCAGCTACCAACATTTTATCATCAAGTATGATTATTCAGGTTGCTAGATTAACATCTCGGGGTGTATGAAACACGGGATAATTAAATCTCGAGCCTCATACTAAACTTCATCATACGCATGACCCCCGTGCAGATCATATCTGCAATGCCCTTTCATCTGCGAATTTCATCTTTCTTTTGACTACGGCAGAACCCAAAGAACTGATAGCACTTCCATGATCAATCAGGATCACGGATTGCCAGAACTTTGTCAAATTCCACCATGCTGTCTCGAGATTGAGCAAACGCAAATTCTAGGGAAGCAACAAGAACCTCGGGTAACATATTTCATCTGTCACCCGCATAAATAATTTTCAGCAATAGATCTCATCTACTACCTAATTATATTATGCAATACCCATACATCTCCATGTATTCTAGATCGAAACCTGCATCTACGCATAGCACGGCTCTTGATGCCACTGAAGGGGAACGCAGCAGAAAACAAAAAATTTCCGACCTACGCACCAGCCCAGGACCACTATGGAGACTGCATACATGGTTTGATCTTTTTCGTTACCGACTCGTAGCGCAGCGGGAAGTAGAGTCGATGACGATCGGCGGTGCAGATCCCCGCAGCTAGGATTTACAACCTCCCAACCGCGAGGATGTATACCCTCATCTGCTCCACAGACAGCCCTCCGGGAGGCGGTCGAACAGCCCCCCGGACGGTGTCGCGGACAGCCCTTCGGGAGGACCTTCAAAACTCGAACGGTCACTCGGACAGCCCTTCGGGAGGACCTTCGAAACTCGGACGGTCACACGGACAGCCCTCCGGGAGGCACTCACGAACTAAGACCGAAACTACGATATCTCTACAGAGTTGCACACATACGGTGTCATCTATCCGGCAGGGCTTCGCTGTCCAGAACTAGTTCCCACCGGAACCCAGACAGCCTTTCGGCTCTACGAAACTATTTCGCTGGGAGGGAGAGAGAAGCCAGATCATGCATGGCACTTGTATGTGAGAAGGGATGAGTGTGGAGGGCTGCCCCTCCACCTCTATTTATAGGAAATCCCAAGGGGGTAGGGTAGTTTCACAAAAAACCCAAAATGCACATGAATGAAGTCCTTCCACAAGGACCTAGGAGTGAAACCAAGGAACAAGAGGGTCCCCAAGGGGGATACCCCATGTGGCCGGCCACACCCCCATGAGGGGCCCAAAAAATGGCTCCTATCCATCCATGTCATCCCCAAGATCTTTTGGAGCAAAGCCCCAAAAGGTGGCTTTCCATAAAGTAACCATAAAGCTGATTTTCACTATTCACGACGACATTTTTCAGCGTCTGATCGAACTGAAAATATTTATGTGGGCTAAGAACATTTCCAGTACCCACTAAAATGATTTTCAACGCGTTCCGAAACAATTCCGGTTTTAGTGGTTTTCATCTGCGAAACGCATCTGAAGTGGCTCCGGCAGCTCCGGAACATTTCCGGTTTTTATCTCAGAAAATTCCAAAAAGCTTCCAGAATGATTCTGGCATCCTCCAAGAATTATCAGGCATGTGCCGAAACCAATTTGACTTAATGGTGTATCCCGAAAAAAAAATTCGGTATCATCGAAACTTATCCGATGACCTCTCTCTGCGGTACGATTCCGCTGTCCGAAACTTTTCGGTGTCCGAAACTTTTTCGGTGATTTTCTCTCAGACTCCCTGTCTAGTATTCAGCAGATAGATGACCCTTAAGCGTGTGACCCTATAGGTTCGGTGAAGTATAGACATGACCCGGAACCCCTTCCGATCAATGATCAACATCGGAGCCATGGACACCCATATTGACCCCTATACCCACACGAATAAATATTCGAGTGAACCTCCAGTTGCCGTGTGCTATTCCTGTTGCTTCGCGATATGTTACAAATACCCGAGGTGAGACATGTTGGCATTCCCGTGGATCAACAACTTGTCCACTATGCTAGTTACCTCGTTACCGGTATTGTTCTCTTTTCTCGTTATCGTGTTCCGGCATCCCCGTGATCAAATCACAAAGTGTCTGGCCAGACGATGATGGATACCGTAACATCGAGAGGGCCCAGAGATATCTCTCCATCGTCGGAGGAGCAAATCCCAATCTTGAGCTATCAAGTTACTTGACACACTTTTCCATGAACCCGTAAGCCGCCGTAATAGCCACCCATTTACGGATGACGTTTAACAAACCCCAAAGTTCATGAAGCAAGCATGAAGAAACTCGATACTCTCATGGTCTAAGGAATCATGCAAACATTAACCATCTCTGTGTTATGTACCAATAAACTTGTGACGAATGAATCTCATAGCATAACATCAATCCGGGTCGATTCAACACAAATGTTCTCTTAACATTGTGCCCTCAAAGTTGCTGGCATAGACATGCCCATGACCAGGAAAACAGAATCATCATGCAACACTTGAGCTAGTCTTAGAGGCCAGACTAGGAATACTTCTTACCGTTTATTATTCCACACGTGCATATGAGTCTTCCTCCGAGCCTCGTGGATATTGCAGACTCGAGAATCATTGCAGTTATAACATGGAACATAAACATAATTATGAACTCGGAGATAAATAATATCATTTATTATTGCCTCTAGGGCATATCTCCTATAGACTCATGCTAGCATGTAATGATGTCAGAGAGTTTTTCATTCCTGAAAAATAAGCTTGTTAGTCAGATTAATTCTTTATCAGTCAGTGTGTTTACAGAGTGTGTTAAATTTACAATCATGAAGTTGCGCTGAATTTTTGCATGGCTATTTACAACTTGATCTGCCTGTAGCCATTTCTCTGTTTGACTGATATTTTTTCAATGATATTGTAGTGATGATGCACTTGTTATAAGCTACTTGTATTTGGATACTGTGAAAACGAGCTACCTTGCCCGCAGCACAACCAAACGACTAGCTGATGGCTGTTGCTAGCAAGGGCATTGAACCAAACGTGCAGCTAAGGCAAAGGTAGCCCAACCGAGCTAAGCTAGCTAGGCTAGCTCAGCTATGGGCAAGCTGGGCAATACAACCAAACGCTCCCTACATCTCTATCGGTGATATCTGTAACTCCTCGTTCATGAAGTCTTTCAACAATGTTTGTCAATCGATTGCTAAGTTCCATGGCACTTTCCTTACGAGGACTTTTGAAACCAGTAAACATGGCATGAAGCATTTCAGTGTGAGAGTCTGTTCTGGTAATGAATTCTTCATGAACATTTTTTATGGTATCCCAGAGTTGCTTTGCAGTGTCATGTTTACGGAACCGAATGAAAATGACTTTCGAGATACTTTGACAAATAATACCTTTGGCTTGAGCATTTAACCGCAGTATAGCTCTGTCATCAGAAGTTGGAGCATCAGGGTGCTGAATGATGTATACATTCTCAAGAATCTACCAGAGATCTATGTTGATGGCTTGAAGTCTGATTTTCGTTCTTTCTTTCCAGCAGACATAGTCATTTCCATCGAAGATAGGAAATTTTTCAGAGTGCAAGGATCCACCTGCATACTACATACTCAAAACTCCAAGGACGTTAGACCTTTAATAAATAAAGATAAGGAGTACCTACTCTGATACCATATGTTGGGACCGAGAGTATATCGACCAGAGGGGGTGAATGGGAGATTCAAAAATTCTTGCGAATGTTTTGAACTAATCCCAAACACAACAGCGGAAATAAGGTTCGGTAGAACAGAAATTAAACAAGCAAGCTATTGAGGAACATATTCATTAAGATATGAAGCAATAATGGTTCGAGCATAGGATATCACAGGCTTGACAATGAAGATGGTAATGCAATATGCTAACAGATATAGTAACATGTCATAGACTAGAAATGAGATAAAAGAGTGAACATGAGAAAGAATTATGACTCGATGAATGATAATGATACAGAGCAAACAGAATGAGTATGACTGGAATGGCTACACAGAATGATGAGAATGCAGCAGGATGAGTAACGGATGATAACAGCTGAGGACGACAAAAATAAAAGATACGAACGATATGCAATAGATAAAGATAGATCAGATAAACTATCGTCACAGAGCACAAAAGTAAACTGTTGAATGTAATGCAGTAAAGTAGAGTGAACCAGTGGTGCTCGATGGCGACAGTTGCATTTGGTAGACCAGTTCGCCCTTCTGCCAAAGGACTACGTCTGGTTGGAGGGGTTGTGATTTAACACAGAAGATAAACTCTCTTTGCCCAATTCTCCTTCAACTTAGAGCTAATTAGACTCTAGTTGATTTCACTCATGGTAGATACTTGTCGGTGATCTCCAAACCTTCGGTTGACCTTCGCGAACCACAGTTACTCTTGGTTGCTGAAAATCTTGCTCGGTGAAGACAACAACTCTTCAACACTTGAGCCGACACCTATCCGTCTAGAGAGTGTGCAGCTCTCAAGAGTAATAGGTACAAGAATTCTAACTCAGAACTACAATGATGCACTACCACTCTCTAAGTTTGGGCTCTTGATTTTTCTCTCGATGGATCTTAAACTCAAATCACTCGGAGAGGGGATGCTCAATCAATCTTCTCAGAAATCTTAAGCGGAGCAGCCAACAGGCAACGTTGGAGCGAGGTGGCTATTTATAGCCGCAGCCTTTCCTGAAGGGAAATGACCAAATTGGACATGTGGAGCAGCCAATGGTCAAACGACACGAGTCCAACGGTCGGAAATTGAGCACAACGGTAACATTACTTGCAGAGCAAGTAAAGCTAACTCCTCAGTCCGAAGGATATCTCCTGTAGCACGAAGAACATCGTCTACTGCTGCCAGGTAATCACTCGGAGCATAAAGAGATTTCTCTCACACCTTCACAGGTTTTGGGTTAAGCATCACAATGGATCTAAGCTTCGAGAACATATACCCCTCTTAATAGTATGGAGGTCCTATGACTCAAATAAATGAAAAAGAAGAACAACGAAATGAGTACTGCACTTTGTCTACGACTTCCATTCGCTGCAGTCAATTTCCTCGGACAACAGCTCCGAGCCAATTGCTTCGCTTCAGCAACAATTTTAAGGGGTCAACTCCGCCACGTCAATCTTCTTGTCTACATGTCTTCAATAGATGTAGCTCAGTCTTCTCTGTAACACAGATATTCTTCGGTAAAGTTCCTCGAACTTGGCACCGGAGACAACATTCTCTTCGGGTCTGCATGGACTATTTATCTCTATGTGTACTAGCAAACAAATCAGTCCATGTTTGTTTCTGTCAACAATCTCCAAAACTCAAGGAGGAAAATATTGCACCAACACCACCAAGCTCTATGCTGAGACCATCTGCGAATTCGGTCTGGTGGTTGATGTAGGAAAATTCCCTAAAGACAGGTGCTACTTCTTGATCTTGCGTTAGTTTTTCCCTTGAAGAGAAAAGGGTGATGCAGCAAAGTAGAGATAAGTATTTCCCTCAGTTAGAGAACCAAGGTATCAATCCAGTAGGAGGTACAAGCAAGTCTCCAATCTATGCACCTACACAAATAGTCAAACACTTGCACCCAACACGATAAAGGGGTTGTCAATCCCTTCACGGTCAATTGGAATGGTGAGATCTGATAGAGATAGATATAAAGGATTACTAAAACATAAAACAAAATAAAAACAAATAAATTGCAGCAAGGTATTTTTGGGGTTTTTGGTTTATAGATCTGAAAATATATGATGGAAAATAGACCTGGGGGCCATAGGTTTCACTAGAGGCTTCTCTCTTGAAAGAAAACATACGGTGGGTGAACAAGTTACTATCGAGCAATTGATAGAAAAGTGCAAAGTTATGACGATATCCAAGGCAATGATTATGCATATAGGCATCACGTCCGTGTCAAGTAGACCGAAACAATTCTGCATCTACTACTATTACTCCACACATCAACCGCTATACAGCATGCATCTAGAGTATTAAGTTCATAAAGAACGGAGTAACGCCTTAAGTAAGATGACATGATGTAGAAGGATAAACTCAGGCAATATGATGAAAACCCCATCTTTTATCCTTGATGGCAACAATACAATACGTGCCTGGCTACCCCTACTATGTCACTGGGTGAGGACACCGCAAGATTGAACCCAAAACTAAGCACCTCTCCCATTGCAAGAAATACCAATCTAGTTGGCCAAACCAAACCGATAATTCAAAGAGAAATACAAAGATATCAAAACATTCATATAAGAATTCAGAGAAGATTCAAAATAGATAATCTGATCATAAATCCACAATTCATCGGATCTCGACAAACACACCGCAAAAGAATATTACATCGGATAGAACTCCAAGAACATCGAGGAGAACATGGTATTGAAGATCATAGAGAGAGAGAAGAATCCATCTAGCTACTAGCTATGGACTCGTAGGTCTGTGGTAAACTACTCACGCTTCATCGGAAGGGCAATAGGGTTGATGTAGATGCCCTCCGTGATCGAATCCCCCTCCGGCAGATCGCTGGAAAAGGCCCCAAGATGGGATCTCGTGGGTACAGAAGGTTACGGCGGGGCAAAAGTATTTTCGTGGATGCCTCTGATGGTTTGGGAATATTTGGGAATTTATAGGCCGAAGAATAGGGTTAGGAGAGCTCTGAGGGACCCAGAAGGCAGCAGGGCGCGCCCTGGACCCTTGCCGTTGCCTCGGGACTCTTCTGACTTGGTCTCCAAGTCCTACGTGTGTCTTCTGGTCCAAGAAAAATCATCGTAAAGTTTTATTCCGTTTGGACTCCGTTTGATATTCCTTTTCTGTAAAACTCAAAAACAAGGAAAAACAGAAATTGACACTGAGCTCTGGGTTAATAAGTTAGTCCCAAAAATAATATAAAATAGCATATTAATGCATATAAAACATCCAAAACAGATAATATAATAGCATGGAACAATAAAAAATTATAGATACGTTGGAGACGTATCGACAGGGAAAGTTGCTTCTGTCTGAAGATGGACCTCACAGAAAACTTGGAACTGGCACAGATTGGTCATGGAATTGGAGGAAATGTCTTTTGGATGAAGGCTGTAGAAATTAAGAAAGTCCCGGAAGAACTTTGACCCGGGCGGGGAAAAAACCCCATGCAGATGATCAGCAAAAATAACAATTTCCTCTGGGCCAGGTTGAGGTGTGTCTTCTACCCCGGGTGCTCGCCAACCAATTACCTCTTGAGCCGGCAGTAAACCTTGCCCCACAAGATCATCAAGCACAAGTTTTGAGATTTGGGATCTGATCCAGTTACAGGCTTTATCAGTTTTGGCCATAATTAGTCGCCTAAGGGGTCAAAACTGCGAGAAGAGTGTGAATGGCGGGTCATTTCATGAGCAATGAATCGCCTGTTGTTCTGATAAGTAGGCAGTACAATAAAATGGTTATGTTTGAGGGCGAGTCAACATATTTATTCAATTATTAATGAGTTGCCAAAGTTATAAGCCGATCTAATGGAGGAATAAGTACGACTTTTACAACAAGCGAGTTATGATATATAGTAATGAGCCGACAAGGTATGAAGGCGTCTTATTTTAAACTGAGGACTTCTGGTTTCTAGCTAAAGTGTTGAATAGAAACAGGTTTTGTTCAGACGTTTGCAGTTACAGATCTAAAAAATGGTCTAAAAAGACAATATTTGCTAAACCTAAAGGTGAGCACTGGACGCAACAATTATTCTACTCGCAGAATCTAACGAAGGTTTAAGGTTCCTAGATGCAAAAATAGTGTCATGACTAACACTGCTATATTTCTATAAGAAATTCATTGGAAACTACATTTGAACAACGATGGCGGTAAAAGGTTGATGAACACTGATGAACTACGAAGAGGGTAATGTAGATCTAAAGAAGAGGTATTAGCATACCTGGCTGTAGCAGGAGATGGCGGAGAAGTTTGGTCGAGCTCCGGCGATGACTGGGCGGCGTCGCGGTCTTGGATGAGGTGGCCGGCAAGGTCGGACAGGCACGGTGGCGTTCCAGATGCGGAAGAGCTCAGGCGCAAGGAGGAAGAAGCTAGGGGAGAAGAAGTAAAAGTGAAAAGAGGACCCCTTCGGGTGTATTTATAAGATAAAGAGAAGATGGAAAGGCAGGCACGAAAATCGAGGAGACACAGTAACTTTTCGAGTAAGGGACGCCTCAATTCTCGAGCTTGACAGATATACACAAAGATCCGTTATGATGTCATGCTAGAGTTCCTGGAAATCCCAGGGTGACTTCATGATTCAAAGACATGGAAAATAACAAGTATGGAAGTATCATAAGCCGGAAGTTTAAGACGCGGAGATGATGCAGATATGATGGGAAGATGATCCGCCATGTTCATCAGGTTGAAGATTGACATGCATGAATTCAAATCAATCTCGGGGCTAATGTTGGGGATATAACCCCACGGTATGACCCGCCTAGTTAGCCCGGGTTATCCAAGTGGCGACTGATGAGCAAGATTCAAGTTGGGTTGTGACGTTCAAGATCTTAAGGCCTATAGGGCGGCTCATAGACTGGGCCGACTCAGGGCCCGGTACTTGAAGACAACGGCTCATGGCCTAGAAGTATAAGTCGCCGCCTGAAGCTTCCTTACTTAGGAAAAAAGACAAATAGGAAACATACTAGGTCATGGATCGTAGTACGACTCGAACTCTATTGTAAGCCCCGGGCCTCCACCTGTATATAAAGGAGAGCCCCTGAGGCGTTAAGACTAAGTTACAATATCTCTAGTACTAGGTTAGCTAAGACGCGACCTTATAATCGAGATCATCATCATCAATATCAATCAAGCAGGAGTAGGCTTTTACCTCCATCGTGAGGGGCCGAACTTGGGTAACCCTTGTCTCTCGATTCCGATCAACCCCGTTCAAGCAATCACCTAGTGGTGATGACCTCACGACTAAGTCCTTTCACAAGGACATCTGTCGTGACAAACACGACACCGTGCGAGGCAGCGCTCGAACTTCTTCCGTCGGGAATCCATTGCGTCCGCCCAAATGGCGCATGGATCCGGTGCTAGGTGTGTTGTCACTGCCTCATTGAAGGCGGTGTGATCCGTCTGGCGTCCGAACGCGGTGGCGGACGCGCAACCCCTCCATTGGCGCCAAGGCCATGGACGCACCATGAGTATCGTCCAACGCAAACATGGTGAGGCGTGCCCGCCGTGCGAGGCAGCGGCAGCCCTCGCGGCGGTGGACGTCGGCAAGGCAGAGTCGCATTCTCCGATGCCCCATATGGTGCACGAGTCCGGGCACCGCAACCGCGTCGTGGTGGATGTCGCCGGCTCGTCCCAGGGCGACTCGATCATTGATATGACGTCCACAGGCACCATTTGGGCTCCCGGCTCCGACCAAGAAGAGTAGAGCACTGGCGACCGGACCAACACTTTTGGGAGCACAGCTGGCCGCCAGACATGGGCATGGGGAACCGGGTGAGCTCTGTTTAGACTAGGTTTCACGTTGCATGTGATAATAGGGATTTAAAATTTATAATTTGAGATGTCCAGTTGTAGAATCAAATATTTAGGGCGTAACCGGTCACTTCTATGAACGCGATCGGACGTGTCCGCGGACGTTTAAGGAGTCGAATTTGCTAAGTCCGTCTCTAAATGCTCTTGCTTCTTATAACTAACCAAGGGGTACTGCGTTGACGATGCAATCGGTCCAGTGGTGGCCGGTTTAGTTCACGGGCTTTGACCCGATCGGTCTCGAATTCCCAACGCGGGCATCTCACGTTCAAGCCCCCGCCATTCAAGGCCTGAAGGCCGGATGAATCAAAGCCACGGGAGGGGGAGAGGCGGCCCGGGGCCACGTCTGCACAGACCGGAGAGCTGGCGTCGTGTCGACCTCCGTGTCGCCCGTAGCGCACGGACCGCCCCCTTTGACGCGCGCGGGGGCGGGCGTGGTTGTCAAACTTTGCCGCGCTCGCCCGCCCGCCCAAGCACGCACACGCGCGGGTGGATGGAACAGAAAGCAGAAGACCACGGGGGCGGGGGCCGCGTGACCATGACCGCGAGCGAGCTTCGCAATTGCATCATGGCGCGCTCTCCCCCTTTTGCTCTTCACGTGTGTGCTCGCGGGGCCGGAGGTAGGGGAAGCGGCAGGGATTTTGGTTGCGTTCAGGGGCGGGGCGGGCGGGCGGGTGGAAAACTGTCGGTGTGATCGCGGTGAGTTGGAAAGGGCCACGGGCGCGCTGCCTGCTGCTGGGTCTCGCGGTCACCGCCCCTTCCTTTTGCTTTTGGCGAGGGGAACGTGGCAGATGGGGAGCTGGATGGCAATGGATATTTTATGGGGCGGTAGAGCAATATCATACCCATACCATGTAATCAATGGGTATAAAATTCTATCCATACCTGTATCTATGGGTATGAACCTTTACCCGCACCATACCCGGTGGGTAGCCATACCCATTGGGTACCCAACGGGTAGATCAAATAATACACAAGTTATTTGCAATTTTACATTCATCTATAGCACATTTGACAAAAAATATTGATCTCAACTCAATAACAGTTAGATGAGTACATGATAATTATCTCAATTTAAATTGACAATTGGTGACAACTTTAATATAGGTTCATAAGCTCATGACACAACTTTAACATAAGTACATTTGTGAATCACGGGTAAAACTCACATGTTAGTATAAATGGGTAGGGTATGGGTATATCCATGGGCAAAAGGCTATGCCCATACCCTACCCATGACTTAACGGGTAGGGTATGGGTACTATCCATGGGTATAAAATTGTGCCCATACCCTACCCATGCGGGTACGGTATCCGCAGGTACCCGTACCCATGGGTAAAATTGCCATCCTCACGCCTGCAGTGCAGCGGATTGTGTCTACTACTGTATTTTTTGCGGATATTGTTGCCGGCTGTGTTGTGTTTGTGTCTTGTACATATATATATAGTCTCGCATTGACCAAGGAATCACGCGTAAAACACCACGTGTTTGAGCGTGCACGAGCATGGCATTATTGGCATTCGGTTAGGCACCTTGTGCCTCCCCGCGAGAGGACACCGTGTTTAAGCTGGCATTCAATCCGCTCCGTTTGGTCAGCCCATACAGACGAGGGAGTACATACATGTCTCCTAATCACTGATCAGGCCCTAGGTCGTGTTGCTGAAGCACCTTGCATTGTTGATATCGAAGGAACATGCGCACCAACCGTTGGCAAATTAACATACTTCCGGGAAGCGACGCGCAGTGGCCTCCTGCTGCAACTCAAGGCTGGGCTCCATGACAAGCATCGGTCCACACGTAACCACGTGCTACGGGCCAAGCTCAAGCTGCATATGCAGTTGCTGGCACCAGAGGCAAAAGGCAGCCAAGATAACTCCGAACCTCCCGCGCAAATGAAGCTTTGTGCAGCTGTGCCGGACCACCCCGTTGCCGGCTTGCTCGCGAGTCGCGATGCATGGCAGCATGGGCACCGCGCGGAGGTTACGAGATTATGGTACGTGCGGCGTCGTCGCGTCTTGTAACTGGCAACACGTCCGGGTGCAGACGCGCTTTTGCTTCCTCGTCGTTCGCAGCTAGCTAGGCAACTGGCAACACGTACGCCCGATAATAACATTTCATCTCATCCGTCGTTTTAATTATAAAAACCAAAAACCCGCAGAAAAGCGAACATTCATTTGGGCCTCTTTTCTTTTAGAAAGAACCGGACTAAGATCCTTAGTGACATAATAACATTCTAACTATAATTTTTATGTGGTCTGATTATGTTTTTTTGTTTTGCGAAAATGGGCGGATATGTTATAGAAGTTTTCGGGCAGTACAAAGCATCTCAAACATAATAAAACTTATATTAAGGTTCTGAGACTGCCGAACGACCAGTACTGCCGTCAGAATGAGCCACCGACAAGCCACTGTCATAGCTCGTCTACCGGAGTCAGCTTGACCTTGTCGATGACAGACGAAAAGTCTTCATGCGCGTATTCCTAAGGACCAGCGCCCTGGAGCCGCAGTTGTTGCCGTTGAACTCTTGCCAAGATCTGAAGCACCTGACACCAAATCTCGCCACATGACGAGAAACCTTAACCTCACCACCTCAAGAAGATGGCAAAAATCTACACACGTCTAGACGGACAAGCTTGAGGAGGATCGAAGCTTGAAAGACAAACTTGAAGAAGAAACCCCGCCATCCGCCCGAGCATCGCACCTGCAAGGGCAAAAAAAACTAACCTAGACTACCAACTTGAATGAAGGCATCGGGATTCCCCTTACCGCCACCGGCCGTCAGAGCGGTAGGCAGAGCCGCGGAGGGGAGGTGAATCCACAGGCTCATCCGGTGAAGACTAGAGGGAAGAGTTTGTTCTAGCTGTCTAGGGTTAGGAGAAGAAAAGATACCAAGTTTGCTTTGTGCGTGGTTTGACCATGTTTATTAGAATTTCTGTGTTTTATGAAATCCCTTGAATCAAACATTCAAGTTAACTTTCAGACTGTGTACTAGAACAAGTTCTGTCCAGCTCCCGCGACGGAGGGGCGATGACGGCGGCACATCTTCGGCTCGCTTCAGTGCTTGTACTTGTCGCTAGGTGGTCTATGGTTCTGATTGTAATTATTATTATTTTTTGGTGTTTGTTGTCCTGCCCATGATTGAAAATGAATAAATCGAAAGTTTTTCAAAAAAAAATATCTTGACATAATTTCTATTTTTACTGATCATATATGTCTTGTGTATACATTCTTATTTTGCCTTTGCGTTTTTCCCATTCTTTTGCTTCCAAAATTATGTGAACCAGACGAGTCTCGGATGACAAGATCGATGGCCGAGTCGTTCGGACATTCGGGGTAATTGACCGGCCCCGGGGTCAATCGGTAAACAACGACGACCGTTCCAAATCAAACAGCTGCTGATTTACCAGCAAGTCACGCGCTCGCTCGTAGCCTCGTACGAAGTTTCAGAGCGCCCCGGACGAACACGACATGCTGTACGTCTCTGCTGTATGCCAGGTCGGCAGCTGTGTATATCATCCTTTGCACCACGTCCGACCCGTCCGTTGGCAGCCACCACCCACCAGCGTCCTATCTGTGGTGACAATCTGAGATCGGATCGGAACTCAGACACCACTATAAGCAGCCAACTGCTGGTCAGTGGCCACACTCGACAACTGGAAACGAAAGGTCAACGGCTAAACGGTTGGGGGCCCATTACAAAATTGCAGACCGTCCACTCTAGCGAAGCACAGAAATACAGACCCCGACGACGAGACCAAGGTACAGGTGCTGCTGAACTGGGAAGTTTCAGACCGACGACGAGACCAAGGTACAGGTGCTGCTGAACTGGGAAGTTTCTACTAGTCCTACACACTTGAAATCACCCAAGTCAAGAGAAACAAGTATACTTGCCATATAGTTTCACAGCATACTGCCATAGTCTACACCAGTGACACGTTTAACCAGCAGCTCACGCCAGTGAACGCCGATCTCATTGCATCCCGCTTGTTTTCTGAACGATCTCATCATCTTTCATGTACTTCTCCTGCACCGCCGCTGTTGTAACCATATATGTTAAGGGGAAAAAGTGTGCAAGCACTTGGCATGTACAGTATAATGGATTGGTGCATCAGGAGCATGTCATTGCCAAGAAAAACATCATGCAGTGTACACTCTAGTAGACTAGTGGTACCACACCTACATATTGAGGTAAGACTATCAGATTCGTTGTCTTGCGATCTAGTCTAGTCACCATATACTTTATACTATTCGGCATGGAATGAGTTAACAGGACCATCAATATGCATGCACACACCACAACACCAGAAGTAGGTGATCTAAATAGTGCACTTCTACCACATTAAAGAGCATATAAATAATGGGACAAGAAAGATGCTTGTTTGAATAAGTTGGTACAAGAGGTAGTAAAGGATATCTGTAGTAGTCCCAGTCAAGAGGCGCAGCCGCGATTTTGCTGAACTCAACGGCACTGCTGTCTATGGAAGAGAATATATAGCCATTGCTCTTGTCAATCAACTTCACAAGATTACCAACACTTTCCTTGTCCTAGAGGCAAAAGTAGTAGGAATTAAGTCTATTGAATTGCATGCACCAACCAGTTGAGCAACATGAAACTGAATTGAAATAATAAATTGTTTCCAGTACAGACCTGGATGTCCAAAGTCGAAAAATTGACTAAGCTAAAATCATCAATCACATCACATAGCTCTTTCGTAAGTTTCCTGTCAGCAAAATACAAAAGGTTCTAAGAAACCTGAAGTCTAAAAACAGCATATCATAATTAACACAAGTATAAGATCACCAGCATTGCAGGTTTTCCGTGAATGATTCCAAAGGTTACTGAGTTTAAGGGTTCATAATGCTGCGCTTAAGGGTTCATAACGTTTGACGGTGCAACACTAGTCTACTGAAGATGCCTGAGATCCTCTAACAACTTCCGAGTGTTACTATGTAAGTGCATTACTACATTAGATCACTATCTTACCTGAACAAGGAGAGTTCTAGATCTTTGTGCAGGTACATTAATTGTAGCTTAAGAAATTTTACACGATTTAAAAGGGAAAACAATAACAAATCAGTGCTGTGTTATATTTTATAATGCTTTTCAGCGAATTGGAGATGCCTACTAAAGGACTAACTGCTAAATGCTATCATGTCTGGACAGGTTTATGACTTTCAGTAGGTGCAGTACGGACTGTACGTACCCCTTACCCAGGGAATTAAAGTTAATTGTTAGTTGTCATATTTACCTGTACTTGGCAGAACGAGGATCTTGATCAAGATGGTATTGCAAATAGGACAGGTCTTGGACATCAGTGTAGAAGTCAAGGTTGAATGCTGATAATAAAGAAAATGAGTAACAACTACAGCTGAAACATTTGCTAAAGTAAAGGCAGCTGCAGACAAGCACAATACCTAAATTTCCATAGTTCTCAATAAGGTCAATCTTTGATAAAACATTGATGTGTGGTAGCTCCAAGTGTAACATTGTTGATAGTGAAAGAAGCAAAGCACTCACATACTTCCCAGGATCACAACATAAATGAGCATCAACAAGGTGCACAGCAGTCAGCTGCAAAATACCAAGAACGAGTGGGTAATGAAATTCATTAACAGAATAACTTGCTTGAATTAAACTGAAAACATGCACGTACCCGCAAGTCTAGCTTTTTGATGAGTTTATTGATGATATTCCTTGCATTTGTGTGAAGGGAGAAAAGTTCCACTTGCCCCGGGAAATCAAATAAAAAATAGTGATCTGCAGCAATCACCAACCTTCAGCAATTCATAATGGAACGTAGTACAAGTTGAGCAGCAATGCAGCATTGGTGCGTAGCTGCTGCAATAGTTATTAACCTTTCAGAAAATAGCTCGATAAACAGCAGAATAATCCAAAATCCATGGTTGCAGATTATTCACAACTCTAATTTGGAGTAGCAAAAAGGTTCCGTCCAAGGTCATAGCAAAGTGAGTTGACCATTTTAAAAGTAGGTTGATCTGTATTGGCAACTTATTACTTTATTCTTCAATTGTCCCATAAGGAATAATTAATTTTCATCAAAGGTTCCCAGCACTTCAATGTCAAAACAGAATCTGGCGGCTTAGTTATGAATAGAACTGGGTCAACCTGCTTTCTATCTACTCCCTCTGCCCCAAAATAAGTGTCTCAACTTGTCTCAACTTTATACTTATTTTGGGAGGGAGTAGTAGACATGAGTGCTTAAAAAGATTTTCAATTTTATGGATATTACAGCCAAAGAATATAAATTCAGTTTCTCTGGTTCACTATCTTAAAGCTGTTATTTGGACATGGACACGGTCTTAAAAATACAGCTTTGACTATCAATTTGCAATCCAGATCATTGCTAGCTTTCATTTTTGTAATGCATACAAATATATGTCCTTTCTGTCAATGATCTGGATTACAAATTGGATCGACAGTTAGAGTTTGACTGACAATATATAATACTCACTCCGTCCCAACATAAGTGTCGCTGATTTAGTACAAAGTTAGTGCAAACTTTGTACTAAATCAGCGACACTTGTTTTGGGACGGAGGGAGTAGAATACAAAGAGAATTCATACACTGCGAAAATACATATTTTGAAAATTCACAGCTATGATCTAAGTATCCAATCTAAATATTTGTACAGATACTAGTAAAAAAATCAAGATCTTAACTCTACCCTTGACCAAAATGACAGCTTTTACAGCACCAGAGCAAGGTTCGGAGAAAAGCACTCTGCACTCACCTTCAATAAGAGGTTTCAGTTTCTCTTCAAGCCAGTCAATATTCATCTCCAAGTAATCCATGCAATACACAAGCCCTGACAAAGATATCAACAGCACAGCATAAGTAAGATAGAAATAAAACAGGTACACTTGATTCTTGAACACTGGATCAACCTCCATTAGGACCAAGCGAATGCTCAGACATGACATCACTAAGCTTTATGAGGTCCTCAATGTTGATGGCACATTCATATCTAAATACCACTGTCAAGGACTCATTTTGAGTGTAACTGCAGAACCCGATGGCAACACATGTAAAAAAACAAGGGAAAGGTCATTTCAAGGCTCAATGAGCAAAGGATACGGCAATGCATCATTCGCGGGGTCGAGATTGATGACCGCAACTTTCCTGCAACCAACAATCAAGCACTATGACCTTGTGAATTAGGAAGACAATAACTGGCACAGAAGCACCAGAACGGATAACACTGGAAGCCCAGTCATGGAAAGGAAATTATGCACCACGCCGTTCTCCTAATGTTTACCTCCCATCAGAAAATGCCTTATTACATACGGAGTAGATAAACCACACTAAACTGAACATAACACGAGGTCAGGCATTGGAACAGCAAAAGAGAAACTAGCACTGGAAGTCAGGAAAGCAGCTCGTAGTGATGGAGTACTAGTTTTTTTTTCGCGGGGTATGGAGTACTAGCTAGTTAATAGCAAGGCTGCAGTTATTGAGTACCTTCCTACGAGGGAGAGGAACTGGGACATGCCGTTGCAGTAGGTGGTCTTGCCGGAGCCTGGTGGCCCGATCACAACCTGTCCAAACACCATCTCCTCTTCTCGTACCCAGTGGAGGATCTAAGATTTTAAAACAGGGTGGTCCACCTAAAAAAATTGACAACAAATATGACATGCCAACATTCTAACTAATTTACCAATAGCACATAGAAATAGATCAATATGGTCTTACAGACATACTAAGATCGTCAATTTTGCATAAGAGAAGCCTACATAATACATACCTTGAGAAGTTCAAAGAAGACTATGTGGCATTGTTAATTTGTTAAAGTGGCATCGTTAGAGTAGCTTGTTAGAGTGGCGAACAATCAGACAAATCATGATTATGTCACTGATCAGGTGCTCATGTACTGGATAGCAAAATAATGTGTATGTGTTCACAGAACTGTGTGTTCATGTACTGGATAGCAGGTCTGACTGTTTAGTTAACGCAATAGACTTAACTCTTCCACCTGATTGATGCAATAGACAGCAGAGAGCAAACCCTAAATCAGAAATTGGGGAATGGGCAGTGCCGCAGTGGATAGCTTACCTCAACTCAAGTCCTCAAACCGGGCTAAAGGCTGAACGCCGGGCAGGACTGCTGGCTTGCTGCCGGAGTCGGCGGAGAGCGGACTGAGCGGCAGGCGCCGACTAGCAGGGGCGCCAGGGGGGCGCGGTGGCGCGGCGGCTCCTAGGCGTCTAGCGACGGCGAGGCAGGCGGCGCAAGATCGGGAGTCGAGCGGCCGAGGTCGGGGGCGAGCAGGGGCTCGGTGGTAAGCCGGCTGTCCCAGTGTCCCCTGCGTCCGTTGTTTGTTGGGCTAGCCGGCTGAGATGGGTCGGGACGAGTAAGCCATTGTTTGTTGGGCTTCTTTTTCCTGGTCCATCTGTAATTTTCTCCTATGAGCCCGGTCTAAAATCCAAGGTGGGCCGCGACCCACCTTGTCCACCCTGTCTGTAGATCAATCGTACCATCCCCTCATCAAAAGAAAAAAGATCAGTCGTACCCAACACGACTGCCTCTTCGTGGTGCCGAATAAAATTCGAGCTTGTACTCCGACGGTAGGCAGTCGATGAGGTACTCTGACAAGAAACCGACCTACCCTCGCTAGATATTGATGAATGCGGCGAGAAATAGGTACCGTCCGCAGAGGCGAGGCAACGGTAGGAGGGGAATAGAGGTTGAAATCTTTGCAATGCCCGTATTGTTGACGGTTAGTCACCATCACCGCTGGCGCGGGTGCTGCTTTGCTTACCGCAACCATCTGCTACTGCTCGCGGGAGGCGTAATAGGTAAGATACCTGAAAGCTGAATAAAACTGTTGCTTATTGATGATTTGATGCGGCATACAAGAGTATATAAGAGGGTACAAACCGACTTGGGGTAGGGGTACAAAACTGACTTGGACTAGAAGTCGTATACCATAATGACTACTCTAACATCCCCCCGCAGTATCAACGGCAGGCTCGACGACGTTGAGACTGAAACAGATATTTTGAAACGGCTTAGTAGGCAGTGCCTTGGTGAAAATGTCAGCAAACTGAGCCGTAGAGGGAACATGAAGCACCCGAACCTGACCAAGAGCAACATTTTCACGAACAAAATGAATATCAATCTCAATATGCTTTGTGCGTCGGTGTTGAACTGGATTGCTGGTCATGTAGATTGCTGATATGTTGTCACAGTAGACAATAGTGGCCTGCTCAATAGGCCTATGTAGCTCGGAGAGTAACTGCCGAATCCAGATTGTATCTGCAACGGCATGTGCCACAGCGCGGTACTCAGCCTCGGCCGATGAACGTGAGACTGTAACCTGTCTTTTCGAAGACCAAGAAATCAAATTGTTACCAAGAAAAACACAAAAACCGGAAGTGGACCTTCGAGTGTCAGGACAACCAGCCCAGTCTGCATCAGAGTATGCGGTAAGCGAGTTTGGAGAAGAATTATTGAGGTGGAGACCATGATTGAGAGTTCCTTTTAAATACCGAAGAATGCGTTTAACATGATTATAGTGAGGAACCCGGGGATCATGCATATAGAGACATGCTTGTTGAACAGCAAAAGAGATTTCAGGACGAGTAATGGTGAGATATTGGAGAGCACCTGTTAGGCTACGATAGAGAGTAGGATCGGAAAAGGGTTCACCGGTAGCCGAAAGTTTAAAACTAGTATCGACAGGAGTGCGAGATGATTGACAGTCAAGCATACCAGCACGATTAAGAAGATCAAGAATATACTGGCGTTGGGAAAGAAAAAGGTTGGAGGAATCTCGAACAACAGCAATGCCTAAGAAATGATGAAGGAGTCCTAGGTCAGTCATAGAAAATTCAGATCTAAGAAGAGAGACAATATGATCTAAGAACTTTTGAGAGGAGGCGGTAAGAATGATATCATCTACATAGAGAAGTAAATAGGCAGTGTCAGAAGTTTGATGATACACAAAAAGAGAGGTGTCGGAGAGAGATGGAGTGAAGCCTATTGTTTGAATGAAGGAGGAGAAGCGTTGAAACCAAGCTCGTGGGGCCTGTTTAAGACCGTAGAGAGATTTCTGAAGAAGACATACATGAGTTGGAAAGGATGGATTTTCAAAACCCAGAGGTTGCTGGCAGTAGACAGTTTCTTGAAGGGAACCATGGAGGAAAGCATTTTTCACATCAAGTTGGTGAATGGGCCATGAAGAGGAGACAGCAACACTAAGAACGGTGCGAATGGTGCTAGGTTTAACAACAGGAGAGAAGGTTTCTTCGTAATCAATTCCTTGTTGCTGAGAAAAGCCACGACAAACCCACCTGGCTTTATATCGTGAGAGGCTCCCATCGGAGTGGAACTTTTGGCGAAAAATCCATTTGCCAGAAACAATATTTGTATTGGGAGGACGAGGAACAAGTTGCCAGGTGTTGTTTTGAAGTAAAGCATTATATTCTTCTTGCATGGCAGTGGCCCAATTGGGATCAAGTAGAGCAGTTTTGTAATTCTTTGGAAGAGAAGTGAGAGATACGGAGGAATGAAGGTTTAGGCGGTCTTGGGGTTGATGAAATCCTGATTTGGCCCTAGTACGCATGCGATGATCATTAATCGGGGCTGCTGTAGGAATAGCACGAGGGGGTAAGGTGGGTACTGGTGAGTCCGGCGCAGCGGAAGAGTCGGACGAAGGAGTAGGGCTGGGTGGTGGAGTGGGAGCAGGGCTGGGTGGTGGAGTGGGAGGAGGGGCCGGGGGTGTTGGGGAGGGAGCAGGGGTCGGGGTGTTGGGGACGTCTCGGGTGGGGTGAGTGTATGGTTGGGATTGGCTATGGTGGGTGTTAATGGTGGTGGTGATAAGTTGTGTTCGGCAGGTAGGGGAGTATATAGTTGGAAAGGACGGGGAGAGGGGGTGTTTGCGGAGCTAGGGGTGTTGGATGGTGTAGTAGTGCGTTGTGAGAAAGGAAAAATGTGCTCAGCAACGTGACATGACGAGAGACATGAACGTGTCCGGTGTGAAGGTCGAGACAGCGATAGCCTTTGTGCTCGTCAGAGAAGCCGAGAAAAGCACATGGGATAGAGCGTGGTGACAATTTATTTGCAGAAGTGGCATAGGCATTGGGAAAACAGAGACAACCGAAAACACGAACCGCGGAGTAGTCGAGGTGGGAAAGAAAAAGGGAATAATAGGGAGTAGTGTTGGGTTTAGTTTTAGAAGGTCGAATATTTAGAAGGAAGGTGGCCATGTGTAGGGCTTCAGCCCAAAACTTGGGAGGCATAGATGATTGAATGAGGAGAGTGCGAACTATATTATTGAGGGTGCGAAGAGAGCGTTCTGCTTTACCATTTTGAGGGGAGGTGTAGGGACATGAGAACCACATGATGCCATGTTGTAAGAAGAAAGTACGATTTTTAATATTATTAAACTCGCGACCATTGTCACATTGGATAAAGCGAATTGGGAGGAAGAAGTGAACAGACGCATAGCGTTGAAAATTAAGGAAAAGAGAATGGATCTCGGATTTGTTGCGTAGAGGAAAAGTCCAGACAAAGTGGGTGAAATCATTTAGGATAACAAGGTAGTATTTAAAACCCGAAACACTTGCAATGGGAGAGGTCCATAAATCACAATGTATTAATTCAAAGGGATAAGTGCTACAAGAACTAGAGGAACTAAAGGGAAGACGCACATGTTTGCCTAATTGACAAGACTCGCAAAACACAGAACTATGAGAGTCCCTATTACATGGTATGGTAAATTCACTAAGCATAGAAGCTAAGACGGCGGGGTTGGGATGGCCCAAGCGACGATGCCAGAGATCGACGGAGGCCAGCATGGATGTTGGAGGGGTGGCGGCAGGAACTCCATTAAGAGAATAAAGATCACCGGAGCTATTGAAGCGAGCGATCTCGGCCTTGGTTAGGTAATCCTTCACAGATAGACCAAAAGGGTCAAATTCAGCCGAAACTAGATTGTCGCAAGTAAATTGGCGAACAGAGATAAGATTTTTAATGAGGGCGGGTGCAACTAGAACATCGCGAAGTAAAAGAGGTTTGGTGGAAGAGGGAAGTTGAGCCTGACCAACACAATATATAGGAATAGATGATCCATCTCCAAGGATAATGGAAGGGAAAGGAGATTTAGTGCAAGAAGATAACCAATTACTAGATGCAGACATATGACTAGAGGCCCCTGAATCAAAGATCCAATCCGTACCTGAGTTTCCTTGTGCAGCAAAGTTATTCATGGCCTGGAGAAAGGCAGCTTGATCCCAGCTCGGCGTCGCAGGTGAGGGTGGCGTCGGAAGCAGTGCCGGCGGATACGATGGTGAAGGCAGTAGGGCCGGCTGGGGAGTGTAGTAGGCATTGGCCGGCTGTGGTGGGGGTGGCGTCGGGAGCAGGGCCGGCTGAGGTGTGTAGTAGGCGCCGCCGTCGGTGCTGTAATGACCATAAGGAGCATACGTCGGGGCGGCGTGATAGGCATTGGCCGGCTGTCGGGGGTTGAGAACCCCGGGAGCACCAGTAGGCGGCCGAAGGCCGGGTTGCCAGGCACCTGAGTATGCCGGCGGAGCACCGAGGGTGGACGGAGCGGACCAGGGCATGGGCCATGCTTGAACAAGCCCCGTCCAAGGATCATGAGGAGGCCGCCATGCAACCGCAGATGGAGCACTGGTGGGTGGTGCAGGACTCGGTGCTGGTGATGTCGTAGGCGGAACCGAACGAGTCGGCGGCGGCCTGTAGATAGGGTTTTTGCCGCGGTAGTTCGGACTAGGACGCCAGCCTGGAGGCGGTTCAACAGATGACGATGCGGACGGCCCGGCGGCAGGAGCCGGCCTGGAAGGCGGCGCTGGTGTAGACGACAGAGGAGGACGAGCCGCAGCATGAAAGACCTTGGGGCTTGAATCCTTGCGAGCTTGTGTTTCCGCCGCGAGTTGTAGCAAGGAACGTACTTCAGCGAAGGTAGGAGGGGGCCGTATCATCGGTATGAACGAGGCTTGCTTGTCAAAGTCTTCGCTGAGGCCGACGACGACGATATTGATTAGCTGTGAGTCGCTAACTGTATCGCCGAGTTCGCGGAGCTCATCGCCAATGGTCTTAACGCGCTGGCAGAACAGGTTCACCGAGGCGTCTCCTTGCACGATATTGCGAAGCTCGGTGTGGAGAGCGTTTTTCCGAGCGTCGGTGTTGCTTTGGAAGAGCTGACGGAGGGAGTGCCAGATGTTGGCAGCGGTGGCGCCGTCGTGATCGAGCATGTTGAAGATCTCGGTGGTGATGCGGGTGTAGAACCACTGGACGATCGCGAGATCGTCTTTTAACCATTGCGGATCGTCGGGGCGGGGAAGACAGTTGGCGGCGACATGCGAGCGCAGGTTGCAGCGGCCGAGGTGGAGATCGAAGAGATGTCTCCAATGGTAGTAGTTGTGGGCGGCGAGATCAAGAACTATGGGGATGTAGGGGCTGACGTCGGAGATTGTGTCAGCAAGAGATATTGGTGCGGCGAGGATGGGTGCAGGGTAGTTTTGTGGAGCTATGGTGAGGGCCGAGAGAGAAGCGGCCGCGGCGTTGGCAGCCTTGGCGATGAGTGCGGCCCGGCGCTCGAAGTAGCCGAGCGGCGGCGGCGGTGGTGGCGTTGGCGGAGCCATACCCTAAACCCTGAGACCTGTATCTGATACCATGAAAACTGAATAAAACTGTTGCTTATTGATGATTTGGTGCGGCATACAAGAGTATATAAGAGGGTACAAACCGACTTGGGGTAGGGGTACAAAACTGACTTGGACTAGAAGTCGTATACCATAATGACTACTCTAACAATACCGACAATAGTTGGGGGGGGGGACGCATGGGAGTGGCGGCGTGGAAGTTACAAAAAAAGTGAAATCCCCAGTGCACCAAACCGTCTACGGAAGGGCCCGAACTTGGGTAAATCCCTTGTTCTTCGCCAAACCGTCTCGATCCCCAATGCGCTCACCCATCCAAACAAATCGTCATAAATCGATGACACTATCGATACGAAACACTGACAACTAGAAATTATGTTTATGTACGCAAATGATGGAACAAATAGCAAAGGTTCCTGAAAAAATAGCAAAAGAAAAAGTTTGGGAATTTGAGTTTAGAGAGGGACTAGGTACCGAGCCTTTATACCCGGAATCATTTGAGAGTGGGTTTAGGAAATTGATGTATGAAACTAATCAGTTAAATTACAGGAGAAGTGGCAACAGGCCCCGAATGAGCAGGGCCAGGAAAAGAAAAAAGACACCACACACAGCCGTGGCGCTCGTACCCTGCACCGAGCAAGCTAAGGTTTCTACTGCCTCCCGCCGACGTTCGTTGTTGGTCTACCTCGTATCTTGTGGTCTTAGGACCATGACGGTGCGGTGGATCATGGAGTACATATTAGAAATTTACTACTGTATATGCCGGCTATTAGGTTGACTCTAAATGAATAACATGACAACTCCTTATAATTAATTGACTATATTATTAACCATACTCTTACTGGCAAAAAAGAGAAATTCACTCGGGTTAAACAATGGACGAGCCATGCCCTGCCCATGCCCCATGCGCATGCAGTGACGCAACAGGACTCCCGGCGGGTAGTAGCACCTGGCAACTCACAGTTCCCAGATCCCCAAATAACGCCTGTCGAACTGATCGATTCGGCACGATCGACGCCGCACGATTTAACAATTAACCCGGCTGATTCTAAAAAAAAAATTAACCCGGCTGATCAATCAGATTGCAGAAACGGAGCTCCAGGCTCGATCGCCGCCGCCGCCTGCCGGTGCGATGGCCATTCGCCGACGTGACATGGTTGCCCGTTCCGTGCGACGGTGTAGAGAGAATCAGGCCGGAGATTGATGCGGGTACACACTATGTCGCTGAGGGAAATCTTTGATCTTTCCGGCCGGTCAGCTATGAAGGCAGATTCATGTGCACGGTGGCAGTGGCTGGGTCGGGTCGGGAGACCGAGCGTCCAAGTCGCCGGGTGGGACTCTTGACCCAGTAGCAGCAGCGGCATATTTGACCAGGAACGAGGAACCCGGCCCGAGCTCCATGAATCATCGTCGCGGTGACCTCTCCGCCAAGGCAAGGCAGCCCCTCCCCCAAGTCTCCCCGCGCGAATAAAAGGCCGGCCGGTCGGTCGGCTTCCAGCGGTCAGGCACGTCTCTTCCATTTCCAACCAGTCACAACTCGCCACTGCACCAATAAGCCGGCCGGTCCGTGCGATCCAAGAGTATCAGTATACTGTATACGTCGCTATAGCCATGCTCGGGGGGAGAAACAATGGGCCGTCGACGACGTCGAAGGCCCGAGCGGACGGCGCTGGCCTCGCCGGCGCCAGCACCGTCGTCGCCGACGGCGGGCAGGCGGAGGTCGCAGCCTCGCAGTTCGTCGTGCAGCTAGGTGAACACCGATCACCTCCTCGATCGATCTAACATGTCTAGCACTGTATAGTATAGGTGCACGAAATCATTGACTGTATACAAAATCCGGCATGCAGATGAGGCGGCTCGGGAGAGGCTGGAGCGCATGAACCGGAGGCTGAGTCTGCTGGAGCAGCAGATGGAGATGCTGGAGGCGGAGGTTGGGAGGGCCAGCAGTACCGCCGACGACTAGGAGTAGCGGCGCCGGATGCAAGTAGAAGCCTTCCTTTTCTTCTTTTCCCTTCTCAGCTTCTTGCTGATGGAAGAACACGCACGCACGGTGATAGTATCATGCGCTTGCTTGTTAGGCCTTTTCTTGTAGTGATGGAAGAACATGACTATCCAGAAACAAGCACGACAGTGGAAACCCAGGCTTCTCCCCGCTCGGGATTCCTGGCCGTCGGATCTTCCTTTGATGCATTCTGGACCGTAGGATCTCGCTCGGGAGAGATCTCGGCCGTCGGATCACTGCTACAATGAATAGTGATGAATAATAGCCTCCATTCGATTTTTCTTACTGACTTTTCTTACTCCGAAATTACTGTCTTACCTTGCTGACGTGTGGGGTCGATCCCTGGTGGGCCGCGCCGGTCAGCGACTGTGTCTGCGAGCGTGGTATGTGCGTTATTTAGTGTAGAAGTATTCATGCCACCGCCTGTAAAACTAGATGGCCGCCAAGGGTATTTTGGACATTTCGCGTACACCTATAAAACCGAAGCAGCAGCGACTGAAAACCTAGCCGCTTCCTCCCCTTGCGCGGTCGCGCCGCCTCCCCTCGTCCAGCCATCTCCCCGACCTCGCCGCCCCACACACACCTCCGCTCGCCCAGCCCTCTCCCCGACCTCACCGCCCCACCCACATCGCCGCCACCGACGCCCCTCAGACCTCGCCACCGCGGACCTCTCTCCTTGTCTTCCTCGCACCACGGCGCCCGCAACCTCCTCCCTCCCGTCAACAGAAGGGGAGGAAAGAGAAGAGGGAGAGCGAGCGCGTCAGACGGCGGCCATGGCGGCGCCGTCGTCCGACCTCGGCCTCCGACTGCTGACCTCTCTCCTCGTTTTCCTCGCACCACGGCGCCCGCAACTTCCTCTCCCTCCCGTAAACTTCTCCAGGATCTACAACATCGACGGCTACGGCAGCGCCACGGTGCACCGCCAGCGCCACGCGCGCAATGGCTGGGGGCTCCGCCGGCCACGGCAGTCCGCACGCCCCGGCCTGGATCCCCATGCGCTGTCTTCCCCGACGGCGTGAGGGCGGCCACCTGAGGAACCTGGCTGGCGGACGAGGTTGGGCAGCTCCAAGGTTCTTCGTCCTGCCGCTGATGCCCACCGGCCACTTCCGCCGGGCTTCGTCGTGGGAGGGGGTGCACCAGCGAGGAGCAGCAGGGGAGGAGATGAGGATACACCGCCGGACTCCCTCTTCACTTTATGGTTGCATCTTCCCCGTGAGCTCCTTCTTCCATTCCCTTGCTTCCCTCGCGTGCTCCTCCTGTGTATTTCGATTTGGTTGTGAGATTGTACTCCATGGTGCTTGCAGGTCCGTGTACATTTATTCCAGTGCTCAATCATTGTCTGTCTCAACCAAACCTAACATGGCGGTGCGAATTTCTGCTAGGTATGCTTCTCCCTCCCATTAACTCCTTCTGATTATTCATATAGATATGTTTTTCTCATTTTTACTGATATATATCATCGGATGGATTATTGATGCTTTGTGTCATTCTGCAATTAGCGTCATGGTTATTTAAGATAGAAGTGGAATGTTAATTGGCTGGTAGTGGCATGTTCAAGCATTTGTTTTATGCACAGAAGGTGCTGCATAAAAACAAATTCTTATACATGCTGTGTGTATAAGAATAAAAAGAAGTGGAATGTGTATTGGCTGGAAAAAAAATCACATACAGGAGTAATAAAGCATTAGTTTTTATGCAGCACCTTCGGTTATAAGAATTTGTTTTCTAATTCTTGATGGTCAATCACAGAGCATTAATTTTTGTTTGCTTTACAATTTTTCAGGAGTAATCGAATGTTAATTGGCTGGTAGTGGCATGTTCAAGTATGGAAAATGATGAGCTCCTACTTCTTTTTATGCCAACTCTATTTAGTAGGTGAGCTGCGACCTTCTTCCCCACATGTCTGTGGTAATCAGTTATCCTCCAGAGGGAATTTTGATTGTGATTAGTATCTTTAGACCTTGGCCATATTCGTCAGTACTCACGCTCTCCTTCATTTCTCCTCATTTTTTAAATGTATTGACCTCTGATATATACAACTGAAATCGATGTGCCAAACAACAAGAAATAGAAGTAACAAGGGATATCTATATATTGGAAGATTTTGAGTGCCATTTTATTAGAGTAATTCTGAAATGCTGCCTCATTTTTTTTTCATTCGTGTTGTTTCTCATAGTTTTAAACTAAAAGGAGGAGCTATATAAATTGTCCTCTATCTTTCGAAAACATGTTGTCGTGTAGATTTGTGCAGTCATGGTCAACTGGTATAGATATGTATAGTTTCAAAAGAACATTACAGATATGTATAGTTTCTATGGTTTCTAGGTTGTGAAAGTTCCCCATCTAGGGTGGTTTGGATGTATGTTCCTTAGGCAAGCGACATATAGACAGATCTGAGTTGAAGAGAAGAAGAATTTAGCTAAAGAGGTGAAGAAGATCAAAGTGATTTTTCTCCCTCATTTCAACCTTTTATTGCATTTTGATGCTATAGTTTGTGATGATGTGTATGTGCACTTGTAAAATCGTTGCTGCCAGCTACGTTTAAATTTGCTAATATATGAGTTCTCTAACAATGGTTTTGTGTGCTCTAACGTAGAGCACGGGCTGCCTGGGGACGGCGCCGGTCCTGTACCACCGAGGGGGTTTCTTTTGTAGTTCTGGATACACAATTTTTCATGAAGAGATGGCTACCCCAAGGCAATCTGAATTAGGTGCTCCTCTATCTTTCTCTCTCACTCACGTTTTAGTTTCCCAACATGTGATTCTCCAAACATTATATTGAGAAGTTTTTCTTTCCCTTATTGCTTATGGATAGTTATGGAGCTACTTCCCGTATACATCTTCTTTTAGGATATTTTTTCCATTGCTTTCAGTATTGGGAGATCCATCATACATGAGTTGGGTAAACATTTGGGCTATACATAGCTCCGAGCTTGTGGTCGCAGTACTATTGTTTAAGTTTATCTAAATGACAACACTGAATGTGACTTTGGAAGTTTAAGTAGATGCAGACTATAACAGTAAATGTTTCAGCTAGCATGACGCAAACTTCTGGTTTCTGTGCAAATATTTTCATCGTATGTGTAAACTCTGATAAATGTCATGGTCGCTATGTGATTTTGCTTCTAAACATTTTATTTTTCCCTTAGAGATTGTTTGGGAATAGGTGTTATGATGGTGAAATGGTGTAGTTCACTAAGAGCCTATGATTTTGTAAAAACAGGAACACTTCGTTATGCACAACTGTTAAAGGTCCCGAAGAATCCTCCAAGTTAGTTGAAGTGAATAGGCTGATTGAGATGCAAATACCAGAGAGGTAACCATGTTGTATATCTTGAATTGCAGTATCGATCTTTCTTATGGGAACAAGCTACAAATTTTCCCTATATTTCAGTGTTGACCTAGATTCATTTTCATTCTTTAGTTCTATTCCTACAAAGTTCATCAGTGCGGAGCTAATAAAAAATTTCTGATTAGGTTGTTTCATGGTAAAGGTTCCCCAAACAAGTATGGTCTATTGAACTATTTGTGTTTAGTATATATGTTCTTAGGTTATCCAAAGCTAGAAATAAAAAATTCAGTATGATCTATTTTCTGGTTTTTGTTGGTTTGCACTAAAAAATGTGACCCAATGTGGATGCCTATGGTACTTTTTTTTTATTGCCATGGAAGGTAATTGTGATTTTTGGACTTTGAAAGCATGTTTCTCCTTTGGTCAACAGTTGCTCAGAGTCTTTTTATTGCCATCTGTTTTCTGAAGTTAGTCTCGAAAAGACGAGATGTCTATTCATATTCATATATTCAAATGGTATCTCATCTGTTCAAATTTGTTTTTTCAATATTGTTTGTCGTGCTTAATCTGTGTTGTTCTGGATGCAGACTTACACCTTGGACCTGCTTGGCAGCAAAAAGATGAACCAAACCCAATGTGATTCACCATGTAGGCTTTTTTGGTGGAGCAGAATGACGAAGCTTCTCACAATCAGAGGTAGTGTAGTATAGCTTAGGACTACAGAGCTGCCTTGTGGATATGTTGGCTGTAGAACCAAGTGTACAAACATGTTTCCTTGTGATTGTTTTGTTTTGGTTATGTTCTGGTGCAAATGGTTTTTCCATGTGAGTTGCTCGCAGTGAGGCGGGCAACGCGCGGCAAGGCGCGCCACTTATCTAGTGACTATGACTATAGTGAATCACGGTTGTATTCAGCTTGGTTTGAGGGGTTTGACTCTCAGGCTCGTTTACGGAAAAGTATGGCGATGAGTTCATCCTCTCACTTTCGTCTCCGGTGGAAAATGGCTGCTGTTCCAAGCATGTATGATGGATCATGGATCTCTGAATTGTCGCTTGCTGTACGATCTTCCTATAGCAAAGTTTGTTGATGGAGACAGGATTAAACCCCCCGTTTAGGGCGGACTGTATCAGATCATCTGTACAGCTACCCCAGCACCTTACTTAAATTAAAGACTTCATACCAGATTTCCACTTCATCTTTCTCCTTAGCTGACGTGCAGGTAGGAGAAAGTGTGACTTCACCAAAACACTATGTACGTACAATAGAACCCGCTTCAGTTTTCGGTAAAACTTTATACAGCACCATTCCCTTGTTGGAACTAAATACATTCAACGAACCATACATTTTTCTTGTATACATGCTCATGATACAAACATATAGCACATCGACATCAAACAAAAAAAAACAAAGCAAGAAAACGCCGAATTACCGAGACGCAACAAGACTCGCGGGATGCATCCACTGCGACAACCAAAGCAGTGATACTGCGAGCATCACCATATCGCTCTATTCACAAGCCAGCTTGGTGCCAAAGCTGCTGAGGCTGATGGCAAAGGCCTGAAATGCCGACAATGGCTGCCGATAATCCATCGTGAAGATGTCGTCGTCGACCTTACCAAACTGCAGCAGCACCGTCTCCTCGTCCCTGGAGCCAGTAGGGTCATTGGGGTCAGCGGCAACGGACAGCTGGAAATTCTTGACGGACGCAACTGTTACCCGCCCGTGGAAGTTTAGGCACCAGCACTGCAGGTGCTCGTGCCAGCGGGGAGCTTTGTTTCTTAAAACCGTGGTGCCCATGGGCTTCCGGAACTTCGTCTTGAGGGAGTTTTCCCAGGTCTCTTGAGGTGAAGGGCACTCGAGTGCACAATACATCCTCCTGGGGCCTCTGGATTTGAGCAGGTTGTATTTGTATGAAAGCTGCCCGACTTCATAGTTGCCTGCCGATACTTGGGGGCTTATTCTTCTACTTCCGAAACGCCGACTAGATCGACTACTTGATGCTTTAGCGCCATCATGTGGTGGCTTGCTATCATATACTTTGAAATTTGTTCCCCAAAAATCAGATCTAGACAGGTTACAGAAGAAGCACAACTATATCAGTGAGTAAAAGAATCAAATACATATATACTTGAATCCAACTTTTCAGTAATGCAAACAGAAACCAAACATACGGAAGTGACATAACCTAAACTAGGACACTGAAATGGTGAAACCAAATTCGAAGAAGTTGGTAAAGTAACCGCCTCAACACTTCAGCAGCCAGTGGCAAGGAGACAAGATGATTATTTACCAGAACAAAAATACCAATAAGGGCGGACCATACTGAAGATACTTAGTAGTAATAACAGTGGTCCATTTTACTCCCTACATCATGTTTGTCTGAATATACTTTTGTTCTTACTACTATAACTGCCCCACTTTCTAGGAAGAGTTCATCCTGATCGGAGTGATACTTAATTATCACCCACTCACCCATGCTTGGTCAAAGCCTAACGCCAATAACCAAACGTATTTTAAGACGCAGACTAAGGCATAGCCTAGTGGTGGAAAGGGGTTGATGCCTTCCGACCCACCCAAGTTCAAGGCATGGTACTTGCAATTTAGATTTGTTGCATCAATTATACTGTAGGGGCCTCCCTTACCGTCTTTAAATATAAAAAATGTATTTTAAGACAGCTGATCATGGATCGCAAGGCCAACTCATGTACGTGTCTCTGATGACTACTTTTACACAC
Source organism: Aegilops tauschii subsp. strangulata (assembly GCF_002575655.3). Classification (NCBI taxonomy): domain Eukaryota; kingdom Viridiplantae; phylum Streptophyta; class Magnoliopsida; order Poales; family Poaceae; genus Aegilops; species Aegilops tauschii. The sequence goes on along the minus strand of NC_053037.3, from coordinate 385,341,325 downwards.
ACGAGGCATGGCTGGGAGTCTTGGTCTTGATTGGGCTGGCACAAAGAGGAAGTAGACGTGCACGAGGCCAGGTTGGAGACAGAGCAGGCGGCAACATGTCGAAGAGAGAAAGAGGAAAATAAATTTTGGGGAAGCACTCTTCCTCCACCTCCAGCACGTGGGGGAAGATGAACAGGAAAAGGGACTAATCTGATTTGGTTTTTCTACATGGAGGTGGCAGGTGAGAGAAGAGATAGATACCGCATAGGAGAAATTTCCTTCAGGGTATGTTTGGTTTAAGCCAAAGCTCACCGACACCAAACATTTGGCTAGCCAAAGGTTTTGCTTACCCATGGTTGGGCCTATGTTGGCAAGAAAAATAAACTGAGAGGGCAATGGGGAATGGCCATACAAAAATATCGGAAACCATCCAAACAAGGACCAAAAAATTGGTAGCTTAGGTTTTGGACACAAACCATGAAACCAAACATACCCTCAAATCAGTGATATTACCGCAATATACAATACCGCCTTCAAACCTCGCTTCAGGGGGCTAAGTAAGCCACAGACTTGAGAGGTTTATAGACAAACACGATACTTGAGATCAGTAAAATGGACTTTTCCCTTGATGATAATATAAAAGAGAGATAGAATAAAAAAGAGATCCTCAGGACCCAAAAAATAAATTTAAAAGGACCATAAAAACCAGCAAATGTGAAGCAATCATAAAAGTGGAATAGCTTGCACACTCCCAAAAGGGCAAAGATCAAAAGTTTAAGAGTCTCAAGACATAGTGTAAATACTTCAGCAGACCATCGCAAAATTTCAAGGATGCAATGGGTTTCATGTGACAAAGGGATGAATAAGGCACCTTAGGCATGCCACCAGGTCAAAAGGTTTTCTTTGCAGTATTGTAAACGATGCATCTTTGACCTTTGAATCATATTACTAGCATTCAAACTCAATGGAAAAGATACAAAGTGAAGAAGTGGTACTAACTCCAAGTTTGGAACTCTGTAGTACTACATTGTCTAATGGTTTTTATAGCGCTGAGGACCTAAGTGTGTTCCATAAATCAAAACCCACTTTTGTGTTCCATATTTGCACCAAATATATTACTTCATCCAATTTAAACACTTAGCAGGATACATAAAAATAGCATGGCAGGTTAATGTAAGTGCAGCCATGTAGAATTCTCACCTCAGTTTCCCCATATATGCATTGCTCCCTTGTGATAAGTCGTCAGCATCAAGGGATATAATGTACTCGGTATGGGGGCCACGCCTAAACCTTCTTGCGGCCATGAGAAACTTCCCTTTATCTACAGTAGCTGTCAGACGCAGACAATATGTATATTAAACTATATCATCAGGCACATTTTATAGTGACAATGGTTAAATGACATTACAAACAGTATAACAAATTGTAAGGGACAGCACATGGTAACTGGTAGAACCATAGAATATTCATTTAAGGCAAACTAATGATAGCATATAGCCACACAACACACTTCATCCTTGAGCAGATGACAGTAAGGAACTGGTTGAGAAAATTGGTGTTCTATAAATACATGAACATGTACATTCTACTGCCTATGCGCCTGAGTGTTACAGGTAGTAACAAAGATCAAATGGGATATTCCAAGTACTATTACTGCCACTAATCTCGTAAAACTATCCAAGCTCCGAAGACCGGAGGAAATCTTGAGATTTAGATTCTAGCTCCAAAAGATGCTCAAGTCCTAGGCATGACTGAACGAAACCCTTTGAATTGAACTTTTGAATAACCAATCCAAATAATGAGCAGCACCGTCCATTATTTTTTTTATTTGAAAACTTAGGGTTACTCCAACACACAGTAACAATTTTAGTCCAGAATTCAGTGGATTTCTGCAGGTTCAATTTCATTAGCCAGTTCACACATGTCTCCTGACGATACTAGTTTAATTGCAATAATGCATACAGATGCAAATTGCCGCTTTGCCATGAAAACCCAACATAGATGCATTTGAGTTGGTTTGATTACTAGTTGAGTGCCAGGAAGCAATATGTATGAGACGAGACTACACATGCAAAAACAATGCAGATGCAAAATAATGATAACTGAAAAGTCAGAATTGACTAGAACAAACAAGTGGGCACGCTTCCAATTAAAGCCTTATTGAGTGAGATCCAAAAGGAGGCAGCATAATAATCCAAGAAAAAGAATGCCATCTGCCTCATTTTTAGATGAAAAAGAATAAGCTTCAGTCTCTTAGACCAAGCTTCTTATAAGCTAAGGTTTTTGGCTAAACCATTGCTAACTCTTCAATATATTTCTTGCTGAAAGTGTCCCTGGTCCACAAGCCCAAATGTATACGCAACATAAAATAAATATGAGAAAATCAAGGCACCCATCAGATAAACTTACCAGTTGTCAAGCCAAGGTAGAGGTAGAACGTAGAGTTCTTCTTATTCCGCTTGATAAAACACTGCATTGGGAACTCCCTTGGCCCTGGCTGTTTGACAACATGTTGTAAGATTAGGCATACAGATGCTGCATAAGAAATTCTGCACTAAGTCCCAAGTAACGACAAATTAATCCCTCGGAAAACTAGCTTCAGTAGACACGTATGAAAACTACAGGTACGTTTGGTTTTAGCCTAGCTTGGCCGTATCAAATAATTGGCTAGCCAAATTTTTGGTGGAGTTTTTTCTAGCCCATAAATTGGCGAACATTGACTAGAAAGTGATCTAGAATGGACAGAGAAGCATTGGCATGACAAAAGCCATCCAAACATAGACCAAATTTTTAGCGATGACCAAACTATTGGTAGGGCAGGTCTTGGCCACCATCCAAACACACCCTATGCTACTCGAAATAGGCAAGACAGAATTTCTGATTTTGGAAGCCTTGCCATTAAAAACCCAATTAATCGAGTCTCTCTTTGCAGGGGCATGACAAAAATATGCAAGCCAAATTTTCTGATCGTCAACACACCAACAGGTCAACCTTCATTGAAACCACCCACCGAAATACACCAAATTTAGTATCCCCAAACCAAGAATGAGAGCGCAGGTGTACTTTATACACGCACACTTCTTTGGTATGGCATACAGCGCGACTGGGCTGCGGCACGACGCATGCAGCAGCACCCCACTTTCATGTGACGTCATGGTGTACTCTATCGCCACAGTACGCAAACCGCTGCATGGCTGATCAGACGGTGTGGTGCCCTTCGCGCCATAAGATCAGCGAGAATAGGGTTATGGCACTTTTATCTAAAATGGTACTCCCTCCGTTCACAAGTATAAGATGTTTCAGATATTTCAATATGGACTACATGAGGACTGAAATGAGTGAACAAACACACTAAAACGCGTCTACATACATCCAATTCACAAAAAGTTAAAACATCTTATATTTGTGAACGGAGGGAGTACAAGAACGATTAAGGACCTCATTGATTGGCGGGAGACTGTCCCATTTCCTGCAGGAACTGAATTGTTCCCTGTGAATTCACGTGAGTCTATCCCATTTCAGTAATCCGATGCCCTATCTCAACAGTGAATTCACGTGAATCTATCCCATTTCCAAATCGCGCGAACAAGCAACCTTATTAGCATCTGTAGAAAGGACTAATGGACCTGATGTATAGGCAGGGGTGAAATTTGTCGCTCAAGCTTCACACGGAAGTCAAAAGTGCCGCAATCGGATGCCCAATCTCAACGGAGAGGAACCTTGGAAAAATTTACGGATCGAAAGGGGGGATATCGCATCATCAGTTCCTCCTTAAAAACTTAAGTTTGGAATGGGGATTTCCACAGCCCTGCACCACCACACACCGAACCGGAAGCAGAGTCCCCTACCAATCGACGGGTATGAGGGCACAAGCCCACCAGGCGTAGCTCCCGTTTCTCACCTGCTTGAGCGAGGACGGGAAGGTGATCTTTCCGGACACCGCGGGCGGCCGCACAACGGCGACGGCGGCGTCGCGCCACCGGCGGCAGACGCACGCGCAGGAGACGACGTCCTTGCGGGCCGGCCAGCGCTCGCCGCCGGACGCCTCGACGCGGCGCACCACCTCCGAGAGGAGCTCCGGCAGCAGGCGCGCCCACCTCTCCTCCTGCTCCTCCGGCTGCCCGTCCTCCTTCTCCTCCCCCGTCTCCGCCACCTCCGAGACCTCGGCCGCCGGCGGCTCCTCGCGAGGCATATCTTCCGCCCACCACTGTACTGCCTCCCCACTAGGTCGCGGGGCTCTTTCGTCGGTCTTGGTTTTTTGCTTTTCTTTCTTCCAACTGTAATCAAAACCGCGTTGGGCGATGGAGAGAAGAAGATGGAGTACTTGTCTGGAAAAGTGGATCTAGCGGGCGGACAGGTACTGTGACCACTCATCACTGTGGTGCGTCGCCTTTCTTTAATTTCTTTCCTTTTCCGTATTATCACAGTGGTGAAACAACCACACACACACACACACACTTTCATCACCGTGCAAGTTGCTTTTTTTTTCCCTGAAGGCCACTTCATCAACGTATGCGACCAACATTCAGAAGTGGGTGCGTGCTATGTGTCGACCGGCTGATTCCCTGGGGAAGTCGGTCAGTTTCATGTCTGCCCGATGCATCATGTGTGAGCTGTTGGATTCACTTTGACAGGTTAGCGTGGCAGCCCCGTCCCTTCTCAACTGTTCGCAACATCGTCGATGTTGTGCCACCCTGCAACATGGTTGTCGCAGTGATAGCACGTCCCTTCTCAGTCGTTCGATCTGTCGCAGGTAAGGAACGAAGGTAGATCGAGACTCGGACTCACGTGGAGCGTAGGCCTCTTCCCCTGCATCATCGATCTTGCACTCATCGCCCTGCAACACGGTCATCGTTGCAGTGGTTGCGCGTCCCTTCTCAGTCGTTCACAACATGGTCGATGTTGCGCTTGTCACTGTTAGTTAGGAAGAATGAGATTGCACGAATCGATAATCATTGATCGTGTGTGGACCGATTTCTACTTGTCTTCCAAGATGTACAAATATACAAGATGTACAAATATACGAGGGGAGAGAGAGATACAACGGTATAAATACAGACCCAAGTCCTATACATATGCAGCGTACAACGTACGCTCAACACCACCACCACCCCCCCCCCCCCCCCCCCCCGCGCAGTTGAAGCGTCGCCGGAGACACAGAGACTGGACCGAAACTCCTCGAAGACTGGGGTCGGTAGTCCCTTACATGACATCGGCAAACTGCTGAGTGGTAGGAACGTGCAGAACACGAACCTTCCCGAGAGCCACCTGCTCGCGAACGAAGTGAATGTCGAGCTCAATATGTCGTACGGCGATGGTGGACGGGGTTGGCGGAGAGGTAGACGGCGGAGACGTTGTCACAGTAGACGATCGTGGCCTTGGGGACCACACAAAGCAACTCCTGGAGAAGCTGACGGAGCCAAGAGCACTCAGCAACGGCATTAGCCACTGCCCGATACTCCGCCTCGGCACTCGAGCGAGAGACCGTGGGCTACCGCTTGGACGACCACGATATCAGCGAGGGCCCGAGGTAGACACAATAGCCTGACGTAGAGCGACGCGTGTCCGGGCAGCCAGCCCAATCAGCGTCGGAGTAGGCGACCATGTCGATGGAGGAGGAAGCCGTCAGGGTGAGTCCCATGGTCATAGTGCCGCGTATATACCGAAGAATACGCTTCACCAGAGTCCAATGAGAATCACGCGGGGAGTGCATGTGAAGGCACACCTGCTGGACTGCATACTGCAAGTCAGACCGAGTGAGGGTGAGATATTGCAGAGCGCCGACGATGGAGCGGTAGAACGCCGCATCTGGCGCAGGGGAACCCTCCAAAGCAGAAACCTTCGCCTTGGTGTCAACAGGCGTGGACGCAGTTTTGCAATTAAGCATACCCGCGGGCTCGAGAAGCTCATGAGCGTACTTCTGCTGATGCAGAAAGAACCCATCGGCACGGCGAACGACCTCAATGCCAAGGAAGTAGTGCAGCGCTCCAAGATCCACGAGGGCAAACTCATCGCGAAGACGAGCCGTGAGCTGCTGAAGAAGCCCAGGCGAGGATGCCGTCAGGATAATGTCGTCCACATAGAGCAGCAGGTACGCAGTGGCAGTGCCCTGATGATAGACGAACAGAGACGCGTCGGAGCGGGTTGTGTGAAACCCAAGCTGCTGTAGGAACCCCGCCATACGCTGGTACCACGCCCTGGGGGCCTGCTTCAGTCCATAGAGGGACCGAGAGAGCAGGCAGACATGGTCGGGATGCTCAGCGTCGACGAAGCCAGTCGGCTGCTCGCAGAAGACCCGTTCCGTGAGGTGGCCGTGCAGAAACGCGTTGGAGACATCCAACTGATGCACTGGCCAGGCACGGGAAACCGCCAGCTGAAGCATCGTACGAATCGTGCCCGGTTTAACGACCGGGGCGAAGGTGTCGGTGAAGTCCACGCCGGCGCGCTGGCGGAAACCGCGCACCACCCAACGAGCCTTGTAGCGCTCGAGAGAACCGTCGGGGTTGGTCTTGTGACGAAACACCCATTTGCCACTGATGACGTTAGCGTGAGGGGGTCGCGGCACAAGATGCCACGTGCGGTTGCGCTGCAGCGCATCAAACTCCTCGTGCATCGCGGCAAGCCAATGTGGATCACGAAGGGCGGCGCGTACAGACGAGGGGATGGGCGACGGTGGAGAGGATGATGTCGACACCGCGCACACATACTCATCAGCACCGTAGCGCGTGCTAGGGCGGTAGATACGGGCGCGGGACCGCGTCACCATGCCACTGGGAGGCGGGTCGGCTGTGGTAGGAGCGACGGACGGAGGTGATGAAGAGTCCGCCGCTCCCGGCGTCGCAGCAGGACCGGGGCCGGCCGAAGCAGCGGGCCAGCCGGGATGGTGGAGCCGGCCGGGGCGGCGCCAGCCGTGCCACTCGGCGGAGTGGGAGCCGAAGGGCCACTCGGGGCCATGCATGGCCGCGCCGGGACCGAGGCCGAGGGACCGGCTGCCGGGGCCGCGGTGGAGGGGCCCACAGCGGGGGCCGCAACAGAGGGGCCAGCCACGGGAGGGCGCGCCGAGGCCGCACCGGAGGAGCCAGCGGGAGCCGCGCCGGGGCCAGGAGGGGTCGCGCCGGGGGCTGCACCGGGTCCGCATCCGAGACACCATCATGGGGCGCCGAGTCCTCTGCAAAAGGCGGTACCTGGTAAAAGGGGAAAACCCGTTCATCAAAGTACACGTGTCGGGAGGTATACACGCGGTGGAAGACGGGGTCGTAGCACCGGTAACCTTTGGTGTTAGGGGGGTAGCCTAGGAAGATACAAGCTACGGAGCGAGGAGCGAGTTTGTGTGGTGTAGTGGAGGCGGTGCTAGGATAACACAAACAACCGAAGATGCGGAGACCATCATAGGATGGAGGGGAACCGAAGAGAAGTTGGTGTGGGGTGTAGTTCCAGCGAGGACGACAAGGCCTAATGTTAACTAGGAGAGTGGCGATGGCGAGTGCATCAGGCCAGAACCGAGGGGGCACGTTGGAGTGGAACAACAACGTGCGGACGCAGTCGTTAAGAGTGCGGAGGATCCACTCGGCGCGGCCGTTCTGCTAGGATGTGTACGGGCATGTGAGACGAAAGGTAGTGCCGTGAGACGCGAGAAGGTGACGGGTGGCAGCATTGTCAAACTCTTTTCCGTTGTCAGTCTGGAGGGCGAGAATAGGGCGCCCGAACTGGGTGGTGATGTGAGAGTAAAAGGCCGTGAGAGTGGCGAGAACATCGGATTTGCGACGGAGCGGAAACGTCCACGCAAAATGAGAGAAATCATCAAGTAAAACAAGATAATATAATAAGCCCGTGTTGCTCGCAACGGGAGATGTCCAAACATCACTGTGGATTAACTGAAACGGAAAAGAAGAAATAGTGTTTGACTCGCTAAATGGTCAACGAACATGTTTACCGAGACGGCAAGCATGACAAGTGTGCTCGTCGAATTTATTACATGAAAATGAAAAACTCTTGAGAATCTGGCGAAGGACGGTGGAGTTGGGGTGACCCAAGCGTGCATGCCAAAGGTCGACACCGGCGGAGAGGGCGACTCGAGAGGCGGTGGCGGTGGCGGTGGAGGCGGAGTGCGCCGGGTACAAGTCGTCGGGGCTGTCACATCGGTGGAGCACCATCCGTGTACGGGCGTCCTTCACAGAGAAACCAAGACCATCAAATTCAACAGTGAGAGGATTGTCTCGTGCAAGACGACGAACGGATACAAGGTTTTTAACTAGGTTAGGTGAGACAAGAACATTAGTCATGTTAATAGGCATAGAATTAGACGGAAAGAAACTGTGACCGACATGAGTAATGGGTACGGAGGCAAGGTTACCGGGGTGCGATGTCATGTGGGCGGTAGCCCCTGTGTCCATGTACCAATCACCGCCACCTTCGTAGTTGGAGGGAGACGACGCCGAGTGTAGCGCAGCGAGCAGGGCGGGATCCCAAGGGGCCGGAGGGAGCTGAGCCGGCGCGGGCGGCGGTGCGCAGCCGAAGGAGGCGGGCGCCAGAAGGGGCGCATAGCCGCCCGGGGCGTAGCCGCCCGGGGCGTAGCCGCCCCCACCCGCCTGGTGAGGTGCGGCGGCGAGGTGCGCCTGAGGCCCGACTGGGTGCAGCCCGAGGATGCCCGGAGCCCGTGGGACCGGCATGTGGTAAGCGTGGACCACGCCGGTCCACGGGTTAGGGCCGACGGTCCAGGGCGGGGAGGGCTGATGGTGGCGTGGAGCCCCCCGTACCCCGGTTGCTGCTGCTGCTGTTGGGGGCGACCTCCGCCCCCGCCCCCACGACGCCGGTTGCGGCGACTGCCGCCCCCGCCCTGCTACTGTTGCGGATGAGCGGGAAGTGCGGGTGGAGCAGGCGGGAGGGGAAAGTACCCTGGTGGCGCCGGCGGACGTGGTTGGGGCAGGCTGCGGCGGCCCGTGAGATGTCCCGGCGGCGAGGGCGGTGTGATGAACACGGGCGTTGACCTTCTTCATCCGGCGTTCCTCCAAGCGTAAATACGCGGCGACGGACTGGAAGGTCGGGTTCGGCAGTAGGGAGAGGTTCGAGGCCACGTTGCCGAAATCCTTGTTGAGGCCGGCGGTGAGGGTGCTAAGCATGAGCTTGTCCGACACCTTGGCGCCGATGTCGCGGAGCTCGTCGGCGAGGCGCTTCAGGCGCATGGAGTAGTCGTCAATGGAGGAATCATCTTGGTGGCACCCGGAAATTCCTGCTGCAAAAACACAAGACGTTGAAGCTTATTGTCGGTGAAGAGATTGTTGATCTTGGTCCACACGGCACACGTGTCGTCATCCTCCGAGACGACCGTGTGGAAGATGTCCGGGGAGACCGTGAGGTAGAACCACCGGATGAGGGAGGCCTCAATGGCCGCCCAGTCCGGATCATCTGCCATGAGGTCGCCATCCACGGTCCTGTCGACGTTCTCGAGGAGGTGGTACTCGCGAAAGACGAGGTTGAAGTAGGTCTTCCACGCGTAGTACGAGGAGGTGGATTGGTCGAGCTTGATGGGAACGCGGGTGTGGATGTCGAGATCACGGACGGCGGTGGCGTCAGGCACAAGTCCGGCGAACGGGTTGGAGTTGCTGGAGTGGGGAGACGCCATGGGAGCAGCGGCAAGGGAGGGTTGCGGCGGCTCGGGTGGGTGGAGGCTAGTGGCGGCGGCGCGGGTTAGGGTTTTGGGGCGCGACGGCGACTGGGGGAGGGAGGCAGCGGCGGCAAAGAGGAGAGCGGCAGCTGCGAGGGGAAGGGGCGCGGCGGCGGCGGTGTACAGCGGCGGCGGCGACGCAAAGGAGGTGGTGGCGGCGGCTGTAGGGCGCGGCGGCGGCTGGCGCGGAAGGTGGGAATAGGATCGGCGTGCTAAACTGATACCATTAGTTAGGAAGAATGAGATTGCACGAATCGATAATCATTGATCGTGTGCATGGTGCACATATATAGGTACAGGGTGGACCGGCCTCTACTTGTCTCCCAAGATGTACAAATATACGAGGGGAGAGAGATACAACGGTATAAATACAGACCCAAGTCCTATACATATGCAGCGTACAACGTACGCTCAACAGTCACCCTGCAACGTGGTCATTGTTGCAGTGGTCGCGACACATGATCGTCGTCATTGCAGCACCAACACCGCTATCACAACACGACATGGCATCGTCATCACCGTGCATCGTCGCCTCTACAACACCCGCTCGGGAAGGCCTTGCAGCAGTCGATGACGCCCTCTCATCGGTCGTCGTCATGCAATGTTACGCAACACCGCCTCCCATCTAGCAACGGTGGTCGTCGACCTTTTGAAGAAATAGCGCGTGTCATGGGAGCCTGAGAGGAACAATAGATGAGGAAAGGAAAAATAAAGGTTTGCTACTCTAGATACTTCTACTCCAATATAGTGTTTTTTTCTTAACCCTATATATTGTTTTTTAGAGTCTTCTAGCTATGAGTAGAATGATGAATCTTAAGTAATATTTTCTAGAGTGTTCTAACTATAAGTAGAATGATGAATCTTAAGTAATATTTTCTAGAGTGTTCTAACTATAAGTAGAAGTGTGATGTGAAGGCTTCCCAAAACTCTATAAATAGAGGTCATCACCTCTAGTTTTGAACCAGACTATGTAGCCCCACTACATATAATCGAACTTGGTATTCCTATATAAGATTTTGGAGTAGATATTGTCCATAGGAGTTTTGGATTGAACTCGTGCAGCCATATCGACCTATATTCGCTCTAGAGCGATATCTAGTGCAACATGTTGAAGTAGTTCCTTCAACGCTTGTGATGTACACTTTGTGGCAACAAGGTGGAGTTGTTCATCCACAACCTTGTGCTGCTTCAGGTGGTACCAAAGTCACGTTGATCCATACTAGTTCTTGATTTCTCTTTGAGAGTGGAGCTGCAGCAGGCAATGGAGCAATTGGCGAAGAGGATGGATGTTGTAGAACAACAGATCAAAGCACTACATGAAGATCTTAATCAGAGATTTGATGAACTCGTTGAGATGATAATAAAGAGTGTTCCCCCTACTACGAATGAAGAAGATTCGTCAAAAGAGCCCGTTTCAAGAAAAGAAGATGAAGATGTTCAACATGGAAGAAGGGTAGGTGATCTTAGAGCAAGCCTATCACAACAACGTGCGGTTCAACGTACTTCAAGAAGTCCAATTTGTGTTGAAACTTCTGAAGATGAAGAATATGATGATTCCCTTGAAGAACCCAGTCTCTATGCATATCGGAGAGTACCCAATCCTACATATGCAAGGGATACATACAAGGTGAAAGCTGAGATCCCAACTTTAAATGAAAATGTTGATATTGAAAGGTGCCTTGATTGGTTATATGAAGTGGAGAAATTTTTTGAGATCATGGAGATTCCAGAAGATCATAGAATTCCTTCGGTAGCGCACAAGCTTAACGGACGAGTCGATGCATGGTGGGATCGCCTTCAAGAAGAACACATGCTGAGAGGAGAACCTTGTGTGAATGGAGACAAATGAAGATTCTTTTGAAAGGGAGTTTTTTTCCTGCTGATTACAACCAGATCCTATTTATCCAATTTCAAAATTGTGCTCAAGGGAATAGAACGGTTTTAGATCACACGAAGGGGTTTCTAAGGCTTCAAGCGGGGCACAACCTTGCAAAAATGATGATCAACAAGTTGCAAGGTACATCAATGGTCTCAACGATGTCATCCAAGATTGACTGATGATGCACCAAATCTGGTCCATTGATCAAGCACAAGCTTTGGCCTTAAGGGTCAAGAGGTTTGTGAGGAAAATAAAGACAACTAAGACTCCATATCATCATATCAAAGGCTCGTCTAGGAGTCACACTAATAGAGTGGGAGAAAAGACTGCTTCACCAAAGACAAAACGACCCACCCTGAAGCAAACTAGAGGCAAGGGATAGGAAAACGAAGGCCCAAAATGTTATAAATATGGTGAAGAGATACACACATCCAGCGGCTGCCCATTGAGCAAATTGTTGACACAACTGTCCATGACAATGAGAAAGAATATGAATGCCCTAGCTTGAAACTGCAATGGCGATGTATGCCTATTAGTGATTGGTAGTTGTAGATGAGAGTATATTATCACCCATGATTTGATGAACCATTTAAAGCTTGAAACTCACGATCATACAAATCCCTACACTACTGGGTGGATTAAGAAAGAAGTGAATATGCGGATCACCAAACAAGCAACCTTTCACTTTCTTTGGGCAAGCATTATCGCTCAAATGTGTTATGTGATGTGGTTGACATGGATGCCGGCCATATTCTTCTTGGGAGCCTTGGGAATTTGATGTGGATACTACACACAAAGGGAAGGAAAACTCTTACTCTTTTATTTGAAATAAGAGGAAGATCATTATTCTATAAACAAAACTAATGATAATACTTCTAAGGAGGAGGGGGGAGTTATGTTAACTGTGTCCCACACCTCTGATGAGTTTATGAAAGACGTGAAGGAGACAAATTTATATGTTGTATTTATTGTAAAATAAGAAGAGCACACAATTGTTGAAATTCCAATAGGTACGCGACATATTAGCAGAATTTCACAACATGCTTGCATCAGATGTCATCATTGGAGGCAATTGGTACCCTAATATTTCCGCAAACAATGGGCATGTTTGGTTTTCGCGTAATTTTGTCCTACGAAATAGTGAACTAGGCATGTTTTGTGTGGAACTTATGTTTTCTCATGAATTGGTCAACAGTGGTTAGGAAAATGAACTAGGATGGCTAATGAGGCATTGTCATGTCAACAAATTGGTATCCATCAAAAGATAGAACAAAAATTTGGAGATGACAAAAAACTGATAAGATGGGTTTTGTAACCATCTAAACACACCCAATACATAGGAAGGTAGAAGAGAAAGATTTTTGTTCAGATATACTTTTTACAAAATTTCAGATTTGTACTATAAAAATTAACAAAAGTACAACCCTATATGACCCAAAGGATACTTTTCATTGCAGTCTCGGATGAAAAGCCAGTTTGCGTAACGGCTGCAACGAAAAGCAGCCTTCGTTGACTACATCAGCAAAAAGAAAGTATTCATTGGCCACACCAACAAAAAGGCTACAACAACACTAGGCTCATGCAAACTCACGTCCTTGCCGCTTCGGAGGTCCCTTGATCAAACCGTCGCGCCATCAAGATCGTACTGATGATGAAGAATAGCTCGAACATGCATCATGGAGAATGAGTTTCGCCTTTTAGTCTACATCGCCTGTCGCAAGCCTACATCACGCTCGATGAGAAATTTTCCAATTACTCTCACTCATATGCTAATCTGGATGGTGGCAAACTCCGACACATTGTCCCACATCGTATTATTGGCATTGACGGCGCACACTATGACCCCGTGCCATCCGTGGGCGTGAATCATACATTGCCAACTCCGACAATAACAACAATATGACGAGGGCAATGTCTAGAAGGTTGGGGACATCCAAATGAACATTTGTGCGTGATTAATTGAATTTTTTATGACTAAGCACGATGTAGTCTACGATGGTTGATGTAGATTGAAAGGCCTTCGCAATGCACATTTCAAGTGATTCTTCATCTGAATGAATTCTCCGTATTGATGCAGTCATGGTGCGCGAGGGTTTGACCGGGAGGAGCTATGGTCTGTGGGGGAGGGGTGAAAACGAATCAGATGTGGATTAGATAGTACCCTTACCACTTTCTTTTATCATATTTTCAAATCAAATATGATCGCAAATATGGATGTTATTGATACGAGTGTGGATCGTATGTTACTCGAATATGTATACATATAAGGTGTTTACTCAATTCAGAACAGATACGAATAATAACAACATACTAGTTAAAGGAAATAAATCAATAGCTATGTGACAAAAAATAATCAACTGGCAACAATAATAAGTCAATGATAGACATGTTTATGGATAAATACTACTCCCTCCGTCCCACAATATAAGACCTTTTTGCAAGTTGTTTTAGCTTGCAAAAACATCTTATATCATGGGACATATGGAGTACTGTAGTGTGTAATAATTTATAATTATAATCATACAAAAATGTAAAATTTGACAACCTATTTGGCCTTTATGTTGGATAACTAGCATATTGGGGATATAATTTCTCAAATTAGCTCAAGAAATCTTATTCGGATATGAAATATCCACTTTCACATTTATATTTGTTTCAAAATCCTGTACCGTATTTGCATTTGTATTTGTATTTGTAAAATAAACCTAGTTATCTTTCATTTTCATTTTCATTTCAATTCGGATGCGGATGTTTCAGATATGATAGACATTTTTCTAGTACGAATATCGGATATTCGGACTATCCACTGCCACTTTCTATCCTTAGTAGGAGGTCTTCCAGCTGCATGGGAAGACTAGTTTTTTCTCAGGTTGACAAACGAGTTTTTAGTTGGCACCGCCAACTAAAAGGCCTTAGGGCATTGCCGACACCGACTCCCAAACAGGACACCACTTTCGTCAGCAGACCCGGTTGGGGGCGGGGACGAGTCTGCGGACACGAATGCGAGAGCCGACCATTCAAAGCTATCCACATACATTTCAAACAATATTTGAACTAACTGGACAAATTACATTCAAAATGGATGATTTTCATATAAACCGGACGAAAACATTTACATTTAGGACATGTTTTAACTAAACTATACCAGACTAGGATAAAACTAGTCTAATGCCGGTCTCGGCAGATCTCGATTCCCACAACATGGCTTCGCTATGTCCGGCACCCCGCTCATCAAACTATCGTGAGCCTCAGATGGATATGCTTTAGTGGGAGGGGGAGCGTAGCCTCCCTCCGCCGTGGCGAAGCACGAATCATAGTTGATTTTTGGGCAGGGGAAGATGGTCGCCATGGCCCTACGCCCCCGCTCAGTGGGCAAATCACTAGTTGTCTAACCCGACGAGGTGGTGGCGGTGGCTTTCGTGGGACCCAAGCAGCGACGACCTCCCATGGTCTACTTTTCCTCGTTGTACGCGGTGACCGTGAATGTACCAGCGTCATCATCCTGCCGTTGAGGCACGACCTACTTGGATTTGGCAATGTCGTCATTGATGCCCCAGTCAAATTCCTTCGCTGCCGCATCAACCACCATGAAAATGACTTCTTTCTTCGCATGTTGGATGGCACATCTCCGACGTATTTTGGATTGTTTCATGCTATCATCATACCACTTTTACATATTTCGTGGTGGTAATTTCTATTATTTCTATTTAGACTAACCTATTAACCCAGTGCCAAAGGTCAGTTCATGTTTTCTATCATTTGGGTGGTTTTAGATCAAAAATTCACACGGAGCCGGAATGACATGAAAATTTACCTAGATTTTTTAGGAATATATATGAATTTATGGCGCAAGAATCAACGCAAGATGAGGCCCATGGGCCTCACATGCCATCATGGCGCGCCCAGGGGTAGGGCGTGGGGCCCTGGCTTGTGGAGAGACTATAGGTCGGTTTGACCTCTCCTTCAAGTGCAAAGAAGCTAATTATGAGGAAAAAGTCATGTTAAAATTTTATCTTGATTGGAGTTACGGATCTTCGGCTATTTAAGGAATGGTGTTCGGCCAGAAAACAGTACCGAAACAAAGATGAAAACCTAGAGAGAAAGAGGAAGAGAGATCCAATCTCGGAGGGGCTCCCGCCCTCCGGGGGCCATGGAGGCCAATGACCAGAGGGGGAACCCTTCTCCCATCTAGGAGTAAGGCCAAGCAAGAACAAGAAGGAGGGGACTGTTCTCCCCCCTCTTCCGGTGGTGCCGGACTGTCGTCAGGGGAACCCTCGTCACCGCAACCATATCCATCAACACCTCCATCGCCTCCCTCCCTCTAAAATCAGCGGTCTACTCTCCCGCAACCTGATGTAATCCCCTACTGAACATGGTGCTCTATGCTATATATTATTATCCAATGATGTGTTGCACCTCTATTATGTTTGAGTAGTTTCTTTTTGTCCTATGGGCTAATTGTGGTATGGTATGGACATGAGTTGTATGTTATCATGATGCTGTCCTATGGTGCCCGCTGTCTTGCACAAACGTGTGGGGTTCCCGCTGTAGGGTGTCGAAATATGTTAATGATTTTTTATGGTGGGTTGTAGGAGTGACAGAAATCTAAACTCCAGTTCGTGAGTTGTTCATATGGAATTAAAGGGACGTTTGACTTAATGCTATGGTTGGGTTTTACATTAATGAATCTTTAGTATTTGTGGATGCTTGCTAGAGTTCCAATCATAAGAACATATGATCAAAGTACAAAAAGTATGTTAGCTTAGGCCTCTCCCTCACAAGTATGATGAGTATCACACGTTTCATATCCAATTGCTTAGGGACAATTTTCGCACATCCTACCACCACTTGTCCATACTTTCTATATTTACTTTATTGTTCTTTATTTAAAACAACACCTTTATTATATTCCAAACATACCTCATCACTCATACAAAATAGTTTTGTTTCTTGTTCTAGGTAAAGCGAATGTTAGCGTGCATAGAGTTGTATCGGTGGTCGATAAAACTTGAGAGAATACTAATTCTACCTTTAGCTCCTCGCTGGGTTCGGGCTACAACGAATTCCCTATACTTATGGGTTAACACTGGACGTGTTGCCACCATTGCTTGCACGTGGATTTGCCGGGAGACGGCGTTCGCTAGCCTGAACGGGCGAGGACAACCTGGCAAGGGCGGTCGCGCCAGCTTCGGAAAGCTTGCGGCATGCCATCCTGCATCCGGCTAGCTCACAGGGCAACCCAGGGCGATACAATACCGGAGGGCTCCTTCTTTTGCTCGTTGGAGAGGCCGTCCTACAAGACTTTGGAGCTGGAGGCCATGATAGGTGTGGTACAAGGAGGAGATGGAGAGCGAAGGTGTGGTGTGGTTCATTCGCAAAAAAGGTGTGGTGTGGTTCTTGCCCGACGCCTAGTGATGTCTGCTATGCAACCTTCTTCTTGTAGACTCGTGTTGGGCCTCCAAGCGCAGAGTTTTGTAGGACAGTAGAAAATTTCACTCAAGTGGATGACCT